>NC_090447.1:364999327-365624327 GCF_031143425.1 Pleurodeles waltl
CACCAAACGTTGGTGGCACTCATTATCCTAATGAGACTACTGGATTTGGGCAGCAAAATCACTTGCACTGTGGGGGACTGAGTCTGAACCCACTACAGGTGACACCTGTCAGCCTAATACGGGTTTTGCTCTGGCTAACTAGCAGTGCCTCATCTCCTCCCAAGAGCAGGGATGATTGGGAAGCTGAGCGCATGACACAATTGACTCCTCTGGGAAATCGTGGTCACTCAGATCTCATTCGCCTCTCTCATTTACATTAGTCTCACATATACAAGGAGGCAGAATAGAGTTCAATAAAGTGTTATTGAAATCATTACGTCTTGGATAATAAAGCGTATACTGCAATAACTAGGATGATGAAACATGACAGGATTAAAATTGTGACAAGGAGAGTAAAACATAAAAATAACGCTACCATATTGTCACTACGATTGTTAAGAATAGCCCTACCTAGACTATGTTAGAGGACAGCATGTTAAGCTCTAATTCTGCCCTTCAGGTTCCCCTTGGAAGACATCATCCCTCGTAACTGAGCACGAGGCCTGTAGTCTACATAAGCAGCTGCAGCAAAGCACTTAGCAATCAGCATGCAGTCGTGGTCATCTGGCTGGAATCTCCCTCTAACGTACATGGGTCAAAGTAGTGTTTTTATAATGAAACCGCTGGTGTTGCAAGACAGGATCCCCACGTAAGAGTGTGTATGTTTCTATGAACACTAGAGACAAAGTGTACCACGTTTGCCGGCAACCTATCTTACTGCAGCCTTGAGAAAAGCACAGAGTGCAAGAAATGTCTTATTTAGGAGCACAGTGCTGGTCTAGGCAAAGAACAGCTAGATAGAGAAAATAAAAACAAAACCACAAATGTGGCTATTGTTAAAATAATAAAACAAAGCTGAATAAAATATGTCTAGGTTAAAGTGCACAGTGGCAGGCCTAGTTTGCTAAAATATCATGAATGAAGCTATAACTAAAATGGCTACACAACAGAGTCACACACTGAACACCGCCTAAAGACAGCCACAAATTCAAGACCGCCGGGATACTGGAGGGCAGGAAACAGGCGGCTCCACCACCAGCACTGGCAGCCCGACAACCTTCCACCCTCCAGAAAATGACCCACTAATCACCACAGCGGTTATTCCATAGCAGAAAACCATTGGCAGTCTGAACCGCCGCGCTCAAAAACTCTCTTCAGGCAGAGCACAATACCACATTGGAAAGATCGAATACCCTACACCTGATACACATACACAACAGACACACCTACTCACAGCACTATATAACACCCCCACACAATCCTTTGTAACAAAAACCACATACAGAAACTGCGAGTAGCCACAAACTTATCATTTAGCAAATATACACAAAAGGCACGTACACATTTCACACTCAGCACACACACCACAAGTGCACGATCAACATTATATACACATCAATACTGCACACAAACACCACAACCAACCAGCACTCACACCCAACCACCCCCACCCCACCAAGCATCCTACATTGCACCCTTACACAAACAACACCCACCCCTACCCACAACACATTCACCATGTCCGGTTAAAAGCACCCTTGCTTCACAGATGATGAGTTGAGGGTCATGGTCGATTAAATCATCAGGGTAGAGCCACAACTATTTGGAGCACAGGTACAGCAATCATCCATTGCCAGGAAAATAGAGTTTTGGCAGAGAATGTTCGACAGGGTCAACTAGGTAGGCAACCATCCACGCACAATCGAGGACATCAGGAAGAGGTGGAACAACCTACGGGGAATGTGCGTTCCATGACATCGAGACACCAAATTGCAGTGCTGCAGACTGGCGGTGAGCCCCCACCTCCTCCCCCAGAATTCAGATTGTGGGAGAAGGTCTTGGACATCCTGAATCCAGAAGACCTGACTGGAATACCTGGAGGACTGGACTCTGGTAAGTAACTAACACTCCCATGCCACAAAATTGGCTGGTCCAGCATGCCTCCTCTACACCCAATCACTCCCCAATTCATCCAATCTTTCACTACACCTCCCTCCCAATCACACAATGCCCCTCTCCTGCATACAACACCACCATCTAGCCCCCATGCCCACAAAGTCCCTTCCAAATGCACGGATAGCACTGCCAATCACAATCACTATGACTCACACAATGCACCTGCCCATCGCCATCAAAACCTGCAATGTGCACATCACATCTCTTGCATGTATGACTATTGCATCAGCTACACCAACTGGATGCCTCGACTGAGGACCACTACCTGACAATGTCAGCAATGCTATAGCACAACACAGTGCCAAACAGTGCCAAACATAGACAGAGCACTGTCACCAAAACTAAGGGCCACTTTTCCAGATCAACAACCTTAAAATGGATTGAGCATAGTCTTGTCAGTAAGAAGGTATACTCCATGCACAAAATGCACAGACAGGACAAGCAATCTTGCATACACATATAGCCCCGACCCACTTGGACACCATGTTAAAATGTATAGCCACACCCACTCACAACTAGCAAGCCTGAATTGCCACCTGCTAACAGGGCACACTTGTCATGTGAACCATTACACAGGAATAGAACCCACCCACAAACCTAAAGTTACCAAGCCTGTCCGACAATTAGCCCGATGAGACATGGTACATATGTCACAATCCACTATCCACAGACTGTGTTAGCAGTGCTGCACCTGTCATTGCCATTGCTGGGAATCAAGTCAAGGCACTGTATGCATCAGACAAAGAGACAACCATTCACAGTTCCACCATTTAACCCTCTCTCACTCCATCCACAGGTACCCCTGCCAGTGCCACCATGGAGAGGGTACCAGAGACTGCCAGTCCTCCTCAAGATCAAGGCCTCAGTGAGGGCAACACCGCTGGATGTCTGGATAGTGACAACCTACCTGGCCCATCTGGGACCCCTGGTCAGTCTACCACTCCCTGCCCACATCAAACCCCCTCCACCCCATGGCACCAACATCACATTCAACCCTTAGTCCCCAAACCTGTGTCCCAAGGACTGTTCAATCAATAGTATGCCCCACATTAAAGGGACCAGAGTCAACCCTACACAGAAGACAATTAAGGTCCTTCTGACACTGGGAGTGGGCACATCACACCAGAGACACAGGCACATGGGGGAAGGGGGCACAGGAGGGAACCTGTGGGCCAGAGGGCGGGAAGCCAAAGCTGTCACTTGACCGGGAACCCATCTCCCAAGTCCTGGGAGCATATCAACAATCCCAGGACAGTTTGGCCAGATAATTACCATGTTGGGGGAAAGCCAAAGGCTGCAGAGGGAATACCACCAGGAGGTCATGCAGCAGTGGCAGGATCACAATGCCACCATGGTCTCCATTGCAGGGGTGCGCAGGGACATTAACACCACCCTGAATGCTTCCTCCACCCAGCAGCAGGCCCCATCCACTAGCCACATCACATCTGAGCCCTCAACATCCACTGCATCTAGTGGAATGGAGGCCCTGCCACTGAACCACAGCCCTCATGCACCCCTCCCTCAGTAGCTGAATAACCCCCCCAGCAAAAGTAGATGTCCACCCAGACATCCAGCTGCAGCAGATGCCAAGACAAAACCCACTGCCAGGAAGTAACCACATCCTCATTTTACTTCCTTGTGTGCCACTGACACACCTTCTTGACTGTTCAATGACATTTCTCTATTTCTCCATGGCTCTTGGACACTGGGCCTGTGCTACCTACAGCTGTGCCACCTACTCTGGTGATTTCAACCACCATGACCCCACTCATCCCCTGTTGGAAAATGAATGCACAATAAACACTGTAGATCACAGCAAATGATTATGAGTCTTTATTTGTACATATACAAACGTTTGTTCAGGGATTGTTATGTGGGTATGGCCCCTTAAACCAACAGGTGGTGTAATGGACAGGAGAGGGAGGCATCCTCTGCAGGAGACGCAGAACAACAGACATGCCCCAGGGCAGTTGTAAGGGAGTCACTAGTCCAGCCACACACCAGAGCATATCCACTGACCCAACCTGAGAAAAGACCATGACAGAGACTTCTATCAGGATAGTAGGCACAGTGGCACACAAAGCACATATGCAGTTCATAGTTGTCTCGCCCAGTATGGATTACCAACTAAACATGACACAACAGATGTCACTTCTGAATCACCTGTATCAGGAAATATGTCACAAAACACTGTAGCTTGTTTCTGTCATGGGCTAAACTCTATTCTGTAATCAATTACCAAAGGCTAATGAGCAAGAATGCCTCAAGCAATATGTAGGAGAAGCAAAGGTTCGGCGTACATAGTTCCTTGCAGGAATGACATGAGAACAGGAGAATGCTGAACACATAGCACAATACGGGCCTGTCCATAGGAGATGTGATACTTGTAACGTGCGTAGAGTACACATGTTAGAGATGAGACATTTTAACTCTGCACCTTACAAGCAATCAATCACCTCCCACAACACACACATAGGGATAGAAACACATTACACCATCACTGATGATTAAAATCAGGAGGACAATTGACACCTATTGATGTGGAAATACACCCCTTGCAAGTACATGCAAAGCATTCCTGTATGTTACTGGAAGTACTGATTGAGGTGCTCTGTTCTAGTCAGCTGCACCTTCCTCATCTGCCTTCTCATCACTTTCCATGTCTGCCTTACCAGCCACTAGTCCAGCTCATCATCAGTAATGGTATCCGACATCTCAGAGCTAGATTGCGGAGCATGCAGGAGGCAACTATGATCTGGCTTGCCTTTTGGGGAGTGTAGAGGAGGGCACCTCCAGAGAAGTCCAGGCACCTGAATCTGGCCTTCAGTAGGCCAAATGTCTTTTCAATGACATGCCTCATCCTTCCGTGGGCGTCATTGAAACGGAGTTCCCCTTCTGTGACAGGGTTCCCCACTGGTGTCAACAGCCAGGGGAGGTTAGGCTAGCCAGAGTCACCTGTGTGCACAGAGGTGGGACCTGTTACAATACAGGTACAGACACAAGGAAGAATGTGATGACAGGTTCCATAACAGAAACACATATCCAAATGCACACATACCAATGAGCCAAGCCCTCTCTCTCTATAGACATGCCATCATGTGGGGGACATTGCTGTTGAGAATGTAGGAGTCATGCACAGATCCTTGAAACTTGGCTGTCACTAGAGAGATGTACTGGTCTGCCACACACACCACCTGAACATTGAGAGAACTGTAGATTTTCATGTTCCTATACACCTGTTCATTGGCACTGGGAAGGACCAAAGCTATATGGGTGCCACCTATGGCCTCTATCACATAAGGGATGTGTTCCATCTCATAGAAGTCTTCCTTCAAAAAAGCCCAAATCCGCACGTTGGGGGAACCTGATGTAACTGTTCAGGTGTTTCAAGAAAGCACACAGTACATCCTTCAACACAAGACTGAACATGGGCTGTGATATCCCTGCTGCCAAGCCCACTGTATTCTGAAAGGAGCCTGTGACAAGAAAGTATAGCACTGTCAGGACTTGGACTGTGGGAGGGATGGCATAGGGATTACGTATGGCAGGCAATAGATCTCGCTCCAACTGAGTACAAAGATCCATGATGGGCTGATGATTCAGACGATAGGTCAGGATGATTTGCCCGTCCTTCAGGGTTGCAAGGTCAACTAAAGGATGGTCCACTGGTGCATGTCTCAATATCCTCCTGACTGGGCATCTAGGATAGAGAGGAGAGAATGTACAAAGTGATAAGCACTCCAAACATGTCAGCTGAACATCTCCTCATCTCACACACCTAAAACTGCAGACATGCCTCACACTGCTGACACATACTATATTGGGCATGTTGAAGGAGCATGGGAACCATCCTTGCTGCACATTGCTGGGCCTGATCAATAGTTTGTGACACACATCACATGTGTAATGTCCCATATGTGGTACACTGAGCTGTTCTGCACTGAGGATGTATGTAGTCATGCTATATATCTATATGATTATACTGTCTGTTAGAAATGGGGTCTCCGGTTGGCAGTCAGTTTGCACTCAGTCCAAGCACGGACCCTCACTCTAGTCAGGGTAAAGGAGAATCACCCTCAGGTAATGCCCACTCACCCCCTTGGTAGATTGGCACATGCAGGCAGGCTTAACTTCAGAAACAATGTGTAAAGTATTTGCTCCAACACACACAGTAACACAGTGAAAACACTACAAAATGGACACCGGACCAGTTTAGAAAAATAGGTAATATTTATCTTAATCAAACAAGACCAGAACAACAAAATTCTAACATACACAAGTCAAGATATGAATTTTAAAAAGAATAATAGTCTTAATCCTTAGAAAACAATGAAAATGTTTTTGTTACACAAAGTACCTGGTTGGCGTCAAAAATAAAGCTGCACGGACGAGTGTGCATCGAAAAAGGCCAGTGATGCGTTGATTTCTCACTAGCAAGAGAGACCGTGCATTGTTCCTTCTCCGGTCAGGTCGGAGTGCGTTGTTTCTTCTCTCCCGCAAGAGAGCGATGCGTCAATTCCCAGGCGGGCACCTCGGGTCTGGGCAGGTTTTCCATAGATTTTTCACGCCCAGCGATATTGCAATTAAATCTGGTTGCACTGTGTCAGGAAACCAAACTGCCTCTGGCTTGAGTCATTATCAGCAGCCGGTAGCGGGATGCATGTCGTTTCTGCAGCTGCGATGTGTCCATCTCCCAGCTGCAATGCTCTTTATCAGCTGCGTTGGGGAAGGTGTATCGAAATTTCCCCGCACAGTGGTCTGTGCGTGGATTTCTGTCCTTTTTCACCAGCTTCACCTTTCAAGGGCCCAGAGACAGGTTAGGGCGCCACTTGGCAGGGCAGGAGTCTCAGCAGAGAGTCCAGGTGTTGGAAAAGAGAAGTATTTGATGTCCCTGAGACTTCAACCGCAGGAGGCAAGCTCAGTTCAAGCCCTTGGAGATTCTTAGCCAGTGCAAAGTCACACAGAAGTCAGTCTTTGTCCTCTTCCACGCAGAAGCAGCTACTGCAGGCAAACCCAACCCATCAAAGCACATTCACAGGCAAAGGGGCAGTACCTCTCCTTCAGCTCTCCAGACCTTCTCCTTGGCAGAGGTTCCTCTTGGTTCCAGAAGTAATGTGATTTTCTGGGGTCTTGGGTCCAATATGTACACCCCTTACTACCTGAAGTAGGCCTACATCAAAGAAAAGTCTCTGTTGTTTACAAGATCCTACCTTGCCCAGGCCAGGCCCAAGACACACACCAGGGGGTTGAAGACTGCATTGTGTGAGGACAGGTACACCCCTTTCAGGTGTAAGAGACAACTCCTCTCCTTCCCTCCAGACCCAGATGGTTCATCAGGATATGCAGACTACACCCCAGCTCTCTTTGTGTCACTGTCTAGAGGAAATTCACAAACAGCCCAACTGTCAAACTGACCCAGACAGGCAATCCACAAACAGGCAGAGTCACAGAAAGTTTTAAGCAAGAAAATCCCTACTTTCTAAAAGTGGCATTTTCAAAATAACAATAAAAAACAACTTCACTAAAAGATGCATTTTTAAATTGTGAGTTCAGAGACCCTAAGCTCCATATTTCCATCTGCTTCCAAAGGGAATCTGCACTAATATTTAAAGGCAGCCCACATGTTAACCTACGAGAGAGATAGGCCTTACAACAGTGAAGACTGAATTTAGCAATATTTCACTGTTAGGAAATGTAAAACACATCAGTACATGTCCCACCTTTCACATACATTGCTCCCTGCCCATGGGGCTACCTAGGGCCTACCTTAGGGGTGCCTTACATATAGAAAAGGGAAGATTAAGGCCTGGCAAGTGGGTACACATGTCGAATTGGCATTTTAAAACTGCACACACAGACACTGCAGTGGCAGATCTGGGCCATGTTTACAGGGCTACTAGTGTGGGTGGCCCAACCAGTGCTACAGGCCCACTTGTAGCATTTGATTTATAGGCCCTGGGCACCTCTAGGGCACTTTACTAGGGACTTACTAGTAAATCAAATGTCAATTATGGAAAAGCCAATTTCCACATATAATTTATTGAGGGAACACTTACACTTTAGTACTGGTCAACAGTGGTAAAGTGTCCAGAACAAACAAAACAGCAAAAACAGAGTCCAGCACACAGAAACAACCTGGGAAGCAGAGGTAAAAAGTTAGGGTAGACCACGCCAAGGATGCCAAGTCTAGAGCCACCTATGAGGCTCCAAGTATCAGGACATGCACGTCACCTGAACCTGCCACATGACATCACTGTGTCATGCATGTCACATGTACCAGCCTAATCATGATAGCACAACATAGGCCTGCTCCGCATTCTGGTAAAAAAACGTGTAGGGTGCACTCATGTAGCTGTAGCAAGGCATGATATGTAAAAAAAATGGCAGCCGTCTGTCCTGCTGCACAGGACAGTTGGAAGTGACCTAAGTCCGCCAGCGTATGTCGTCATAGCAGTAGGCGGTCGCAACTGCAGTGCAACTTCTCATTGGTTAACATTGCTGCCTAAGGGGGCCCGGGGCCAATGGCGATCACCGCTGGCGGTGATGGTCCTGTACGCGGTAGCCCTGACCACCATTTTCTGAAGCCTTGCTCACTTGACTACTGACACTCTTTCAAGCAAGATCTTCATGACATCATGCCACGTCCTGCAGGTGCTAGGGCCACAGCCTTCACCCAAGAAGAGCTGGAGAAGCTGGTTAAAAGGGTCCTACCCCTGTATGGACAGCTGTATGGGGCATCAGAGGAGCAGGTGAGCCCAAATCCATGGTCATGTGTGATAGGGGTGTGTGTGAGAGTGAATGGCGTAAGTGTACTGGTCAGGGAATACATGCATGCAGGGGGCATGGAGTTAAGGCATGTGAACCGTGAAAATGGATATGTGTGGCCATTTGGTGACTTTGATATTTATAGTCCACTGCTATTGGTATGGTGCCAGTCTACATGACTTTCTCCTTCTGTCTATGTAACCCATGCCGGTAAACACCCATCAAAAGAAGGGGATATGGCATGACATTGCCAATCAAGTACGGACTCTGGAGGTCCACTGCTGGCAGAGCACACTTTGCTGCAAGCGGTGGGAGAACCTGAGACACTGGGCCCAGAAGACCTTGGGGGCCCAGCTGGGGATGTCCTCCCAACGAGAGAGGGGTGCCCATCAGACCCTGATCCCCCTAGTGGCCCGTATTCTGGCGGTGGCCTACCCCCAGGTGGATGGGCGTTTGAGGGCAGCACAGCAGCCACAGAGTACTGACTGTATACTTGGACTTGGCTGGCCTTAAATGGGAATGGGTGCCTTGCTGAAGGCAAAGTGACATTGTTGTTTATGATGCATGTTTATCGTCAATTGAAAGTGGGTATTAGGCACCCTGAGAGAGTATTTTTAGTAGATGTGTTAGGTGATCTGCTAACTGTAGGGTATGTGTAGGTAGCCAAAATGGGATACTGAAATATGTAGAATAAATGAGGCCTGATTGCACACATCATGCATTCGTAGGAGCTATACTTGGGGGGATGTGGCCTTCAAACCAATGGGATGGTACTAGAAGTGGTAAGTGTCCTGGGAGACATGTATAACAAAGCCCTAGCAATTCCTATACTGCAATGCAGAGTAACTGGCTGCATCTTGTCATAATGGATATATGGGGGCACATCTGATGGCCTGTGACTATTACAGCTTGAGTTGGGCAATAGGTGGGGGCAGATTAGGAGTGGTTTGGGTATTGCATTGTTGTGTAGCCATTTTAGTTATAGCTCCAGGCACGTTATTTTAGCATACTAGGGTGGTCATTACAACATTGGCGGTAAAAGCCACTTACCGCCATGCAGAAGACCGACAACACACCGCTGCGACCGCAGAATTCCGCCACAGTCATTATGACCCAAAGGCCGGAATCCGCCAAAATCTAGACACCCACACAAGTCCGCCACACCAAAGGTGAGTGATAAACTGGCAATAAGAAATCCTCCACCGTCACGCCAACAGGAATACGCCCACATTATCACGACCCACGAATCCACGTGGCGGTCTTTCATCCGCGGTATTCCGTTGGTGATACACACTGCTGCGCTCAAAATACACATGCATTTACAAAACACATCCACATTGGACAATTCAAAATATACACACCTGATACACATACACACACCACTCCCACACACCCACAACACTATAAAATACACACCCACATTACCCACAACCCCCTACGACAACAATTGCGACAGAAGGCCAGAGAGACAGCACCATCTACAAACGAGCATCCACAGGCACTCAACACCATCACCCACATTACATCCACACACCTCACACAACACACCACTAAATACCACCCCACACATCACAACAAACACCACCTCACACATCACCCACACCACCCCATGGTACCGCAAAGA
The DNA here is from genome assembly GCF_031143425.1 of Pleurodeles waltl. Lineage (NCBI taxonomy): Eukaryota > Metazoa > Chordata > Amphibia > Caudata > Salamandridae > Pleurodeles > Pleurodeles waltl. Next base: position 365,009,712 of record NC_090447.1, read on the forward strand.
CACCCCAGATTCTCTGAGGAGGAGCTCAGGGTCATGGTGGAGGAAATCATCCGGGTAGAGCCACAGCTATTCGGATCCCTGGTGCAGCACACCTCCATAGCTAGGAAGATGGAGCTATGGTGCAGAATCGTAGACAGGGTCAACGCAGTGGGACAGCAGCCAAGAACACGGGATGACATCAGGAAAAGGTGGAACGACCTATGGGGGAAGGTGTGTTCCGTGGCCTCAAGACACCACATCGCAGTACAGAGGACTGGCGGCGGACCCCACCTCCTCCCCCACAACTAACAACATGGGAGGAGCAGGTCTTGGCTATTCTGCATCCTGAGGGCCTCACAGGAGTAGCTGGAGGAATGGACTCTGGTAAGTCAAATCTTTACTACTATATCCCCCACCCTACCTGCATGCCATCACATTCCACCAATCCTTGCCCTCACCCCATCACTCCTACTCCTCACACATTTCCCAATATCACAACCCACCCATCCCATACCCAAGCCCTGCATGCAACACCAAAGTATGGACACCCATCACCAAAGCATGGCCACTGCACATACCCATACACCCCCCTAAATCATCATCACACAAGGTCCCACACAAGAATGCAAGCACTGGGGTACACGGTCACATACAGATGCAATAATCATGCCTTTAACCCCCTGCAGGACCCCTACCCAACGTCACCGGACAGGAGGTTCCAGACATGTCCACTCCACCCACAGAAGAGGCCCACAGTGATGACAGCAGCTCTGTCCAACTGGATCTAGACAACCAGACCGACCCATCTGGGACCTCGGGATAGTCGGTTCCCCTCACACTGGCACAAGCCACTACTGGGCTTCCCCCCATCACCAAAGCATGGCCACTGCACATACCCATACACCCCCCCTAAACCATCATCACACAAGGTCCCACACAAGAATGCAAGCACTGGGGTACACGGTCACCCACCCATTGCACACCGTGGAACACACAGATGCAATAGTCATGCCTTTAACCCCCTGCAGGACCCCTACCCAACGTCACCGGACAGGAAGGTCCAGACATGTCGACTCCACCCACAGAAGAGGCCCACAGTGATGACAGCAGCTCTGTCCAACTGGATCTAGACGACCAGCCCGGCCCATCTGGGACCTCGGGACAGTCGGTTCCCCTCACACTGGCACAAGCCACTACAGGGCTTCCCCCCTCTTGAAACACCAGCACAGCACCCACCCAGTGGGCCCATACCTCTGTCCCCAGGACACGTCAATCAGCAGTGTGTCCACCACTACAGGGAACCCAGGCTAACCCACCACCCCAACAACAACAGGGACCTGGGGGCAGTGGTAGTGGGCACACGGTTCAGGGGACAGGGCCCAGGAACACAGGGGAACTGGGAGGGCTGCTGTGCGACAGGGGGAGGACAGGCCCAGGGAACCCACTCTCCACGAAGTCCTCTCCAACATCATGGGAGCCTATCACCATTACCAGGAGACGATGGCAACGGTACTGGCCAAGTTTCAGGGGACCCAGCGGCTGCAGGAGGAACAGTATTTGGGCTTCAGGGAGAAACTCAAATCCATCAATTCCACCCTGGGCACTGTAGGGGTGCTGAAGGAACTTGTGAACACTAGGAGGGACACTGTGGCACAACAAGGGGCCCCTGACACTAGCCTGGACGATGAACTGCCCACCACCTCCGCCGGCGCTAGTGGACAGGAGGCACCGCCACAGGACCACCACACCAGCACCCCACCCCCCTGCAGAGGGAGAACCTCCCCGCAAAAGGTCCCTGAGATCCAGGACAAAGACAGAGAACGATGCCAAGACCCCGCCAAGAAATGAGACCACCCTGATTGTCATCCTTTTGTTCCACCTTGTCACCCTGTCCATCCTTAAACTGCCCCAGCTCTACTTCCTATGCCCCTTTGGACAATGCACCTGTGAGACTTTTAGACTGGCCTCTGCCAAGGACATTCCTCCACCATCACCCGTCACCAATTTACAACCCCCTCCAATATTGAGCACTTAAATAAACACCCTTACAGCACAAAACAATCTGGAGTCTGTCTGTGATTTCAAAATAGTGTATTAGCAATTACAATGCCAAAATGCTCTTTCAAATGTAATGTCAACATACCTATGTCACACAGCTCTAGTCCATGAGGAAACAAAGCAGATGTCACACAGTGGGACCCACATAGGTGAAATCGTAAGGGAAAGTGACAACTCAGTGACCATACACTGGGTGAAAATTACAGACAGTAGAGAGGTAGTAGATTTTAATTAGATGTAGCAGGCAGGTTTGTCTTCTTACCTGTGTCTCACTGGAAGTATTGCAGGATCACTGTGTTCCTGTTGTCGATGTCCTCTTCTGCTTCCTCGTCTTCACTGTCCACAGGCTCCACAGCTGCCACAACACCTCCATCTGGACCATCCTCCTGCAGAAAAGGCACCTGTCGTCGCAAAGCCAAGTTGTGAAGTATACAGCAGGTCACGATGATCTGGCGTACCTTCTTTGGTGAGTAGAATAGAGAACCACCTGTCATATGGAGGCACCTGAACCTGGCCTTCAGGAGGCCGAAGGTCCGCTCTATAATCCTCCTAGTTCACCCATGGGCCTCATTGTAGTGTTCCTCTGCCCTTGTCCTCGGATTCCTCACTGGGGTCAGTAGCCATGATAGGTTGGGGTAACCAGAGTCACCTGCAAATGGCAAGGGACAACTGTTAGACACACACTAACTCATAGGGACATCCACAGACCCAGACAACTATTCCCACTGATTTGGGTTCATGTGCTCAGCTAATAGCCACACCCGGTGCCTCTGGATTTGCCCCATCACATAAGGGATGCTGCTATTCCGCAGGATGTAAGCGTCATGCACTGAGCCAGGAAATTTTGCATTAACATGGGATATGTACTGGTCTGCCAAACACATCATCTGCACATTCATGGAATGGTAACTCTTCCGGTTTCTGTACACCTGTTCTCTCCTGCGGGGGTACCAAGGCCACATGTGTCCCATCAATGGCACCTATGAGCCAGGGCATAGAAATCACCTTTCACTGTAGGCAAATCCTCCACCTGAGGGAAAACGGTGTAGCTCCGCATGTGTTTCAGCAGGGCAGACAACACTCTGGACAACACGTTGGAAAACATAGGCTGGGACATCCCTGATGCTATGGCCACTGTAGTTTGAAAAGGCCCACTTGCTAGGAAATGGAGTACTGACAGCACCTGCACTTGAGGGGGGATTCCTGTGGGATGGCAGATAGCTGACATCAGGTCTGGCTCCAACTGGGCACACAGTTCCTGGATTGTGGCATGATCAAGCCTGTAGGTGATGATCATATGTCTTTCTTCCATTGTCGACAGGTCTACCAGCGGATCTGTACACCAGAGGATGCCGCCATCTCCTCACATGCCCCAGCAGACGGTGCCTATGGGGGAGAACAGCGAGCAGAGAGTCAACCAACTCTGAGGTACGTAAACACAGCTTACTCTGAAAATATTCAGAAATCGATTTTGGCCTGTAATAGTGTTGCAGCAAGGCCTAGGTATGTGTGACGCAGTCAAAAATAAAGCCATGTGGGCCCCTGAAATGGCGGCTGTCTGACCTGCAAGGAGGGACAAGGGGATATGAGGTAACTGCGCTGGTGTTGAACACCGTCGCGGTAGGTGGTCGAAGACCGCAGCACAATTCTGCATTGGTTAACATTGAACCCTATGGGTCCCAGGAGCCAATGACGATGTACGCCGGCGGTGACGGTACGCACCACCGCAGACGTGACCACCATTTTCTCTCTGTTCATTCACTCGATACCTGATCTTCAACAGGAGAGGACCTACCCTGCAAGTGCTGCTGTGACCTCAGTCTGGAAGAGACAATGGCCTGTGTGTCTGGGGAAAGGGCCCCTGCATTCAGCACGGAGGATTGGAGAAACTCGTGGATGGGGTCCTCTCCCAGTACACGCTACTCTACGGTCCTCCAGACAAACAGGTGAGTACACTGTGAGCATGCTGTATGGGCAATGCCTTTGTGGAGTGGGGTGGATGAAAGATAGGGGGGGTGAGAATGAGGCGTGCATGAAACGACAGTGAGTGCATGTGCATCATGGCAAGGATAGGGATGCGGGCCAATGACTGTGTCGGTGCAGTTGTTAATTACTACTCTTTTTCCCCTGTACAATTCCTGTAGGTCAGCGCCCACCAGAAGAAGGACATCTGGCGTGCCATCGACAAGGAAGTCCTGACCCTGGGGGTCTACCACAGACGGAGCACCCACTGCCGGAAAAGATGGGAGGACATTCGCCGCTGGAGCAAGAAGACGACGGTGGCTCAGCTAGGGATGGCCTGCCAATGTGGGAGGGGTGCCCATCGCACCATGACCCCCCTGATGTTCAGGATCCTGGCGGTGGTGTACCCGGAGTTGGATGGGCACTTGAGGGCATCACAGCAGCCACAAGGGGGTGAGTACACTCTCATTCTGCTGATTCAGCGTGCAGTGTAGGTGTCTGGGTGGGGCAGGTGGGCTGTGGGTTACCTTAGGCCAGGGCGAGTTTGGTAGTTAAGTTCCCTTCTTCAGGCAGGCCATGTGGCACCTCACACCACCTGTGTACAGTGCCAACTACATCTAGGCAGGCACCTGTGATATCCATGTGTGCAGAAATCGGCCATAGCCTTGTAAGCCATGTCCCAGGGATTGAATAGTGGACCCTAAGTGTGCGGTGTAGTGCAGGGGGCTTCTGTGTCTGTCGTGTCCGCCAACAGTAGCGGTATTGCATGCACTGAACATGTCTTTCTTCTGTCTCCCCCCACTTTTTGTGGTCTCCCTGTTCGTGTGTGCATTAGCATCATCAGGCAGAGGAGCAGTGGCACCGGAGCAGGAGGGAGCTGCATCCCACATGGCCCTGGAGGGCGAGACTACGGACTCCAAATTCACCAGTGGGACGGAGGGCGAGGGGAGCTCCACGGCGGGGACAGGAGCTGACACCAGCGAGACGGACTCCTCCTCTGATGGTAGCTCCCTTGCGGTGGCAGCACCATCTGTGCCCCCGCAACTACAGGTACAGCCGCCACCCCCCCTACCAGCACTGCCCTCCCAGCAGCCCTCAGATTTGCCCCTTGCCCGCTCACCCAGGAGGGTGGGCATCACCTTCGCCCCAAGCACCTCACGCCCTGCCCCAGTCAGCCCTGCTGCCCTCAGTGAGGAGGCCATTGACCTCCTCAGGTCCCTCACTGTTGGGCAGTCTACCATTTTGAATGCCATCCAGGGTGTAGAGAGGCAGTTGCAACAAACCAATGCATTCCTGGAGGGCATTCACTCTGGTCAGGCAGCCCTTCAGCGAGCTTTTCAGACTCTGGCCTCAGCACTGATGGCAGCCATTGTCCCAGTCTCTAGCCTCTCCCCGCCAACTTCCTCCACCGAGACCCACAACCCTGTACCTCAGCCTATCCCAAGCACACCATCAGACGAGCATGCACACACCTCAACACACAAGGGAAGCTCTGGCAAACATAAGCACCACACATCCCACAGGCACTCATGCAAGCATCACACACATGAAGACACACCAACATCCACTGCCTCCACTGTGTCCCCCTCCTCTTCATCTCCCTCCTCCCTCCCTGTCTCGTCTCCACTCACACCTGCATGCACTACATCCTCAGCCACTACGTCCATCAGCAGCACACACACCACCACACCCCGCTCACGTGCAGTCACCACCCCCACTACCATTCACACATCCCCTGTGTCCTCTCCCAGTGTGTCTGTGAGGCCACCTCCCAAGGTACACAAACGCAGCCACTCACCCACCCAACAGCCATCCACCTCACAACAGCCACCAACCCATGCAACTTCACCCAAAGTCACCAAACGTACACCGCCTACAACCACTACCTCTTCCTCCACTCCCAAACCACCTCCAGCTACCCGTCCCAGTGTGTCCAAAAAACTTTTCCTGTCCAACCTTGACCTCTTTCCCTCACCTCCCCCACGCCTTCAGTCTCCTAGGGCCCGACTCTCCAGGTCCCAAACTAGCACCTCAGCCACAACATCGGTGGGACCAGTGGTGCCAGTAGTCACCGAATTATGGAGTGCACCAGGCAGCAGGGCAGCCAGTGTGGCAAGGAGCCACAGCACGGACAGTCCCTCACCTGTCAAGCATCAAAAGTTGGCCAGTGCCCGGCGGGAGAGGAGAAAGAAATCAGCCACCAAAGCCGCTCCCAGGGGTCCAGTTGGGAGTGTGGAGACAGCTGCGACACCATCCAAGGTGGGGAAGGGGCACAGTAAAACCGGCAAGTCTGGGAAGACCAGCACGGCGGACAAGACCTCCATCAGCCCCGCTGCCACAGACAGGACCGCCAGCAGCAGCCACCCTGCCCAGGAGAAGACCTCCAGCAGCCCCGCTGCCCCAGACAGGACCACCACCAGCAGCCCCGCTGCCCAGGAGAAGACCGCCAGCAGCCCCGCTGCCACAGACAGGACCACCAGCAGCAGCCACCCTGCCCAGGAGAAGACCGCCAGAATCCCCGCTGCCACAGACTGGACCACCAGCAGCAACCCTGCTGCCGCAGACAGGACCACCAGCAGCAGCCCCGCTGCCCAGGAGGCGACCACCAGCAGCCCCGCTGCCACAGACAGGACGGCCAGCAGCAGCCACACTGCCCAGGAGGCGACCGCCAGCAGCCCCACAGGCCAGGACAAGACCGCCACCAGCTGAACCGCTGGCAAGGACACCACTGCCACAAGCACCACTGCCAAGGACACCGCCGCCACCAGCACCGCTGAACAGGACAAGACCACCACAAGCTGAACCGCTGCCAAGGACACCACCGCCACCAGCACCGCTGCAAAGGACACCACCGCCACCAGCACCGCTGCCAAGGGCACCGCCGCCACCAGCACTGCTGAACAGGACAAGACCGCCACAAGCTGGACCGCTGCCAAGGACACCGCCCCCACCAGCACCGCTGCCAAGGACACCGCCGCCACCAGCACCGCTGAACAGGACAAGACCGGCGCAAGCTGAACTGCTGCCAAGGACACCGCCGCCACAAGCACCCCTGAACAGGACAAGACCGCCACAAGCACAGCTGAACAGGACACCGCCGCCACCAGCACCGCAGGCCAATGAGCGCCAAAAGCTTTGACGCTACTGAGACCGCCACGAGCAGGATGAAGCACTCTGGGCACAAAGCACCCTGCAGAACCAGTGGAGATTTACATCCACTACCTCTGTCCTTGGCAGGATGAAGCACTCGGGGCACAAAGCCCCCTCCAGAACCAGTGGAGATTTACATACACTACCTCTGTACTTGGCAGGATGAAGCACTCTGGGCACAAAGCCCCCTCCAGAACCAGTGGAGATTTACATACACTACCTCTGTCCTTGGCAGGATGAAGCACTCTGGGCACAGAGCCCCCTCCAGAACCAGTGGAGATTTACATCCACTACCTCTGTCCCTGGCAGGATGAAGCACTCTGGGCACAAAGCCCCCTCCAGAACCAGTGGAGAATGTTATCCACTTGAGAGACTGTGGCTTTGCACTCCCCAGGATTGAACAGTGGGCAACCCACCCACTGTAGAGACTTGTGAGACTGTGGCTTTGCACTCCCCAGGATTGAACAGTGGGCATGGAGCCCCCTCGTGGATCTGGCGTCGTGCACTCAACCGACTGAGGTGCCCCCCCTTCCCTTCCCCCTGAGATGCCTGTTTTATTTCCAACTGATGCCCCTGCAGTGTTCTCTCTGTCTTGTTCGGGTATCTTGTGTGGGCCTCGCCCATGCCTTTTGGGCCCAGTGATCCACGGACTATGATGGTGGAATCCCTTGGACTTGTGTTCTTGGTGTATATAATTGTATATAGAATAAATGTATATATTTGTAAATATTTTGGATGTAGGTAATTGAATATATCACAATTATTCGACTCATTTCCTTTTGTCCTTGCATTCTTCCCGAGGGTGTTGGGGGGTGTAACTGTTATGTGTCAATATGTATTAGCGTGTGTGTTGTAGTGGGTGAGGGTGGGGGTGAGGGTGTTGCGTGTGTGTGTCACTGTTTTTCCCTCCCCCCTCCCCTGTGTCGTAGGTGCAGTACTCACCGTTGTCTTCGCCGTCAGCATTCGTGCTCCTGGTAGAGGAGCAGGAAGATAAAGGCTGGCAGAATCTGGAGCTCCAGTTCCATGGCGTCCTGGTTCCTCGTGGGGTGTGTAGAGGTGAGCGTTTTCCCTTCGAAGTCCTGTTTCTGGCGTGTTTTTGTTCGTGGTGAATCCGCCCCGTAAAAGGTGGCGGATTGGTGGGTTGAAATAGTGTGGGTGGTACATTGTCCTCCGCCTGTCTGTTGGCGGTTACCGCCACAGTGTTTGTTTGTACCGCCGTGGCGGTCGGAGTGTTAAAGTGGCTGTCTATGTTGGCGGTTTCTGCCACGGTCGTAATTCCATTTTTTTTACCGCTGACCTGTTGGCGCTTTTACCGCCTCTTTAACACCAACCGCTAGGGTTGTAATGACCCCCTAGGCCTGCCGCTGTGCACCTTAACCTAGATTTTTTTTACTCAGCTTTGTTTATTATTTTAACAATAGCCAAATTTGCGGTCTCGTTTTATTTACTTCCATCTAGCTGTTCTTTGCTTAGGCCAGCACTGTGTTTTTAAACAAGCACTCTGTGCTTCTCTCAAGGCTGCAGTGAGATAAGTTGCTGGTAAAATGTGGTAACGCTCTGTCTCTGGTATTTGTAGGAACATACACATCCTTAAGTAGGGACATTTCCTCAGAACATCAGTTGTTTTGTTATAAAAACACTTCCCTGTCCCATACACATTAGAGAGAGATTCCAGCCAGATGACCACGACTGTATGCTGATTGCTAAACGCTTCTCTACAGCTGCTTATGCAGACTTCAGGCCTTTGCTCAGGAATGGGGGATGATGTCTTCCCAGGGGAACCAAAAGGGCAGAACTAGAGCTTAATATGCTGTGCTCTAATATAGCCTAGGTAGGAATTAGTCTATTAACTCTAGTGACAATATGGTAGCGGTATTTCTATGCTTCACTCCCCTTGTCACTCTCCTTGTCACAATTTTAATCCTGTCATGCTTTATCATCCTGGTTATTGCAGTATATGCTTTATTATCTAAGATGCAGTTGCTTCATTGAAACCTTATTGAAACCTATACTGCCTCTGCTTGTCCTTGTATATGTGAGACTTATGTAACTGAGAGAAACCGATGAGATATGAATGACCGCGATTTCACTTAGGAGTCAATTGTGTCATGCGCTCAGCTGCCCAATCATCCCTGCTCTTGGGTAGAGTGAGGCACTGCTAGTTAGCCAGAGCAAAAAACCCAGATTGGGGTGACAGGTGTCACCTCTAGTGGATTAAGACTCAGGGCCTGATTACAACTTTGGAGGAAGGTGTTAATCCATCCCAAATGTGACGGATATACCACCAGCCATATTACGAGTCCATTATATCCTATGGAACTCGTAATACGGCTGGTGGTATATCCGTCACATTTGGGATGGATTAACACCTCCTCCAAAGTTGTAATCAGGCCCTCAGTCTCCAACACCGCAGGCAATTCTGCCACTCAAATCCAGTAGTCTCATTAGAATAATGAGAGCCTATATGACAGCGCGACACATGGTGTGTTGATGTGATTCAATATTGGATTCAGTCTCCTCAGGCTGCCTTATGTGGTAGTGGGGTGTGTAATTGGTGTACAGACAGTGGTGTTTGTCCTTGTGTGCCTAATGAATGCTAAACTTTGAGATGTCTGTTGTCTTGGCTCTATGACAGGTTTTGCCATTTGTGGAATAGTGGGTGTGACGCTGGAATCATCATGGTGTACAGTCCAAATGGTGTGCCTGCATGTGTGTTGGCATAGGAAGTGGTCCATGATGTTATGTGTGTGCTCCAGTGGTACATCTGATGTGACACTGCACACAGTGGATGTGTTTGGGTGTATTATGTGTGGTACATGGCCCATTGTTGGTGCACTTAGCAGTATGATGAGTAGTGTTACATGTGTTGGGTGTCAGCTGCACTGGCTCTGTGATAGGGTCTGACTGGTCACATGGCTACACCACAGAATCACATAGTACACATCAGATATTAACTTTTTGGGTGTCTGACTTGTATTGGCTAAATCAGAGTTGTTCTCCATAGTGGCATCTCTAGACTGAGTGGCCAGCCATGTAATATTACAGGTAGGTGCAGAGTGGCCTGTGAGTCGAGATGTCACAGATGACATGGACTTAACAGCTGTTGTTAATGTTAAGGCCTTAAGGCTCATATTTATACTTTTCTACGCAAACCAGAGCCGGTGCTGGTTTGCGTCAAAACATTTACCGCCAGCTAACATCATTCCTACGCGCCATGCGGGTGCCTTATTTAAGGATTGACGTTAGCCGGCGCTGCGGGCTGGTCAGAGTAAAAAAAAATGACTCAAACCAGGCAGTTCTGGCGTGGGAGAAAATGGAGGTTGTGCGTCAAAAAATGGTGCAAGTCAGATTTGAGAAAAAATCATGGCTCAAACCGGACTTGTGCCATTGTTTGACGCAAACCCCCCATTGAAATGACTCCTGACTTAGCAAAGACAGGAGTCATGCCCCCTTGCCCATAGGCCATGCCCAGGGAACCTCTGTCCCCTGGGCATGGCCACTGGGCACAGTGGCATGTAGGGGGGCCCATATTAGGCCCCCTATGCCACTTTAAAAAATAAAAAAATAATACTTACCTCACCTTACCTGTACCTACCTGGGATGGGTCCTCCCATCCATGGGTGTCCTCCTGGGGTGGGCAAGGGTGGCAGGGGGCGTCCCTGGGGCAGGGAAAGGCACCTCTGGACTGCTTCCATGGTCTGAGACCATGGAAGTGAGCCCACAGGTCCCTTAACACCTGCCCTCACCCAGGCATTAAAAAATGGCACATATCAGGCTGTGCGCCGTTTTATAAGGCCCGCCCCCTCCTGTGCGTCAAAATGATGCAAGAGTATAAATAAGGCACACAGGTCTTAAAGTCATTTTTTGAACAGGAACGCCTACCTTGCACGTCATTAACGCAAGGCAGTTTCCCACATCCAAAAAATGACGCACACAGAGGTTTTTTGACGACTGCGGGGTCGAGCGTCATAGTTTAAATATGGGGCAAGGTTTGCGCCGAATGTACGTCAACATTTTTGGCACACATTCGGCGCAAACAGAGTATAAATATGCCCCTAAGTGTTGTGTTCAGTCAGTTGCACATCCAATGTGTGAAATGGGTATGGAGAGGTAAGAGGTGTATTCAGGCAGACTATAACTACTGCATCCAGGGCATGCTGTGCCAGCTAAAAGGACTTTGGTTGGCAACATGGGGATGACTCTAGTAGTGCTGTCCTACTTAGGTATGGATGGAGGTATGAGGGCTGGCATACAGGTGTGGGTAGTAATGACATGCAAAGACATGATATAGATAATGTGTAATGGCAATTGCCATTGCCTAGCCATGATATGTATTGTCACAGACTAACATGTTTAGCCGTGTCTATGGGAGGCATATGTTGATGCCTTTCCCCCTTATCTGTATCTCTCCCCCTCCCTCTCTCTCTCCTTGTGTGCATCAGCATCATCTGGTGAAGGAGAAGGGCATAGGCGAGTGTGGAAGCAGCAGCGCATGGGACCCAGGAAGCTGCAACCAGTGAGAGCGAGGGACCCAGTGGGACAGAGGGTGAGGGGAATGCCACTGGGGGACTGGATCTACCACCTCTTCTTCAAAATTCTCCTCCGGTGGACACTCCCTGGCAGTGGCGGACCATCACCATCTTTGTCCGGCACCCCCTTACTACCACAGCCCACCCAGCTGCTCCCCACCCAGTTGCCTGTGCCCACTCACTCTGCAGGGTGGATGTCTCCTTCGCTGTAGGCACCTCTGCCCTGCCCCAGTCAGCCCTGCTGCCCTCAGTGAGAAGGCTATTGACCTCCTGAGGTCCATCTCTGTGGGTCAGTCCACCAACGTGAATGCCATCCAGGGACTGGCAGCTCAAGTCCAACAGAGCAATGCGTTCCGGAAGGGCATTCATGGTGTCATGGCTGGTCCACATAGATCCTTTCAGGCTCTGGCCTCCACTCTCATGGCAGCCAGTCTCCCTTTGTCTCCTGTCCCCCCTCCAACTACCTCTTCCCAATCTCAAACCCCTCTCCCCATACCCATCCAGAGCACACAAACACACAACCTCAACAGACAAGGGTAGCTCAGACAAACATAAGCACCACAAGACCTACCAACACCCACCTGCAGACACACCAATATCCACTCCCTGCACTGACTCCCCCGCCACCCCATCCTCCACAGACACTACACCAGACACACCTGCAGCAACCAAACCATATTTCATGGATCCAGCCACCAGTCCTATCTTACCCACAGTCAGCACAATAGGAGACCTGCAGACATCCACCACAGTCATAACATCCGTACCCACCACAACCACCGACACCCCCACATGCAGCACATGTACCATACCTGCAGACACCACCCTAACAAACAGTCACCCATCCACCATGGCATCTCCCAACACCTCCTCCCCTCTCCTCCCAAGAAACCTAAATGCCCACACTCACCCACCCAATAGACATCCAGCCCCCACAAGCATTCCACGCATGCATGCACTTGCACCAAAGACATCCACCAAAACACATCTCAGAATCACTCCCTCTCCTTCCACACCCAAACCGTTTTGCCGTGACCGCCCGTGTGTCTAAGAAACATTTCCTCTCTGGGTTTTCCTGTTCCCTACCCCTCTCCCACCTTGTGAAACCCCCAAGCGCTCTGTGTCTCTCCCCAAGTCCAGTCCTTCCACCTCCAAGTCCTCCCCTGCCCACCCTGGTAGTGCCATGTCCCTCCCCCTGCCAAGAAGTCTGCCCATCCCATGCCCAAGCCCAATGTCCCCCTCCCAAGCCCAAACCCAAGCCCTAGGACCCCATCCCAAACTCAAACCCAAGCCCAAGGAACCCTTTCCCAAACCCAAGCTCAAGGACCCCCCAAGCCCAAAACCCCCCTCCACCCCTTTTCTCCTCCCTGAGGTACCTGCCTGCCCCCTTGAGGTCCCTAACCTGTGAAGATCATTCTGCAGTCAGGAGTCAAATAGGGCCACAGTAAAGTCCCATTTGTGCCTTTGGCAGCATGAACATTGGACTGGCCGATGGCATTATGATTGCAAATAAGTATTTATTTATTTTCATTTTCACCTTCTTCATACATCTGGCCCAACCTGGTGTTGGATTCGAAGGAAACATACCTGTCCTGCCTTTCTTTCTGCATGGATGTATTGGTTTGTGTGTGTGTGTGAGACATGTGTGTGTTGGTTGTGCTAGCTGCTGTGCCTGGACTGCATGTGTGAGTGGCCCTGCCATTAGTCCTGCTGTCATTGCTGTGTATTGTGTGCAGGATGTGTTTGTGTTTGGTACATGCGGGTATGTAGCTAAATTGGGTAAAGTTTGTGTTGCCATGTATTATGGTGGTGTTGTGTCCCTGTGTGTGGTTGTTGTGTGTGTGTCCGTGTGTGTGGTGATGGCAATGTCATATGGATTGTTTGTTGTGTGGGCATGGTGTGACATTTGGAACATAGTATGGCAGTGTGATAGTGTTGATTGGTTGAGTGGCGAGGTTACGTGTTATTTTCAGTATGTGTTGTCATGTGTTGGTTGCAGTGGAATTGCTTGCCAAAGCGTTTGAGTAGTTGTAGTTGTGATGTTGTTGTGTGACTTAGTGTTGTATATGATTGTGTAAACAGTGCCGGTGATGTGTGTGTGTGGGCTGGTGTGTGTATGGCATGTGTGTGTTAGCCGAGGTGTATGTACTTTGGGTGTGCGTGTGTGTAGTATGTGTATGCGTGTGTGTATGTAGGTGTGTGTGTTGGTATGGGTGTGTGATTACGTGTGTGTGTGGCCGTCGCAAGCCATCCCTGCTGTGTATGTTGTGTGGGTGTGTGTACTAGCTTCTTTCCCTCCAGTGTTTGCTAGGTGGGGGTACTTTTGGTTGTTGTCTTCGTTGCCGTCGCTGGTTCTGCAGTTGTTGTGTGAGCAGGAGCAGTGGGAAGACTTTGATTTCAGGTTCTATGGTGGCTCCGAATGGGTATGGCTTCCTGAAGGTGAGTGTCTCCTTTTAGTCTGTTGGTTTCTGCTAGGGTTTTGCTGGTGGTGCGACCGCAGCGGAAACCTTGGCGGTGCGCACCCTTGTAATGTGTCCGGCAGAAACATGATCCCCACCGGTCTGAAGGTGTCTACTGCCATCCGTGGCGACCTGACCGCACTGGTGGTACTGGCAGTAGTTTGGCAGTGTTTTGTAGGGAGGACCGCCATGGTCATAATTTGGCAGTCTTCATCGCAGCCCATCATAATGACCCTCTGAATGTCTAAAACAAGTCACATCCTCATTATTCTAATCCTTGAAACCACATACAGGCTGACCACTAAACTCACAGGTAGAGACAATAAAATCCACCACCCAAGTTAAAAGAATACTATGATTATTTCTCATGGAAAAATGTTTGAGAAAGGCATCAAATTGATCTTTCACATTGTTGGAGCTATGATTAAAAATATTATAATAAAAATGAATCAGCAATGTGTCACATGCTCCAGGAAGGGAGAGTAGTATACCCAAAAATGATGGAGAAGATCAAGCTTCTTCTGCTCAAATAGAAGGAATTTTTACATTTAAAAAAAGGCAAAACTCCCTTAGCCCTGCCCACAATAGAAGGCGTGGCTTGCTAGCACAAAGACTAAAATCCTTCAATGTAAAATTTATCAGTCTTCCAAGTTTCTTGGCAACAAATAATTTCCTGATCACTGACAAATGATATCCAGTCTGTATTTGATATTTCAAAGTGTGCACCAGCTATATTTCTTTTAACAAGACTCAGGCACCCATCAAATGTAGGTGTTTGCATGACCCAAGTGTAATTCATGTGTGATCATAACAGAATGGACATACGTGGCCAAGGCATAAGCCTCAGTGTCTACCTGGAGAAGGGCTTGATCTTTCTTTAAAGGAAGATTAAAGTCAATCACGGGCATTAAACAATTCATTATGGCCACATTATAACTGCCCTGAGTTCCTGACTGTGTCCTTTGACCTATTCTAGAATATGATTAGCCTGCATCCCATCCTGGCTTTTGGCTAAATAACTCAGGTGGTGGAGTAAATACCTTACAAGCTTTTGAATTTTAAAATTCACCACAACACAATCACCTTTTGTGTTCATGCAGTTTGGGAGAATCCAACCAATCCTTCAGACTGAGAGGATTTCTGTATGCAAATCATCACAGCACCCTGATTTATACCTCAGCCAATGCACTGCCTTGCATTTCAATGCTGACCCATCCTAATTTAATCTGACAGTTACGTGAGACGCATCCTCCAATTTCCACAATAACAGGAGCAATGAACAAGGAATGGTGAGGCCTGGATCTTCAATAGGATTAATTATTGAAGAGATTGATGGGCATATTTATACTCTGTTTGCGCCGGAATTGCGTCGTTTTTTTTACGCAATTCCGACGCAAAACTAACTCCATATTTATACTTATGCGTTAGACCCGTCTAGCGCCAAAGATCTTGGAGTTTGCGTCATTTTTTAGCATGGACACCTACCTTGCGTTAATGATATGCAAGGTAGGAGTTCCCGTCTAAAAAATGACTCCGAGGCATGTGCGCCGTATTTACACTCCTGGGCAAATTGACGCCCGGGAGTGGGCGGGTAAAAAAAAATGACGTCCAGCCGTTTTAGCGTCATTTTTTAACGCCTGGTCAGGGAAGGCGTTAAGGGACCTGTGGGCTCGGAAGGAGCCCAGAGGTGCCCTCCCATGCCCCCAGGGACACCCCCTGCCACCCTAGCCCACCCCAGGAGGACACCCAAGGATGGAGGGACCCATCCCAGGGAACTTAAGGTAAGTTCAGGTAAGTATTTTTGTTGTTGTTTTTTTTGTGGCATAGGGGGGCCTGATTTGTGCCCCCCTACATGCCACTATGCCCAATGACCATGGCCTGGCCATTGGGCAAGGGGGCATGACTCCTGTCTTTGCTAAGACAGGAGTCATTTCAATGGGGGTTGGGAGTCCAAACAAATGGCGCTAATCGGGTTGAGGCGAAAATTTTGCCTCAGCCTGACTTGCCCCATTTTTTGGCGCCCAAGCTCCATTTTCCCCTACGCCGGCGCTGCCTGGTGTAAGTAATTTTTTTTGACGCACACCAGGCAGCTCCGCCGGCTAACGTCATTCCATAAATAAGGCGCCCGCATTTGTGCGCCAAAAAGTATAAATACGGCCCTGAATTTACATGGGCTAAACTCTGTTATACCAATGCCACAATATAAGCTTCTATTTTTATGCAGATGTTATTCATAGATGATTCTTATTTCAAAAGAAGTCGGTTGCAAAGATTCAGCACTTGATTTTGCATATCCACTATCACCGTATTTCCATTATTTGCCAGCATTTCCCTCATTGTTCAATTGGTGACTATGTTGGTTTTGCCACACCGTAACCAAGACGGGTGAATGTTATATATGTGCTGGCATCTTACAGACTCTGCCAGCATAGTCCCTTCTCTTCATTTTTATTGGCGAGGGTTAATAAAACCAGGTACTTTCCCCCACTTCAGCCTCATTATCCAGTATGGGGCAGACAAGGGGTATTAGGCAAAGTGATTGATAGGGCCCCTGCCCCCTCACCTGTTATTAAGTCATCACCCCTACTCTGGAAACATTCCCCTTAATTGGCTTCTATTTCTTGCAGTTTCAAAGGGAAGGTGACAAGTTGTCACTGGACTACATTGCTCCTTTCCTCTACACTTTCAATTTCAGATGTTATTAACCCTATGATATGCGTAAGATCATTTTAAAAAAAGGATGTCGATTTTGTCACCTCTACCGTACCACTTTTAGAAGATATTGCCTTTCATTTCCACATAACAGTCCACAATTATAAAGGCCTACTTCACCATCACACTGGAGATTGTTGAGTAAGTTAAGATCTCAGGGCCAAGAGGGGTGGTCCAGCCCAGGCTTGAAGAGTTGCAGAGTGGCATAGATGTGTCTGCTCTTGGCCTGGTCACTTGCCCGGGTGCTTTCTGCACTGCAATGGTTGGTGTCAGCTTTTATGCACTGGTGCAGTGCTTAAAATGAGGCCGTCTACTCAGGCCAGCAGTGTTGTGAGGAACAGAGTTCTGGCCCCAAAGATCCACAGGAAAGGTTCCATGCTGCAGGCTTTGCAACAACATTTATGCTCCTGCATGGTGCTCCTCCTCAGGCCCCTGTTATTGTGGGGAACAGAATCCTTGCCCCAGTGATCCACAGGAAGCTTCCTGTGCTGCAGACTTTGGCGACAACATTTATGCGCCCGCATGGCACTCAAAATGCAGTCTCACCTCCTCAGGCCAGTGGTATTGTGGAGAACAAAGTCTGGGCCTCGAAGATCTATAGGAAAGTGTTTCATGCCAAGGGCATTGGTGACACATTTGTACACTCACACAGTGCTCAAAATACAGTCCCACATTCTTGGGCCAGTTGTGTTGAACAGTCTGCTGGCCCCAAGGATCCACCACATAGACAGAACAACCACATGGATAAGAAACAATCACTCTGTTGCCTGTGTCTCTTTCACAAACAAATAATTGAATGCATACTTTCTATATACCGTAAATTACTTGATCAATGAAATAAGGGACATACTTGTTCAAGTTTCACCTAATTCCACACAGCAAGGGAACTTGCTGCACTGCATTGTGTGAAAGGGAGAGAAGCAGAAATGTGCATATCTACAAAGAAATGACAGACTTCTGCTCTCACCTTGTGCTGGTGCCCTGTGTGATGCCTAGACTCAGTGAAGACACACTTGCTGCAAGGTACAAGGGCACCTGCTTTACAGGAAGGATGAGTTCCTGCACAAAGAACAATGCTAAAAGGCAATTTTCTCTTACTATGTGTGATGCAGAATGCACCACGCATAGAGAGTGGAAGTAACATGGGGAAGTGAAGATATTTATCCTTGTTAAGCCAACCTTTAGGGGCATATTTATACTCTGTTTGAGCTGAATTAGCATTTTTTTTTTTACGCTAATTCAGCACAAACTTAACTCCATATTTATATTTTGGAGCTAGACATGTCTAGTGCCAAAATATTGGAGTTAAAGTCATTTTTCGCCTGTGGAAAACTACCATGCATTAATGAGATGCAGGGTAGGCGTTCCTGGGCACAAAATGACAATATGGTCTCAGTGCCACATTTATCCCCCGTGCTAAAATCAAGCATGGCGGTTGGGGCCTTAAATAATGGCGCTAAGCTTGTTTATTTAACACCTGGGTCAGGGCAGGCATTAAGGGACCTGTCAGAGACCACAGAAAGAGCCCACAGGTGCCCTTCCCTAGCCCCTGGGACACCCTCACCCACACCAGAGGGACAGCAGAGGATGGGGGAACCCATCCCAGGTAAGTATAGGTGAGTAGAGGTAAGTATTTTATTTTATTTTTTGTAGTGTCATGGGGGGCCTAACTTGGGCCCCCCTACATGGCACTGGGCCCAATGGCCATGCCCGGGGGATATATGTCTCCTGGGCATTGCCATTGGGGTGGTGGGTATGACTCCTGTATTAACTAAGACAGGAGACATGTCCATGGGGTTTTAATGTCAGAAAATGATGCTAGTCTGGTTAGAGGCATTATTTATGCCTCTGCTCATACTAGCGTCATCCTTTGATGCTAAAACCCCTGTTCTCCCTATGCTTCCCCCACCTGGCTAGCATCCTTTTTTATGATGCTAGCCGGGCCCTACCGCCGGCTAACGTCATCCCATAAATATGCCGTCCGACGGGCGTCTTGGAATGGCATTAGCCGGCAGTATATTTTTTTACGCTAAACTGCGTTAGCGCAGTTTAGCATCAAAAAGTATTAATCAGGGCCTTTATGTCACACCATTTTGGTGTAAATCCAGGTTTACTGACTTTTTCAGTTTGCTTCACTATCTATGGGTAGATGCACTGGAATGCCCATGCTCTACCCATGAAATGTCTCCCAATGTATGGTAACGCAAGACAGCACTATGCTTTGGCTTGTGTAGTTTGAATTTTTACTAAGCCACACAAAGCCACACGAAACGGGTTTTGCAAGACTTAGTAAATCTGATATATTTTTTGCATCATTCTGTGTCAAAAAAGTGATGCAGCCCAAACATAAAATGTTAGCAAATCTGGGTCGAACTATCTAGGAACGTTTTTAAAAATTTTGTGGCACCAGAATTTTACCCGATGTAATTGCATTGTGCTCCCAATAGAAAAATCAATAGGATGCACTATCAAATTTTTGGATCTAACTGAGTGTATTTTAAAGACCTTTACAAATTAGACATCAATTTTGCTCCCACTAAATAATGCTTTATAGACTTCCAAGGGGATGTTAATATGATGATGTTATAATAACCTTTTGACTGTTTTATTTATTTTATTGTTAATGGTTTTAAGTAATGTAATGCAATAAAAAATATACCTACTTGCCTAACAGTTATTTTTGTTCTGCATAACGCATGTCAAGCAAGTGTAGACCCCACTGGTATTATTTATCTGTTGCAGGAATCTGTGTGTAATGTGAAACCACATGTTCAAGCGCTGAGCAACAGTAATACATATTATGAGTGCAAGAAATAATTCAGTATACTGTGTCTGAAATTTGTGGTCAATATTATTAAGTAGTTGTGTTAGTTTATGTTGGACCTGGCGCTTTCTGCAGGGTCATCCCCCAAATTGTTGCCTTTCCTCTTCCAGTTTTTCTGAACTGCTTTTTGTTGGCTTTAGGACTCTATGTACTTTAACACTGCTAAACAGAGCTAAAGCGCATGTGCTCTAAGTTTAAAACATGGTATCATTGACTTATCCACAATTGGTATATTTAATTTACTTATAGGTCCCTAGTAAAGTGCACTACCTGTGCCCATGTCCTGTAAATTAAATGCTACTACTGGGCCTGCAGTGACGATTGTGCAACTCACTTTAATAGCTCTTCAGACATGTCTCCGGCCTGCCATTGCAGAGCCTGTGTGTGCAGATTTAAACTGTCATGTTGACCTGGCAAGTAAACCGTCTGGCCAGGCCTAAACCTTCCTTTGTAATACCTATACTTCACCCCTAAAGTAGGCTCTGGACAGCCCATGGGCACAGTGCAGAATATTTAAAAGTAGGACATGTACTTTTACGTTTTACATGCCATGGTAGTGAAAACTCTTTAAAAAAAATTCACTACTCCAAGGCCTATCTCTCCCATAGGATAATATTAGGATAACCTTACAACATTTTATAAGCTCATTTTCCAAATGGGAAGAGATGAGAACATCAAGTTTGGTATCTCTGAAATCACAATTTAAAATCAGAACTTATCTGCCACTTTTAGAAAGCTGACATTTTATTATTTGAACCATCCGGCAGATTCTGCCTGTCTCTAATACACGTCTGGCTGTGTGATAGCTGGGCTCTTGTGCATTTCCTCCCTCCCCCACAGACAGTCATATACAGAGAGAGCTTAGGTTTAACTGATGGATTATCCACATCCTAATGGCCCAGCCTAGGCAGGATGAGAGAGAGGAACTGAGACACCTGAATGGGCTGCGTCCTGATCCCACACAAAGGGACACAGAATCCTTTATAGTGAGTCTGGATACAGGGCAGGAAGGGAAGGGACTCTGCACACTTCAAAGGCCTCTCTTTGAAGTCTGCCCCATTTCAAAGGCACCACTGGGTATAAAAACTGGACTTCTGACCCTACCAACTAAGTACACTTCTGGACCTGCATACATTCTGCCAGGAAGAAGGACTGCTGGGCTCCTAAAAGATTGACACTCTGCTGGATTCTTCTGGACTTTGCTGGAATTCTGCTCTGCTGTGCCTGCCCTGCTACCTGCTGCCCTTCATGCTTGGGCATTAGATGACACTAGTGTTTCTCCCTCAATCACCCTCCTTCGTCCTTTGGCTCAGAGCACTGTTTCCCTCCCATCCTCCTCGTTAAGATCTCAGGTGAACTGAGTTAGTGCACTCAATCTTCATAATCCTCTTTCAGCCCTTGGTACAGTGAACTGTATTTTGTGCAAGTATTTGAGGTGTATAGGTGTGAAAGAAAATGATGGTATGGGATGCGTTTATGAAAATATATGGTCATATACAGATGATATTGCATGCTAGATTGAAGTAATGTTGTACATTTTGTGGTGCAATGATGGATGTGTGATCAATGCTGTGTTTGCATGAGTTGTGTTTGTATGTGAGATAAATGTGATTCTTATGGTGTGATGGTATGAAGGTGTGTGTGATGGAACATGTGTAAATGTGTGGATGTGAGATGGTGTTTATGTGGGTGAGGGGTGTATAGTAGTGTGATGGTGTAGTTGAGTACAGTGATGTGATGTGTGTGCTATTCTATTAGTGTGTGCATGATGGTGTGATACTGTGAGTTTATGCTGGTGTGATGCTCTGATATATGACTGTGTTGAACAGTGTGGATATGTTTGCGCGAAGAAGCATGTCTGTAGCTTTGTGACTAAGGGCCAGATGTAATAAAGGTTTTTCACATCGCAAAAAGCGAATTTCGGTGTTTGCGACGTGCAAAACCCACATCGCGATGCCCAATTCCCCTTTTGTGAGTCGGTAACCTGGTTACCAACTCGCAAAATGGGAATGCAAGTCGCAAATAGGAAGGGGTGTTCCCCTTACTATTTGCGAGTCGCAGCGCGATGCTGCATTGCTTTGTGACCGCGAACATGATCGCAAAGCAATCGCAGTTACCAACATTGTCACACTGGTGGTAACCCATTCGCAAAGGGGAAGGGGTCCCCGGGGGACCCCTTCCCCTTTGTGAATGGCCTGGAAAACTTTTTTTCAGAGCAGGCAGTGGTCCGATGGACCACTGCCTGCTCTGAAAAAATGAAACTGAAACGTGTCATTTTTTCATTTTGTAATGCATCTCGTTTTCCTTTAAGGAAAACGGGCTGCATTACAAAACAAAAATGCTTTATTTAAAAGCAGTCACAGACATGGTGGTCTGCTGTCTCCAGCAGGCCACCATCCCTGTGAGTGCTGCGAGTCGCAAGGGGGTCGCAAATTGCGACCCACCTCCTTAATATTAATAAGGTGGGCCTTTGCGGCCCCTTGTGGGTCGCAGATGGTGTCAGGGACACCATCCTGCATCCTGAATTGCGATTCGCAAATTGCGAGTCACTCTGACTCGCAATTTGTGAGTCGCAATTCAGGACATTCGTACATCTGGCCCTAAGTGTGATATCATTTGTAAAGGTGTGCAGTGCTATAGTGTTTGGTGATGATGTGTGATATTGTGTTTGATGATTTGTTTTATGGTGTGCATGTTGCCGTATGTGTGTGTTGGTGTGATGATGTCTGTGTGATGGTGTGGTATGTGTGTAGGTACATTTAAATGAATGTAGGACTAATAATTTGTTAAATGGTGTTTATTATGCTGTGTGATGGTTTGTGTCTTCATGATGTGTTATGTGATGTTGTGCATTGTTGAGAAGTGTGCCTGTATATGTTTGACTTTTTGATATATGCATACACATTACAGAATATGGAATTTGTATGCATGTGTTTGTGTGCAAAAGAGAGAGAGAGTTTGAGATAGTGTGGGTGATGGTGCAATTATGTGCCATGGTGTGTCTGTGTGTTTATGTGTATGATGGAGTTTGCGATGTGTGTGTGTGACTTGGTGGTGGTGTTCGTGATGGTATTTGTCATGGTATGTGTGTGTTGGTGCAGAGTAATGCTGCATGTGCAATATTAAATATGGTGGGTGTTTGTTAGGGTTATGTTGTGATGATGTTTGTGTGTGTTCTCTTTGTGATGCTTTTGTGTTTGTATATGTATCCGTGTATGAGTGTGTGTGTGTGCCTGTGTGTTTTTGTCTGATAAAACACCAAATACCTGGGGTTGAACTAACAAGGAACCACTACAATCCAGGGACACAAGCACACCCAGCCTCTTCCACTGTGTTACAGTGATGTACAGCTTTGGTCACCTCATACGTCCCTCCTGGACCTTTTGGTGACTCATGAGGCTTACGCTCTATATGGCTTTTATGAAATCTGTATGTATTTAATCAGTACAGGTAGAAGCAATTGCTGCCTTGTCCTTGCCCAACTCCACTCGAACCATGCCAACTATGTTTGCTGTGTCTGCTGTATCCACTATGTCTTCATGCCCCACGTTGCTCAGGCCAGATATTCCAACAATGTAGTGGCCAAGAATCTGTAGTGTGTCCAGGGTGAAATTGCGTGGAATATCTAAGAGTGATTTAAGATAAATTCAAATCACGAGGAAGGGAGAAAGCCTGGGGGCTCAACCCACAACCACTGCTGCTCACCCTCCTTACTAAGGCTTAGGCTGATGCAGGGGTTGAGGTAACAGGACAACCAGGGTTGAGACAGGAATCTGTCTCCAAAGGCCCTTAGGTTTAGGCACTGCGATTCTGCAGGCTCTGGGTCAAAAACCCTGCAACCCCTGGGAGCCACTCAGAGGATCCCTCAGTAGTCAGCTGTCGTAGTACCCAATGGCTGAGCAGCCAACCAGCCATGACCCACTGTGATGTGGGCCCTGAGCACCGGAGTTTGGCTGGCTGAGCACTGGGCTCCTAATGACTCTCCATTCCTAGGTGTGTCTGTGTATTTGTGTTTGATGTGCATGAGATGGTGTGCTGGTGTTTAAATGTTTGCCTGAATGCATTCTGCAGCCTTGTCCTCTGTTTTCAGAGCTCACAGTCAAAAGTGGCAGAAAATAGGCATCTAATAAAAAGAAAGCTGATGTACTGCACAGGACTCACTTCAAATTTGCTGTTAATCAAAATGGTTATGTTAATGTATGAAATGTGTATTGTGGTGGAGCAGCAATTTTACAATATTATTCCCAACTATTCTAGAGAGTCAGGACTGGCCAAGCTCTTGAAGATCAGTAGAACAGTTGCTGGTACATGCACATTCTTCTGCATTACAGCAATCTTGGCCCTTGTGTGCCTGATCGCTGTACTGCTTCTGCTCTGCATGCAATGTTGATCTTTTTCATCTCCTTAGGAGTAGCAAAAACAACATCAGATTATTTGAGTGGCCACCTTCACCGAAAGAGGGTACAAAAACAGTGTTATCTTGTATACGTAGGCTGAGGCCATGATAAAGAAGAGGGGGCATCAATTTTCTTGTGTAATTACTGCAAATATTTCTATTTCACAAGGTCTGTTTGTCATTGGAGTCTGTTTTCTATGTTGGTAGGCTCTGTTATTGTGTTCCTACTTCTGTGCACATTGTAGCTGACAAAATATAGTCCTGCTCCTTTCTCTACTCTATTTCCTGGTTTTGTTTCTGAAATTCTGATCACCGTCATCAAGGGAGCTATCAAGAAATCCCATTTTCACAATGCAAGGAGTCTGCTCCCATCCACAAATCAAGGGTCCTTTTGTAAGCTGCATACAAAAATTCAGATACATTATTTATCAGCCCCCGGTGTGCCCATTTCATACATCTCCATATTGTTTAGTTGCTCAGCTGTCTCTTTCATGGCCCTCTCAGAAGACTTCGAACCCAGTTTTCATGAAGTCATTGTGCTCCACAAAGGAGGGCAACTTTCTAGCTGAGGGTGCCTGGGAGCAAATCAGTGCATCATTGGCCGGGCAAGTTGTGATGCCTTAAATTGCATTGAGATGATAAATTGTATTCAGGGATTGTTGGGTGTGACCCTACAGTCAATAATAGAAAAATGCACCATAAATATCTGGCGCTCGTGCTGGCATGGAGGTGAAAAGTAATAGGCTGGATGGACATGACGGGGCCCAGTGAAGTATTGTGGATTTGGGATGTGTTGGAATGGGCCCATGCAGAGGAATTACACATTAAACTAGTCAGGAGGGATGACAGAGTGAGTCTAAATTTATATAAGATATTCTATTAATTTCACTGGAGGGGAAGGCTTGTCATATTAGAAAATATTTGCTTTTATCGAGTGCAGAACTGTGCTATGTTCACATGCATTAAACTATATCTGTATTGCACAGGAAACGTCAGGACTTTTCAGATGTGAAACAATTACCTTCTGTAATTGGTATTTGTGGTTTAGTTTCTTTGGCCCTCATTATAAACATGGTGGTCCGTTCCGTTCCGCTGGCGGTAGAAACCGCCAACAGAGGAGCGGTCCGGACCGCCAAATAAGGATCCAAAGGAAACAAAGGCATTCCGCGAACCACCCACCGCCAGGAGAGGAGTGCCGACGACAACGGCAGAGTCCACCAACAGGCCGTCGGAAAGGCCCAACCCACCCATCAAATTATGAACCACCATTCCGCCGCCAGTTCCGGGACGGGAACCACCGCCACACAAAGCCAGGCGGAAAAGAAACAAATAGAAGGAAACACTCACCGGAGTTCCACAAAACGTGCAGCGGCAGCCATGGACAGAGAGCTGCAGATCATGCCAGCCTTGCCATATATCTACACGACCGAGACCACCGACGAAGACTACGATAGTAAGTACTGCAACCTACGACACAAGGGAGGAAAGGGCACAGTTACAGACCCACCCACTCCACCCATCCGGCAACGCCGCCCCAACCCTTCCCAGCAGCACAAGTCATACACCCCACAGCAAGAGGTACTTACCCGATACAAGGCTAATCCAACTTGACCATAGTACATACAAAAGCCCCACAGCCATAAAAAAGTGAAACAAATGACAAGGGTTAACGATGTGCAAACAGGGCCAATGGCCAGTCCGTAGAATCACAATTGTCATGGGCAACAACGGGCCCCACCTGACTCCCACAAGTGATGGGTACTCCACATAAAGGGGCACCATATGGGCATCCAGGCACCTCGCGGAAGGGGGTAGGGGGTGGTGGGGATTTTCGACGGCGGTGGGCCTTTGACTTTCTGGTTGGGGGGATAGGCTTCTCCTTTGAAGGGGGTGGGGGCTGTTTGGCTCGGGTGGAGCTGGATGGCCTAGGCTCTGTCTGGGCCTTCTTCTTATCTGGGGAAGGGGCACCGGAATGTGAAGGGCGGACAGGGGTGGGCTGTGATGTGGAAGGAGCGTAAAGGGCAAGGAGGTGGGCATGTTTGGGGACAAGACAGGGTGGGCCAGTGGGTTGGAAGAGGTCAGCACGGGAGAAGAAAAGTTTCTTGAGAGCAATTGGGGTGGGCGTGGATGAGGGTGTGGGAGTGGAGGCGGAGGGAGTGGATGTATGGGGTGTAGGAGTGCGTGTAGTGGGTGCAGGTGACTGCTCAGTATGCTGTGGTGTGGTGGATGTCTGATGGGTGGGTGTCTTGGTGCGTTTGTGTGTCTTGGGAGGTGGGGGATGGACACAGTGGCAGAAGACAGACAGCTAGTGTGGATGTATGTTGTGTGGGTGTCTGCAAGTCTGGTGAGTGTGCTGCATGTGTCAACTACAGTAGAGGTAGAGAGTGCAGGTGTGGTGTATGGGGTGCATGTATGACTGTCTGCTATTGTGGTGAGTGCAGGAAGAGGAGCAGTAACAGTGAGTGAAGGTGCAATGCATGAGGGTGTGGATGTAGAGGGAACCGACAGGGAGGCAGAAGAGGTAGGCACACTGGGGGAAGTGGACATTGTTGTGTGTGCAGGTGTCTGTTGGCTGTGTGAATGCTTGTGTTGGGAGGTGTGGTGCTAGTGTGCTTCTTGTGTGCTGATGTCCCTGTCAGCGTGTCTGAATGTGTGCTTTGGACGGGTGAAGGAAGTGGGGTGCTGGAAGGGGTAAAGGAGGTGGGAGGGGGGACGGAATGGCCAGGGAAACTGGCTGCCGTCCAAGAGGAGGCCAGAGTCTGAAAAGATCTTTGTAGGGCAGACACTGCACCATGAATGCCATCCAGATAGGCATTGGTCTGCTGCACCTCTGAATGCTAGCCCCTGGATGGCATTAACAATGGTTGTCTGCCCTACAAAGATGGTTCTCAGGAGGTCAATAGCCTCCTCTGTGAGGGCAGTAGGGCTGACTGGGGCAGGGGAGGAGGTGCCTGGGGCAAATGAGACACCCACCTTTCTGTGTGGGTGGGCACGGGCAACTCGGTGAGGAGCAGAAGGGAGGACGGTGAGGGAATGTGGGCGGCGAAAGATGTAGTGGTAGTGGTGTGTGCATTAGGGTCTGACACCACTGGGGGACCGTCATCGGAGGAGATCTCAGAGTCACTACCTCCTGTGGTAGTAGCCTCCCCCGTGGAAGTAACTGGTCCCCTGGGCGTCCATTGTCTCTGCTTCGGAGGATCCGTGGGCCGCTGCCTCCCCACGTGCCGGTGCCTCAGCTCTCTCACGTGATGTTGATGCTGTACCAAACCAACACAAGAGAACAGGGATGGGGAGACAAAACAGGAGAGACACTTGTAAACAGGTACATAATGGTCAGACACACAACCACCCAGAAAACACACCCAACAGGCAGCACCGCTCACTATGCCCATGGCATGCCCCTGACTACTGACCAGAATACTGCTCTACACCCATCCCCTGAAATACCTTAGAAGCAGAAGTAGGTGAAACCTGACAGGGACACCCCTACAGCCTTTGGGGAACATACAGCAGATGGACACCAGTCAAATTCCCTGCCTCTAAGCAGTATGAGCCCTATTGCACACCCAGACATCCTTCCAGACTGAAGTATGGTCAATGAGTACTCACCCCCTTGTGACTGCTGTGCAGCCTTCAAGAGCCCATCCAGGTCTGGGCACGCCACCGCCAGGATTCGTCGCATGGGGGGGTCAGTGCCTGACGGGCACCCCTTCCACGTTGGGAGGACTTCCCCAGCTGGGCTTCAGTGATCTTTCGCGCCCAGCGCCGCATGTCCTCCCACCTCTTTCTACAGTGGGTGCTCCGCCGGTTGTAGACCCCCAGGGTCCACACCTCCTTGGTGGTGGCATGCAAATGTGCCCTCTTCTGGTGGGCGCTGACCTAGAAGGGTGACACAGGAATGGAACACAGAGGTCAGGCACTTGCAGGATAGGAAAAGCTGGCTAATCGTCCACTATGGGATGGACAGTACTCTCAGACATACAGGACAGTCGCACACAGCATGCTATGCACCATGCAGGCTCAGAGGTGCACAGATATGTGCAATCAACACCATCCTTTACACACACACAGTGCCCTCCAAACCCAGACTCACCTGTACCTCTGGCCGTCCGTACAGTTTCGAGTACAGGGGCAGGACCCCATCCACTAGCTTCTCCAGTTCTTCCTGGGTGAAGGCCGGGGCCCTTTCCCCTGCAACACGTGGCACATCCATAGCCAGAGGCAGGCCACAGCAGTACACAGATTGGAGTACCTGTCCGCACGAGATCAGGGAGTAGAGTGAACAAACGATGATGAACGCGCATACATTCCACAGCGGTGTGCATCGTCACCGCCGGTGGCGATCATGATGTACCAGGATTCCCCATTGGCACTCATGGTAACCAATGAGGATGCGAACAGTGGTAAACACTGCCTTATGCAGTGAAGTCAACCGCTAGCGGTGTGAGGTCACTTCCACAACGAAAGGGCAGATTTACAGTGGTAAGACATTTTGCCTTTACCTACGTGTTAGAAATGGGGTCTTTGGTTGACAGTCAGGTTACGCCCTGTTCAAGCAAGGACCCTCACTCTAGTCAGTGTAAAAGAGAATCACCCTCAGCTAACCCCTGCTTACCCCCTTGGTAGCTTGGCAGAGCAGTAGGCTTAACCTCAGAGTGCTAGGTGTAAAGTATTTGTACCAACACACACAGCAACTTAATGAAAACACTACAAAATGACACAACACCGGTTTAGAAAAATAGGAAATATTTATCTAAACAAAACATGACCAAAACGACAAAAATCCGACATACACAAGTCAAGTTATGAATTTTTAGAGATTAAACTCAAAAATAGCGCTTAGAAACAAAAATGCTTCGATGAGATGTTAACACGGCGTCGTGACAGAGTCATTCCCAACAAGCCGACACCAGCGGCGCCGGACACGGAGTCGTATAGACCCCCAAGTACAGTACCTTTGGTGAAGAGTGAAAACAAGCCGATGCGCGAAGTCGGGATCGCGGCGTCTGTGCGAAACGTTGAATCCGTGCACTTCGAGCGGCGTCTGTCACGACGTGGTGCGGCGACTTCCACGGAGTCGCAGACTTCAGCGGGGCTGCAGCGGCATCGGGCCTGCGAAGAGCGTCCCGTTCCAGCGAAGGTCACGGCGTCGGGTGCAGGCGGCGTCACCGGATTCAGCAGCGTCGTCGGTCCGGAGTCGTCCGAAGTCGATTTCCTTGGATTTCCACCAGCTTTTCTTTCAAGGGCCCAGGGACTGGATAGGGCACCACTTGTCAGAGCAGGAGTCTCTCCTGAGACCCCAGGTGCTGGCAGAGAGAATTCTTTGCTGTCCCTGAGACTTCAAACAACAGGAGGCAAGCTCTAACTCAAGCCCTTGGAGATTTCTTCACAAGATGGAAAGCACACAAAGTCCAGTCTTTGCCCTCTTACTCTGGCAGAAGCAGCACTGCAGGAAAGCTCCACAAAGCACAGTCACAGGCAGGGCAGCACTTCTTCCTCAGCTATCAGCTCTTCTCCAGGCAGAGGTTCCTCTTGGTTCCAGAAGTGTATCTAAAGTCTGTAGATTTGGGTGCCCTTCTTATACCCATTTTAGTCTTTGAAGTCACCTTTCTTCAAAGGGGACTCACACCTACTTGTGAAATCCTGCCTTGCCCAGGCAAGGCATCAGACACACAGCAGGGGGTTGGAGCCGGCATTGTCAGAGGCAGGCACAGTCCTTTCAAATGAGAGTGACCACTCCACCCCTCCCTCCTAGCAGAGATAGCTAATCAGGAAATCCAGGTTACACCCCAGCCCCCTTTGTGTCACTGTCTAGTGTGAGGTGAAAAACAACCCATCTGTCCAACTGACCCAGACAGGGAATCCACAAACAAGGCAGAGTCACAGAATGGTTAAAGCAAGAAAATGCTCACTTTCTAAAAGTAGCATTTTCAAACGCACAATCTTAAAATCAACTTTACTAAAAGATGTATTTTTAAATTGTGATTTCAGGGACCCCAAACTCCACATATCCATCTACTCTTTAGGGGAATCTACACTTTAATCATATTTAAAGGTAGCCCCCATGTTATCCTATGAGAGAGACAGGCCTTGCAACAGTGAAAAACGTAATTGGCAGTATTTCACTGTCAGGACATATAAACCACATTACTATATGTTCCACCTTATCCATACACTGCACCCTGCCCTTGGGGCTACCTAGGGCCTACCTTAGGGGTGTCTTACATGTAAGAAAAGGGCAGGTTTAGGCCTGGCAAGTGGGTACCCTTGCCAAGTCGAATTTACAGTGTAAAAATACACTTACAGACACTGCAGTGGCAGGTCTGAGACATGATTACAGGGTTACTTGTGTGGGTGGCACAACCAGTGCTACAGGCCCACTAGTAACATTTGATTTACAGGCCCTGGGCACCTCTAGTGCACTTTACTGGGGACTTAACAGTAAAACAAATATGCCAATCATGGAGAACCAATTACGTACACATTTTACACGGAGAGCGTAGGCACTTTAGCACTGGTTAGTAGTGGTAAAGTGCTCAGAGTTGAAAAGCCAACAGCAACAGATCAGAGAAAAATAGGAGGCAGGAGGCAAAAAGACTGGGGATGACCCTGCATAAGCAAATGTCCAACACGACCCCCTACCAGCCTAAAGCCAGGGGAGAACAATCAATACCTTGATGTACTTCCCTGATTGGGGCGATAGAACATGGACCCGGGCCCACAACAGCAGGGGCATGTTCCAGTTCTACGCCTTCCTGACTCCAGTTGGATCCCTCTGTCCATACTCTCAGGGCCCACTGAGCTAACCCTAGGGGAACCCTTCTCCACATCTGCAGACACCATCTGTGCAGCACCTAACTTTACTTTGCTCACAGATGTATTGCAATGGGCAGATAGTACCACCAGGGCCAACACAGTGGTGTTGCCCACTCCACCCCTGGGGTGTGACTCTCGTCCCACACCCAGGGGCAACTCTGTCCACCAGGACAGCAAGCCACAGTAACCCCTGATGACTGTCAGGGATGAGAGCCTGACCTCAGGCCTCTCCACCCACTGTGACTGTGGAGAGTGGGGGCGGTAGCCCCAGGTGCCTGACACCTTTTGACCACTCTCCCTTCCACCAGGTCAGAGAAGATAACCTGACCCTGGTCCTCCCCTCTGGGGCTCTGTACCCTCCCTCCAGGAGCGGCACCCCCTGAGTAAAAAATTGTCAGGGTGCTTGTAGAAGCAGTCCTGCACAATTCTTCCACCAGTGCAGGGATGTTAGCCTGCAACTGATCCTCCAACCTGGGGTCTGTACCTTCAGGTTGGACCAGGGCCAGGGGTGAGGCTTCCTTCCCCCTGCCCTCCCTTCTGGGGTCCTGAACCACCCAACTAGGAGTGGCCCCCCCAGAAGACAACATGGTAGGGGCACTGTTAGCAGTAGCCCCTTCCTCCAGGTCAGGGGGGACACCCTGAACCTGGCCTTCCAATCCAGGGTCTGTACCCTTAGATTGCTCTGGGGTCAGGGGTGAGTCTTTCTCTCCCCTTCCCCTACTCTCAGGGTTCTGCACCCACCCCTCAGGGAGAGTACCCCTTGAAATCACACCAGGGGGGGTGATTGGGCAAACAGCCCCCCCTTCAGGTCAGGGTTTATCCCCTGCACCTGATCCTCCAGTCCAGGGTCTGTACCCACCGTCTGGACCACTGCCTGGCAACCCAGGAATTCCTGGGGGGCATACCTACCCCCTACCAGGTCAGAGTTTACCCTTTGAACCTGGTCATCCAACCCAGGGTCACCACCCTGCGGTTGAACCACTGCCTGGCGCACCAAGACTTCCTTGGGAGCACACTTACCCCCCACCAGGTCAGAGTTTACCTCCTGAACCTGATCATTCAACCCAGAGTCACCACCCTGTGGTTGAACCACTGCCTGGCACACCAGGACTTCCAGGGGGGCACACTTACCCCCCTCAAGGGACACACTGTCCCCAAGGGCCACACAAGAGTCTGGCTGGCGCAGGACTCCTGACCTCTGCCCATCTGACAGAGTCTGGATTCCCCCCAACCCAGAAATGGTCTCACCAAGGTCATTCATGGGGGGCTCTGCTCTCAGAGCTGACCCCTGACCCTCCAGGTTCGCCACTGGAGTCCGCAACCCCCTCTCAACCCTCTCTCTGGACTTCTGCACCCCCTCACTAGGAGTGGTACTGCTAGACACCAGAACTGGTGGGACGCTGGCTACAGCCGCCCCCCCCAAGTTCTCCTGACACTGTGGGATCTCCCTCAACAGATGGCCCTATGGTACAGGCTAGGCTCCCCTCCTGGTGTTCCCTCATGGAACCCTCCAGGACCTGGGACCGGATCTCGGGCACCTTGGACCTCAGCCCATCCCCATTCCCTCTCCTCAGAGACTGGACATGGGGTCCCTCACCCATCCCACTACACTGGGACCTACCTGGGACACCAAAATCCTTCCCTACCTCACCTGGTTGGGAAATACCTAGACCACTCCTCTCAGGAGCCCCCCCAAATGCCTCTTCAGACTCTCTGGTACTCACGAAGAGGTCTGCCTCCATTGTAAGCTCCCTGGGGTCAGAGAACTCACACTCCACCTGGTGTTGGCGTAGCTCTGGAAAATGAGGACTAGACATATGCTCTCCAGCAATTACATCACTCAGCCCTTTACATGAATTAACCAAAGTACCCTTCACCCAACCATCCAGTGACTCTGCTTTGAAAAAGCACCCCACATCACCCTCCTGAGACTGGTGAGACAGTACCTGACTGTCCCTGACACTCAACCCACACTCTTCTGGGATGTCTTCACACTCCATAACCAGGACTTCTACCTGGGGGGAACCCCTCTCCCTGTCACTCTCACCTAGAGTCAGTAGAGTGTCCCTCCCACCAGTAGGAATATGACTCCCCATGCCAGTTCCCCAATCCACCTCAGGGTCCCTGTGCATCACTGGAGCTACCTCATACCCCTGAACCTCCTGGTGTGTGTCAACTCCCTCCTTCAAGTAGGGCACCACATCTCTGGGCATGTGCACTTCTTCAGCAGTACTGGATACAAGATGTTTGCTGCCACCATCTGAACTGGACTCAGCCCTCATGGCCTCCAGCTTCAGCTCTTCACAGCTCAGCTCTTGAGCTGTAATCCTTTCTTTTTCCAGGACTAAGGCTCTCTTCTCCTCAGCCCTCTCAAGCTCCGCATCTAGCTCTTCCAGACTCCGGATTCGAGCTAGGAGCCAATCATCTCTTTCTGTTCTCTCCTCAGGGCCACTGCCCTCCTCCTCAGAGTAGTCCTCCTCCTCAGAGTAGTTATCCTCCTCAGACTCATTTGGTGGTGTTGCCTGACAACGTTTCAATTCATACTGAAACAGGGCTGACTCAAGATCCTCCCTTCTGGATTTCTTGTTCACAGCCAGTCCCCTTTCCATGCAGAATGCTTTAAGCTGCCACTTTTTATACATAAATAGGTGCCAGAAATTGACTTCCATTCTGCAAAGGCTTCACAACCAAAAACCAAAGTCCAAAAATATTAGCAATACTTCCAGGAGGACATCAGAGAACAAAAAGCAGAATCACAAGACAAGTAGTATGTGGTCACGTAGTGGTCTGAACTCAAAACAATAGTGTACACTTAATCACAAGCCGATGCGCGAAGTCGGGGATCGCGGCGTCTGTGCGAAACGTTGAATCCGTGCACTTCGAGCGGCGTCTGTCACGACGTGGTGCGGCGACTTCCACGGAGTCGCAGACTTCAGCGGGGCTGCAGCGGCGTCGGGCCTGCGAAGAGCGTCGCGTTCCAGCGAAGGTCACGGCGTCGGGTGCAGGCGGCGTCACCGGATTCAGCAGCAGCGGCGGTCCGGAGTCGTCCGAAGTCGATTTCCTTGGATTTCCACCAGCTTTTCTTTCAAGGGCCCAGGGACTGGATAGGGCACCCCTTGTCAGAGCAGGAGTCTCTCCTGAGACCCCAGGTGCTGGCAGAGAGAAGTCTTTGCTATCCCTGAGACTTCAAACAACAGGAGGCAAGCTCTAACTCAAGCCCTTGGAGATTTCTTCACAAGATGGAAGGCACACAAGGTCCAGTCTTTGCCCTCTTACTCTGGCAGAAGCAGCACTGCAGGAAAGCTCCACAAAGCACAGTCACAGGCAGGGCAGCACTTCTTCCTCAGCTATCAGCTCTTCTCCAGGCAGAGGTTCCTCTTGGTTCCAGAAGTGTTTCTAAAGTCTGTAGATTTGGGTGCCCTTCTTATACCCATTTTAGTCTTTGAAGTCACCTTTCTTCAAAGGGGACTCACACCTACTTGTGAAATCCTGCCTTGCCCAGGCAAGGCATCAGACACACAGCAGGGGGTTGGAGCCGGCATTGTCAGAGGCAGGCACAGTCCTTTCAGATGAGAGTGACCACTCCACCCCTCCCTCCTAGCAGAGATAGCTAATCAGGAAATGCAGGTTACACCCCAGCCCCCTTTGTGTCACTGTCTAGTGCAAGGTGAAAAACAACCCATCTGTCAAACTGACCCAGACACGGAATCCACAAACAAGGCAGAGTCACAGAATGGTTTAAGCAAGAAAATGCTCACTTTCTAAAAGTAGCATTTTCAAACGCACAATCTTAAAATCAACTTTACTAAAAGATGTATTTTTAAATTGTGAGTTCAGGGACCCCAAACTCCACATGTCCATCTACTCTCTAGGGGAATCTACACTTTAATCATATTTAAAGGTAGCCCTCATGTTATCCTATGAGAGAGACAGGCCTTGCAACAGTGAAAAACGAAATTGGCAGTATTTCACTGTCAGGACATATAAACCACATTACTATATGTCCCACCTTATCCATACACTGCACCCTGCCCTTGGGGCTACCTAGGGCCTACCTTAGGGGTGTCTTACATGTAAGAAAAGGGAAGGTTTAGGCCTGGCAAGTGGGTACACTTGCCAAGTCGAATTTACAGTGTAAAAATACACTTACAGACACTGCAGTGGCAGGTCTGAGACATGATTACAGGGTTACTTGTGTGGGTGGCACAACCAGTGCTGCAGGCCCACTAGTAACATTTGATTTACAGGCCCTGGGCACCTCTAGTGCACTTTACTGGGGACTTAACAGTAAAACAAATATGCCAATCATGGAGAACCAATTACGTACACATTTTACACGGAGAGCGTCTGCACTTTAGCACTGGTTAGCAGTGGTAAAGTGCTCAGAGTTGAAAAGCCAACAGCAACAGATCAGAATAAAAATAGGAGGCAGGAGGCAAAAAGACTGGGGATGACCCTGCATAAGCAAAAGTCCAACACTACGCATCTACAATAAATTAATACTCACAATGCAGGCCCTACCAGCCACATGATGCACGTAGGCCTCTGTCCA
Source organism: Pleurodeles waltl (assembly GCF_031143425.1). Lineage (NCBI taxonomy): Eukaryota > Metazoa > Chordata > Amphibia > Caudata > Salamandridae > Pleurodeles > Pleurodeles waltl. Next base: position 365,045,149 of record NC_090447.1, read on the forward strand.
TTCACTATTGTAGCACACATGAAATACTCTGTTCCCTCCTTGTGATGTACATGTATATCTGTCAGGTAGCAGTTATTGTAGAGACACCGCAATGAACAATGCCGTGCACATATGATGACAAATGTGCCTATGTATGTGTCTTCATCACTCCTTTTTTAACCCCTCGTAGGAATCGATCTTTTTGGCGAGGAAGGGCACCATCGGTGTACAGACCACTTGTGGCTATGGGGACCATGGTGGAGCATCAGATCATAATCACTTACAGACTCACACGTGCAACTATTCAGGACCTTTGTGCATTACTGGATCCTGCACTAACTCTGGGAAATTGAAATCGGCATGCCATTACAACTGAGGTGCAGGTGCTCTCCGCATTCCATTTCATGGCCACGGGCTCATTTCAGGTGACAGAGGGCATGGGTGCTGGTTTCTCACAGCCAATGTTCAGGCAGGTACAGACAAGATTTCTGAATGCATTTGTACGACATCTGCAATCCTATGTGAAGTTTTCCCAAAATACTGACCTCCCCGCAATCAAGTCTGACTTCTATGCCTTTGCCAACATTCCCCATGTCATAGGTGCCATCAATGGCACACACATAGCTATCATCCCCCCAAGAGTGAGTGAATAGGTGTACAGAAACACGAAGAACTTTCAATGCATGAACATCCAATTGGTATGTACTGCAGACCAGTACATTTCCCATGTGAATTCTATGTTTCCAGGTTCAGTCCCTGATTCCTTTGTGTTGAGGAACAGTAGTGTACCACAAAAGATGGAACAACTACAAGAGGACATAGGGTGGATCATAGGTAAGTTTGCCTGTCACTAACTGACACATTGCAGAAAACCAGCCTGTCTGACTAAGGGACATAACAATGATGAGTCTGTATTGCATCATCTTGTAGGTGATTCTGGCTATCCAAAGTTGTGTTGGCTGCTGACATCAGTAAGGAATCCCAGGACGGATGCAGAGAGGAATTACAATGAGGCCCATGGACGTACTAGGAGGGTAATAGAGTGAACTATAGTTCTCCTGAAAGCTAGATTCTGGTGTCTAGATATATCTGGGGGTTCCCTGGCCTATGGGCCTGATAAGGGGTGTAGAATAGTGGTGGCCTGCTGCATGCTGCACAACGTGGCAGTGAGACATTTTATCCCCCTCTTGGAGGTGGAGGGTGCTATAGGTCCTTATCAGCTACCTCAGAGAGGTGAGGAGAGTGAGGCTGGGTATGAGGAAGGGGAAGATGTCAATTCCAGGAAACAACTGATACAACTCTAGTTCCAATAACTGTGTGGGACTTAAGCCTGTCATTGGGGTTAGTGACTAATACTGTCAGTGTGCTCTGTCATATAGGGGGGTTGGTCATGATAGGCGATACATGGCCCACTTCTGCATGGTACTGATTGGAAATATATGCATTCCCTCCTTGCCACCATTTGGGCACACAGGACTACCATCATGCACAAAATCGACAATAAAGTTGTTCTCTGCCAGTTGCACCCATACTCCACTTTGTTCACAATTGAAGACAGGGGACAGTGTTATAGGTGTGAAATGTGTTTTATTGGTAGAAGTGAGTGAATTGTGCTATATACAGTGATGGGAGTCATAAGGGTTGGGGGACCTCAAAACCAACTTGGTGGCAGCCTTGTTGGATGGTATTGATGGGTCCATTTTGTTGAACAGTACTTCAATTTGCCCTCAGCTTAGTGTTGTTGGGGAATGGGTGGGATGGTTGCTTTGCGTTAGTAGCAGAGTCAATTGTTGGAGGGGGCCTTCTTCTTAGCTGGGTTTCCAGTGCCATATCTCAGCCTAAGAGTACGTTTGGGCACCTGCTGTGGAGTTTCTTGGGTTGACATGGTTGTCCCTTGGGTTTCCTGGGAGGGTATTTCCTGGGATGTTTCTGCTGCTTGGGTCATCTGATGCTGGTTTTCCAGGGCTGTTGTGGGGGCCTCTTGTCCGGTGTGGGTGTCAGACTGGTTTTTGACCAGCTGCAGCAGTGCTCCAGCTATGGTGGCCATTGTGGAATTGTGCTCTTTCCACTGCTCCATGGCCTGTTGGTGTTGTTCCTGCTGCATCCTCTGACTTTGCTCCAGGGTGGAAACAACCTGTGCCAACCTGTCTTGGGTATGTTGGTAGGCCTCCAATACCTCTGAAATAACGTCCTGGGTTGCTGCATCCATCCTGTGCCCCCTCCCCTGGCCCACTCAGACCTTTGAACTTGCCCTAGCCCCCTGTGCCTGTGTCCCCTGCACAGGTCTGACAGTGCCACTTGTACTAGGGCCCTCGCCTTCCTGCATGTTGGGAGTGGGAGACTGTGGCCTCTGTAGCTGTGTTCCACCAGTCTGTGCCCTGGGTATACTGGTGTGGGTATGCCTGCCCTGGCCTGCTGGTCTTGACCAGGTGGTAGGGGTGTCAGTGGTTTACTGGGTGGTGCTGCTGGATGGTGAGAATCCAGGACTGTGTGAGGGGCCTGCCTGCTCATCAGTGTCCAGGGATCCTTCGCCATTATCTTGTGAGGTGCCTCTGTATCCCTGGAGGGCAGTGGCAGTCCTTGTCCTGTCCGTTATGGTTGCATGGGTGGTGGTGCCTGTTGGGGGACATAGACATGTCCGTTACATATGCATGTAGGTTTGAGGTGTACAGGACTGGGCTATTTTGTGCTGGTGTTACTTTCATTGGCCTTCCATGGTGCCTTTGGGAGGTTGTCATTGCATTTAGCGCCAGTGTGGGGTTAACATTGCGGTGGGGGTATTGTTCCATTGTGGGTACGTGCAGAGATGGGTGGCTGTGCACAGCGTGAGTGATTTGGCCCTGTTAGTGGGTTTGAGGTCATGCAGGGGGGTGGATGTGGTGGGTAATGGCTGGGTGGGGTATAGGTCCAGGTGGGTGTGGGCGGGGTGCGGTGGTACATGCATTGCAGCTGTGGTGTATATGGGGTAATTGTAGATGACGTACCTGAGTCCATTCCTCCAGTGAGTCCTGTGAGTCCCTCTGGGTGCAGGATGACGAGTACCTTTTCCTCCCACCCGGTGTAGTCGGGTGGTGTTGGTGGCAGTTCTTCCCCAGTCTTCTGCACTGCGATGTGGTGTCTGGATGCCATGCCACGGACCTTCCCCTGCAGGTCGTTCCATCTCTTCCGGATGTCGTCCCTGGTGCGTGGATGGTGTCCCACTGCATTCACCCTGTTCACAATGGCCTGCCACAGCTCTAATTTCCGGGCGATGGGTGTGCGCTGCACCTCGGACCCGAAGATTTGTGGCTCCACCTTCAGGATCTCATCCACCATGGTCCTTAACTCCCTTTCGGTGGAGCGTGGATTTTTTGGGGGGGCATGGTGAGTGTGGTGGATGGTGTCGGGACTGAGTATGAGGTAAGGGTGCTCTTCTGTGGGTCGATGTGTGTGTCCTGCATGCTGGCGTTCGCTGTCTGGCTCTGGTGCTATACGTCTTCTTGTCCTGCTTTCGTTGCAAGGGTTTGTGGGGTGTGTCTGGGGGTGTTTTATGGGGTTCTGGATGTGTGTCAGGTGTGTGGGTGACACGCCTGTCCAATGTGTGCACTTCTTGCTGTTGAGTCCACTTGCCGCCTGTGGCGGTCGCAGCCGCCAATGGTCATCCGGCCTCCACTGTCCGCCGACACTGTTATGCAGGAAGTAGGAAGTTATGGAGGAAAATATGTAATGTAGTTTGTTAATTTTTCAGTCATGGCCCACTTCTTAAAACACTGCTGCATTAATTAGTGTCAAGTGACATCAGTGTGCCAATATTCAAAAACATAAATATAAAAATGAGATAAGATTTGAGAGAAGGTGAAATGGAAGAGTGAAAAGTAGGAGTCAGGCAGGTGTAGAGGCAATTTGGAAAGAGGCAGCTGTAGAGATTGGGCTTGAAATCATGATTGGAAGGAAGAAGAGAAAGGGCAAGAGATGGAAAATTATGGAATAAGGAGAAAAGAAGGGAAGGAGGGAGAAGGCTACCCTGCTCTAAACATGTTTATTCATCTTCCCTAAATCTCATGCAGCTCAAGTGTGCTTAATATGGAAAAAGCTCTATCATACCTCCCTATAGATCTTGGAGACTGCCAGCAGGCCCTCACCCCAACACCGGTCATACTCAGACCGGACCCTTATTTTGTTGGAAGAAGCTTTATTTTTATTTTCTTTGATAATAACAAAAACACACATATTTATCATAAAATCACTTCAAGAAACTTTTCACAGCAAATCTAACATAGTATCACTGAATTTGTACATTTTTATATGTAACCATAAATCAATTGTGACAGGATCCCTTCCTGTCCTGAACCTCCTTTGGGCCACACACAGGTGAACTGAACCTCACCTGTATCCATAGGGGGGGCGGTACCCCTGCTTTCACCGTTCCTTGCCTAGATGCTCAGGGTTCTGCCCCCTCTCCAAACACCAATCAGCCAAGGGGTGTAACGGGGCGGCCAAGAGCAGGAGGCCCATGGCCACCCCAGTGATATGGGCTACCTACCCCCAATCTAGTGTGTACATCCGCAGGTTGGTCCAGGACTTCAGGATCCTATCTCTGGTGTTATACCGGGGCCCCAGCCTTGGGGACCCCTCTGTTGCTTCAGGTTACTTTAGTACTTCTTCTCCCGCCACGAGGGTGACCAGGGCCCCAAAGGTCCTTCGCCCTTCCCACCTGAAAACAAACTCCGAGAGAATAACCACATATCAGACATAAATTGGTCTGTCCCCGCAGCTGACAAGTGCACCATGTCCTTATGGAACATCTCAGGACCCTTCAGAAGTTTATGAGGAATGTTCTATAATTGACCTGGACCTGGGCAGAGTTTAGCCATTTCTGCTTGAGTCTCCTAACTGACATGTTGATTGTCCATGCTTTAATGCCTGGACCCCAATTTCGCTGGGGCACCATATGAGACCAAGCGATGGCTGCGTTTGGGAATTGCTTAGCTAGTTTAGTAATGTCCAGAAAGATAGTTTCCCTGAGTGCCTTCCGTCCCATGAGCACCAGGTCATTGCCACCAAGGTGAATAATGATGAGATCCGGGAACTGGAGTCCCACGTATCCTCGGGCCAATGTGACGAGTTGCTGCAGCTGTGCGATTCCCTTGCCGCCAACCCCGCACCAACAAAAGGCCACGTCTTGGCTTGCTTCCGGATTAGGCTTACGGAGCTGTTGCAACCTGTAGGCCATCCGCCGAACAAACGAATGCCCCAGGACCCAAACCACATGAGGTGCCATCGACTGTAACAAAAGAAAATTGCATGAGAAATCAATACTGAAATTGCAGACGTAGCGAAAGGACCACTAATCATACCAATTCAGGTCTAATGTACCGCTTGTAACAGTTAGATGTCCATCTCCCAATGGATTTCACCTCCGTCACTTGCAACGCTGCACCGGCTGCTAATGTAGCTGCACCAATCCTAAATGAATGGGGAGAGCAACCAAGTGGGTCAACTCCCGCTGCCCTTAGTGTAACTTTCAGCACCTCTGCAAATTGGTAGCGCGATAGGCTGTCCCCATTTGCATGTATGAAAAGCACGGGGACCTATCAAGCGGACGCAACGGCAAGTAAGTTGTTAAGTGACCCACTGGGCATAAAGGTTATCCACGAGCTGCACGGAATCCATTGCCTGTCCCCCTACCTAACTGGTCCATTTTGGACTTACGCAGCTGTATTGTTACAGAATCTGAACTGAGTTGCTCTTCGGCCCGCTGGAGTACTCCTAAACGGTCACCCTTGGAAGCTCCTATTAACTCGCCAATGCGAAAGGCCCCATAAAAGGCCAAAGAGAAAGCAGCTGCGAATAATGTAGCCTCGAAAGGCGAGGATGTCACTGCGGTGACTGCGTACAATAACTTTTCCAGTAAGGGGGATGTTATAGGACGCCTAGTGTCTGACCTAGGACCATCTCTTCTAGACCAACCTGCCAGAGCCTGCTTAGTGACAAAAGTGTTTAGCTGGGAATCCTGATTCCTGAGTTTGATGAAAAAACGAATGGCGGACAGGTTAGCTTTGGTGCAAGAAACGGGTTTACCCTTATCCCTTAAATGTTGTCAGCAGAAAACCAATATGAAATACTCTGAGACTTTAAGTATTGTCTGTAATGCTGGAAAGCTTTCTCATATGCCCCCCTCGTACGGGAGGCTAACGATGTCGCTACAAGTGCTGAGAGAGCGGGACACCAATCTTCCACAGCGATGCTGGGAACTCCGTCATCTTCTCTGCTGCCTGTGGGTGGAACCTCAGAAAATCCTGCGTCAATGATCGAGATAAAGCATCAGCAGCATTGTTATTCACCCCCGGTACATGATTTGCACGAGAGGTAATGTTCAGCTTTAAGCACAACAGCACCAGGTGTTTAAGGAGACAGAGTACCAGTCTACTACTAGCCTTCTGTCTATTGATCGCCTCTACCACAGCCATGTTATCTGACCAAAAGACCACTGACCTGTCCTTCAATTTTTGATCCCAGACAGAGACGGCGACGATGATGGGGAATAGTTCCAAGAAAGCTATATTTTTGGTTACTCCCACGCTGATCCACTCAGCTGGCCAATTAGCCCTGCCCCAGGATGGTCCAAGAATGGTGCCAAAAACCTACGCTGCCTGCCGCGTCTGTGAATAATCCTAAGGTGGGGCTAGAAACTGAAGGATGAGGCAAAATAACTGCCCCATTGAAGCTCTGTAAAAATACATCCCAACCCCTTAAGTCCTCTCTCACCTCTAAGGACAGCCTAGTGTGGTGGTGTTTCTCTGTCAAACCCGCAATGGCCCTAGCAATAGATCTGGAGAAAGGGAGAGCCATGGGAATAATCCTCAGAGCGAAGTTCAGCTGACCAACCAGGACCTGCAACTGGTGAAGAGTGACTTTATTTTGGGACAGCAAAGCTCTGATGGACCCTCTAAAGGCCTGTAGTTTGTCTATAGGTAGATGACACTCCCCAGCCACAGAATCAATCTCAATCCCTAGAAAAGTAATGCAAGTCGAGGGGCCATTGGTCTTGCCAGGGGCCAGAGGGACCCCGAATTCCCTGAACATAGCTGTCAGGACTTGGAGAGCCCATAAGCACTTTGCCGACTGCGGGGGCCTAGAACTAAAAAATCATCTAAGTAATGAATTACATCCTTGTGGCCGGTGCACCTGGTAAAGATCCACTGTAATGCAGAGCTGAACTGTTCAAAATAACTGCAGGACACACTGCAGCCCATGGGCATACACTTATCGTAGAAGTAATATCCTCTAAATTGAAATCCAAGTCGGTGATAATCATCAGGGTGAACTGGGAGAAGCCTGAAAGCTGATTCAATATCAGTTTTTGCTAACAAAGCACCGCACCCTAAAGCCCTTACTTTTTTCAATGCATGGTCAACAGTAGCATAGCATACTGAACAGAGTAACGGGTCAATAGCCTCATTCACAGAGGAACCCCGAGGAGCAGACAGGTTATGAATTAACCTGAACTGACCCGGTTCTTTCTTGGGTACCACCCCTAAGGGGGAACAGACAAAATCTTTTGAGGGGGGGAAAGGGAAAGGGCCCGCCAATCTACCCAGAGCTCGCTCCTTGTCAATCTTATTTGCTACCACTCCAGGGTTCCTTAAGGCAGACACAAGGTTCTTGCAATGTTCTAAAGGGGGAAAGCTGGAGGCAGGAATCCTAAAACCCTGCGAAAAATCCTTTACTAATAATTCTGCTGATCCTTTTACTGGATAAACCTGTAACCATGGGAATAGTGTGTCAATATTTATGGGGGAAGGCAAAATTAAACTAGTTGCTGGGCTTACTCCCATCCTTAACTTTATCCCTTGATTTCTTAAGGCACTTGAATTCGGGGTGTGAGGAATGTACGCAAAAGGAGCAGGTGTGTCTGAATTTGCACGACCATGCGGGGCGTGAGCATACTTTTCTATTAAACGCCCAGCATGATCCTTTTTTGTCACTAGAATATTGCGAACGAAAGGGCTGCTTACCAGGTAACTTGTTATTCACACATTCCAACCAAACATTCACTTCAGACTGGTCCCATCCAATTGCTGTGTCCTCTACCTTAGCCCACCTGGAATCCCTATCGTACTCCAACCAGGCATTCCTACCATACATGTGGTGTGCTCTTAGTATTTTGTTTGCATAGCAGATCATAGAAATACCTAATTCAGGATTCTTCTCACGCATGACCGATATGAATACTTTGAAACCAAACAACCAATTAGTAATACTCTCCTCGACCTTGGGTTTTTTAACACTAGATGACGAAGCCTTTGCCTTTTTATCTTTGGTTTCTGCCTCCCTTCTCTTTGCCCTGATTAGGCCGAAAATATCCACAAATTCCCCTTTCCAGATTTTTTCCTTCACTTCAGGAGCCACATGTGCAGCAAGCTTACCTGGTCTTGACAATAGCGTGTCCAGCCCTGCCTCTTCAGCTTATGAGTTATTTTTAGAAGAAATGTTGCACAGTTCAGTGACCTTACCCTTTTCTTTCTCCGCTTCACCGGGGGAAAAGCTGCACGCGGGGCTACATGTGTTCGCCGTGGGCAGGAAAGACCCACGCCATAGTCCTCAACCTCAGATGTTGCATCCCCACCATCTGAGTCCCTATCGCCCAACGTCACCAAAACCAATCTCAAAAGCTGCGTCAATTCAGGGTCGCTCCCTTTCCTCTTACCCATCCTTATGCGATTGGATGCCATTACGTAAAGATTCTAACAAAATTCAATAAACTGTACTGGGTAAATTGTATTACTCTCCACAACTAATTCTCCTTATGCAAGGATCCTTGCTTTAGTTATAAAAGGCTCTGTACAACAATTCTATTTAAACAATGATCAAACTGTTAAATCAACAGTGCCTCCCCACTGCATGCGAGAATTCATATATATATATTAAAACAATATGACCGTATGCAAAACACAATGAAAACGTGCAAAATTGTATAACTTAATATTGTCTCGCTCTTTGCTTTCAAACAATCGGTTTGTTAGGATAAGCGTAAAACAAGGCAAAGCGAGTACAAATTTTAAACAATCATCGTGTGTGTTCTAAGGAATGTTTAACTGCTGGAACAATGCGTAGCTTATAAAGCACACCCCTGCTAGGAAAAGGTGCACGCTGTGCGAAGCCAGGGGGAGCAACAACAACATTGTGAGCACAATGCTGTGAAAGAGGCGTGAGAGCCACAGCGCCCCAACTGCTCATTAACTTTTAAGTCCTCCATCTTATGGAGGACGTAGAGCACGCCATGCCAAACCCTGATACAACAGGAATTAAAATTACCCGAGCGCGGAGAATGTGCGGACACAAGTTGTTCAACCAATCAATCCTCCGAAAACGGAGTCGCCCGCTGACCTGCGTGCGCACACTCACCCCAGGCACTTTTAATTGTAAAAACGCCGACGTGCGTCCGAAGCGCGAACAGAGATAGCGACAACAGGAAACCCCCTTCCCTCTGCGCGCAGCGTCCAGCCCAGCCGGCACGTGCGGACGGGCAAAAAACCTGCTCCTCGGCTTGAAGTGAACTGGTCTTCCGCTCCAGGGCCGACAGCTCTCCTCGAACACGGATCCCTCCTGCGCTGCCAGGCCGACAGCTCTTCTTGAATTACGAACAAGGATTCCTCCTTCTTGAACAAGGATAACAACACGCTGCCGTCCTGTCGAACCCTCCGTCGTGCCACAAAGAAGGCTGAGCCTTTCTGGGGGGCTCTTATGTAGCCCCCCACTGGCGCGCGGCGGTTCCGACTGAATCGGCTAAAGCAGCCCCGACGTTCATTCACCATGCGCTACTTCCGCCCCCACACCTCGCAAGGTGTGAGGGCAGATGTACCTGGCCAGCCCGACGCACAACTAGTGCTAAATCCAAGCTGCTCTTCTCCTTTAAAAATGATTCTAAAGAAGGACCTACTTTACCTATGAAAAGGACTATTACACTTTTGTTCTGCCAAAAACCGACATTCCATCCAAGTGTACAACCAACTTGATCAAATCGGACGTGAAGTGGCTGGTGTCACTTTACTGCTCCTCTCCAGATTGCAGACACCAAACCAACTGCCTGCCTCTGAACCTGAATTGAGGGAAGAATCCATTGTAACCCACAAATTACATAAACAGCAGATCTACCACTAAGTAATGTAGGGTATATGTGGACAAGCCACTGTGCAGTTCACCTCTGAAGAGGGCTGTCCCTACAGTCTGCCCACACCCATCCATCTTAGTTGTCACCAGTCACTGGCCACTGCCAATACAAGGGAGTTAGGCGCACGTGCACTTACTCGCTAGTCACCTTATCCCCTGTTTTAACTCAGTGCTGTTTGGCCTGTGCAGGAAAGGACACTTCAAGCAACTCTTCCAAATCACCCTCCCGAGCACGCCAAAGGAGTTGCGAGGGGATACAAAACTCTGAAATGAATAATTAAAATACGAATACATTATAAGGAGATAATTCGGTTGTTAACCAGAAAGCTCACTGGTACATTCCTCCCATGACTCACAATTTTAAGTATTCGTTTTTTTCGAATTTAATATAGATTAAATCGCTACTTTTCTGTTACAATTAGCCTTTGTTTTATGGTTGAACGCTTCGACTCGTATTGGGACTTATGTTGAAATAAAATGACATTGGCTGACTACATGTCACCTTTATTCTAATTACAATCCGTGTGGGTTATGCTTTGTTCTTTCACTCGTTAACATCCTTCAAAGTCAGATCACAGGCGCTGTGTAACCCAGAAAAACAACATACATTTACCTCTGCCCGGCAATGACACACCTCCAAAGTGATGAAGGCGCATTGAACTTTTAGCGGCGGCTACTCGAAGAGCGAGCTTCCTGTTTAAACAACTCAGTTAATTTGTTCTTTTGTCCTGCAAAGTTAACGTTGTGGGAACTGTGCTTTACTGCTTGGTGGTAAATGCTAAATTGCGGGCTCACAGCTGAATCATTAGCTGACTTTTTAGTCAGTTCAGAGGAGACATTCCCCACACGGCAGGAGGCAGGAACACGCCAAAGGCTGCGTTCTTTACACGTATGGTGTAAATAGTGTTTAAATCTGCAGGGCAGGGATGGTGATACGAGTCCGCCCTATTGTACTGTGGTGGGGAATAGCATGTTCAGCCCCCAGCACCGCCCCGGTATCTGTAAAAGAAATACAATTGAGTATATTCTTGTTCTTTTAAGTACTTCAGGGGCCTGATTCAAGCGCCGCTGCTCCAGCGATCGCACAAAAAAACATTATTTTCTCATGTAAATCTGATGTTGGAAAAACAGTTTTCACCAGTAAAATTCCGGCTTGCAAATTACTTATCTCTGTACTTACTCGTTTTCTAGGTAGACCGGATTTGCCAATGAAGGGAACCTTAGCACAAGAAAAGGGACACATTCTCAATCAAGCTCATAAATGAGCCATAGAAAAGTCTAATTTGGTATTAACACAATTCAGACATTTTTTACTTTTTAAGGCGATATGGGAAGCTGCATTGTTGTGTCATATGGAGGCTTGGATACTGTTGGCAAACTTCCATATAGGAGGATGGCTATTTCCGTCGCATGGGCGACCTGCTACTGCTCTGGGTATGTGCAATTTTAAAACATGTTAACAATATCTGGGCAATAGTTTCACCTCACTTGTGTTAGTTAAAAAACGAACTATTGAATTCAGCAACTGAAAGGTATCCAGTTAATCTTCCACTGCCCTAACTGGTAGGAACAGCCTTCAACAAAAGATACTATTGTGATAGACAGAGGCACATATTTATGGATGGTTAGCGGTCTCTTTTGGGCCATTTATTCGGGCGCCAAAATGGTGCTAACCTAATTCCATATTTATATTTTGATGCTAGACACATCTAGCATCAATATACTGGAGTTAGCACCATGTTTACCCGTTCCAGTCCTAAACACAACACTATCCCCCCCTAGAGCCATATTTACCTCCCGCCACCAAAGTGACGCTAACGAAGGAAGCAGACTCAAAAAATTGCGCTAAGTCCGATTAGTGTCAAATTTTTAATGCTAGTCAGACCAGGCGTTAAAAAGAGGCTCACACCATCACTCAAGGAAAACATACAGAAGGAGTTTGGAAACATCCAGGACAACATTGAAGTGGTACTGTTCCATCTTGGTACACGCCACAGACGTCTGTGAAGACAGCAGATCCCTCCACCAGCACTGCAGCAACCCCAAGCACCACCACAGCAACCACAAAGGCAGCGCAGAAGGAGGGAGAGGATCCTGAGACAGCACACAACCATCCTTGCAGCACACAACCATCCTTGGAGTGAAGGAACAAGATGTGATCCGGATGTACAGACTCAACCGGGAGTCCAATGAATGCCTGCTGCACCATATTACACTACACATCACGGCAAGGGTGCAAACTCCCTATAACATTCGACCCATGACAAAACTCCTTGCTGTCCTCCACATGCTGGTGTATGGATCATTCCAGATAATGGGTGCAGAAGTAGCTGGTATCTCCCTACCAAAGGTCCTGGACGCTTTCATATGCCTCATACCCCACCACATCTGCTTCCCAAACACCCAGCATCTGCAGAAGGAGAGCAAGCAAGGTTTCTATCAAATTGCTTGGTTTCCGCATGTGCTGGGTGCAATGGGCTGTACCCATGTGCAACTGGTGCCACCTGCAGCAGCAACAGAACACCTATATAGGAACCGCAAGCACATACATGCTATCAATGTGTAGGCCCTCGTGGACCACCGTGGGCTCTTCACCATCATCTATGCGAAATATCGAAGCAGCGTCCATGATGCATACATCTTTCGCCATTGCACCATCAACAAGCGGTTTCAGGATGGCCAGTATGGCAATGGACTACTCATAGGTAAGCCACCATACCAATCATAACACACAACACACCAACCATTTAGGACAAACAAGACAAACACCACACTAAATACACATGGGCACAGCCACAGAGATGTACAGGCAATAAAACATATGCAACATGCCACACTACACTGCATACATTGCACGTCACAAACGCATACACCCAAATGTGTATAACACATCCACACCCTGACTGGCACACCACGTGTGGATAGGTGGAACCAAGTCCCCTTTGCATACAGAAGCTGCTCACTAACCACTACAAGAGTCCACAGGCTGATAACTAAATACAGATCACACACACATTACACCAAACAAAAAAGCTCACAGGCATGTTAATGGCATAGGCCATGGTCACTTTAAGGAAGTCACACATAGGCACAGTCCCATGTAAACCATGGTGTGCAAGCCTCTGGCAGAACGTAAATCAAATGCCACGTGGTGCCTTAAACAAATACATATAATCTACACATACCTGACATATCTGTAATGTGCACATACACCTGTCTGCTGAATTGTGTCGCACATATGCGCCTACAAAAATATCTGCCATTGATGACCATGGGACTGATTCATGAGAAATTGGGCAGCACCTAATAAAGTGCTGCCTCACATGCACCCCTAGTGTCCCCTAACACAACCATGTATGCTGTGAATACCAGAAATGGTCCACCATGGTGCTGAGTCTGTGAAAAACATTAACAATCATGGATGTCATAGTAGGATTCAGTAGTAGTATAGAGAACATACCTGACCTTACATGCACTGTACTAAGGGGCACATGTGAAAAATAGCTCTGCCCCCACCCAAAGCCTGCACTGTGCACGTGTAGAAAGTGTCTGCCAGAAATCATGTATTGGAAGCTAGGAGATACTACTGCACCAAAGTACATCATCCTACTAATGTGTGATGCACACTGTCATACACTTGATGGCTGGCAAAACCATCATCTACCACATAGGGTCACTAAGTGTCACACTGCAAGTGTAGTGTGCCATTGTAACATGGACGGCACAGTCTGGCTTTGCAGGGCAACTATGCTGTTTCAACATCTGACACCATTGTGGTGCTAGAAGGTGGTAGGTTCCATCTAACAATAGAACACTGTTCCAATATGTACTACACAACACATTTGCCTTAATCATAGCCATCATTTTGGAATCAACAAAAAATTCCCAGGCCCTTGAGCCACTACCCAAGATTGTCATGTCCATCAACACAGTCAAATTAAACCATTTCACAAGAACAATACTATACCACAAGCAAGTCTGTGTCACCATTCCAACTAAAAAGTACAACTGCTATGATATGTTCCAAACCACTATCAACACTTACCAACACATCTCTCTATCCTTTGCAGCTGATCAGGGGTTCGGCATGCAGACGTGGGTGATGATCCCATTTGCCAATCCCACAATGATGGAAGAGCGGGCCTACAATGAGGAACACAGGAAAACTCGCAATGTGGTGGAGAGGACATTTGGGCTCCGGAAATCCAGGTACAGGTGCCTTGCGCTGACAAGAGGAAGCATCCTGTATGCCTCACCACTTGTTTGAAAGATAATTCTGGCATGTGCAATCCTGCACAACATCTGTGTCAGAACAAATATCCCCTGGGATGAACAGGTTTATGTCCCCAACGAGGAGGAGGATGATGATGGAGCAGATAAGGTGGAGGGGGAACAACAGAACACTGCTGCAGGAGTTCGTAGGAGACTCCACATTGTTACACCATTTCAGTGTGACTCAAACCTCAGTGAGCAGGTAAGTAACACAAAGGTGACTAGTATGATAGCAACATTGTTTGTGACATAAGAGAGTCTACTGCCACCATCTCACATATCAGTGACACCCAATTTGCAGGCATGTGACTCCTGAAGGTCTAGATCCATGCACCACTACATACATTGTTCTGTCTAGCGGGCAAGGTGCTAATACCTAGCCCATTCACCACAACAACACCATGCCTAACAGAATGTATGCAAGGGGGACACACACAATTTAGGGGCTGTCAAATAAATGGATATCAAGTCACATAGGAATAGAACATTGTCACAACTCATGGTGACAGTAGCTTTGCCTGCATGGTACATGTGTGACAAGGGTGGAACATCATTTGTAACTGTGGTCCTTCAGTAAATGTCCAGGGCTTGTAACCAATGTCTGATGCCGAGCCTGAACAGTGTATCCATGAGATTGTGACCTGGCACTGCCATTGGGTACAAGCCTGGCACATGGTGGACTGTACCTCACGTATGGCACACACATGTTAGCTGTGGAGTGCGCAATGGGTTGCCAGACTAAAAAATCAGTTACCGGTGCTGAATCACTGTTCATACACATGACCTATAGTCATGATCCATGGATTTATTGGGACACTGCACCACTGAATTTGTATCTTGGTCGAATGTAGGCAGAGTGTTTAATACTCACTATGTACATGAGGTGCACACCTGCACACAAATCTGCTGTCTTGACACATGCCTAGAGCAAATCCAGGAAAATCTGTGAAGACTGATGTCGGGTGTGTGTCCTAGGTAGCAACGAGTTTGCCAGTATCAACAATGCTTGACATGTGTCAGTATCTATAGCTAGTATGCTGTGTATAACTACATCACACACCATAAAGCAATACACACCACTCATTGTCACTCACATCACAGAACAAGTGCATTATAGCAACAGTTTCAAATTATCCCATACCTGTTTTGGCCTGCAACATCAAAATCAGGTGTGGGATATGCTACTATGTTCAGCATTATTGAAAAATGTATGAGACACAACACCACACTGAGTGGGAGTACACCTAGCCATATATGTTGCAATAGGCATATGTACAGTACAGCACTGAGATGATTTCACACTTCAATATCATTCAGTCATGGTAAGAGTTATCTATGTTGTGGCATTCTGGAAGAACTGCATACCCAGGTTCAGTGGAGGTTGTGGGTGGACAGTTTCAAAACACCCACAGATACTGGCAAATGCAACACAGAATGTGAAATGGAGACAACACAAGTGCTATGGCAGGAGTAATGTGTGTGTTGAGCTCATTACTTCTCATGAATACTGTCAATGGAACCATAACTATCAAGTAGCCAGTAGAAGGAGATGTGTACATCTTCCAATTACACAAGTCACATGTTGCATTATGTCCATGTATGGCCATACAGTGTTGCTGTAGAAGATGTGTACAAAGTGCAAGCAGCCTAAACAATGGGAGTAATGTAAGTGACAATACATGCCTTACCAGTAGTGCAGGAATACATGGAGAAGGGACACTCATAGACCAACACTGACTGTTCAACACATCAATGTCTACATGTCAACATTTAACATATGGACAGATAGGGTGGCCACGTCAGTACATAACCCAGTCATGTTGGCCACTGGCATACTATGGTATTTTCCCACTGCATGCCACCATGACAGAAGTCTGTGATAGACAACACCATCTGTACCCTGGCACATTTCCAATATTGAAGTCACAACAGATATACAAGCCCAACAAGCTTCTCAAGGAAACAACAAAGGACATCAAAAATGTCTCATGTCCCACATGTGCAAGCACCTGAGCTTAGCACATGAGAGGGGTAAGCTGAAATCAAGTACCGCAGAGGAAAATGTGATATCCTGGTCTGTATGGCCACAATTGTGCATGTGTCTGCCTGCTGGGGAGTGTGCATAGATCTGCTGAGTAGCAATCATGAAGAGGCTAGGTCCCTTTTTAAAAAACCCACACACCACTGCTCTCGCTACATTAGCATATGTCATTGTGAGGGGACTGATGCATGTGCACACGGGGCTGAGTAAACTGGGGCTCCATTAACTTGCCTCTTCACATGCAACCATGGGTTTGTGTTGCTATACCAACTCACAGAGTTGTAATGATGAGTAGGCTGCCATCTATGCAAGACTGCAACACTGTTACACGCTAGTATGCCCTTGTTTGTGACAGTCATAACAAACATGATGTGGAGAAATATGAGTGCGTAGTTGGTGGCATCCACACATATGCCACATATCTCAGCACACATGTACCATTGTGATGGCTCAGGCATGGTGATGTGTATGGATTCTGAACAAAAGGCAACCTAGCACAAAAAGTAAAGACATAGGCATCACAAGATCACTGACTGTAAGAAATGACCTTCACATGTGTTCAAACATACAGAAACATAGGTGGCATTGATGTGACAACACATACATTTGTCAAATGCCAACGCGCGTCCATGCAGGAAGATAGTAATTTGAGGTTTCACATCCCATGAACACATCACTGTCGTCATATGTTACAGAAATTACACAACACATATCTATACACACGGCATATACCAACCTTCACCAACACATGTGTACATAACATCTCCTGCAACTAAGATGCATGGGGGTCCAAATGACACACGTGTAGCAGAGCAACATAGTAAATTCCAACAATACACCGCAGAGTGGACACACATGCACACGCAAGTTGCCAGGGTTTATGTGATGTCAATGCAGTCTAAGTCCACTGAATACTGTGAGTAGAAATTGTCATGGTTGTCACTTGCTTTACCATGTGGTGGACACAGGCCACCATATATATTGTGTTGTAGGTATTTGTACACTTGTATCTCAGACATATCAATGTAGTCCACCCACAAATTAGTATACCTACCCATATGTACACACATAGCACACATGTGCCAACATGTTTAGCTACACATGCTCATATGCACAAGGCATGAGTATTTGCATGCAGCAGACTCATAAACAAACCGATAGGTTCAAAATACTATTGTCACTGTAATGACATTAGTGGACAGTATTGTACATGTTCCCATACCACATATACAACATTGTTGCCCAGCCCATGTGACATGCTAAGTTAATCAGGGTGCACTCAAGGCCTACAATGCAAAGATCCATGCAATTCCTTCATGTATAAAAAAAATGATGCAAACACATCAACTACACATTGCAATGTTAGTAAAATGATGCCTGGGCACTGAGCAGCAACTTCACATACACAAGCCTTTGAAGGCACCATGATGTATAATCCACGCGTGACCATCATGCGTCCAAAATGTTCACACATACGCATATACCATACAATACCCCTAATCCAAAAGATGCTTAGTACCTGAGGGTCCATCGCACATCCACAGGCCTTTTCACACAAATGGTTAGAAAAATAATGCATGATTGTAATGCGTAAAACAAAAAGACGTATGACTGGAAACATGACGCACACCCCCAGGAAGCGATGAAACAGGACACCCTGCCTGCAATCATGGTACAGTGAGTTCACTTTCACTTTCACTTCACAGTCTTTTTGTCTGTGACTGTGTGAGGGTGTGTGGAGCTGGGGTTGGAGGTGGATTGGTGTTTTTTGAGTGTTTGTAGTGTTTATGGTGCTATGTCTTGTAGGTGTTGTGCTTAGTTGTCCTAAAACTTATCTTTGTCTTTGTATTGTGGTGTGTCTATCTGGGATAGTATAGTTGTTGGGGTAGTTGGTTTAGGTGTTAGGTTTTCTTTATTTTTTGTGTTTTGGGTGACCTGCATTTGCAATATGTCTGCGAATGTCTTCAGATGAGCTGGGGGCGTTCATCTGGCTTGTTCAGCACTACCTCCCTTTGATGCTGTAACTGGGTGGCCCTGTAATCCTTGGCTACCCGACAGAGGCACGGAGGCTGCGGTGGGGCAAGGTGCTCCGCCACCTCACAGAGATCTTTGGTAGTGGAAGGAATGACCACCAACTCAAACATCGATGGGTAGATCTGGTTACAAGGGAGCAGATGCTGCTGGATCATCTGGGTATTGAGATTGGTGTCGCAGTTGGTAAGTCTCACATTTCCATACAAAGTGCTTACTTTTACATGTGCATGACAGTTGCAGATATGGTTGAGTGCTGCATGTAATGCTTGTGGATGTGGACGTCGTATGCTACCTGTATGATGAATCCCAGTGCCACCTCAGGCCTGCAAGTCAGATGTACAATATTGAAGCCAATGCTGGGCAGATGAACCATTTTCCCTGCACAACCATTACAAAATGTTGTGATGCACGCATAGGGCAACTTGGTAATGAGCAGCACCAAATGAGGCCAACACCATGCATTATGTATGGAAGGGGATCCGAAAACCTGTTTAGGTGGCATATGTATAAGCCACTGAGTAAGATGAGAAATCCATTAGTTCTATTACACCGGCATTCTAAATGGCTGCTGAGAGCAGGTGTGATATGGGGGCATAAGAATGTATGAGATGGGCCCCCAATGTACTCAGCAGAAGTTGTGATGATCTGTTGCAACTCCTGCTGAGTACATCATTTACCTACACATAAATAGATGAATTTGGACGATACCTGCATCATGCTGTGCCTTAATTCTCATTAGGAGCACACATGCTAGGGGTGAGGGGTGCACTGAGGGCCACAAGGACTGTATTGATGCAATTAGTGCTGCACCCCTGTTGTTCTATTGTCCCCTTTGTGTCATTGGGCAAGGACAGGTAAGGGAGCTTGACCATGCACTGGTTCCAGACTACTAGCACTTTCCTTTTCCAGTTGCTTCTGTATCACATACACCCTATACTATTTCTATTACCACACACATGTGTAGAGTCATTTCCACAGGCCTGCCGCTTCGCACTGACAGTATGGGGCTGCCCTGCATCTGCTCCTTCACTGGCACATCACTCAGTAACCTGCACCAACAAATGCATCTATGGACTACAGAGCAAGTGTTTCAGTGTTGAGGCATTTTCTATGCCCATGTTCTTATCCCTCCCTGGACAAATAATTGTATACCATGGCAACAATGCCTGGCCACACACTATTGGCCATACATACATGATTTTAATCAGTCAATGTGCAGGTAGGTACAACTATCTTCACATGAGTATACTCCCATAGCATTTTTGCTCATGTTTGTGCCTTGTAATGGCACACGCACATTACTTTCTTCACTGAAGGATGTACCACGTCATTCCTCAACACCTTGAAATACCCATACAACCCCTGGGCAGTAGTTTGTCAGTTTGCTGTGACAATGAGGTAGATGTCTACAGCATCTGATGCTGGCCCAAATGCTATGGGTGTCACAACGGGACAGCCACTGCAACAACCATTGCATGCCCCTCAGATGCAATATACAGTGTCAAGCAGTCCCATATGATCATGGAGGTGCAGAGCTAACAGACTCCTGCTTGACAATGCCATGCATTAATGGTGCAGTGAGAAGCACCACAGGAGTGTCAGGGACAGTGATGGTGTGTAGGTGTGTGGGTCTACATTATCTGAGACTATGAGTGATTGACTGATCATTGGCGTTTGTCAGTTGCTCTGCTCTACCTCTAGGATGATGTGCTCACTCAGCCTAACAAGTTAACAGTATACAATGTCACCCCTTAACCGATATGTATGAATTACACTAAGCAATGTTTTCCATCCATGCCTTGCAGGTGGACCTGCACACTACTCCATAGGAGAGGTTGCGTGATTTGAAGACCCCAATGCATCCAGAAAGTGTCATCTTGTACGTCATAGGTGCTAATTCAGGGTTTGGTGTGGGTCAGTCTGAAGTGTGGAATGCTATGAAAGATGGTTTTGCCCATGACCAATGATGTGATATCATTGGAGAAGGATGGTGACATCATGTATGTTAGAATGTTGTGCAATTTGAATGGCTTGCATGTAGTTCAACGGGCAACATGTGCTGGCATGGAATTGTGTGAAATGGGAATTGTTATGGCTGGCCAGTTATTCATTGGTGCCTACCATGATATGTCTCAGGGCAGCTGTTTACGTACATAGCATGCCTGTTTACAACCACTTTCTCACAGCACCATTGTAAGCACTGTGTGCCACACATAGCTTACACTTACTGGCAAGACGGTACAGATGTGGGTGATATCTGCAGAGGTCTCTAGAGGGCTTATGTAGGAGATACATACACCACAGGTGCCTCAGTATCCTTCAGATTTAATGAGTCTGTGGTACTGCAAGGAGCCATATTGCGCTGCACAACAAACAGTATTGTACACATTTAGAAGACAACTAACCTCCAGATGGTTGTGTGAAAAGTCTTTGATTCTTCCCACACCAGATCTCAAGCAGTTTTTACAACATGGTCCTGCCACCATGATATTTGTGAGTGATGTAGGTCACATTACATATGCATATGATGTGAATGCTGTGTGCGTACCCGGTGCTTTGATGATGTCTGAAGTGCATGTGCAAATGATATACAATGTTTCTGCATACTGTTGCAGTACCCACTGCAGTGTCAAACTCACCATTGGCCTAAGGGCACCCATACAGCCGTGTGTGCTATTTAACACATGTAGCACTACATAGCACAGGGTATGGGACTTCAGTTCTGTAATGTGTTGACAACTCTGACGTGCAGCTCAGGCTTCAAGCCAAACTTTCTAGGAAGTTTAAATCAGTTGTACATGTGGGCACATCATAGGCAATGGCATGCCCCCTTGTTACGTATGCGCAGGCCAGGTCTTACAACAGGACACATTAATGTTGATTTACCAAACCTTAGAATAGCAGGTGGGAAGTTACCTGACCCCACCTATCACATGGCCCACACCTTGCCTCCGTGATGACTGGGCAAGCCTTGATGTTTCACCAGGTGTCTCGAGGTGATGGATTGCATACACAGCCCCCTTATGCACAGCGATACGGGAAATCCAGACTTGTTGGGGCATGTGATCCTCACAAGTTAGAAGACACAAATGTTGATCATAGACAATTTTGTCCACTCAGCTCTGGGCCCAATTGTTTCTAAATAGATTTCCATTATCCCAGTGACATGTACAGGACACTGATGATGGTTGGTAGGAAATAGTCATAGATGAGGAGTAAGTAATTTTTTAGAAAGTGTGTTGGATTGTATGTTTTCTCTGCAGTTGCAGTGTACATTACAGGCCTGATTACTACCTTTGCGTAGGAGATTACTCTGTCCCAAACATGACAAATATCCCGCCTGCTGGTTAACAAGTTCCATAGAATATAATAGAACTTTTAATACAGCAGACAGGATATCCATCACCTTTGGGAAAGAACAACCCCCTCAGCCAAGATCGTAATCAAGTCCTATATGTCTGTTCAACCTCCAACCAATGCTGATACTGATGCTTGCTTCTCCTCATATTTCAGCTGCCAACATGACAGGAGTACAGAGGTGAGAATTCCAGAAGAAGGCCGAATGATACCACCACATAACAGAGGTTGATAAGGCATAACGCCGAATGGCCAGGAGGTTCTGAAGAGAAAAATCATCAGGGGAATGGTGTGTCTTTCCCAATGGGGGACCTCCAATACAGCCACAAAAGGATACTGGACACAAGTCATCAAGGGTGCAGGGGGCCACAGCTGGACCAAGGCCCTCAACGTCAGCTGCACCAGTGATCACACAGCCACCAGTACAGCCACCTGCAGCAGTAGTCCCAAGCCAGTTTGAGCAGAACACGAGAAGGGATATTGGGCAGATTTTGGCCTGACAGACTAAATTGGAGAAGGATGCAGCAGAGGACCACAAGTTGGTGCGATACATAAAGAAAAATTTAAAGAAAAGCAGGAAGTGAACTAATATTGTATTGTACAACCTCCCAGTTCCTTCCCCTCTCTTTTACTGTTTTGTGTAGTTTTATATGGAGTTTCTGATGTGTAGTCTTAGGTTTGTGTGTAGGGTAGGCATAGGTTAGGTTAAGTGTATTGTGGGATGGGTTTTTCTACATTATTTTTTATGTTAGGGTATATTTTATGTTAGGGTATTTGTGTATGAAAATATATATATATATATATATATATATATATATATATATATATATATATATATATATATATATATATATATGTTTGTTCAGGCCTTTGGTTAGGTTAGTACATGTGTAGTCATAGTTCATGTTGCCCTACTTGTATCTCGTCTCTTAAGGGAGGAAATGTCTCGTCTCTTAAGGGAGGAAATGTTTAAAGTGTTGTGTTACATGTGTCGGATAAGATTAGAATAGGTTAGATAGGTGTAGTTTTAAATTCAGGAGAGTTAGTATAGGTTAGTTTAGAATAGGGTAGGTTATAGCTTTTCATTTGCTTAATGGTTTTAAAATAAATCCTGTTAATCTTAGCTTAATTAGTTTTGTATTTGATTGTGTCTGGGGCTTGTCATGTGTACACTGGCCAAATTGGGGCAATGGCCTAGAGTATTCTTACTGTCTTGAATTCCCAAGTTTCCCATATGCATCCCCATGACCAAGGAGCTGTCAAAATGGCTGCTACATTCTGTCTACTAGTGCATGCATTTGTCATTCTGTGTTCCAGCCATTCACAATGTGTATGTAATCTTTATCTTGGACAGGTAAATATGGTACTTCACCTGTCATTGGTGGGGTCCTGCTAATTCATTGTTAGCAAGTGTGGTACGTCTGACAACTCCCAAAATTGAAATTGTATCTTGCAACACTAAGAGGTGGCCATCACTGATAAGGTTAGATTTTACTTTTCCACATAAATAAGTTGTACTGGTACTCCCATCTGGATAAATTATAGTTGATAGGGTAATGAGCCATATATGCTGTATGCCTACTTCAAAGGATGTGGGTTCCAAAGCATTTAGGGCCATATTTATACTTTTTGATGCACAACTGCGCCAACGCAGTTGTGTGTCAAAAATGTTACCGCCGGCTTACGCCATTCCAACGCACCATGTGGGCGCCTTATTTAAGGAATGACATTAGCCGGCACTGCGGACTGGTCTTAGTAAAAAACAATTATGCACACCAGGCAGCACCGTCGTAGGAGGCAATGGGGGTTGTGCGTCAAAAAATGGTGCACGTCAGGTCTGAGGCAAAAATCAGGCCTCAAACCGGACTTGCGCCATTGTTTTTGACGCACAACCCCCATTGACCTGACTCCTGTTTTGGCAAAGACAGGAGTCATGCCCCCTTGCCCAATGGCCATGCCCAGGAGACCTCTGTCCCCTGGGCATGGTCATTGGGCATAGTGGCATGTAGGGGGGCCCAAATTAGGCCCCCCCCCTATGCCACTTAAAAAAAAGTCAGAAAATACTTACCTGAACTTACCTTTACTTACCAGGGATGGGTCCCCCCATCCATGGGTGTCCTCCAGGGCGAGGGTGGCAGGGGGTGTCCCTGGGGGCAGCGGAGGGCACCTCTGGACTCCTTCCGAGCCCATAGATCCCTTAATGCCTGCCCTGACCCAGACGTTAAAAAACGGAGCACATCAGGCTGTGCGCCGTTTTTTAAGGCCCACCCCCTCCTGTGCATGAAAATGACGCTGGGGTATAAATAAGGCGCACAGGCCTTAAAGTCATTTTTTGGAAGGGAACACCTACCTTGCATATCATTAACGCAAGGCAGTTTCCCGCTTCCAAAAAATGACGCACATGGTGGAATTCTGACGTCCGCTGGGTCGGCCGCAAAAGTTTATAAATGACGCACATTCAGCGCAAACAGAGTATAAATATGCCCCTTAGTGTACACAGTAAGTTGGAATGCAGCCAACAACACCATCATTCAGCTTTCTCTTGTTTGGATCCTAGTGTGTGGCTTAGTGTCTGACAGTTATGTATTCATGTACTGATTTTCTGTACACATTGACATGGAGTGACACAATGCTAACTTTTAGCTGAGTAGATGGATCACAGTAAACATAGAAATGTTACATGTGCACAAGGTGCATTATTTACAGGTGCAATTGTTATTGTGATTTCTGTACAATATACATTTCACAGATCCTACAGTTAAACGTTTGCCATATGTAGCACAATCGGAGTCTAGTGTTGAGGGATATGTCAAGAGACATTGTTATGAGAAATGTGCGTTAGTGAGGTGTCCATAACATTGCTAATTGCTATGGTAGAGAGAATGACGGCACATAGCAGATATTTCAATAGTGGATACGTGAAGAGGGCACATTTCATACTGTCACAACAGTGGCATGATCTTAAGCCCAGAACTAAGGAGAAACTGTCCATGTGGCACAGACTGGTGCTACTGGGTGTTTTTCCTTGTGAATGTTATTCCTTCCACATCTTCATCCTCTGATGTGTGTGGTGCATCCTGTGCCATGGCTGATGCTGTTGTAGAGGTAGAGGGGGACACACACACTTCAGGGGATAGAGATGTGGAGTCACAAGACCCAGCCGCTGCCATTTGTGGCAACACATAAGGCATCACTGCTGCAAGGAGGAACTGCTGATTCTTCAAGACTGCAACAACATCACAGAGGGTAGGCAGGCATGTTTTCTCAGAGGGAGGCCACTTCCCAAGGGTATTCTGCATGATGCTGGCGTTTTGGGAGGGCATTTTTCATAGCCTCCCCCTGTTCGCTGACGAAGTTGAGCTGCTAATAGTCTCCCTGCTTTCTCCCCCTGCTCGTAGTGCCTGCCCTGTATATGTTGGAGAGCGTATTCGGCTCGTCTGGTGTGCAGGTTGTTGAGTGCCATGCAGGCGGCCTCCAGGCGCCTGCGCACAGGGAGAGTGGGGTGGTCTGTGTATTGCCTCATCAATTGACGGACCGATTCTTCCAAGTTCGCTTGCTGTATTTTCCTGTCCTGATTCGCCAGCGCTGCGTCCCTCATCATCTGTCCCCTCACGGTCGCCTTTGCCGCCGCCCACAGGACCCTTCGCAAGTCAGTGGAGCCTTGGTTATTCTGGGCATTTGTGGACATGTGGTCTTGTGGTCTTGCCTTGCCCTGTGGAGAGCGGTATCAGTGGACTGCCAGTCTCCAGGGTTTACGTCCGGGGGACGTTAGGCCCAGTTGAATCGCGATTTGCACCGGGGAGTGGTCCGATAGACCACCCTCCAGTATCAGGGCATCTGTGACCTGCGCCGCTAGGCCATGTGAGATAAGAAAGTAATCCAGGCAGGACTGGGTACTATGTACCGATGATAGGAAGGTATATTCCTTGTCGGTTGGGTTTGCCATTCTCCAGTAATCTACCATACCATTGTCCTTCATCACATCTGATTGTAGAGCCCTGTTCCGTTGTTGGTCACATCTAAGGGGCCCGTTCTGTTTAGCACTGCATCTCTGACTAGGTTCCAGTCTCCCCCTATTATGGTTCTGGTGGCTCCTATTTCTGACAGTAGATGGTTGAGTCGCAGAAGGAACAGGAACTTGGGGCCTGTGGGGGCATAGATGGATCCCACACATAAGGAGGAGTCTCCAAACTTGAGCTTAACAAACACATATCGGCCCTCTGTGTCTATCCATGTTTTTGAGACCGAGCAGGCAATATTTTTCCGTATCAGTACGGCTACACCACACTTGTGTGGGGGACGCTCATCTCTATCTCCAGAAGGAGGGCTGCAGCTGTATAACGCCGTTCCCACCCAATCCCGGTGCAGTTTGGCCAATTCCTCCTTGTAGGAGGGCAATGTCTGCTCGTTTCGATTGGAGGTATGAGAGTATTTTTTTAAGCTTGATGAAGTGGGTCAGGCCGTTGACGTTCCATGAGATAATCTGTAGGGGGTGGGGGTAAGCGGGAGGATCCTGCCATATGTGTGATGTTGTGTGGAGTTCATCTGGGTGTTGGTGGGGGATAGTAGCTGTTTACGGGAGAGAGATGGAGAGGTTTAAGGATGCTTAAGGGGTCTGAAGGGGGGATATATACAAGCTGTGGAGGGGGAGCAGGGGTGAGTATTTAATCTAGTGTAAGAGGGCAGACAGGGCGGAGGACAAGGAGCAGGGGGGAGAGAGGAGTGGAGAATGCAAAGGTTGGGAGAGTCGGGTGATGGAGAACACGAATCGAGGATGGTATCAAGCTACGACGATCAGAGAGCAGGATCAAGAGGGGGCAACCTGGGGAGAAAAGAGGCAGAGAGGGAGAGAGGAATAGAGAGAGCAGTAGTAAAGGAAGGTAGGAGGGGAAGAAGGAAAAGGGGGGAAGGGGTGGTGAAGTGCTGGGGAAAGAAGGGGAGGGTTGTGCAGATGGATATACGAGCTAGTGGTAGCCGTGAGGGGGTAGAGAAAAGGGAGGAAAGAAAGAAAAGAAAGAGATGGAGGGGAAGGAATGAGAGGAGCAGAGGCGGAGGCGCTATAGCCCGCTCTTCAGAGTCTGTAGTCTGCGGGTCTAGACCCAGATCTGGAAGCCCCGTCCCAGCCAGCAGGCCCCACGACCAGGAAGGGCAGGCGTCCTTGGGGTAGCAAGGATGTCGTAACCCCTTTGTTCTGTTACCCTGTCTTCAACAGCGGTGTCCCACAGTAGAAGCCCTCATGTCCCTTTTACAGTGGGCGATGTCCCTTCTTCAGTTCTGGAGAGTAGGGAGAGGAAGAGAACATGAAGAGGGGAGTCATTACTTGTGTGACAGATCAATGTGGTGGCACGGAGGGGGGAGGGCGCGGGGGAGAGCGTTTCCTAGAAACCAAAAATAGTCCTGTCGAGGGCAGAGGAGGAGGCTCTCGTCTTTCGCTGTGGCTGAGAAACCGTCGGCCATTCTCCCAGTGGAAAGGGCTGCGAGGAGAAAGAACTGATGGGTAGGTGGATATGTATAGATATATGTGGGGCCGGTCTGAGCATGGCACGGGATAGCCAGGGGGAAGGCAGGGATGGGAGAAAAAGAGCGAGGGGTTAGAGCGGCAGAGCTAAATCAGTGGCTAGCATGTAGCCCGATAGAAATATAGCCAACAATCAGAACAAAATAAACAAGGCTAACAGTGCACAGTGGTAGAACTTCACACAATACTCATCTGTCGCTCGTCGTAGCTGTAGGTTGAGAACAGGTAGGTAGCTACGAGGTTGGACGAAGGGTGTCTTTTCTTTTCCCAGCCCGCAAGGTACATGTCCTGTTCTGGTCTTTCCATCTCAGGTGGGGGCTGAGGGGGGCTTTAAGGGAGAGCGGGATTTGTCCCTGTCCGTCCCCTGGGTGTGTTTAACCACTGCGTGCAATATTTGGCCCCTGTCGTCATAGTTCTTTGAGAGTCTATCAAGGTCTCTGCCTCTGTTGGAGATTACCGAGGGGTCGTGGTCCAGACGTTCGGGAGTCGTTTCCATCGATCGTGGGTTCCGTGCTTGTGTGATCTGGGCCTGTGGTAGGGTCCGGTTGGACATGTCCATCGAGCAGTCTGAGATGCTATCCAGGTAAAGACTCAAATCTGTTGAATCATAGAAGTCCTTGGATACATTATTTTTTGTGATCCACATTCTTGCCGGTTCAAAGAGGCCGAACTTGATCTCTAGTTGTCGCAGGCACGAGCGAAGGGCTAGGAATGCCTTTCTGCGGTCGCTGGTCTCTTTGGAGAAGTCAGCCGTCATTCGAATCTGGAGGTCGTTCATGCGGAAAGGGCCCTGCACTCGTGATTTTTGTAAAAGCTGGCGTGCCTGTGTATGTCGTAAGAAGCAGGCGATGATGGGTCATTGGTGGTTGGCTCCCTCCCGGCGTTTGGGGCCCAGTCTGTGTGCTCTTTGGAACTCCAAGTGAGGGTTGAAGGCGAGGCCAGTGAGTTGCTTCTTGATGGGAGGTAACGTAGTCGCGTGGTCGATGGGTGGATGCTTCTTACGACCTCAGAGGGGTCACTGCCGTGGTCGCCGCAGGCTCCCCCGAGTCTCAATCCCAGTGTCCGCGAGTGTGGCGGCAAATGTGCTCTAGCCCCTTGCAGTGGGACGAAATAGGGAGCGGGATATGGAGGGTGGCGGGTGCAGGATAGTGCCCAAAGTATGGGGTTCTTCTCTCCGCGGTGTGGTAGCGCGGCGTTGGTTGACTTGCTATGTCTGTCGTTTCTCCCTTTTTGTAGTAGGGGTGACCGTTTGCAGTCAGAGAGCATCTGCGTAGGTGCCTTTCCTCATGCCATGCAAGAGAGGTCCTCTTGGTTGGGAGGAGAGGAGGGGGTATCGTAGAAGGCTAGGATATAGTGACCTAGCCGAGGGTGGCGTAAGGTCCTTCAGGCCTTACTGTCCGATCCGGCCCGTGTGAGCAGAGGATGAGGGCGGGGCTCACACAGCCCCAAAAGAGCGAGCCCATGGCTGCCCCGGGGCCTCAAAGGCCCTCCACAACTCCGCTGCGAGGAGGCATCGGTTGTTGGGACGCCCTACTTCCCGATCTGGGGCCCGCCAATGGCAGAGCTGTCCATCTAGGCAGCCATGTCGTCGCGTGGCCAGGCCACGCCCCCCAAACCTACTTTGTCAGCTCCCACTGGACTCCTACCACTGTCCTCTGAAAGCTGATCTCTGGGTCCTTGGAGTCCGGGGCTGTGGGAGTACTAACTGGTGACGTGTTGGTGGTTGGGTGGCTTATGTGGACACCCTGCAATGCTTTGTGCCCTCCCTGCAATTGGAGCTGGTATATGCAGTGCTCCTAGGACATCCTGGAGGGTCTGTTCATTGAGGGTTGGCAGCTGGTATTCATATCATCAGGAAAATCCAGGACAGGCAGGTCAGCAGGAGGTAAGCCATCATCCTCTGCAATGGGACATCATGTATTTGCCACTAGAGGCTCAGTGACATGTCACTGACCCAAGGTTGTGGTTGTACTTATATGTAGCGTTGTGCATCATACATGGGTAAAGCTCACTAGAAATGGAATATGACTAAGCACAACGCTGTGCTAAGAGTGGCAGTGCCCTGCTGCGTCAATTGCACAATGCAGGGATGCACCGTATTCATTTGCATATGGTGCACCCCTGTGTTATCCCCTATGCTGACACTACTTGGAGCTGCCTAGCACCAATGCAGGCATCCTTGCACCATTGTGTAAGGATGTCTGCGTTGAAAGTTTTGATTCATTATGTGTGGGAAGGTGTCCTTTCCTGCACATACACAATCACTCATGGCCATTCTGCTCCTCTGTGCGGGCTGCAGAATGCGTTTCATAAAAATGAAAAAACAAGGGGAATACATGTATACCTCCTTGTTGCACCTTGCAGACACCACCCATGGGAGGCCTTTGATTTTTATGCTGCCTCAGGTTCACTGGTACTGGTAAAAAGGAAGCAGGGTCAAAATGCAATTGGTTTTGCTGTTGCATGCCCACAGCAACACCCATTGCATGACCCTTCCACACAAAGTGATGGGTGTGAAGGGGCCACATTTACAGGGTGGCGTTAATGCACAAAAAGTGGCCTAACACCACCTGGTAAACACGGCACAGGACATTGCATCACCGGAGCATCACAAAAAGTAATGCTCCGGTGGCGCTTGGGGCTCATGAATATGCCCCTAGATATTTTGGCCATACGTAGGTGCCCCTAATGCCACCTGAGTGTAGCTTTTGGTGAGGCTCAGGTGGGACAATGCCTCGCCCCGATTGTACTAGGTGGCATGATGCCACTTTATGTGCTTTAACTGCTCCAGGGGGATGATTACTGCATCTATTGACAATACCCACTGTTGGTAATGGCCCTTTCTGCAGGGTTATCCCCAAACGTTTTGCTTCTGACCTCCCTCCTGTCTTTGATCCTGTGCTGGATTTGGTTTTTGTTGGCTTTAGGACTCTATGCAAAAAGAG
Organism: Pleurodeles waltl; assembly: GCF_031143425.1. Taxonomy (NCBI): domain Eukaryota; kingdom Metazoa; phylum Chordata; class Amphibia; order Caudata; family Salamandridae; genus Pleurodeles; species Pleurodeles waltl. The sequence goes on from NC_090447.1 coordinate 365,075,447, forward strand.
CAGATGATGGATGGAATGCTGAACAATGAAACATTCACCCCCAGTCATAAAGATCTGGGTTTAATCCATTGTTTTGTTGCTCACCACGCTACCCCAGTTTGGACCCAGCCATATGCAAACCAGTCCTGACCCTGTTCCTCATGGGAACAGTCCAGCCCGAACTGCCAAGCCAGGTCCCCCCTGGACCCGAAACAAGCATCCTAGGACCAGTTTCAGGGTATCACCCGTCATCAGTTAGGCTAGCTTGAATCCAGTGTCACAGTGAGCACGGGACCCATGTCTGGGCGTACCCTTCCCTCTTGGGGCAAAAAATGCAAAAAGAAAAGATGATGTATGGAATGCTGAACAATGCAAACATTGACCCCCCAGTCACAAAGATCTGGGTTTAATCCATTGTTTTTGTGGTCTCCACGCCACCTCAGTTTGGACCCAGCCATATGCAAATCAGTCTTGACCCTGTTCCTCATGGGAACAGTTCAGCCTGAACTGCCAAGCCAGGTCCTTCCTGGACCGGAAACAAGCACCATAGGAACGGTTTCAGGGTATCACTCTTCATCCACTAGGCTAGCTTGAATCCAGTGGTGCACGTCTGGGCAAACCCTTCCATAATACATGTAAGGTACCCCTAAACTAGGCCCAGGGTGGCGCCATGGGCAGGGTGCAGTGTATTTAAAAGGTGGGACATGTACTGGGGTCTTTTACATATCCTGATAGTGAAATACTGCTAAACTTGTTTTTCACTATTGAAAGGACTATCTCTCCAATAGGGTAACATGTGGGTTGCCTTGAAATATATTTTAAGTGTGTATTCCTATTGTGAGCAGATAGAGGTTTGTAGCTTGGTATCTTTGAACTCACAATTTAAAAATACATATTTTGGTGAAGTTGGTTTTTAAATTGTATGTTCGAAAATGCCACTTTTAGAAAGTGGATGTTTTCTTGCTTAACCATTCTGTGCTTCTGCCTGGCTGTGGAATACAAGTCTTGGTCAGAGTGACAGCTGGGCTGTTTGTGAATTCACTGTAGATAGTAACACAAAGGGAGCTGAGGTGTGCCCTGCATATCCTGATGGGTCTTCCTGAGTTATAGTGGTGGGAAGAGCTGACACTTGCTGACACCAGTCCTTACAGAAAGCATTCTCCAACTCCCTGCAGTGTGTCTGGGGCCAGAGCAGGAAAGGCAGGATCTTGTGCACTGCAAAAACTTTTTTTTAAAGTTTGCCTCCTTTAAAGGCAGAAATATGAATAAGTACTGGACCTCTGACCCCACAAAGTTACAATCCTTCTGGACTGAGGATATTCTGTCAGGAAGAAGAGGTGGGTAATACAGGGGGGACTGCCACTCTGCTGTTGTTTTTTTATGTTGGTCTGCTGCCTTCATCCTGGGAGTGAAAGGACTGGACTTTGCTTTCTATAGCCTGCGTTCCAAGCTTCTCCAAGGGCTTGAACTGAGCTTGCCTCCTGGTAAGAAGTCTCAGGGCCATCAAAGACTTCACCTGTCAGCACCTGGGCTCTCTTGCTGAGAGCCCTGACTTGCCAATTGGTGTCAACTCCAGTTTCTGGGCCCTTGGACATGAGCTCTGGTGCAACTAAGAAGACACTAAGCATATCCACCCCAGAGCAACTTCGCTCTCTCTGACTCTGTGCCGCCTGCCCCAAGCCATGGACCCCACTGAGTGCAATTACCGCAACCTGCCGCATAAACCCGACACCATCGCAGTGCCTCGAAAGTCCTGCCATAGCATGAGTCCCAAGTGCCATGTCACTGATGTCCATGACACCCGACTTCTTCACAGCACCTATTGCCCCATGGTGTGATCATGACTTCGCAAAGTCGACACCTTGCATCTTGACGTCCTGAATTCATCGACCCAGCTGGGTTGTAAGGAACTGATATCTCACCACCGATGTCACATCACCTCCCCTGCAACCATAAGAAACCAGCGCCTCATCTCTCCTGCCTAGCAGTAAGGAACGGTAGGCACACCAGTGACACCTCACCTCCGTGACTCCATGTAATATCTTTGTTTCTTCATAATTTTCCAGGGTGCTGTACCTGGGTCCATATGACTCTGTGACAGGCCCGCACTCCCTTGTGATAGATCCAGTTGGAGCTGTTGTGTTTCTAAGTACTATACTAAGATTTAATCTTTGAAAATTAGCATCTTTGCTTGTGAATCTTGTTTTTTTGTTATTTTGGTCTTGTTTCACTCAGATAAATATTGGCTATATTTCTAAACTGGTGCGGAGTACATTTGGTGTGTTTTCACTGTGTTACTGTTTGTGTGTACAAATACTTTCACATTGCCTCTGAGATAAGCCTGACTGCTCGTGCTGAGCTGACAAGGGGGTGACCCAAGGTTATCTAAGCTCTGTGGCTCTGTTACTCTGACTAGAGTGAGGGTCTCTACTTGAACAGGGTGCAAACCGCTGCCAATTAGAGGCCCCAGTTCTAACTCCCACTATCCCTGTCACCCCCTGGGTGACTCTCCTCTCAACTACCAGTTGGTGATCCCCCCGCTTGACAACAGGGGGCAGACTCCCTCTGCACTATGGGGAAGGACAAGGGCCCCAAGATAATGAAGGCAAATAAAATTGCCCAATATACGATCCCAGGTCACGGCCCGTCGGACTCTGTTTGAGGGGAGAATTCAGTGCCAAACTCTGCAGTGCAGCCGCTAACGACCACTGAAATACTGCCAGCTATAAAGGGTGCTAGGAGGCTCTTGAATATAACATGGATGTTATAGCCATGGACGTAAATCACTACAGCCTTGATCTCCGCAAGATAGCCAATAGAGTTACAGAGGCCGAAGACAATATCACCACTATACAATGCAAAATCAAAACACTCCAGGCCACAGTAACTGATCTCAGGTGCAGCCCTTCACACATGGAGGATAGGTTTGAGGATGCAGAGGGCCACTTGTGGTGCAATGATATCCATCTTCTTGTATTTCCAGAGCAGGCCGACGGCCCTTCCACTGAATAGGTTTTGCAGGACTGTATTGTGAACCCCTCGAAACCAAAACCCCTATTTAATTTCTTCACCATTGAACGTGCGCACTATGCACTAGTGGTGGAGCTGCACTCTGGTGCTCCACCCAGGGCTGTGATAGCAAGACTATTTAATTATAGGTACCGCAATGCGATACTTCAACACATGCGGACTCACAGTCCCCCAGGGTTCAAAGACAAAACAATCCTCATTTTCCCAGATTACACAAGCCATGTTCAAGATCTAGGAAACAACTTCCTTCCATTCAAACAATGTCTATGGGAATGCAGCATGAAAAACAGCTTATAGTACCTGGCCAAAACATAGGGTTCAGCACAACGGCACAGTGCAGTTCTTCGAGCCAGCATGAGACACCACTGCCTGAATAGATGTGCTAACGCGTCCCTTTATGATAATTTATTACACATCAGGACTCGTTTTAGGCCAATGCATCTTTTGACCCAGTTGAGAGACACGTTAGGACGAGATAGTTAATCAATATGTCAATCAATACGTCAATAATGTCATCAATATTTATCACAACAATGCATTTCACTTTAGTCAAAGACATCAATCAATTCAAGACACCAAGATGACCTGGCAGTCATGAATAACCACACCAGTTTAGTAGAATTTTTTTAGTTTTATTCCCTATTTGTTACAATTCTAAGAGCAAATGCGTTAATCTTAAAATCAAGAAGCAAAGTAGCATAGTCACAAAATGGCAACTCTGATAGGATTTCATCAAAGCAAAAATCACGAACATCAGAACATAACACGGCGTGAACATAGATCAACTTTAGCAGAATGTAATTAGCGCGTCGGTTCAACAAAGCATAGATTCAGTCGTTTGTCTATTTGCTTCAGTTTAGTGAACATCTGTCTTAACCACTGATTAGCATTGGCATGTTGGGCTTCATGCAAAATGATTTAGAACACCAATTTGGAAAACATCTAACTATGGTTTCTGTCAAAAGTAAGCAGTGGTACATAGAAAGGAAAATCAAACAGACAAATTACAATTTCATTGTCATAGTTACCCTCCAAGGTTTAGGTCAGCGCTCAGGTTCAGTCTTCGTCTTCAGGACATCAGTCAAAACGCCATCAGTCAGAACTCAGCTCCAGGGCAAAAAGGGGCACTTCCCTCATAAGGAAGTAAAGTGTAAATGGGCAATCTAAGGAAGAGGATGGTTTTAATAAACCATAGTTAGTCACCTAACAGAGTGACAAAGTTTCTGGATAAAATCAATAGCATTCCCTACCTAATTCTGTTGGTCCTCTGTGTCATCGGTTTTTATCCCTTTTTCGTTGTACATTCCCCTATTATTTCATTGGTCCGCGGTTATACCCCACTATCTTTACCCAGTAAGAAAACAGATTATGGGCCTCATTCCGACCCGGACGGGCGGCGGACGCCGCCCGCCGGGCGGAAACCGCCCAAACACCGCCCCGCGGTCAGAAGACCGCGGGGGCATTTCAACTTTCCCGCTGGGCCGGCGGGCGATCTGCAAAAGATCGCCCGCCGGCCCAGCGGGAAAGCGCCTTCCACGAGGATGCCGGCTCCGAATGGAGCCGGCGGAGTGGAAGGTGTGCGACGGGTGCTGTGGCACCCGTCGCGCTTTTCAGTGTCTGCTAAGCAGACACTGAAAAGCAATGTGGGGCCCTGTTAGGGGGCCCCTGCAGTGCCCATGCCATTGGCATGGGCACTGCAGGGGCCCCCAGGGGTCCCACGACACCCGTTCCCGCCAGCCAGGTTCTGGCGGTGTAAACCGCCAGAACCAGGCTGGCGGGAAGGGGGTCGGAATCCCCATGGGCAGCGGGAAACCGGCGGGAGACCGCTGGTTTCCCGTTTCTGACCGCGGCGTTACCGCCGCGGTCAGAATGCCCATGAATGCACCGCCAGCCTGTTGGCGGTGCATTCGCTGCCCTCGGCCCTGGCGGATTCAATCCGCCAGGGTCAGAATGAGGGCCTATGTCCTTAATTTTTCACCCCATATTAGTTTACAAACATTTTATTGGTCCATATGATTGACGTCTTCAGAGGTAGGACGTCCGGTATGATTTCATCCTTCTGTAATTCTTTGCACATTTTTTGGTCAGTAGCTTCATTGTCTTCACCGGTTTGAACGACCTTGTACATTACATTAATCTACATTGTTTCATTTTGTCTAATATTTTCTACAAGCAATGTGAATTTTCATGAGAACGGATCTACTATGGTTACATTCAGCTTCTAGTTTGAAGAAAAACAAGAGGTCATGTCCTTTTGCAAGTCAGCACACTGCACGTTAGGAAAAATACATTTAATAAGAGAGCCAGGCAGTTAAGCTTCGGCTCATGCTAACTTAAGGCCTACAAGATTTATTTAACGTAACTTTAATAGCATAATCATTAATAATTAGCGCAAATCATTCATTAATTCGAATATTCATAGGCATTAGTCATTTTTATTAATCCACGTTCACATTGGCAGCCACTCCCCGTGGTCACATTTCAAGTGCACGTTTTAGCAAAACAGGTCATTACAATTTCTATATGGCATTACCACACGTTAGTTCATAAACATTTCATGTTAAAATAGATTCTATAAGCTACGCTCTCTCAGATGTGTAGGGCTTTTGGTAAAGGTAGTCGACACTAGAGTGATAGGAACAAAATAGATGGGGTATGCATCACTCTGCAAGGAACAAGTCAAAGGTTCGGATCCTCCCCGACCTCCAGAGGGGGGAGGAGGAGGGGCTGCTTCCTAGTCTGCTCTGACGGTACGGCTGCAAACTGATGTGATCACAGTGCCGATGCAACACTCCCTTTTTTCAGCTTTGAGTAGTGCGAGACACACTGAGCACAGCACGTGGGCTGACTGACTGCCTCTACAGAGCACAGGACCTCAGGATCTGTGAGTGTTATCCGGGGAAAGGCAAAGTGTTGAGATTCTGGGCCTGAATGTGTATGGTGCTGCAGGGGGTTTGTTGGGGTGCTACTAATACTGTTATTGCTGTTTATTGTTGACAGTTCTCTCTTTCTTCTTCGACTCGACCACAAGATAAGTTCCATTGCCAGTTTTTGAATGCTAATTCATGGTGAGGAATGCCTGGGGCCCCACTTGGGCTGCATGACATGAGTAGACCTGGGGGCCTAAGCTAGAACTATCACTTACCGTTTACTGATTTTGTAGTTTAATTTCAAGGGAAAAGAATGAGGGAGGGCTTTACGCTGGGTGGCGGAGCCCAATTGGCTGGAGTTTGTGTTGTGGGATTCTGTCTGATCTGCCTGGGGGAGAATTTAGGGGAAAGATTAATATTGGCAATGTTCATTTATGATTTGCAGTTGAATCGGAAGGCTTGTATGTTCATTTGGCACTAATGGGAGGACTTAGTGGACGTATTGTTTAAGTAGTACTCACAATACAACACTCACATGCACAATGGCTACCAAGATCGCTACATACACATTCCTAACTTGAAACATTTGGGACTTGAACAACCCAGCGAGAAGAAACAGGGTCCATGCTTATCTCAAGCGTTATGAGGTACAAGTGGCGTTCCTACAGGAAACGCATATTTGGGAAAATTGCATTTCGGCATTATGCTGCAGATGACGTCGAAAGCTCTATGCTACATAATATTTGGGTAATGCCAGTGGGACGCTTATTTGGGTGTCTCCGGGTACCCCATTCAAGATGGTTAGGATGCAGGTCGACACAGGGGGACGGTTTGTCATTGTTAATGGAACTCTAGATGAACATGATCTCTGTCTTACCACTGTTTATGCTCCTAATATCAATGATGGGACCTTCTTTGGGAGGGTGTTGACTGCCGCTGGATTATCTGATGGGATTGAGATCCTGATGGCAGGGGACTTTATTTGCCTTCCAGGCGGAGTCCTGGATAGGACCCCTGTAACCATTAACTAAACCAAATGCCAGCAGCATTGGCCCAATGGCAATGTGGGGTAGGACTGATGGACTCCTGGCATCTTAAACATCCCCACACCCGTGAACACTCCTGATATACACCAGTGTGTGGTCTTGTTATATGTGGACAACACACTGGTGTTCCTGAGACAACCCGACCTGTCTCCTCCTCTCCTCCTCTCCTCCTCAATTTGTTGCAGGAGTTTGGGAATTCTCCGGTCTGCAGTTCACCATAGGATTATTGAGTGTGGTACCCCAGGAGCAACTACCGGTGGCGGGCATTCCTTGGGAATTCTACAAGGTACACTATCTGGGTACCTACCTCAATCTTGATAAAAAACAGACCCACAACCTCAACTTGGGCTGTAGGATGACTGGGATACGCCCCTCTATATGGTTCTGGAACACATTGTGGCTGTCCTTGATGGGAAGCTTACTCCACTGGAGATGGTGGTTTTGCCGAGATGTCTATAGGGTCTTCAGAGAATCATGTATGACAGGTGACACCCAAGATGCCTTTTGCCCCCGATCTAGGCATATGGATTGTTTTCTGTATGCCCAAATAGCTCAAGTAATGCCCACTGAAAATGGCAGGAGGGTAGCTGCATCATATTTTCTGATCTGTATTCTGACAATCACTTCATAACCATGCAAGATGTCTGTGACATGTTCAGGTTTGGCTGAGGTCAATTCTTACAATAAGCAAAACTAGCCCACTGGCTTTGGCCATAATTTCCTGAAGCTACTGACCCCTCACAGACACTGGTTACTTTATTGGCATTTGCTGGGGGCTGGCTGCTGATTACACACCTCTTTCAGGTGCTTGGTATCGACAGACATCTGGGGAAGCTCCGGGTAGAGGTACGATGGCAAGGAGTGAGTGAGGAACCCATCACCCCTAAGGAGTGGGGAAAAATACATGCTAGGGTCACGATGGTGTTGATTAATGCATGATTCAAGCTAGTTCAATATAACTATGTTCATATGCTATACTTCGCGCTGAAGGAACTCCATGCCATATATCCACAGAGAAGCTCCCGTTGTGCACGTTGTGGAGTGGATGACATGGATTTTTTATATGTAGTCTAGGGCTACCAGGTATTAATGACGCTCTGGGAGGAGGTACTGACAAACTTTAAAACAGTGACTGGCTTGACAGTTCCTAGACAAATCAAAACATGTTTACTGGCCCAATCCCGGGCAACCCCAAAAAAGAAATCAGCAGAATGTACACACTGCTGGGACTCATTGTTGCTAATTGGCATGTTGCGATACAGTGGATGAGCGCTCGACCCCCGCTGATGATAGATGACAGGAGGACCTCGTAGAATTAGCAGGAGCTGAGGAGGCCCACATGCACCACACTAGATGCAATGATAAATTGCCAGACATTCTGCTCACCTGAGGGGATGACACAGAACCTAATAACAGTATTAGATGACCCAGTGAGTCCTCCAAGCAGTGGCCCCACTACTAGGACCCCCATGGACCCCCCTCCCGGTTGATAACTTAGGTACCACACACATTGCTACCTGTGTCCTGATCCACCCAGTTCAGTAATTTGCCTTTACGTTCCTCATGCTGTGCTCTTTTTTGTGAACCTTTGGGGTGAGGGATAGTTGTACTCTGTAGGAGAACTGCTTTGCACTAACGTCAGGATCCTTTGTTTATTTGAAGTCTGGCCCTCCTTGCACATAACTAACTTTGTGGGTAGAGCTGGCGATTGATGGAAGAGTGACAGAGGTACTTGTGACTTCTGCCTCCACTGCTGATTATGTATTTAGCTCATGCTCGTTTTTGTGAGATCCTGATTGTAACTGTTGAAATGCTAATAAAAACAATTTAAAAAACACCTTCCACCGCACTGAAGTGAACCACGAGCTGTGAAGCAGTGTTTTTAGCAACCGTTGATCCAGTTGAGCTAGAAACATTTTTTGGTTAAAATCTGCAAATTATGCAGCAGCTGATGGATTATTTGACAACTGCAGCCAAACTATATATTTGCAGTAAATACCTCTGCCACATAATTGCATAATTCTAGTTCCACTGGGTTTGCTTTTAAAAGTGATCTTTACCACTTTGGCCAGTGTAGCTGACAGTGACATGCCAATGAGTACTAAGTGTCCCATCCCCATTTATTAGTCACGTTGATGAATACACAAAATGTGATGGGAAACAAAATGCAACAATTTGGGATTGACCTTGCCTCCATTTAGGCTACGAAGTATCTAATACACATTGAAAATTATTGGAATGACATCATTAGCACACTTAAAGTGGTCGACAGAAGCGAAGTTGCAGCAATGGATTAGAAAGGATGCCATATGCCCTTTATTGAGTCAAGGAAATTGGTTCATAATAGGCTGCCCTATTCAGTAATAAAAGAAAACCATAAATGGGTTGAAGTGGACCCCTCACGCCCCTAAGCTTAGGTACCCCTACACTTGCTACACTGATTATAAATATTTCCCATGGTTTGTATGCTACATTGCATTGTTTCTACCAGTTCTGGTGTTTTAGTCAGCAGTACTTTAGATGCTGGAGTGTTCTAATCTTTAAACATAATGTTATGAACTGAAAACTACAAATTCTAGAGTGCAATGTGCTGTCGGCTAAAAAAACAATACTGGCTGAACCTGTCACACATGAAATGGATCCACTTGGCAGTTGTGTAGACGATGATTATTTTATTAATTAACCATACTTATTTAAATATCGGTGATGTAAATTTGAATAATAACCAATACCCGAGAAAGAAACAAAATTATACCAAATAGAGAAGTATGGATGTTTTGACAAAGCTCATTGCTCATATTTGAAGTTGTTCTTCTACATAATATTAGTACTGTTCGATTTACATTTTAAATATGATTATTGGTTGTAAATGATCTGATATCAAGAATATCTGTTTGACAGGCAAGAGGTTTAATATTTTCTATTGAAGACTTTATTTAGATATAACACATTGCCCACATATTGAAATCAAATACAGTTTAATTCTAGAAAGTCATGCTTATGTTACAAATGGGGCTTTGTAATAACTCAGTTTAAATCAGGACTACTTAAGACGCCTGGGCTTGTTGAAACCTACAGTATGCAAGATCACAGGTAGTGTGGGCTCAGTGGAAGACCCCTACCCATGAAAACCGGAGAATGGAATATACTATGTAACTTTTCAGAAAGTAATGAGGGGAGACTTTATGGACTTCTACCTTAATTATTACTCATGTCTTCTAATTACAGCGCAATGATCAGGACACAAGTTTTCAAATAAGTAAATGGGGATAGGGCTAATTTGAATTATGCTTTACACAGTGACACCACAAGAAATGGCAAAATGACCCTAAAATACCTCGTCTTCAATGAGAGAAAGTCTGTTTTATTATATTGTTTGGAAGTCACGTATTTGTTTGTATTTCACAAGGGATCATTGTGTTCAGAATATATTTATACACATAAAGATTTTTTTCCTTATGTCGTATATTATATTTTAAGCATTGAAAGCCTGCATATGGCCCTCTTTACCAGTGGGACTGGAATTTCTGAATCCACGTTCTATCCCAGCGCCAAACTCATGAGACCCATTGCTTAATTTGAGGCAGTGGTTTCCGGTGCGGGACACTGGCACTTATTTTTCTGCTTCAAGCATTTACTGTGAGCAAAAGACAAAGATTGGAAAGATGCAGGAAGAAAAAAACAAAAAAACGTCACAAAGGGAAGAAGCAGAAAGCTGTAAAAGTGAGCTGAAGGGCCAGGGAATGGCTGTAAATGGATTAAAGAGGCCTGAGATGGCTTCAGGATTATGCTGCCTCAGTATTCTGTCCTCATACATTTAGTTGCAGCAGTCACGTGTTTCAGAGATGAGCTTTGGGCACAGCACGTTTTTATTTACAAATTAAGCACTGATGAGATCACATGTTTTCTCCTCAGAATGCGGAATACAAGCACAACCAAATTATACCAGGACCCTCTCTGCACAGTTTCCCCTGAATCTGGGAAGAAAACCGCTAACATTTTCTGCCTACTCTGAGCAGGAAGAAAGTGTCATTAGGGAAGATGGTGAACGATGGGTTTTGGGGTGAGTGAGTCAGAGGTCAGGGCAGGCTTGAGCGTGTTTGGAGAGAATATTGCTTGCTGCCCGTGCTTCTGTAGAGATTGAGTGGAAGCCAGCCCTTATCCCTGCAGCACGTAGCAGGGCCCAGTGTCTCAGGGCTAGGAATGATCACATCTATAGTTGTTTGATGCAGCCTTAAATGATAATGGAGTGGTCCTGATGCTGAAGGATGCAGGCTCCTCATGCTGTGCAGTCAATGGAGGTGAAGTCTGGTTGAATCCTCGGTCCACAGGTGAGCGGGGGAGACTCTGTCCATGTGTCTCAGGATCCCATGAAGTTCTCCAAGCAGGGTTCCAAGGGCTGCCAATGCAGACCTTGCACTTTTGCAACACAGTGATCATCGTGCAAATCTTTGGTGGGGGTTAGTGTAGTCAACATATCCAGTCACAACCAACACCCATGGATCCAGCAGACAAGGGTGCAACTTTTGGGTATCTTTGAATTGTCCTTTGCGGTGCCCGACATCCGATAGCAATTAACTTCAGTGGTGGCTACCAGAGGTGCGACTTGGGTTCTTTTAGCTTCAATGTCCCCACTGCCATTCTGGGAGGTCAGCCAGCTGGCTCTTGGAGTCTCTGCTTTGGACTGGGGCAGGGAATCAACTTTTCCCTAAGCCAAGCACGCAGAACAGGGTCCAAACTCCGCTAGCCCAAAGTGCAGCCCAGTGCAGTCATTCCAACATCACAGCCTCTCTTGTGCACTTCCAATAGGTGCAAAGTGGTCTTCTTCTCAAACTCCTTCCAAGTCCAGTGAGTGCTGATGGTCAATGTGCCAGAGGTGCCATACTTATCCCAGGAGAGTGCCCTGAGGGAACCATGCGATCACTAGCCATTGGGCTATTGTGACAAAGTTCCTGTGATTAGTGGCATCTGACTATTCCAGAATGCCACATTCTTGCCCCCTTCAAGACAGCACCTTGCTTCTCAGTCACCAGGATCAAGGTTGCCCGCCCTCGAAGGTTGGCTACCTGAGGGCAACATGCCCATGGTAAAGCCTATTTAGGGGTTAATTTCTCTTCTCTGGCACTGTCTCCATGCTGTCTACAGGAACAAAAGGCATCCTACTCAGGGGGTGTTGGGCTGGGGAGCCCATTAAATACGGCTTCCCTTTTGAAGCTCACCTCTAGCCTATCCCCCCGCTCCAGAATGCCCATCCTGGCAGAGGAGGTGACACCTCACTGCTGAGGCACTGTCTTTGTTCCTGGGAGTCATTTACACATCTCCCCAGGCAGTCAGAAAGCTGCCTGTGTGTTTGTGCCTTTGTGAGGCTACTGGACTAGCAGAGCACAGTGGCAACTTTCTAGAAGTTCTGACTGTAATAGTGACATTCATTTCGACCTGGCCATCAGGTTGCAATTAATGCAACAAATAATTTGATATTTTACATGACCCAATTTGGTAGTCCCAATCAAAAAATAGCGAGGTTGGGATGCCACCCAGGAACTCTGTTAGCCAATGGGGCTACCAACTTTACCCACAGCAAAACGAAAATTTGGAATTGTTGTTGTTCAGACATATAAAAAAACATATGTCTTACTTAAACAAAATATAGTACCCTGGCATAGAACTCTCTAGGCCTCCCTTAGGGGAGCCTTACATATATTGTTAGGGGATTGGGGGGCTTTTTCATTGGTTGAAATGGCAAAGTTGAACTGGCGTTGAAAACACTGTCTTTCCAGTTTGCAATGGCAAAGTGGAAGCCATTTCCTCCCATGTCACATGAGGGATGTCACAGGCAGTGCTGCAGCCCTGTGTGGACACCCTGTCTTACATGCCATGGGTACCATATACTAGGGATGTATAAGTAAGTCAGGCTTTGCCAATTGGGTGCAACCAATTCGACATGTACTTTGTATGGGGTTAGAACACTAGCACTGAGGTTTGGTTAGCAGGCCTCAGCGTACTCTCAGAGATGAAAAGCTAGCAGCAAGTAGTCCAAAGGGGAGCAAAAAGTGGAGGGAACATGCAAAAAGCCTGCTTCCTTACATGCCAGTGTTGTTATCTTAGCCTTTTATCATTCTGTGGTAGGCGAAAAACTAGCAGCAAGTAGTCCAAATGTGGGCAAAAAGGGGGGGACATGCAAAAAGCCTGCTTCCTTACATGCCAGTGTTGTGATCTTAGCCTTTTATAATTCTGTGGTAGGTGAAATAGGTACTAGAGTAGATTTACTAACTATAATGGTTGTCTGCACAATTGGTCCTTGTTGGACCTGGCATCCTTGATGTGGTTTCCCTTAACCTTTTGCCCTCTTACCTCCTGTTTTCTGATTTGGTTTTTGCTGGCCTTCAGGATTCTGGGCACTTTAACACTGCTGACCAGTGCTAAAGTGCAGGTTCCCTGTACTCTAAACCATGGTACCATTAGTGTATCCACAATTGCCATATTTATTTTGCCTGTAAGACCCTAATAAAGTACAATAGGTGTGCCCGGGGTCTGCAAATTAAAAACTACTAGTGGATCTGCAGCATTGATTGTGCCACCCTCTGCATTAGCCCTACAAACATGTCTGAGGCCTGCCACTGGAGAGCCTTTCTGTGCAGTTTTAAACTGCCAGTTCGACTTGGCAAGTGTACCCACTTTGCAGGCCCAAACCGTCCTTTTTATTACATATAAGATACCCTTAAGGTAGGCCCTAGTCAGCCCCAAGAGCAGGCTGCAGCGTATTTAAAAGGCTGAACATGTAGCTTTAAGTTTAACATACAAAAACTTTTCAATTAGTTTTTCACTACTTCAAGGCCTGACTCTCCCATAGGTGAACATTGGGGTTACCTTGATGCATTCTTTAAGTGTAACTTCCATTTGGGAAAATATATGAATTTAGAGTTTGGTGTCTCTGGATTCACAATTTAAAATCACAACTTATGGTGAAGTCAGATTTCAAACTGTAAGTCTGAAAATGCCACTTTTAGAAAGTTGGCATTTCCTTACTTTAACCATTCTATCCCTCGCTCTGTTTCAGAATACACATCAGCAGTAGATGACAGCTGGGCTTTGTGCATTTCCTCTGCACAGTGACACACAAAGGGCACTTGGATGTGACGTTTGCATCCTGTTGGCCCATCTCCTGGATGATGGGTGTTCCTGGGCTAGATGGGAGGGAAGAGCTGACACTTACACCTGAGTAGGGCTGTGCCACTCCCCACACAAAGGGCTGCATTCCACGCTGTAGAGTGCCTGGAGCAAGGGAAAAACGGGAAAGTACTTTTCAATCTTCAAAGGCCTTTTTCTGAAGTCCCCCCACTTCAAAAAATCATTTTCATATAGGTAATGGACCCCAACCCCCACTAAATCAGTTCACTTTGGGTCCTGAGGAGCCTCTGCCAAGAAGAGGAGCTGTGTTACCAGGAGGGACTTCCACTTTGCTACTTGCTATGCTGCATTGGCCTGCTGCCTGCTGATTACTGGGCTGCCAGGAGGGACTACCAGACTGCAACTTGCTCTGCTGTGTTGGCCTGCTGTCTGCTACCTCTGGCAGTAGGGGAGGATTGAAACCGAAGTCTACAGTCTTTTTGCTACCCAAGAACTCCAGGGGCTTGTTGGCGTCCCTCCTGTTGTCAAAGTCTCAGGGCCATCAAAGACTTCGATTCCATCAGATAAGGCACTACACTCTGCAAAGTTCCAAACGTTTGCTGGTTGACCTCCAAGTATAAACTACCCTCTGCACTGATCATACTGCTCACCATGTGTGTGAGTCGGCACCGCAGCACTGAGGGAAGCCTTCATGTTTGGTCCCCGGTATCACCTTGACAACCAAGGTCATGCTCAGAAGAGCAGTGTCAACTTTGAGGGAGATTGCTGCATCGGGATGCTGAGAACCGCTCAGGATGTCGTATTTGCCTGTTTTCCATCCATCAGGTTGCTTGACTACCATCAAGGCTCTGCTCAGCTCACGGAGATTGCCATGTGATCAACTCTGACCCAGGAGACTTACGACCTATACAGTCATGCGCGTTGTGCTGGTGGAGGAGGCAGCAGCCGTGCAAGTTAGGGCAGGAGCCCTTTAAATCAAATCTTGAGTCCCTGCTTCGCGGGGCGCGTGTTGTGCTGGTGGAGGAGGCGGCGGCCGTGCAAGTTAGGGCAGGAGCCCTTTAAATTAAACCTTGCGCTCCCGCTTTACGGGACGCGCGTTGTGCTGGTGGAGGAGGCGGCGGCCGTGCAAGTTAGGGCAGGAGCCCTTTAAATTAAACCTTGCGATCCCACTTCGCGGGACGCGTGTTTTGCTGGTGGAGGAGGCGGCGGCCGTGCAAGTTAGGGCAGGAGCCCTTTAAATCAAACCTTGCGATCCCACTTCGCAGGACGCGCGTTGTGCTGGTGGAGGAGGCGGCGGCCGTGCAAGTTAGGGCAGGAGCCCTTTAAATCAAACCTTGCGCTCCCACTTCGCGGGACGCGCGTTGTGCTGGTGGAGGAGGTGGCGGCCATGCAAGTTAGGGCAGGAGCCCTTTAAATCAAACCTTGCGCCCCTGCTTCACGGGACGCGCGTTGTGCTGGTGGAGGAGGCGGCGGCCGTGCAAGTTAGGGCAGGAGCCCTTTAAATTAAACCTTGCGCTCCCGCTTCGTGGGACGCGCGTTGTGCTGGTGGAGGAGGGTGCGGCCGTGCAAGTTAGGGCAGGAGCCCTTTAAATCAAACCTTGCACTCCCGCTTTGCGGGACGCGCGCGGGCGGCGCCCAGGCCAAGGGCGGGCCCGTCCTGCACCTGTCAGCGGCCGGCAGAGGCTGGGCTGGGCCACCCCTCTAAGATCTTCCCAGCGAACTCAGGATTTGGTTCATAATTTTCCAAACAGGTACTGTATTTTTCTTCCTTGACTCCCCGCGACCATACTCCTGTAGTCTGCACCTCTCCCCTCTCCCCTTCTGAAAAATCCCCAAAATACTGGGATAAATCTATCTACCATTTTATGCCTCCATTTCCCTATAAACAATTGTTAGTCACCCTACTGCCTAAGTGAATTCCTATGTCGCAGTTAACCACTATAGAACTTCTGTGCCTAAGGCAGTTAGTAACAATCGGAAAAAGGAAGCAATCTAGCGTAAATGATATTTCGCTTAATAAAAACATACTTCAATTTTGAAATTCATCTCAGGAGCTATGGGGGAAATCGACAAACAGATTACCAATGTCGAGGAAAAAATACTTACCCAGAACAGGCCATTAGTACCCCTTAACCCCGCCCCACTAACAACAACTTCTGAGTCATCGGCAAAGCCTTTTGAAAGTGGAACCCAGACTAAAAATATTAATGGTTGTATTCAAGACACAATTGATTTTATTTCAGATGGTGATGACCATCCCCCTTCACCAAAACGCAAGAGGAAACCCCAACTAGCAAGGAAGGACATAGCATCCGAACAAGAGACGCCTGCTAATGTTAGATCTGGCTCTTTGAAAGCCCAATCCAACGCATTCATCCAAAACGCCCAAACTCGCCCTGAAAACGAAAAACCTGATTATAAAAATCATCATAAAAATAAACTCCACACAGCGAAAGGGAAAACTAGTGATGCAGAGTCACTGACGGCTTTAGAAAAATTAGTCAGCACACGTTTTGATCAAGTAATAGAACGCCTAACCCAACTGGAGGGAAAAATGGACTATTTGCTTAAAACACTGAATCCACAACTAATAAATTCATCAACCTCAATTACACGGCAGTTTCGCGATACTGATCTTAATGCTAGCTCCCCTCTAATGCATCAGAACCAACCACCCATTCCTCAGATTACCCAAAGGCAAGTTGACCCTTGTGTCTTATCCGATAGAATTGGTAATGCCCAATCCCACAAAATGTCGACAAAAAGAGGGGAACACGCAACTATTCCTAAAGTTCACCAGGGCGCCCCTTCAATAGGGAGAGATATACTTGACCTCCCACCTGCGGCAACCCCCTATGTGGCAGTTCTTGCCAATGTTCCCATTCTATCGGGAGCACAGGGGGAATCATGGGCAGCTTTGAGGAACAAGGCCCTGAATTGGATTGTAACTCGCCTGAAACCCGGCCTGACAAATAAACTCTTTGAAGACATTAAGATGGTCAGAAGGGTGAAATGGGTGGGTAGAAACCATAAAATATTTAAGGGTGATTGCACAGTTCTTTCATTCAAAACCCCTACGCTGGTCGAAGATATCTTGAGAAATTTAAGCCCACATCAGTTTACCGGCCATGGCGTTGCCCTGCTTCCCTTGGGTTTTTTCTATACGAGCATTAAAGGCCATGATGGTCCTGGCCTTCGCCTTGAGGACCATAGAACTAGGCCTGAGTCGCAATACACGATTTCTACTGCAAATAGATTCTGGGGGCTTAGCATGGAAGATACTGACTGACTATTATCTGATAAGGCTCAAGCACCCTACAGAAACATCGGACCTCGTCCATCTGGGTGCTGACAATTCGGCAGTAGATCCTGGAGAAGAACGACTGGACATGGAACCCTCTTTTAGACATTCTGCCAATGATGAACTGCTTTCAAGAGCCCTGCCAAAAAAAATCTCTACCTGTGCACTGATTCCTCTTGTACGTATAGAAAGTAATATCATCCCAGGGAAAACTCAGGCAATTGACAAGTCCCCTGCGGGCCAGGTTAAAACAATGCGTAAAGACCACTTCTCATTTCTATTTTGGAATGTGGCTAGCCTCCGATCTAAGGTGGAGAATGAGGTCAGGCTAGAATATATCCAGAGTTTTCCATGGGGGTGTCTTCAAGAGACCTGGTCTGTGAACCCGATTCACATAAATGGCTATAGGACACTACATACTCCTGCCATTCCCTCTGTACGGGGCAGGGCTAAGGGCGGTTTCTGTACTTTTATATCTAACAAGTGTGATATAATTAAGGACATTGCCTTAACATCTAATATGTTTTATCAAGTGGTTACATGTGACTTAAAAAACATTGCACAATTGGTGGTTATCAATTTTTATAATAATGTACCTCTCCAAGATCTTCGATCAGTACTTAATCTCCTCCAGGATGATATAAATCGAGCCTGTGACTCTTCAAATAAACAGTCTTATATTGTGTGGGGAGGCGATTTTAACATATATCTGTGTCCTCGATCGACTAAGGGCTACTGCCCTTATGCCTCTGATGGCGATGATGATTCATTACACTTTATACACAATAATTCAGGCAATTCGTTGAATGAAGTTCTATTTAGCCTTGACCTTATCCTGTGCAACTGCCTGACTCATGGTAGACCACAACTGAAACCCACTTTCAATGGTAGGCACGCCAACACGACAATTGATTTCATTTTACTCTCCAATAACCTTCTCCCTTATATTCTCGACTATGACATTCAAGATATCATACTTAGCGACCATAACCCTCAAACCGTAGGCCTCACATTTCCCCAACATGCTCTCATACACAGGGAAATGGAAGAGATAGTAGAAAATATTGAACTGGGAGTAAAAAATGGTTATACCATCCGGTGGTCAGACATTGAACCTACAGGTTTTATGAAACGACTAGTGACTAATTACTTCAAAGAATTTAATACTTGTCTTGCAGATAACATGAGTCCTCGAGACTGCATTGAGGCCTTCACTGTAATTACGGCTGGTATAAAACAGTTTCTTAAGGCAAGTTTTAGCAAATCAAGATCGAAGGAGGATAAAGGCTGGTTCAATGATGAATGCACACAAGCTCGTAAGAACCTAAAAAATGACTTACATCTACAAAACCCAGAAAAACGCCAACTAAGTTTAAAGAGGAAGGAGTATCAAAATGCCATAAAGAAAAGAAAACAGAACTTAAAAAATGAGGCATGGCAATCCCTTCATGATGCAAGCCTCCGGAATGATAATGTCAAATTCTGGAAAATTGTGAACTCCCCGTTCTTATGTGATGAAGAAATACCAAAAATTGAAATTGCCATCACGGAAGAAGAGTGGGTTGCCTTCTTTTCTGCCATATACTCCTCAGAAAATTTGGCATTGGAAACAAATCTACCTAAATTAGACTCTCATGCCATCATCTCACCATTTACTCTAAAAGAGGTTATTGACGCTATCAATGCAAGTAAAAGCGGAAAAGCCCCAGGCCCAGATGGAGTTCCAGTTGACATCTATAAATCTAATGTGCCTCTTTGGGGCCCACTATTGACGCAGGTGCTACGCTCCTGCTGTTCAACTACTTTCATCCCGACCTGGGCCGAGTCTATAACTATCCCAATCTATAGAAAGGGAGATCGCCATAATCCCGCATGTTATCGTCCTATTTCCTTACTCGATACACTTGCAAAGATTGCGGGACGCATCATTTTAAATAGACTACAAGACTGGACCGAGGAAAATCATATCCTCTCTGATCTACAATACGGGTTTAGGGCTGGTATAGGGACAACGGAACAAGCTCTTAACTTAGAGATCATACTTGGCAAATATACAAGGGCCAAGCCCGGAGCCCTATAACTTGCATTTGTTGATCTAACCTCTGCATTCGATTGCATGGTGCATTCAAAATTGTGGCCTATTTTGCTGGACATGGGGGTTGATACTACCATAGTCCACTTTATAAGGGAATTGTACGCTGGAGCAAACGCCAAGATTCGCTATGGGCGCCAGGGGGAATGCACCTCATCTTTCCGCATTGAACGAGGGGTGCGTCAAGGCTGTGTGTTAGCTCCCCTACTGTTTGCTTTATATATTAATAGCCTAGAGGGGACTCTATCCGACGCCTGTGGCGATCTCCCACAAGTAGGCTCTCGGAAGATCCCGGTGCTCCTCTATGCGGATGACGATGTTTTGATGGCCCGCACCCCAGTCGCTCTGCAAAGACTAGTAACAACCTTTGATAATTGCATGGATGCTTTGGGCCTTAAAATCAATCACACTAAAACTTTTTCCATGACATACTCCAGAAGACTCACAAAGAATTGCCATATAGATTTAAAAGGCGCAAAACTAGTCGACACAGGGATATTCTCGTATTTAGGCATCTTGTTCGATGACAAAGGTACATGGGTACAAGCCATAAAAGCGAGAAAACTGTTATTTACAAAAACCGTTATGGCGATAAAAAACTTCTCTGAAAGGGTGGGGAGAGCAACTCCTAAAGATATGATGACTCTCTACAATGTGAAATGCGTTTCAGTAGCACTGTATGGGGCAGGACTCTGGGGCTACCGGGACTGCACTACCCTACAGCTGACTGAAAATGCTCTCCTGAAAACAGTCCTAAGCGTCCCGCAATCAACGTCAACATTAGTATGCCATACAGAAATGGGAGTAACATACCTTACAGATCTCATTCGTGTTCAGCCAATTTTACTTTGGCATAAAGTATGGACCTCTGACCCTACGAGGCTGAATAGGGCTATCATAGCAGATGCCCTAGCACTTACTTACTCGTTCAAAATCCCATGGCTAAATTATATAAATAATTTTTTTTATCAAATTAGGCCACCAAGTTGTATTTTACTCCAGATGAATTGAAAACAATTTCCAGGAAAGACCTGAAAAATACTTGCCTCACCCACCTGGCTGAATTGAGATAGGATGCGGAGGCAAATAAATATAGTGTTAGGAGAAACCATATGATACAGCAAACGAATGGTATGGAACCATACTTATGTAATGTTTTGAACCCAAGACATCGGTTTGTCCTTACGCGTCTGAGACTAGAGTCTTTTCATCACCTCGTTAGCTTTCCCCTGATTAATGACTGGTCTCTACAACTGGAAAAATGCCCTTGCGATAATGTCTCCGATCAAAATACAATGCATACACTCCTCTTTTGTAAATATTATTCGACACCTAGGAAATCGTTTGTGATACCACTTTTAAAATTAATGCATTTTAAACAATGTCGCCCAGCTTTTTTTTATCTTTTACCCCTCCCGTCTATTATGGTTTGCAATGGATTAGCCTTGTTCCTGTGTTCAGTGATTAAGGCCAGATTATGCTTTGAGGCAAATGAGTGAGACTTTAAAGCGTTATATTCGAGACTATCTTACCTGTTTTAATCAAACTGCTTATTAACCTTTATCACTCTCTTTTTTATTCTCTTACCTGGTTGCATTTATATCCATATTTATACGCATTTTAATATTTGCATCTTTTTATCTTTTTTCTCTGAAAATCGTTTTTTATGTATAATGACTTTTATGATTGTTAAAATCAATCGAATAAAGTTTCTTTGATGATGATGACTTACGACCTATGTTCCCTCTAAACTGCACGCCTGTGCGCCCGCTCAGAAAAAGATTTATCAGCGCACAGGAGGTCATGAAGAGTGTGCATTGCACAAGCTTTTTGTGGACCATAAATTATTGAATAAATGAAAAGATCTTTCCATGCTGTGTGAAAAGAATAAAACAGAAACTGGCAATTCAGTCTGATTTCTCAGAAGTAAGTAAGGGTCTGCTTTTCTCACTCAAGCTTTTAGTCTTGTTCCAGCTACCAGTGCTTTAGGCATCTCTTTGGAATCGTCTGCAGACTCAGGCTCTTTCGGGGGAAAATATACCAGCTTTGTTTCGCTTTCAGTATGTATGAGAATCATGCAGTTCAGAGGTTTTTTAACACTTTTCTATGTGCATTGGTGATTCATTTGGACGTGCAAACATGCCAAAACTGCCTTTGAATAGTACCACTTTACACTGCTGTATGAACACCATATTGCAGATTTCGTGCTCTTAGGTAACCTGTGTTTGGGAAACAGGTTCTGGAAGGTGGAATTAAAGCAGTGGAAACAGTAGAATATACTTTTTGTAAGTTATAATTATTGTAATATCACATTAACATGCGTTTTGACAGTTCCTTCTTCCCATGCATGAAATGTTCTGATATCTGCATGGTGACTGTAAGATACAGAGAGTTACTAGTGTGAGGGTGATTAAGCAACCTTGTGAATGTGAGTATGAATAAGTGCACGAGACAGCAAAAGGAAGTGAAAGTGATTAAGCAAGATAGCGGACACTCGGAAAGTTAGTGAGCAACAAATAAATACTGAGGGAGTTAAGAGAATGTCTGAGCATGTGTGTCAAGGTGAGTGAGAAAGTGGGTGTTAGAGGGACCGTGTTGTCTTCAGCAAATCAATTCGTGAGAGAGGGCGAGTGGGTGATGGAATGTGAGCAAATATTGACTTACCATGAAAGATTGAGAGTAAGATTGGAGAAGTCTGAGTGAGAGCAAGTTTGAGGAGGGGCAAATATTATCGAATCATGGTGGGATAGAAAGAGAGAAAAGAAAGAATGAGAAAGAGGACAAGAATTGTATGGGACAGTAAGTAGCAGGTATTCTGTTGACTAGTAACCAATGAGTCAAACATACACAAGCAATACCTACAGTTTATAGCACATTTTACAGCTTTTCAGTCTGTAGTTGAAGTAAATTAAGGCGATGCATGTTATGGTACATAAACTGTTTGACACGCCTTCTGTGGCACATAAAAGGAAGGACAAGCAAAATAACTATGTGCGTCTCCATGGAAACATTAACTGATAAGCACAGTAGATACAGAAATGCCCACTGTATTAGCACTTGCCATTTTTTCTTACTACATGTATTTTGATGGACGTTTCTCCATTGTTTCTCTGTTGTTATTGTCATGACCATTTGATCTCCTTTCACAAAATGTATAATGGGTGATATTTCTCTGCATGTTGGTGCTGCAATCTTGTTTTTTTCAGATTGCCGTAATTTCTAATTTACCATCCACATGTTCTGCAGAGCCTCTGAGAAATATATGGCTCATTATAAGTAAATATCTTACTGCTGGAGAGGAATGTGCTTCTGGGAATATTGAAGTTTGAATGATTTTATGAACTCCCATTGATAACAGGCTTGAATGTAGTTTGGTTTGTAGCTGAGATAATTTGAAAATATGCTTTAAATTGAATGTACGATGTTGTACCATTTTATATAAAATGGGGGCCTGGCCTGACCCTCGAAATCATCACATAGAGTAGTGTATTGCATGCTCACATAATGTCTTACATCAAAGTGCTGCGGTACACACAGCAAAAAAAGTGTGCCCATAAACAGTCTATTACCGCACACAGGTGAAAATAATTAGAGAGAACGTTGCTTACGACCTCATGCTCCAGCCAGAGGTCATGTACTGTAGGATTATGTGGTTCTTGCTGCCGATCAGTGTGTCACGGGCAGCCATAAAGGCCCTTTTTGAAATACTGCTTACCTTGCTTGTGATTCCCCACTGGGGCAGTCCCACTGTCCAATCCCCTTGCAGAGCCCAGTGTATTTGGACTAGCATTACCGTAAATCACCATAACAGAAGTGCATGTGTTTTAAAGCATTATGATTGCATGCTTGTTTTTAAGTATCACTTGGGAAATATTGACTGGATTTTGGTCATTTTGGTCTTACTCTAACCAGATAAAGATACTTTATTTTCCGACACTGGTGTGGAGCCTTTTTGTTGTGTTTTCACTGTGTTACTGTACTTAAGAGAGTGTTGCACACATACTTCAAACATGTCCTGCTACCTTAAGCCTGACTGCTCTGGGCCAAGCTACAGGTTAACTTAGAGTGTGTATCCTGACTGAATTGTGGTCCCTACTTGGACAGGGTGCGTATCTCAGCCAACTAGAAACCTCAATTTCTAACATTCATTATAAAGCAACGCAGATAAAAGTGCTATAAAAACAACATATTTTAAAACAAATTGAGTTATGCCCATGAAAGCACAGTGCTTTTCACCCTGCAGATATTTTGTTAGTCAAGTCAAGTTACAGATGTACATAGTGTAATGAGAACTCCAAAGGTGCCCTGCTCTGGGCTCTTTTCAGAGATAAAGTGAATGAAGCATCCACAGAGGGAGGAGATGTTAAATATCACTGTGTGAGGCCACACTGACTTGAACACAAGGGTACACAATTAAAAAACCCTGAGGGGATACATCGCTGTTCTCCACATCCGCTCCTAACAAACATTGAGAAATCCAACAGGTCTCCTCTTTGGGGCGTATAGCCTTTTCCAAATGGTTCTGGCGGTGCTGCACAGCGTCAAGATGCTGTGCAGCACTGTCAGAATTAAAAAAGGTGTGATGGTGTTTATGTCATTCCACTGATGCGAGCATGCATCAGAAGCTATGCATGCATCAGGGGAACAATGTGGATGTTCATTTGTTTCAATTTATTATTTACTGATCAAAGGTGATTAACAATATTTTAAAAAAGAGATTGTGGGCGATGGAGTGCGGTAATGGGGTGCAGGTTGTGGTAGGAAGAGGAAAAGCAGCACTTGAAGGGTGGGGACAGAACACCAGAGATGTGAGAAAGAGAGAAGCAAGGAGTGCAGTTTGGGGGAGAGAGAAACACAAGAGAGAGAAGCCAAGGGGTAATGGAGGTGAAGCCCATAAGCAACACAGAATGCGAGGAGGAGATACATTCACAAGAGATACAGCTGGAAAACATATAAATGGATTGGGTTCTTCTGCAATAAGAAACAAAAGCAAGCACCAAGGGGGAAGAAAAAATCACACAGATGAGAAAGCATAATGGAGTGTGGGGGAGAAAAGCATAGGAATGAGATAGAGTGGCACAGAGCAGGAGAGGGTAGAAAAACACAAAGACATGAGAGAGCAAGAAGGGTTGGAAGGGGGAAAGAAGCACACAAAGGAGACAGCTGGAAAACATGTGCACTTTCATGAAGTGCTTCAATAAAAAGAAAACGTGTTGTGGAGTGCATCAGCAAAAAGAAAAAAGTAGGTCCCTAAAGGTGAACATTGGAAGGACACAAGTAAAGTGACCATTCTTCAAGGGTGGAACAGAAACAAGATGGACAAGCCAAGACATAGAAAAAAAAGAAGCAAGCGAATGAGAGAGACAATAATGCCAGTACCAACCAAAGGTAACCAATGGGTGGGATTTAATTCCAGTCTTTTAAGCTGGCAATCAGACAGCTTGTACTGTCTGATTAGCTCGACCTACAAACAGTGATACCATTCACCCTAAATGTGTGAACTTGAGAAGATAATAAAATGAAGGAAATATAACTTGTTTTGTATTTTAAATGAAAAACATAGGTTTACCATTAATATAGGAATCCTTTTCTTTGGCCTCATTTGCTGCATGTAAAATATGTAACTGCTGAAAATTTGCAAGTTTCAGGAGTTGGCAATGTCCCTCTGATTCCCTTGAAAATGACACAAACAAGTTATTATTTCCATAATGTCCTTTTGTTACAATAATAAAAAATACTTGCTACTCGTAGATTACATCTTGTGTGCTTGTGGCATCACTTCTATAGCCCTTACCCAATTTGACTAAAAGGAACTTTCAAGTGTGGAAAGAGCTTCAGGAGTGGGGGAGAAAATAGATCTGCTTCTCTGAACCCAGTTCCGTTTAGGCAGAGGGTCAACATGAACGTCTATGTTTTTAGATCACACTGAATCTTAGTTGTAACAGTTAAACAAAATGCTCCTCTACATGTTTATCCTCAAGATTACCAATAACTGTTTTTAACGTTTAATATGGTTCACACTACTCCATTGTGCTTTTGCACACTCCTAAAGCCTTTGATTGTGTTATGTGATTTTGTTGTGGTCTGTAATATTATGCCAGGGTTTTCCCAAAAATCGTGTATATTTGATAACTGAGTTTTATACTAGGATGTGGGATTTCGTAACTTTGAATAGCAAATCTGAGGCCCACATCGAGATCTCTTGCAACTTGAAGGTATTCCAAGGATGCAGCCTAGCACACACAGGCATAGGTCAATCAGTAAGATTGGGAAGGGTGTGCGTATCAGAACCTTCAACTATCATGCTGGCATATTACATTAAAATATAATATTTGAGAAGCGGGGAATGAGGGAGGCTTAAGAGGCCGGGGAGAGGAAGATTAGTGCATATTGATAGGGGTATTTAAAACACAATATTTTGGAAAATGAGCAACATTTTGTAAGACCTTCAAAACAGAGACAAGAGAGAGAGCATGTGTGTGTGTTTTTGTCTGTGTGTGTATGTAAACATCCCAAGTGAAATTCAGAAGATACCTCACCATACCTGGCTAAAAGCACCTGTATCTAACTACTTACTAGATAATACATTTATTAGGGATCTAAAACACCTCAAACACCCCCTGAAACTGCACCCCTCGCGATCTTTTTTAGAGGCATGGAAACATCAATAGATTGTTCTCCAATGAACTGCCTGTTCTCGGTGGTCACAACATTATGGTTTGTATTTTTCAGACACAATGATCAGTACGTAGTAGCTGTAATTCTCTGAAATTCATAAACTTTATAAAGGCAATGTTATATTGTTTGACTAAAAAGCACGAGTAGGGTGCTGTATTGCATGCAGGCATCACAGATAGGTAAGAGGAGGGATGGCAGCTGAAGTTGATGCATTGCTGCTTTGGTGAATAAACTTATGAAGTAAAAAAAAGAAGCCTCCAGTGCCTGAACCGGAGGTTCTTTTGAAAGACCCCTCAGCTTTAGCTATTGACTGATGACGGGACTGGGGGCGTAGTTTGTGTGTCTGCACCAGATATCGTCTACCTTGTGTGCTATATCATTAATGTTCACTTTGTCCCCTTCAGACCTCGCCTTCCTTCTCCTGGCCCCACCTACCTTGGGATGACCATTTGTCTACTGGTCATCTTGTTCTCAGGGTCTGAGTGTTCTGCCCTGATCTCTATGTCGATCCTACATCTCTCCCTCACTTGATGAAAGTCACTATGTCCCTCTTGTCTGTCGAACCTGTGTCTTAACTTTCTGCAATTTCATGCTGAATTCCAGTGACAATTGTGTGTCTATCGTAGGAGAGGCTGGTCAGCAGCAACCACTCCCATGTGTGGTCTGAGAATTTGACTTTTGTTCCCTCTGGTACTGCTTTCATCCTGTTCACCCTGCCCCATTTTGCCTGCATGCTTTTTTTTAAAGATGGGATATGATGTGAGTCACTCTGCTGTCATCTGCAACCGCTGTGACCATGGTTAATTTCCTGGTTTTTACTTGCAGGGGTTTGTTGGCATACGAGGCATCTGTTTTATTCTCCTGTTCTTGAGTGAAAAGAACCCAGTCTTATTCTTGATATTTGACTCGTGAACCATTAAATGTGTGCATATCTCATCACCTTGTCCTTTTGTTGCTTGTCTTTTCTTGAAGATTTTTTACGCTGTCTCAACTCTGTGCAAAGTCCGGCTACCTCCAGTTGAAGACTCTCGTGCATACCTCTCTCCCTAGCAATAAGATTGCTGGACACTTCCAAGTCATGCTATGAGGTGTGTTTCAGTATACTCGTAGTACCTCATTTTGGGCAAACCACATTTCTCGTCTGTCCTTTTCAGCATGTTGAATGGTTTTCTTCTATGTGGCCATGTACAGCTTCACCATCCCATTGGCCTAAGGCCACAGGGGGTGATTCTAAAATGTATGAAATTTAGATGTGTTGCAAATGTCACAAATTGATGTCCATTGAACAGAGGCTCATTGTCACTCTTCACCACCTCCGGTATCCCCCATGCCACAAGGACTTACTGGTTGATTACGAATTCGGAGGACGGAAAGGCCTGTCTGCTGAAGTCCTGACGTTAGGTTGCCGCCAGTGCGGCCACCTTCCTGTGGGCCCCATTAAGAGTTTCCCGCTGGGTCAGCGGGTGGAAATGGTGTTTCCATCCACTGGCCCGGGGGAAACGGTCTACAATTTTGATGCCGGCTCATAATAGAGCCAGAGGCAATGCTGTAGTGCGTAGGGTGTAGCGGCACCCGTCGCAACGTTCACTGTCTACAGCCATGTAATTGCTGCCGAAGAGGCGGGTTGTAATCCCCAGGTGGGGCTCCTTGCAGCAAAACTCTGGTGGATTAAGACTGCCAGCAACTCCAGCCCCTCCTGTGGAGGTAAATTGGCAGTGCTGGGGGTCCGACCGTGGCACAACTGCTACAGTCGTAATGTGGCTGTCGGACTGTCACATTGGCGGCGGTCTGAACACCACCATGGCCCTGGTGGTTTTAAGACCACCAGGGTCAGAATGACCCCCTTAGTCTAGAATTGGAATGGTCACCCTAGCTCCTGTGAATGTCACTTGCTGAGCTATCAGAAACTGGGAGCATTGGTTCATGATGGCAATGATGTATTTTCCAGATGGTAGCAAACCAAAAAAATGAACTGTGACCTGGCACCAAATGTCTTCCTGTATTGAGGACATCCACAGTGGTGGAGATCATTCTACCTGGTCAATGACTTGACAGTGGTGGCACTCCATTAGTGTATTCTCAACCCTCTAGTCTAAGGAGGGGAAACAAACCCATTCTTCTAGGGCTCACTTGGTTGCCACTGTCCCTCTGTGCACTTCACCGTCAGGTTCACTATTCCTTGGCACAGTTTCTTAAGAATGACAATGCACATGTCTCTTACTATCTGTCCAAAATCCACTACAAACAGCTCACCTTTGATATGTCAGAACAAGACCAGTTCTTTTGAGTCCTCTCCATTTAGAGCGGTATTGTCATTGAGGGGCCTCTACTGAGAGTGGCATCTTCGTTAGTGGGATAAGTATTGGCCTCTGATAGAACTGCAGGTGGTTGAGCTTGGTCTATCACAAAGAGTTGAGATACTTCAGCTGGTGATGGATGTTATTTGGTGGAAGCAATGGGATGTCTTGAGAGGTAGTTGGATAGATTTGTTGCCTTTCTTGGCCTGTGGAAGTGGTGTAGGTATATTCCTGAAGGTGCAAGTCAAAGCCCTCAATTTAGGGTGGCATTGTTACTTGTGGATTCCTGAAGATTGTCAGCAGCTTGATAATCTGTATATGTTGTGAAGTGCTTGCCATATATGAAGATATGTAAACGTTCACATGCCCATAGCTCTGTCGGGCTCTCTCTTTCAGGTCTTTCAGGTTGGGAGTAATCCCTTTCTGTGTCAGTCAAACTTCAGCTTGCGTATGCTATGATTTGATGTCCTTCATCTTCTTTGTGGTGTTGTGCTAGTTTTGCTCCCAGTCCGACAGGGCTGGAGTCTACAGTGCTCTCAGTGTGGAGTCCAGGTTTAAAGTAAGCCAGGTTAGCGGCATTACCTACCTTTACGTCAAAGTCAAACTTTGTTTCGCCAGTTTCTGGACGGGGTGAATGACTGTGTCATAGGCCTTTGATGTACTAAGAAAAGGCTGGGTGTCTCATTCAGTGCATTTATATAGTCTGGATCTAGTCTCATGCCTCCTACTGAGAAAATGTGTCCAAAGAACTTCAAATTGGGATTGTGAAACTCACATTTATTGGCATTGAGTGTTAGCTGGGAATTTTGGAGGGCTTGACACATATTATCCAGGGCCTTTTTGTGAGCTTCGAGCATGGCTATGAAAACCAAGATATCATCACTGAGGTTTAGGGTGTTTACTAAAGGAAGAATGACTCTCCTGATCACTTCCTGGAAGATCTTTGCAGCTAGTAATATGCTAAAACTTAATCGTTTGTATCTGAATAGTTCTTGATGGGTTGTGAATTTGGTGATATATAGCTAGAGTCTTCATCTAACTTTAGTTGGTTATACCCGTTGTTAAAGTCTAGTTTGGAAAATATTTTAACACCATTTAATAATGTGATCATGTCACTGATGTGCAGTCCAGGATGCCTCTCTCTCTCAATGGCTGTGTTGGGCAGCCTCATGTCTACATATAGGCGTACTTTCCCATCTGTGTTCCTCTTTGGTACTACAATCACTGGAGATATCCACAGAGTCATCCCCTTGGATCTGTCAATAATGTCCACATCTAACAGTTATTGCAGTTCTTTTTCTACTACTCCCTGCAAGTGGAACGGAACCTTTCTGTGGTTCTGCACTAACAGTTTGATCTGCTCATCGATGTGCAGTTGGACTTGAAGGTTTGCCATTTTATTGAAGATAGTGAGCAGCTTGGGATATTTGTGCACAATTGGGAACTTGTCTTCCATTTTTTACAGGATGGCTACCAGTTTCAAAAGTTCTGCTGTGTGTAGACTTAGAAGACAGTCTGCTGCTGTGGGTCCATCGATCATGTGGCTGTCAGCCTCAACTGACCAGTCTTGGTACCCTACGTGAACTTTGTTTTGAATCTCCCTAGACAAGGCAGGGTATATTTGGCCATTCACATGTACACTCTTACATTGGCTCATCTTAGCTTTGGGTGATGGTTTGTGGGAGCTAAACCCTAATAGGGAATCCCAATAATTCAGATACCGAAAACATTACCCTTAGCAGTTCAGCTCCACTGTTTCATTGATCTAGCAGGTAAAGACACAACCCTCTTTAGTTGAACTCATCAAATTTGCTTAGTATGAATCAACATAACCAAATCAATCAATCAATATATCTCTAGTTCTAAAAACATAACCATAAAACAACACACAAGCCATCACATAAAATGTGTAATCAGTTTACAATAAATAGATAAGAGCAAAGACATAAAATGCTAGGAACACTAAAAACTTTAGCACTATGATAACATATTGATTGTTTCAAAAAAGCTTCCAAAGAAGAACACAGTGTAACATTTGCCACCATACGAAGAAAATAGAAGGCTGGTCTGCACAGTAAACCCCCCTTCTTTGTTAAGGTGATAGAAATCTACGCCTAAAGGGTTCATATAATTTATGGAACACGGTGAAGTGCAACAAAGACTGAGGGGAAATATCATCACAAGGGCACACAAGAATGCTATTTGGATCATATTGCCCCAATAAGAAACAAAGGTTATAGCTGATGAATCTTAACTGAAATCTAGTTATAACTGACCTCTCCCATACATTGTCAATCTGGGTGAGGCAGGGCTCAAGGCCCTGACATGCCTTAACCATAATAACGTCTCACACAAGCAGCTTTCCTAGCTC
Source organism: Pleurodeles waltl (assembly GCF_031143425.1). NCBI lineage: Eukaryota > Metazoa > Chordata > Amphibia > Caudata > Salamandridae > Pleurodeles > Pleurodeles waltl. The sequence goes on from NC_090447.1 coordinate 365,106,239, forward strand.
CTTTGATTCTACTGTAGCCACAGTCAATATCTTGAACTCATTCTTGACCTGAATTGCCTCCCTTTTATTCAACAGCTGTGGAGAAGAGAATAACTCCAGTAGGCCTAGGCTTTTACCTTATTTCTAATATCATACAGCCAGAGTATTTTAGGCCGAGATCACGGGACAAACTGTCAGAGATGGTTTCACTGTTCACCACAACATGCTTTCTGACCCCATATCAAACTCCAACGAAGCAGGGGGGCAAGTTTTATATGATCTTCCACATGTTCTGAGCCCTGCTCCTCATGTAATGCAAAGCAAGGTCTATCAGGTGCAACTCGAAGCAGACGCCTGCAAATCAGTTCTCTTCCTGTTGCAGAATGGGAGCCCCATAGGTTAAGACCAGTAGCCACTTTATTTTATACTCTTCCTACAGGGGTAAAATGGGCTTATTGCCAACTGAAGTTGAGAGTTCAAAAACAGAGCCCACAGCAGCATTGAAGTGGGCTCACCGCTTAGGGATACATGGTAACCAATTGCCCCTGTCATCAAACATTACTCACAAACATGAGAACTCATGAACATGGCTAATACGCTGACCTTTAATAGCCAATGGACCTTGTTTACTGAGAAGTTTGCCACTTACCATTTACTGAGTTTTGGATGTATTAACTTCCAGATCCAGGTCATCCATAAATCTGACAAAGGCACCAACATCTCCCCATAGTCATTTGATGTTTGAGAAAGAAGGATGGCGTTGTCAGCATACAGAAAAGCTGGGATGCCTTTGCCATTTACAACTGGGATATCTTTACATTGGGCAACTAAAAAGGAGTGTAAACCATTAATGTATAAAATAAATCAAATGGGAGCTAAGACACACCCCTGTCGAACATTCCTAAAAAGGTTTAAAAATGTGGTGGACTCCCCCTCTATGCCATACCTAACTAAGGCTCAAATTCCATCATGGAGTACCCAGAATAATGGGCCCCAGAATCTTCACCATAGAGTCGAATAATGAGATGCGCCTGTAGCATTTGGCAACAGTTGTATCACCTTTTTTTAAACAGGAACTATACATGCTGTGCCCCAGGAGGGGGTATGCGATGTATTACAGCAGTGTTTAAAGTGTTGGTAATGATGGGTGCCCAGAGGGAAAACTTTCCTTATAAAGGTCCATTGGTATCCCATCAGGGCCACATGCCTTTTTTGATTGTCTTTCTTAGATAGCAGCTATCACTAAATCTAGGCAAAACCTAATTTCCAAACTGGGCTGTGAGTCAGTTAATGGCCCAACATTCCCACGGGTCTCTCCAAAGGAATAAATTCCACTAAAAAGATTGTATCATCTTTCAGGTGGTATGTAGACCCCATCCCTCCTGTAATCCCCATTTTGTCATCCCTTGTTTGCAGTATTCCAGAAACTCTTAGGGGGTCATTCCGACCCTGGCGGGCGGCGGGCACCGCCCGCCGGGCGGAGACCGCCAGAAGACCGCACCGCGGTCAAATGACCGCGGCGGTCATTCTGACTTTCCCGCTGGGCGGGCGGGCGACCGCCAAAAGGCCGCCCGCCCGCCCAGCGGGAAAGCCCCAGCAACGATGAAGCCGGCTCCGAATGGAGCCGGCGGAGTTGCTGGTGTGTGACGGGTGCAGTGCCACCCGTCGCGATTTTCAAAAATCTGAATGGGGCCCTGTTAGGGGGCCCCTGCAGTGCCCATGCCTGTGGCATCGGCACTGCAGGGGCCCCCAGGGGCCCCACGGCACCCGTTCCCGCCAGCCTCTTCCTGGCGGTGTAAACCGCCAGGAACAGGTTGGCGGGAAGGGGGTCGGAATCCCCATGGCGGTGCTGCTTGCAGCGCCGCCGTGGAGGATTCACTGGGGCAGGGGAAAACCGTCGGGAAACCGCCAGTTCCCCTTTTCTGACCGCGGCTTTACCGCCGCGTTCAGAATTGCCCCAGAAGCACCGCCAGCCTGTTGGCGGTGCTTCCTTCGTCCCCGGTCCTGGCGGTCCATGACCGCCAGGGTCGGAATGACCCCCTTAGTGTCTTCAGTCTGGCACACCTGCTGAAGACTCTCCCACATTTTTTTGGCTTCCATTTTCCTGTTTTTTTTACAGCTATCTTATGTTCTACTCTGGCTTATTTTATCCTCAGTCTATATCTGGGCTTGCTACTGAGCTCCTTTTGTAGCCTCTTGTGGGCAGCTCTGAATTTACTATCAAATCACCCAGGATTTTGTTTCTTCACAGATCTGCAGGTGCTATTTATTAGAATACTAGCTGAACTGTTCAGTTTATCCATTGCAGACTTGATCTCATTGGGGGATGAATTAGCTGCCAGAAAAACATCTGTGATCAGGCTAAGATTACATTTCACCAGTGCTACCCCTAAGGCCACTGTCCTTGACCTCCATGCCCTTGGGTCCCATGGCTACGTGGGAACTTCTAAGGTCTGGTATATCAAACATGATCTCAATTGGATTATGGTCACTTTGCTCCCTCTCCTTGACCACACCCCTAATAACAAACTGACTCAGTAATCTGGATAAAAAAAACATAATTGATGACTGTGCCTGATCCCCATCCCACATAAATCGATGCCTGACTAGCGATTACCCACCACCTCCACTATTGAGGACAAACTAGGCTTGACATTGGAAGTGCAAACGGGGGCACTTCTTCTTACTTTCTTGTTCTGACACCATGAAGACATATTTATCGCTGTCTTGTGAGATCGTCAAGAGAGATCTCTAGCATGACTCTTGCAATGATGATCAATGTGATCGGGTTGTGGCTTACGATGTTGTGCAAGACCTTGACAAGGTTGTGGACCAGTCACTCTTGTCTCTCAATGCCCTGGCATGGTGTCAGGATTGTAGATTTTGTCCTCTCCTTGTGGTGGCTGGTTGTGATGCCTTGCAAATTTTTTCATAGTGATTCTTCTTTTCCACTTCTGTATTCTTGTCCCCTGGCTGGGCAAGTTCCAGCATGTGGATATCCTGTCCACATCTATAACACTCCTGTTTATAGATGTGGACAAGGACCTGTTAACACTCCAATATTTCTCCGGATGTACCTTGCAAAATGCCCAACCTTGTTAGTGAGGTCATCTGACCTCAAAATGACATCTTGGTGTCTTCCTGGGCCTGCCTGGCCCTTCAAAGTGGAAGCCCTATTGATTTATCTTCCTTCTCCTATCCCCGCTTCCCCAGGGAGGACCATTTTTGTACTGGTCATATAGTTCTCAGGGTCCTAGTGCCCTGCTCTGATCTACATGTCAGTCCTACAGATGTCAATGCCCACACTCTAGAGGCTGAGGAGTGAGACCATGGCAGAGGCTAAATATCCTGTTAAACAAGAAGATAAATGCAATATAAAACACTTTTAGATGAATTACAATATCAAGGTGTAATTGTGCCTTGATATTCCACCATGAAGACTCCTCTCTTTCTTAAGATTAAATTCTGACCATTTATATAGATTAGTTATATATACAGACATTTTGATGCACATACATGGATACTTGCATTGCAAAATGATGATAGCAATGGACTAATGATAAATTTGGTAAGGACAAAATAAAAACAATGTTAGGTATATTTTATTGACTTTGTTAGTCAAATTATGGCACCTGAATCTCAGTATCTAACCACTTTTTCAGTATTCAGTACTCTTGTACAAGATTGCCTCTGAGGTATAAGCAGGTCCATTGAAATTAACAGGAGAGGACTAAGGGCCAGATGTAGCAAGGGTTTTGCGAGTCGCAAACGGCGAAAAACGCAGTTTGAGACTCGCAAAAGCCACTTTGCTATGTTGAAATGCATTTTGCGAGTCGGATCCGACTCGCAAAATGCATTTCCGAATCGCAAATAGGAAGGGGTGTTACCTTCCTATTTGCGATTCGCAATGGTATGCAATTCCATTTGTGACCGCGTATGCGGTCACAAATGGAGTCGCAGTTACCATCCACTTGAAGTGGATGGTAACCCATTCGCAAACGGGAAGGGGTCCCCATGGGACCCCTTCCCCTTTGTGAATGGACCCCAAAACATTTTTTCAGGGCAGGGAGTGGTCCAAGGGACCACTCCCTGCCCTGAAAAAAACGAAACAAAAGGTTTTGGATTTTTTGAAATGCAGCTCGTTTTCCCTTAGGGAAAACGGGCTACATTTAAAAAAAAAAAAAAAACGCTTTATTTAAAAGCAGGTCGCTAACATGGAGGCCTGCTGACTACAGCAGGCCTCCATGTTAGCGAGTGCCTATACTCGCAATGGGGTCGCAAACTGCGACCCCATTGCGAGTTGCAGAAGGTGTCTGAGACACCTTTCTGCATAGCAAATTGCGACTTGCAATTTGCGAGTCGCACGGACTCGCAAATTGCAAGTCGCAATTTGCTTTCTTCCTGCATCTGGCCCTAAATTATGTGGCATGGTTGCCTTAAAGTATGTGGTAACAAAACTCAAATTATGCAGCAAAATGCAGCACATTCTTTGACAGTATTACTTCATTAGTTGGTCATCTGTACACATTTTAATGCTGTATAGGCAAAGATTTAATCTCATTAGTTTCAGATTAACACCCAAACATAGCAATAAGCAATTTATTTAAAGATGATCAGTCAGTATTTCTCAAGGGCTTTCCATTGCATTGCAATAGACATTGCTATCTTTTTAGTAATATTTGCTCTATCTAAGTAAGAAACAATGTTTTGTTAAAATCAGCAGATTGTGCAGCAGATGATGGATTACGTTGTAAATGTGACCAATTCAGAATTATGAGACAATCGGCACAGCTGCATAATTATTATTCAAGCGGCCCTAGGTATAAGAATTGCTCTAGACTCTTTACAGCCAGGATTATGGAAATCTTACAAGAAGATCCCAAGGTGCTCCCATGAATTGATGACATCTACATTAAAAATTATGATTTGACTGAACACCTAGATAGAATGGACAGAATGGGGACACTCTCATTCTAATATGTGTATAAACTCAATTTAAAAAAAACTAAAATTGCATATCTTAATGTAATTTTCTTTGGAATATTCAGTGATGATAAGGGACTGACACCTGAAGTGTTGCAGAAATGTGCTCCATTATAACCTCCAATCACATTAATGAAGTTACGAACTGTGAAGGGGTTTCTTAATTCAGGAGAGCTTCCTTGCATATTATGCTAAGTGTATTAAGCCCTTGTATGGGTTAATTACTCCCACATTTTCCGAAAAGAATTGGATGAAAACACACACAGATATTTAACATGGACTGCAAGCAGGTAAATTCAAAACAAAATATTTACAGGCCGGGAATAATAAAACTAACTTAGTAATTATGGCTCTTCCCAGCACTTCGGGCAACTCATATATAATATAAAATGACAAACGACACTTACAACATACTGATAACATTTGTATTCTTCTGCTGAGGAATAATTTACTCCTACTAAGAAAATTTTCACTGCAATGCAGACAGCTATATTGAAACAGCATCCTCTTGCATAGGGGAAGCAAATCATTATAGTTTCCTCTATGCCTACATTAATTTAAAGCAGCAACCAAAATTAGCGTTCTTAATGTGCACACTCTACATCTTCATTGAGTTCAGTGGACCGCTTCTTTAAACGCAGCTGAGGTAAAATTTGTACATGATCCAAAACTTCAGACTCATGAATTTTTACAGTACACACAACCAATTCTAATATTTCCAAATATATTATCTATATATGAGTAGAGGAGCATGTTCTGTATGGATGGCCCTGCACAGCCTGGGGTTGGCACTAAACAGAAATACTCAGAGAGTTTTAGAATATGGAAACGTCAAGGAACTAGGCACACTCACAATAGCTTTAGGTTACTACACTGCATAATTAGCAGCAATAGATGCCCTTCTACTGGCCTCTCAGAAGACTCACAGTTTCCAAACTCATTGTGCCAAATTCAGCATTCTGTGTACAATGCTATAATGTATATTTACTGTATTGGATCCTAAATGATTTATAGATTCAAAGGGTAAATCAATAAAGAATAAACAACTTTGGGGAAAGGTAGCTGTTCTATGAGATAGGCTTAATTTGGTCCATGTCAGCACACCATAGCACATAAAAGAAAATGCATTCATGTTACAGAAACTCCAGCAGACTTTGGTGCAAAAAAGCAGTGCTAACCTTTCAGGTAGCTGTTGTAACATGGTCTCAAACTGAGGTCAAAGCCTCTTGATAGTTTCCATTGTACATATTCTTACACTCTTGCTAAAGAGAATGTTCCTATGTTTTTTTACACCTGATATAGGGGACAGGCACAGTCCTAATTAGCAAGCTAGATTAGAATAAGGGAAGTGTGTGAAGGGATACCTTTTACTTATTCTGGTGTGAATGATACAGTTTCAATGCTACAGCAATGATATTGGTGACCATACTTGTCAAAGCTTACAAACACATACATGGAGCAATGCAATATTTATGAACTAAAAAAACATTCAACTGTTGTTATGCTACCACCAACTCCCCTTGCCATCTCAAAAAAACCATTCAGAGTAATTTTTCTCACTCATATCAAGTTTGATTGACATTGACTTCCAAATGTCAATCACATTAAATACAAGTGCGCAGTGGTCAATTCCTGCTCCAGATTCATTTGGTTTGGCCACAGATGACTGTCACTGCTCAAGTGGTCATAAAAGACTTGACGTGCCTAGTAGTACTGTGAGCAGTTCATATGTCTTATTCATACAATGGTCTTGTGTTCCCCACTATGGCATTTATGGATGCTCTGTCTGCTCTGGCAGTACAATTGCTATATTCACACCCTTTCCACTCGGAATCAAATAGAGTTGTAAAACGAGCCAATGGTATGCTTAGACAAGACTTGGACGCTAGGGTACTGGATACAAGAATGCCCTGACTACATAACCTGTATGAATGTACTTCAACTTTTTATCTTTCCCCACTGGCTAAATTCATAGGGAAAGCCTTTCTTAAAATTCCTATGGATTATGTAAGTGCCCCACCCTAAAATTCCACTTGCGAAACACACATTCTTTGCCATTTAACAGACATAGCTATGTGTGTTTCTAAAGTACAAAACTCCCTGCAAATGTTTGGTGAATACTAATAAACTTGTATGAGTTTGTTGGAGTTCCTCAATTTAAAGTGGTGGGTTGACATAGGAACATTAAAAAAGCCACATCCGCAAATAAATTTGCGTATGCTGCATACATTTGTGGATGAGTAATTTATACCATTTTGGTTCTACATCTTTCAATGCCATGTAATCAAAGCTGGGATTTCCATATGCAAAACAAAAATATGTGCATCCAAGTTGCAATTAGGAGCCTAAAATTCTTTAAGTATGTGGTCCTTATAGTATTTCTAAATAGTGAAGTGTATATTTAAGTAATTGCTTTCTGGAAAATATTATTACAAAACACATCAAGGCTAAGTGTGTGTGACATTATTGCAGTAGAATGATATCTCATGACAGGAGTGAAAGACTATGTGGTAACATAAGGTAAAATGCTATGCCATGATGATCATCAACTATGGCAAATGATTAAGAGCAACGAGGCAGGAAAAATCAGCAGTAGACCAAAGTACTCGATAAAAAGTAAACTGTGGTTCCTTGTTACATTACACTCCACAAGTAAACACATGACCAACTTCAGATTCACAGATCGGAAAGATGAATTTGCCAACTTTTCAAATTTCCAGGGGATTGCAAAAATATGGGCTGATGAAAATATTCACACCAGATAGACGAAAGAAATTATTAATTCTGCTACTTCATTAATTATTTATTGTATACCGTTGTTTCTTTTGACATAAAAGGGTGGGTATTTAATTTTTCCCTTGCAATTAAACAGCAAAATACCAAATACGACACACACCTAACAATAAAGTTCATTCTTCTATTCGTTTCAAAATGGCAAATACTACCATGGCCCATATTAAGGTCAGCTCATGCTGCATAACATCAGAGTGCCTCAGTAATGCTTCCATTTTCTTACGATAATGGCATTACTCCTAGTCCTACTCCCTCGCCTTCCTTTTAACCAATGAGGCCTCCCGCCTCCCCCCTAGACCCTCCCTTCCCCTTTCAAAAACCCCCCCCACCCTTATCCCCTCCTGTACAAAAACCAAGCCCAAGCCGCAACTCGGACAGTCCGTACCGGGAGGGTGGGAGGGAACGGAAAAGGAAGGCGAGGGAGTAGGACTAGGAGTAATGCCATTATCGTAAGAAAATGGAAGCATTACCTCCCGTCCCTCCCTCGCCTTCCTTTTAACCAATGAGACATAGCAAGAAAAACACACAGGAGACGGACATCGAGTTGCAAGACCCTTATTTAATATCCTGCACCAAGAACATCCCAAACATTATCTCATAGAGGATAAGACCCGGTGACCAAACACCGACTCCAAACCACCCAAGTCCGACAGCCTATAATGACGCACAAACGCCGAAGGAGAAGCCCAAGAGGCGGCCCTGCAAATCTCCACCACAGAAGTCCCCTGAAGCTCTGCCACCGTCGCCGCCATGTCTCTGGAAGACCTCCCCAGAATCCCTAGAGGAGGAACCACCTCTTTCAAGGAATAGGCCAACAGAATCAAAGATCGAACCCACCGACTCAAGGAAGCCGTGGAAGGTTTCTCACCTTAGCGCGCCGGACCAAAAGAAACAAACAGTGAATCCCCTGTACGAAAAGGAGCCACCACCCGCAGATACTCCAACAACACCCTACGTACATCCAACGAATGCAAACGGACCTCCTCCCCTGATGAGGGATCCGGACAAAATGAAGGAAGGATGACCGCCTGCCTGGAATGGAACGAAGAATTGACTTGTGGAATAAAGGAAGGCACCGGAACCAGAACCACCCATCGGGAAAAATCTTACAAAAAAGGAAAGGAACATGCAAATGCCCCCAATTCCCCAACCGACGAGCCGAAGTAATGGTGACCAAAAAGAACGTCTTCAAAGATAGACGTCGCAAATCACAGTCCCCCAATGGGTCAAAAGGGGCCCCCGTCAACCCATCCAAAACCAAGGACAGATCCCATGAGGGAAAAGAACGTACCGGGCGAGGAAATAAACTAATAAACCCCTGAAAAAATCCAGGCATCAATCGCCCTTCAACTTGAAGATTACGCCACGGTCCCTAAATGCCTGAATAGCCGCCCACCGTACCCGAAGAGAAGCCACTGACAACCCTAAACGAGCACCGTCCTGCAGGAACTGCATCACCTCAAAGAGAGAAGCGCAGGAAGGATCCAACTCACGACTTAAGCACCAAGATTAAAACACCTTCCACTGTCTACCATAAGAAAGCAAAGTTGAACGTCTCCATGAAGCCAGCAAGGTAGAACTCAAAGCCACTGGCACCTAACAGAAACGCCCTGAATAGTTGAAACGGAGGGAACGCATATAAAAGGCCAAGGACCTGACATCCCGTCCACCTCCCATGCTTGGGGACACCGAAACCGGGAGCAGAAGCACCCCATTATCGCATTCTCTACTGACGCAAACACATCCAGCACTGGAAGACCCCAAAGCTGAACCAGATGCCGAAACAGAGACCTCCGGAGAGAGAAAAGTTGAGAGGAAGGAATCACTCTGCACAGTAGATCCGCCCAAACATTTACCACTCTCGCCGAACGACATAAGCCTCGGCCACTAAGACGTCTGTGCGAACCAGAACCGCCAATCCCCTCAGGGAATCCTGGAAATGGACCAGAGCCAGGAATATAGCCCGCAATTCTCGCCAATTAGATGACCGACTCGCCTCCCGAGGGGACCAAAACCCCCGAATCTGAGCTGACCCCATCCATGCCCCCCAACCGGAGAGGCTGACATCCGTCGTCCCCACCACGGGTCTCAGAGGTGACAAAGACACCCCTACCCTCAGGTGGTCTGCATCCAACCACCATTGCAACTCTCTGTGAATCAATCCGGACCCTGGAACCCCGTCCCTCAGAGAACCGGACCCTGGAGCCCACCTACTCAAGAACCACGTCCACAAGCACAGGGGATGGAAACGTGCCCCAGAACCCCAAAATATCACTGACGCCAAATGTGCAGTCGCAACCATAGAAGAGCTCGGGGAGCAGACAGTAACCATACCTTCTTTACCAAAGCCTGGAGAGCATCCAACCTTTTTTCGGACACAGTCACCAACCCTAGAATAGGCTGAAACCGAGCCCCTAGAAAAACCAGATCCTGGGACGGCACAAAGTCTGATTACCCCCAATTGATCAAAAACCCGTGTCATTGCAGGACCCCCAGAACTTGGGCCACCTGCCTCTGCAAAAGGTCTCATGAATGGGCACGAATCAAAATGACGTCTAGATAAGGGTGCAGAAACACCCCTTCTGAATGAAGCAAAGCCACTAGAGGAGCCAGCACCATCGTGAAAATTCGGGGAGAAGATTACAGACCGAAAGGCAGAACGCAAAACTGGAAATGATCCTGCCCCACAGCAAACCTCAGGAACTTTTGAGAGGACCATGCCCCCGGTACGTGTGGGTAAGCATCCTGCAGATCCAGTGACACCAGAAAATCCCCTTGCCTGACCAATGGAAAAATAGTCCGAATGGACAGCATGCGGAAATGCACTGTCCTGATCCAGGTATTCACCTCCTTCAGATTGAGCCCCGGTGGAAATCCCCCTGAAACTTTCCGCACAAGAAAACAAGACCGCATAAGTGCCCTGACCGCGGTCGTCTAGCGGAACGTGGGAAATGGCCCCCATGACCAGTAAGGCCCGCACGCCGTCCAATAATGCACCACTCCAAGACCCCTCTGAAGGCAGAGGTGTGGGACGCACCCCGGAATCTGGAGGAACCGCCACAAAATCAATGACATAACCATTGGACACCATGTCTAGTACCCAATGATCGTTTACACTGTCCTCCCAAGCTGAAAGAAAGTGACACAGTCATCCCCCAACCGGCCCTCTGCCAGGCCCACAGCGAATGCCAGGACCCCTTCTTGAAACCACCCCGGGTCCCAGGAGTAGACTTCTTAGGTGAAAAACGCGGATGAAAACGCCGTCTCCTAAACGAAAAGGATTTAGCAACCCTAGTAGGAGAAGAACTGGAATGCTTCTTCCACCCTTTACCCGAAGAAGAAACCCCTTTATAAGGTAAGGCATGCTTCCGCTCCTTAAACGCCTTGGAAAGTATGGATGGTAATAGTTCTCCAAAAAAGTTACAACCCTCAAACGGCAGTCTCAACAAGGCCGCCTTTTCCCCTGGATCAGCCTTCCATGAACGCAACCAGAGGGACCTACGAGCCCCAATCAAAGACCCAGATGCCAGAGCCGAAGTACGGACTATATCTGAAGACACATCCGCCAATAATCTGGCCTGCTGTTCCATACCAGCCAGGAGCTCCGAACATTCTGCCCCTTCCTGGACAGCCACCGCCAGTCTATCAAAGCCTTGAACCAATGATGGTGACGCATAAGCAGAATAAAACCCTGCCTTCAGCACCAGATTCTCCGCAGCAAAAGCCCTCTTAAGACCTGAATCCACTTTACGGTCTGTGGCATCCGTAGGCACACAATCGTCCGGATTGACTGCCGTTTCGCCAATTAGAGTAGCCAGAATAGAGTCCAGGAGTATTGAAGGAGGAAAAAACCCCTCACCCTCAAGTAAGTAAAGTTTCTGAAGGAATCGTGGAACCTGAGCCTTCTCCACATCCTTCCACTCACGAAACACCATATCCTTCACAGGTCCCTGGAAAGGCATGGCAAACATAAAAGGCGTCTGATATTTGAGGAAATAAATGAGACTCTGAGTTTGTAGGTTGAAACACAGGGAAACCTAAACTGTCCCGACCATGTGTCATCACTGCCCACATTATCTCATCTGGAACCCATTTCCCCCCAGATGACGTTGATGGGGCCACATCCTCACTCTCCGATGAGGATTTCCTTGCCGCTACCGATGAGTGCGCACGCTTAGACTGAACAGTCCTGGCCACGCCAGCCTGCAGTGCCCTGGTGACAGCCAATTCAACCATATCCTGCACTTCCTCACTAGACATGAGGGGAGTACCCCTGTCAGGTACCTGTGGGTTCTCAGGAAGAGCAATGCTACCTTCCCCTCCCACCTCCGAGGAGGAAGAAGAGACAACCACGTCTCTTTGCTGGAGCTTTAGGCATGGTAACCAAAATAACACTGCCTCTCATTCCAAAACACCACCCTACATATAGGACCCTGGTCCTCCCCCAACAGGGCTTCACAATCCATGTAAAAATCCAAAAAACCACGGGCAGAACGCCCGTCCTACCTGACCAGCATCCAAAAATTGAAGTTCCTCGGTCCTCGCGGCTCCGCGGCGCGGAAACCCGGAAACTAACGCCCCAGCGACAGAGGGCCGGCTGACCCCGTCAGCCGGCCCCCAGTACACGCCTCTGGAGCAGCCATGCCGTTCGCTCAAGACGTGACCCAGCCGTAGCACTCCTCGCGGAGCACCGCGTCCCGAGGAGTGCCTCCATCGACGACCTCCAGGCTCCGCCGTGCAGGTAAGAAAGGGAAAGAAAACCGTCTAGCGTGGGCTAGACAAAAGAACAGGAGGGGATAAGGGTGGGGGGGGGTTTTGAAAGGGGAAGGGAGGGTCTAGGGGGGAGGCGGGAGGCCTCATTGGTTAAAAGGAAGGCGAGGGAGGGACGGGAGGTAATGAAAAGCACTCAATCCAGCCAGCGCACCGAGTCAGCACACCATAGTTTAATGAATACAACCAGAAGACTAATGCTTCCTCACCAATACAGTTTAGTTGCTCTCCTCCTTTATATGCATGGTTTACCCATAGTTTCACATTGGATAATTGCAATATTTGCACATAGAAATCAGATCTGCATACCCACATAGAGTATTTTTGTCTAAAAAAAAACACCTATATTTTTAGATTAGCCCTACCTGATCCTTTTTTATAAAAAATAGTGACTAGTGCCATGCCGCCATGTGGGCCTGCTCCATGAGTAAAGGTTCAGTATTCTGCCCAAGGGCTATTTAAAATGCATTTTTTTTTTTATTTCACTAATTTTCACCTGTATGAAATAGCCGCCACTAACCCTTCACCACCAACCACCGTGTCTGTTCACGGGGACTTAGAACAGATCCCACCCAGAGACCTTTAGTCAGCAGATCCTACACACATTTTTTCATGGTCAGTAGTCAGGGTGTGTAACCATCTAATCTGCTTGAAAAGGCGATCCCCTTACGATAATCACCAAAACAAAGCCCTCTGCTGGGATTTTAAAAGCAGAGTTCTTATAAAACAGACTACGCCCGTGAAAACTGAATCTTTTGGAAAAGTGAATTTGGAAATGAAAGAACGTTACGTTCAAACGACTTATTTGTGCAGAGGCCAGTGACGCTAGCAGTGAGTGACAGTGAGACACCCTTTCACTGGGCACACCTCCCTCTTCTTGACCCCCATGCAGGCACATTTCACACAGTGAATCTTTGGAATTAACCGCACATTGGGCAGAGTGTCTCCATTGGTCTATGTGGGGAGCCTCATTAACTACGTGAAATGCGGCGGGCAGCTTATCTTGCAAGTGATTGTCTGACGGGGGCTGCCCCCGGGGCCTGTTTGCAGCAGGCGCCGTGCCCGGCTCCATTTACAGCTGCCCCTTTTCATGGGCTCCTTCGGCCACCTCTATTGTCATTCAGCGTCTTTGTGTCCCCACAAAGGTCGCCTCGATGCGCCTATCCGACGCATTCAGCTGATAAGAAGTCCTGGGAGAAGAGCATTTCACTTGCAAAAAAAACATCTTTTTGAAGTCTGTGTGAGCGGTCTTTGCTATGAAAAAAAACATCTTCGGAATGTATTTAATTAACGTGAAAACAACAACTTGAGATAATTGTGAAGTACAGTTTATGTACGCACCTCCCAATTTCAACGCCTCGCCAGGGGAAGTAGCACTATATTAAATACAATTACAATTTTATGGGAAACGCAAGGGGGGAGGGATATTTTTCTTTATGTGAAATTAAGCCAGTCCCTTCCCAAGAGCGTGAATTTAAATACGCCAATCGCTTCTTGAGGTATTAAAACAGTCAAAAATTCACAGTCAGAATGCAACATTCGACTAATTTGAAAAAAAACACGTTAATTTTCCGAAGGTTTAACTTTACTAGTAGAAAGATGACTTCTAAAGATATGATAGTGAGCAAAAAGAGTCTGGTGGGACGTAAATTAGTCCACACCAGCTGTCTCCTATTTTTATGGAAATACAGGCAATAATTATAATTCATTTTTCATTCATTCCTTTCCTTACTCCTTATCTACAGAACAAGTATTTCAATAAAGAAAAGCACAAACATATCCTCTATATGGTTATTTTAATTAGTTATTTTTCTACTGCACCTACAAAGCCAACGCTTAGACTCACTCCAATAAATACTTCACTGCTAAAGATGCTGCGCAACTGCAACGAATCGATTTAAATCTAAACCATATGCACGACAAAATAAATCACATATGCATCTGTTTGTGAATATAATTTTCATCGGCAATATACACGTGAATATAATTTTCATTGGCAATATACATGTAAATAACAACATTCATGGGTGCATATAAAATTAGGATATGGTGGGATAATTATATAGCATTGTTTCGAAAGCACCAGCGTTTGAATCCGAAAAATAACAGCAAACCTGCAATAGAATAAATGCATAAAACAGCTAGGCTTTCTTAAATATAGTTTGATTTGATTTCTCACAAAGTGAAAGAGATGAGGTCTTTCATTTTTCATCTACGCTAACAGAGAAAGCCTCCTCACCCAATTTACATGTCAGAGTTGTACGTGCTGTTGGGAAAAGGAATGAGCTAATAGCAGTACTTTGTTTGGGCTGTGAAAGGAGATTTTTTTTAGCTACAGTTTCTGAAACACGCTGATAACCTGCTCTATATAAATCGTCAGAGCTTTAAAGCGATTTCTACTTTTACTGCAACCAATCCAAATAGTGCAAAATTAGTGAGATAATGTATTCTTTTCTTAATCTGAGTAATACTCTGGCGTGTATTTAGAAAAGCTGTAGTTGGTTTAATAAACTATTCGCAAATTCCAAATAAATGGCATTCCCATAATCCATCCTAGACAGCACAAACGCCTTTACAATTGTGACTTGGTGTTTCAATTTAATAACTGGAAGCAGCAACCTTGACTTGGTGGTTGAATTTAATAATCAGAAGTACCAATCTTAACAACATTAATTGGCAGAAAAACATCTTTGCTCCATGACCCACACACTGTTTCAGTTATAGTTTTGCAACAATCAGGACCCCAAGTTTAGAAACTATTCTAATCACAAGCAATTTCCCATGACAACCGGCCAAGATGCTCGAGAATTGTTTGATAACGTAGAACATGGGTCCTGTTAGGATCATCGAAAGGAGTTTGCAAAGCTGGATGAGCAGTCTGCCAAAGCAGAGACTGGGCTTATTAAGAGTATAATCAGTTGTGGGTTATTAGCATACATGCAAAGAGACGCTCCCATGATAATAGGTTTGCCAGTGGATGCATACAGATGCTAATCAAGAGGTATGACAATATCGAGCCTTGAGAACCACCACAAGAGTGCTTGGTTTTGTGCAAATGGTGGAGTCGTGACCATTTGAGTGTGGCCTGACAGAAAAAATACCAACCAGTCAAGTACTTTGCCCGATGTCAGTAAGCAAGATGCTATGATGTAAGGTGTCAAAGGCTGCAGACAAATAGAGTAGTATCACATCCCCCCACTTCATCCCTTTCTACCATTAGGTGAAGGTCACCTATAGTTGAAACTACAACAAGCTCTGTACTCCTACCTTGGTACAACCAGCTTGGTGGGTAAGGGCCTTGATTCCAGAAAATTATTAAAAAGATGCAGCCCTTAAATTTTAGGGTAAGAGCAGGAACATTCCCATAAATTATGAGGATGAGTGGGTGCAATGAGCAACATTGATAGGCACCACATCCCCAAGAATGAAGACCTGCATGTTTTGTGATATCAATTGTGGCATGCAATTTGGCACATTTGTTTGCAGTGGGTTGCTCTGTTTTATCACTGGCCATATTTATGGAACCAGTCACTTGTGCATGCTAAAAACAGAGCACTTCCTACGAAGGAGCAGGATTAATGCATTATGTCTCCCTTTATGTATAGGTAACTCCAACCTTTCAATAATACTCAGGTAGGCCTTGAGTATGTGTAATGTGAAGCATATTTTCTCAGTAGTAGGATAGAATGGGATCCACCTCACTGATGCAAAGATGGGGATCTTTGGCCCTGAAGAATTCCCCTGACCAGTTATGGCTCAGTGTGAGGGCAGAAACATGTTGGCTTAAATGTCTTTATTCTTACCAACAGTCACCATTTTTAAAGGTGTAACCAGCAATGGTTATCTTGTAGGTAATTTTAAAAGATGACTGGATCCCTGTATTATCCAGAATAACTTTATCTAAGAACTCCCTCTGGGTATATTTAACCACCAGGTTGAGTCCGCCCAGGTGGCACTGTCCTACCAGGGTGGGGAAAGGTGGCTGATGATGAAGCATGAGACTATTATGTGTGTGAGACCACCTATTCCATAAGGAAGAATCCCCAACATAGGTTCCAATCTCACGGTCTTCACAAATGACCCTAGAGGATACTGATGGGATCACAATCAAAGATTTTGTGTCTGACAGTTTTCCCTTTCTTTCCTCCACACCTGTTGTGTTCATGGTTGTGTCTTTAGGAGGAAGTGCGGAGGTTAAACCTCTGATTTCTCTGTTTGTGTAAGATGGAGGGATATATTATATAAACAATGTTTACTGATGTAAAGATTGTATCAAATAAATGTCCTGCTTTATGTGTTGATTGTCGGTCACATTCAGATCAAAAGAATCCAGCAAATATCGAATTGTTTGGCTGGGCTCGCTAAAAAATCAAACTATAAATTAAAGTCACCTAAGAAGATTAACTTTTCCGTTCACAATGTATTCTACCAAGGATTCTAGCACATTCAGTGAAGTGTTACAGAATGCAATACATTAATATTAAAGAAAACAATCAGTTCAACTGAAATGGCAAGTGGGAGCAAGCTTTTACTGCTTACTGCCACTCTTCCCTTTTGTAAAGTTATATGAACAAGTCCATCTTTTACCTTGCATGTGATATTTCCCAGGTCAATACTGACAAGCCCGCAACCCGAGCCCTCAAGGGCTTTCCCCAATCTATATGGTCACCAATACCATGTTTGAAACCAACTTTGTATGGGAGGCCTTGGTATCTAAACCTAAGGAAGACAGGCTAGCTAAATGTAGTTAAATGCCTTACAAAGCGGCATATGCCAGTGAGGCCAGCTGAGTGTAGTAAAGTGCAAATTTTAGTTCATCTTGTTGGTTGTAACAGACAGTTTTAAAATGCAATGAAAACATTTAGAAATTAATTATAAATTAAACCTGTTGTCTATATCAGAAAACAATGATCTCACTATGACTAGCAGCACCAGGGGTTAATAGAAAAAGTATGCAAAATATGTAAGAATATGTATTCATTAATTGTAATTTTGATTGATATATATTTGACTCAGAACAGAGCCTTTCTTTGATTAAACCCATCGTGTGGTTTTTGAGAAATTAGCTTTACAAAAATGTGTCATAAAACGGTGAAAATATAGGAGTATCTGAATAGGGAAGGGCTTAACTCACATAATTCCATGTAGCATGATCATGCCGAATTTCAGCGAGATTACGCTGAATTATGCAAGAAGAGTAATTCTGCATTTACCACTATTTTCTTAGTGCAAAAAAGCTGCAACAAAATCTGAATAGTGAGCAGCTGCTCATGTTTGCTAAATGTGCACTTGGGCTAGAAGATTCCTCTAACTCACTGCCGGAATTTAGCTATAGTTTCTTAGTGCAAAGTGCACCCTCGCAATAAAAAAGGACACAAGGATACATTTTTCCCTAAGAAAATGGAGCTAAATGCAAGAGAACATAAACAGCAGCTCGACCAGCTGCTTGTGCTAGCAAAATGTGCTCTTGCAGGAGGACTCTTCCGCCCATATTACTCTTAATTATGTGAGTGTATTTAATCTTGTTATTTTAGGTAATTCCACAGTAAAATGTCAGGTGAAATATTACAAACATTAATTAGATTACTCCGGCATAATTGAAATACCACCCAGGATAAATAATATTGAAACCTCTAACAATCTCAGTTCACATACAAACAATTTAAAAATAAACTACCAGCATTGAATGAGGAAACTGTTTCTCACATAGTCCTTTTTGAGTTCGCAAACTTAGGGGTAGATTTCTAAAAAATTGTGCAACAAAGAGCAGCACCCAAAGTTGCAATGCTGCATTGTGCAAAGAGGAAAGCACAACACAGAATAATATTTAAAAATATATAGTGTCTTTGCTGCACTCCCTTGCACTGTTGCTCAAACAGGCTTGCTACTGTCACACACATGCGTGTGTAGTCTACCATAGGGTTTACCACTAGAAGGGTATCCTTCACCTAGCAAACAATTTCAGTAAGACATATTTTAAAACTTTTCTAACATTCTACGTGTGCGTTAGCGTGCAGAACACATGCAAAATTTGAATGTTCAATCTTTTTTCCAATACCTTTTTCAGGTTCACAAACTATGGGACAGATATATTAAAAAGCTGGGTAATGCAGAGCAGCAACCAAAATTGTTATGCTGCATTTCACGAGGTGGAAAACACAGCAAGGAACCATTTCAACAGATATATGTATCCCCTTTTATCCCTTTACACTGGTTTTCAAACAGGCTGCCTAACATTGTGCACAAGCGCATTAAGTCTGGCATAGATTTACTACTGGGAGGGTAAAGAAATGTAGATTCATCACTACTTTCTCTACCAAAGTACATGAGGTCCGAGGCATTTTAGGCAAACAATGGCCTATCTTGAAAAGTGAGGCATTGCATGGTGGAATCCTTGATGAGTTACCTAACATTACATTTAGAAGAGGAAGGTCTTTGAAGGACAAACTCAGTTTAAGTGACATCAGTACAGAAAGATTTGAGAAATGGGTTCTTCCCTTTTGGAAGTTGTAAAGAATATAGAAGTAGTAATGACATGTCACAATACAGGTCACCTCTCACTGACACTTTAAAGAGCATAAATTAATACCTCACATACTTGAGTGGCTTTAAGGTATATGTCCTGGGATGCCCATGTCAGATGTGGTATGTGGGCAGTACCATACATGCCACCAGGATGCAAATACTTGAACACATGACAGCACTAGCCTATGTTGATTCACATTATTCAGTTGCAAGACACTTTGACAAAGAACATCATAGAGATGTGTCTAAACTGAGGTTTTCCATTATTGACAGGATACTGCCTAAAAAGTGGGGTGGTAACAGAGAACAGCAGTTGAGGAGACCAGAGTCCCATTACATCACTTCTTTTTAATACCAAAACACCATATGGACTGAATAAGGATGAGGAGTTAGAGGTGCATTTGGGGGAACTCTGAGACTATGGTGGCTCATTGCTACTGTGGCTTTACTTTAATTGACACTCTGTAGATTTAGGCTCCTCCCAATCTCCTAGTTTGTTTCTCAGTAATCCTTCCCGTGATCTGAAAAGTTTTAATTTTGTTGTTTTCAATCTTGTTTATGTTTTGTATATTTAAGTTGAGTCTGTGAAATGGCCAATTGATATTTCAGGTAACATTAACAGATATTTGTTCTCTTTTCTTCCCTTTCCCAGGCCACAGCCACCCCTCTTTTCCCCACCCTCTTCTATTTCCCCTTGTATTTCAACTCTCCTCTCTCTTATCTATTCCCCCTATTTCAGCCTCTCTGGTGCCTCTGCACGTTAACACAGACATAAGTGGAAGAGTAGACAGGTAGTATGCTGTAGTTCTGCTGAAGAGTCAGCTCCTGGCATCCAGTCTCAGCATGACATGAACAGTATAGTATTTGGAATATTGCACCAGCTAGGTGTAGGGGGGGCAGCAGCTACATATTAGACTTCAGAAGGCTTGATCCTATATATACCATTGTTTGAAAGTTTAGAAACTGAAAATGATTGTAATAAGTAAAAAGGTAAATAGTTTTTCTATGATGAGGGGGAGGGGCTTTGAGATAAGAGGTTGGCTAACACTATTTAGTAGTACTTGAGGAAACATGATTGCTCGTTGAGACAGATTGTCTATATTTTGTTAACAGCGTTACACAGGAACAAATTAACATTTATTGAGCGAGATAGTGCAATCATGAACAATGTGTATTTTAGAGGGGCCCAACACAGGTGAGGCAGAATCAGAAGGACAGTACTGACGGAGCTTCGATACTAAGATATATTTCCTGATATAACTCATTATCTGTGAACTTTATAATTGGATCAGAGAGACCTAAGAAGGTATGAATATTTATGTAATGGATGAAAACATGTCCTAAGATGGCCGCCATGGAATCATGAGCTATTTTGTTTGTTTTTTGTCCTTTGTCTATTTTGTTATTTCACTGTGGGCTTTAAAAATATGTTGGGAACACTGAAAATGTACCTGTGAGCAAGGCGTGGTGCGCCAAACTGCTTTGGGTATGTCCGTTTGGTGCCATTGAAGGTTATGGTGTTTGATTAAACTACCATTTACATGGCGCTGCTGAGTTTGTGCTTTTCTTTCCGCTTACCTGGTGAAGTTTTGTGGAATTGATAGTTTCAGGAGCCTGACCCGGACACAGACCACCAACGTGTGGATGTATATATATATATATATATATATATATATATATATGTATTCAAGAAAACTGGTGCATTATAATCGCACACCAAGGGCTGCACATCATCCAAAATGAGCTCGTAAAATAGTAGAGTCAAAATCCACTTATGAATAATTTAATCGGCTGCTATTTATTGAAAAAGGTTTAAATGCAGGTAAATTCGACCCGCATGAAATGGTAAAAAAGCACAAAAAGGAAATCAATAATGTGCCCACCATGAACAAACACACGCTGTCCCAACCAGATGTCAACGCGTTTCGGCAGAAGCCTTCAACAGGACATTGGCAGACATTTTTATATATATATATATATCATTCGTATAGAGTGGACTTAAACCCCCCTAAGCTCAGCTATGGTTTTTCTTTTTACTTGTTATTTTTTTTCTGCTCCTTATGGGCTATCTGGGACCACCGGAGAGCCCTCAAGGCTCCCCAGCGGTCCCTCCTTATTTTTTTTAAAAAAAAACCTTTTCAAATAAAAAGCCCTTAAGGCTTTCCTTGCAGTGCTATTGCTTCAGCAAGCCCGGAGCTGCTTTGACAGCAGCTCCGTGCTTGCTGAAGCATTTCTTCTCTGTCTCCTGCACATGTGAATTTTGTTTCTACTCCATGTTGTTACTAGGTGGATATTTAGGTTGTTCCTATTCAATGGATCAATATATTCCTGCAGTATACTTTCATGCCCTTCCCATATAAGAAACAAATCATCAATAATACAAACCCACAACACTACTTTCTCCACATAGAAACTCAGTTCATCAGACCATGCTATTTCTTTCTCCCACCATCCCATGTAAAGGTTGGTGTAAGTTGGTGCAAATGATGTCCCCATCACTGTACCCTGTTTCTGAAGATAGTACTCATTATTAAATAAAAAAATGTATGTGTTAGACAGAATTTTAACATGGTCATCAACATTTATATATATATATATATATATATGTGTGTATATATATATATATATATATATATATATATATATATATATGCACATATATATATATATATATATATATATATATATATATATATATATATATATATATATAGATAGATATTTACTGGAGAAAAAACCATTGGTTACACCCCCACTCTGTCAATGATGGTATTAAAGATGTCATTAGTGTCGGAATTTGTGGGGTAATTAGAAGTGCATGGCGATGGTGCGAGTTATACTTACCGTAGGGCACGAGTTATAGTTGCTTGAGTTAACTCTAACTATAACTTGTGAATTTCTATGGTTTCATACGTTTAGAATATGATTCCAACTATAACGTCCCTTTAACCTTCAGGTTTTTAAGTGAATTTCTATGGTTTTGTTTTTTTAATTCTAGTTGCTAACTTTAACATCCCTGTAACTTTAGTTTTTTCAGTGAATTGCTATGGGTTTTTATTAACGTATAGTAATTTTCATTAATATCCGTAAATCCAACCACTGCCCCTCATGGCCTTTGGCATGTGCTGCAGTGGTTGTAAGCAGGGCCTGAGGCCAAGCCCCTACAAGCACCCAATCTTGCACCGTCCCTTCACCCTGCATGGCAGAGGCTGTCTTCAAGGCCTGGCCTACATCTAGACCCTGTGGCCAATGCCCCTTACTACCCAACCCTACTCTGCATGCAGCCCTTTGGCCAAAGCCCAGTGGGAGAAGGCCTCAGCCTGTCTCTCTGGGTATGAGAATAGGTGAGAGGGTGTATCTGGGGATGAGAGTGGATGTGAGAGTCTCTGGGTGGGAGAGTGTGTGCATCAGTGTCTTTGAGGGTGCATCATTGATTGCACAAGTCTGTGAGTGGGTGCATGAGGATGTTAGAGGGTCTGTGAGTAGGTGTGTGAGAGTCTGAGTGAGTCTGTGAGTGATTGTGTGATTGTCTGAGTGGGTCTGTGAGTGGGTGAGTGAGGGTTTGAGTGGGGATGTGAGAGGGTGCATGAGGGTCTGAGTAGGTCTGTGAGTGGGTGTCTGAGTGTCAAAGTGGGTCTGTGAGGGGGTGCGTAAGGGTCTGAGTGGGTTTGTGAGTGGGAGAAAGAGATTGAAAGAGAGAAAAAAGAGTGTGAGCGGGAGAGAGAGAGAATTTTCTTGGCTTTGAAAGATGATATACTTAGAATTAGATATTTCTGGACAAATAAAAAAATGTATTTGTCAATTAAAAAGAGTGCTATTGCCTTTGAGTTTGAGCCTTAAACTTTTGAAGTTTAAAAAACATTAAAGGAGAGAAATGATCACAGACACGCCTGGAGTAGAACTCTCATGCGTGAGCCAGCATTACTCCAGCAAGCAAGGAGGTGCTTCTAATAGCAGCTCCCTGCTTGCTGGAGTAATGTTTTCATATGTCTTACCTGCACGCATATTTTTGTGCAGGGAAGACAGATGAAAACTCAACTTTCTGGCAGCGTGACCTATTTGACAGATCCTGCTGTCAGAAAGTGGACTTTGCTTTTGCTTTGTGGGAGCTGTCAGCTCCCATCAAGCAAAAGCAAACAGCTTTGTCCAGGCATAGGCACCCTGGGACATAGCAGGATCCCACCCGCAGGGGTGGCAGACGCCAAGGCCATTAATGACTCCACGAGGGGGGCCGCATGCTCCCCCTCCAACGTACATAGCCCTGGGGAGGTGGTGGTTCCTGGGAGTACGGGAATGAAACAAACCCAGATCTCTTTCTGAACATTTGCTCTGCGGGGGGGTGGTGGTCCCTTGGACTGCGGGGGGCAACATGGCCCCCACCAAATTAAAGAATTGTCCTGGGGAGGTGTTTCACACAAATTTCAGAAATGCCTCGGGGAGGAGGTTGTCCCTGGGGCTGCAGGAGGGGGATGGGCAGCTCCCTGCATTAACTTTCTTTAATGCTCCAGGGAGGTGGCATTTCCCTGGTCTGGGCCTCCCCCACACAAATAAACCATTTTCCCCCCGTGAAGTGGTGGTCCCAGGGGCGCGGGCGGTCCGCGTGGCCCCTGCACATATCTTATGCATCGCCCCAGGGAGGTTATTGGTGGGGCCACACAGCCCTCCAGCACCTAAATCAGTATTGCCCCTAGGATTTGGTCCACCTGGGGCTACAGAATAATTTTCACTGGATCCGTGGATCCGCCACGAGCCAAGGGGCCAGGGTGTCTGTACCCAGGACCCCTTTCTTATTTTTCACATTTTTTTCAGGGACTCAGCTGAACCCAAGTCCCAACATGGTTCCCAACACTTCTTTGTTGAAGTGTTGTCAGCCAATAAGATATCAACACGAGATCAGGAGGGGTCGTAAATCCTTCTCGTCTCTAAATATACACATTTGGTTTTCCTTTAATTTCTCTAAAACTACTGAACGGATTTACACCAAATCACCAAAAGGCTTTCTGGACTAAGAGCTACCTTTCTACCAAATTTGGTGTAATTCCCTCCAGATGTTCTGGCGCTATCACTGTTTAAAATCTCTGTGTAAAATGAAAGGTGAAAAAGCATTTTGTAAACCCCCCCTTTTTCTCAGCCCTCGCTTGATGGATCACCCTGAAACTTTACAGACAGCATCTCATCTGAGCGGCACATTTTTTGGGAAACATTTGTGAAGATCCGTCAATGAGAATGTGAAAAATCACTCTCAGCTGGCACCGTGTGACTAAGCTATGAAATTAAATGCATTTGTTGGCTGTCTTTTGTTTTGTTTTGATGAATATTTAAAATGTTGCACACACATGACTTTGCATCATGAGTATTGAAAATATGTTTAGTGTTTAAACCACTCCAACTTGACAACCGTGCCACGTAGCCCAAGGATATGAAATGTTGTCTGCCTTTTATTTTGATTATTATTCTGAACCAATGAATTATGTTATTTAAGCTTGTCTCGCATTAAGGGTAATCGACACTGACAAAGGTGCCTGCCAAAATGCACCTGTTTTGTTTATTTGCAACTCCACAGAATACATTTATAATCATCCTTCTCGTGAGTTGCTCCACCTGGAACACCATTGACGACAACGGTGAGTACAGCCGCCTAGCACACAAGGGAGGGAGGGAGGAAAACGAGAGTGACACACACATGCACAACACACACCAGACACACACACCATACACACAACCAGCTGCAGACGAAAAACAATGGCACACGATACACAGCAGAATAGTGCAAGGACAGCAAGATTGCAGTAATGAGAATGTATTGATATAAACAACTACCAAATAAACCAATTGTACAAAAAACAGAGATGTACAAATGTACCTGAAGGGCCAATTCCCAGTCCAATGTACTAAGGGCCCACATGGCCACAGGGCACAGTCCAAGGCCCAACTAGAATCCTGACTTCATCTGGATAGAACTCTGCAGGGGCATCGGTTTGCAAGTGGCCAGGCACCTCAGGGGGATGGGTGTGGGGGGCACCTCAGCCGAATACAGGAACAAGCCCAGTGGTTCTGGAGGGGTCTGCATGCCCATTTCCCTTTCCTGGGGAGTTCAAGGCCACTGTCTCTGGAGTGGGTGACTTACCTACTGGTTCTGGAGGGGGCTCCATGCCCATTTCCCACTGCTGGGGAGTGAACAGCCACAGTCTCTGGAGTGAGTGACTTTCCCCTCTGGTTCTGGAGGGGGCTCTATGCCCATTTCCCTTTGCTGGGGAGTGCAAGGCCACAGGCTTTGGAATGGATGATTTTCCCACTAGTTCTGGAGGGGGTTCCATGGCCATTTCTCTGTCCTGGGGAGTGCAAGGCCACAGTCTCTGGAGTGGGTGACTTTCTCACTGGTTCTGGAGGGGGCTCCATGCCCATTTCCATTTGCTGGGGAGTGCAAGGCCACAGTCTCATGAGTGGATGACTTTCCCACTGGTTCTGGAGGGGGCTCTATGCACATTTCCCTTTGCTGGGGAATACAAGGCCACAGTCTCTTAGGTGGTGAACATGCCCACTGCTCCTAGAGGGGTCCCTGGTACAGCAGTCCCTGGTGGGTAGCCTACATGGCTTCCACTGGTGGTGATGTCTGCACTGTGTCATCTGAGGGTGAGGGCTGCACAGTGTCAGCAGGTGAAGGTAGCTCCTGGACAGCCTCTGATGGAGGTGAGGGCTGCACTGTCTCGGCAGGTGGAG
Source organism: Pleurodeles waltl (assembly GCF_031143425.1). Taxonomy (NCBI): domain Eukaryota; kingdom Metazoa; phylum Chordata; class Amphibia; order Caudata; family Salamandridae; genus Pleurodeles; species Pleurodeles waltl. The sequence goes on from NC_090447.1 coordinate 365,132,009, forward strand.
GTGCCTCCTGGGCAGCCTCTGCTGGAGGTGAGGGATGCATTTCCTCAGCTGGCAGTGAGGGCCCCATGACCACTGGTGGTGGTGGTGGTGGGGTGTCAACCTGACAGCCTCCGATGGAGGTAAGGGCTGAACTGTGTTGGCAGGTGGAGGTGCCTCCTGGGCAGCCTCTGCTGAGGTAAAGGATGCATTTTCTCACCTGGCGGTGGAGCCGCGTGACCACTGGTGGTGAAGTCACCCTTACAGCCGCCGCTGGAGTTGAAGGCTTCTTTCCCTTCTTGGCAGGAGGCATTGGATCCTTATCTTTCCTGGCAGGGGTTGGTGGCTTCTTCCCCTTCATTGCAGGATGTGCGGGTTCCTTAGCCTTCCGGGCAGGAGTCGAGGGCTTCTTCCCCTTCATGGCAGGAGGTGCGGGCTCCTTCCCCTTCTTGGCAGGAGGTGTGGGATCCTTAACCTTCCTGGCTGGTTGAGTGGGATCCTTCACTGACTTGTCACCACGACTAGATGGTGCCACCACTGTTCGCGTGGACTGTTTGGCTGAGGTGCTGGGCTGGGTCATTGGGACTCTGCTCTTATGGGCAGGATGGGGGAGGGGGAGGGAAGAGGTCAAGTTGGGCAAGGAAAAGCTTCTTAGGGATGGTGGGGTGAGATGAGGGAGGAGGGATGGGAGTGGAGGTTAAGGGAGTGACTGTGGAAGGTGTATGTCTGCTGGACTTCGGTGCAGGTGCATGGGGAGTGAGCTGATGTGAGGTGGATGACTGTTGGGTGTGTGAGTGCTTCCGTTTGTGTCCTTTAGGAGGGGGGACAGAGAGGGTGGGAGACGACACAGGGGGCGCATGCATGGATCTTGTTGAGGTGTCTGCTAGTGAGGTGTGTGTGCGGCTTGGTGTGGTGATGCTGGTGGTGGATGTTGATGCAGTGCATGCAGGTGTAAGTGTGGATGAGACTGTGAGGGAGTTGGAGGAGGAGGAGGGGGAGAAAGTGGAGGCAGTGGATGTGGTTGTGTCTGTAATTGTCTGGTGTTTGCGAGAGTGCTTGAGGGATGAAGTGTGGTGCCTGTGTTTGTGACACTCTTGTGTGTTGTCTTGTGTGCATGCTCATCTGTATGTGTGCATGGGATGGGTTGGGGTTGAAGAGACTGGCAAGTGGTAATTGGAGGGGGACGGTAGAGACAGGGACAATGGCTGCCATCAGAGAGCAGGCCAGAGCCTGAATCGATCTCTGTTGGGCCACCAATCCACTGTGAATGCCCTCCAGAAATGCATTGCATTGCTGCATCTGGGATGCCAGCCCCTCTATGGCATTCACAAGGGTTGACTGCCCTACAGAGATGGATCTCAGGAGGTCAATAGCCCCACTCATGGCTCACTGGGGCAGGGCCTGAGGTGCCTGGGGCGAAGGAGATGCCCATCCTCCTGGGTGAGCGGGCACTGGCATCTTGCTGAGAGGCTACTGGGAGGGCGGTGCTGGTAAGGGGGTGGCGGCTGTACCTGCAGCTGGGGTGGTCACAGAGGTGTCCGTCACCACCAGGGAACTTTCATTGGAGGAGGTATCTGAGTCTGTGTTGTCACCTCCTGTTTCTGCCGTGGTGCTCCCCTCGCCCTCCATCCCACTGGTTCCCTTGGCGTCGGTGGAATCTGCCTCCTGGGTCCTGTGGGATGCAGCTCCCTCTATCACCTGTGCCCTTGCTCCTCCACCAGATGATGCTAATGCACACATGGACAGGAAGACAGAAGAAAAAAGGGTGGGAGAGAGAGAAAGGAAACACTGGGTCAGTTACTGCACAAACACCACAGTTACCAGCATTTGCCATACACCCATTACCCTTGAGCTGTATCATGCTGCAATGTTTGGCCTGGCCTTAGGGGCACCCACTAAGTCACATCCACCACCCATATCCCAAGCCACCAACCAATTATTGTAGTAATGTCCACTGTACTCACCCACTAGTGGCTGCTGTGATGCCCTCAAGCGCCTATGCAGCTCTGGGTAGGCCTCCACCAGTATGCAGGCCATCAGAAGGGTAAGGTTCCGATGGGCACCCCTTTTTCGTTGGGAGGCCATCTCCAGCTGGGCCTCTTCAGTCTTCCATGCCCAGCATCTCAGGTCCTCCCACCGTTTTCGACAGTGGGTGCTCCGCCTGCCATAGACCTCCAGGGTCCCCACATCCTTGGCAATGGCACGCCATAATCCCTTCTTTTGATGGGCGCTGACCTGCAGAGGTAATACAGACCGGAAGACACCATTACACATACAATCCAGCCTGTACACATATGGCCCACAAATCCAGTTTCCACCACCATTGGCACACACATTGCCCGACGAACACTATGTACACCACCACAAGACATTCATCCCGATGACATGATGCTTGCACACACATCTCCATGTATCCTTCCCACATGCATCGTGCCCAAGGTGTACTCACCTGTTGGTCTGGAGTCCCATACAGCAGTCCGTACTGGGGTAGGACCCCATCCACCAAATGCTTCAACTCCTCCGAAGTGAAGGCAGGGGCCCTTTCCCCAGTCACACGGGCCGTGGTAGGTTACAGACACATGTCACAGCAGCACACGCAGTGTAGGTGTTCTCCTGTTGCAGGTCAGGAAACAAGTGAGGAATCAGATAGAAAATGGTGGTTACGTCCATGTCGGTTTACACTGTAACCACTGGCACAGATCCCCATTGGCCACTGTACTCCATAGAGCCCCATATTATCCAATGAGGAATTGCACGGAGGTGCAAGACCACCTTACCCCACGATGCCCAACGTCGGCGGTGTTACATTACTTCCACCTGTCCTTACATACAGGACAGGTGGTTGCCATTTCATGGTGGTGGACAACGGTCATATCAACATCTGCATCACAGCCTAGATTAGCACATACCTCGCCATTTCCACTGACCCATCACATAACTGCACAATGTACACTGAGGTTGGGGTTCCTTTGTTCTAATTGTGACAACCTACTCACTGTTGTGTCTGTTAGATACCTACCGCTGTGGATAAATAGGAGGAGGAGACACACCCTTTGTGGACTTGGCTACACTGGAGGACAGGCACATCATACTCACCTGTAGACTGGACAGGGCCACAATCACAAAGCTGTGTGCCCAACTGGAGCCTGACCTGATCTCATCTATCCGTCATCCAACTGGGATTCCCCCCTCTTGTACAAGTGCTGTCAGTGCTCCATTTCCTGGCAACTGGTTCTTTCCGAGTGACAGTGGGCTTGGCAGCAGGAATGTCACAGCCAATGTTCTCAATCATGCTCGCAAGAGTTTTGTCTGCCCTGGTAAAACACATGTGCAGCTACATAGCTTCCCCCAGGTGGAAGATCTGGCCACTGTGAAGGCCGGATTCTATGCAATGGGACATATATCTAATTTTGTTGGGGCCATTGACGGGACACATATTGCGTTATTCCCCCAGAAGAGTTTCCACTCACTGAATGTGCAAACCACTACATCTCCCGCATCAATGCTAAGTATCCTGGGTCAGTGCATGATGCCTTTGTTTTGAGAATAGCAGCATCCCAAATGTGATGGACCAACTACAGAGGCACAGGGTGTGACTAATAGGTGAGTCAGAGTTCCTACCCACTGTATGTGAGTTTATACCTTCAGGTGTCATCCCGAAATCATTGTGTGAGGCTAAATGTTCCCCCTTAATACTTGCAGGTGACTCTGGATACCCAAACCTATTGTGGCTACTGACCCCTGTGAGGAATGCCGGGACAGGGGCTGAGGAACGTTATAATAGGCACATGGGTGAACCAGAAGAATCATCGAGAGGACCTTTGGGCTCCTGAAGGCCAGGCTCAGGTGCCTCCATCTGACAGGTGGATCCCTATGCCTGGCCAGGCTGCCTTGAAGAGGTGTGAAGTAGCTTGGGCTGAACAACACAAAGGAATGTGCCTGTGGGAGGACATTTTCCTTAGCAGATGGAAAAGCAGGAAGGGGGAGGGCTGCCAAACTGGTCTTCAAAGGCAGGGAAGGACATTTGGAGCAACCCTGCACCTCCCTCACATCCTGCAAACCCAGACAATTAGGTTCCCCCCTCATTAGATTAGGAGAGGGCAGGAGAAGAGTGTGTTTAAGATTTTTAGCCACACAAGTGGGTGGGCTTAGCCAGATGTAACCTTCAAAAATCAGTTTCAGCCATGAAGGATTTTAGAGGAATGTTGCTCTCTGGGATTGATTTTTGCCACACTTTTCAGGAAGTGGTCACCACAAGGGGAAGGATGTTGCACCTGATTGGAGACCTGGATCCCCCTCTTTTTCACCCAGGAGCAAGGATAAAACTGGCAGACCTACACCCACACCTCAGATGCCTACCTGATTCCAACAAGGAAGAACGTCAGAAGAAGAAAGATTGCCCTGCTGGACCCCTGACCTGCACCTGGACACTGCATTCTGAAGGACTGCACCAGCTGCACACTTGGGCTTCATCACTAAAAGGACTTTGCCTGTCTTGTACTGCTTCAAGAAGGGACTCCCTGTTTGCTACAGGTACAAAGGAGCTGCCCAGGATCCCCTGCATCAAGTCCTGCAAGCAGAGCCCAGCTGACCAGCTTTCAGTGGCCATTTGAGGATTCTGACTAGGTAACTCCCAAGGAACAACTCAGAGCTTCCGGAACCTTGGATCACGTTGTGGACACTTCAAGGACCCAAAAAGGACCTTGGGAAGAAGATGCAAAAGTCTGGAGATGTTTGGAGCAACTCCATAAGTTGAAGAGGTGCATTGTAGGAGTTGTCCCAGACCACAATAGGCAAATCAGAGTATCTGAACCATGGCTGGTGCTGTGGATCACCTTCCTTAATCATGATACACTTATAGAAATGCGTGTGACAGTGTTACCTCATTGGTGGCTGAACTCTGGACTTTGTTCCTTTGTAGTGTGACCTTTTTTTATACTTTTGAGCGCTAGTTCCTTCTATGTGCAAGAAAACATTAAGGGGCATATTTATACTCTGTTTGCACTGAATGTGCGTCCCAAATTTTGACGCACATTAAGCACAAATTGTGCACCTTATTTAAACTTTGACGCCGAGGCCGCGAACGCCAAAATCCCACTGTGTGCGTCATTTTCTGAATGCGGGAAACCACAGTGCGTTAATGACATGCAAGGTAGGCGTTCCCGTCCAAAAAATGACTTAAACACCCGTGTGCCCTATTTATGCTACCGCGCAAAAATGATGCACGGCCGGGAGGCGGAGTCGGAAAATGACGCACCACCCGATTTGCGTCAAAAAATAACGCCAGGGTCAGGTCAGGCATTAAAATAGGGGAAACACAACTGTATATAATAAAACCACATAGAAGCAACAGCAGAGCTCCAAAAGGAAGACATGGAGGTGCTTTTCATCCAGCATGCACGCAGACGCAGAGCACAGGAACAACAACAGCAGCTTCCACAACACCATCAGGGCCCCCAAAGGCAACACAGAAGTCAGGAGAGGATATTCCGCACCAGGACAACCCTTATGAGACTCCGCCAACAAGACATCATTCAGAGGTACAGGCTGAACTGGCAAGCCATTCAGCAGCTGCTGTGCAACATTGAGCCACAGTTGGCACCCAGCTTGCAGACTCCCCGCACTGCACCATCAATCAACATTTCCAGGATGGACGATATGGAAATGGACTACTTGTTGATAAGTACAGAAACCTACTTATATACACACTGCACAGCAACCCTCTAGGACACACAACACATACACCACAACATCGACATGTGGACAGGAACACACTGAGGTTGTGACACTGCTAGGCATGTTTCATATCTTCACCCAATGGGAGACACACCTAGGGACAAATGACCATTCCAAATAACAACTCATGCCACTCCACAGACACAAGGGAACAATTAAAAAACAACACAATGACAAACACATGGCCACAACTGGCAGTACATCTGGGAAGAAGAAACTTTCACTATCACCTAAATAACACTTAATCCAACACCCTTCAAATCAATATGTACTGTGTAAGGGGTGTGTAATGTTTTTAGCTGCAGGTCACATAGCATGATAAGGAGTACAATGAAGGTCACGTGCAATCATTGAGGCAATATCTCACATCACTCCTGCTCTCACATTGCCCACTACCAAGAAGCAAGTGGACTGTGCGAAGAACACATCTTGATGAGACAATATTGAAAGTGCACATTCCTACCCATACCCATTGCGACAAATTAACACACACACAACAGATGTGCTGCCATACGGACCTTCTGAAACTCTGAATGACAACCTCACAACCAAGTTAGCCATTGGAACCTGCACGTTTTCAGTAATATAGGAACACGTAACAACCTGAGTCGACTTGGCAAGGGCAGAGAAATAGGTCTGCAGTGAACTTGTAACTCATGTGAAACCAGTGTATAGTCAATTGTTAACACGTCAGTGCTCACAACGTATGGAGATGTTTTGCACAATGTCACCTTGCCAAATCAAAGGGTCTCACAGATGCTTAAATTTATCTATTGCATATGTCAAATTGTATGGGATGTCCAGGGTACATAGATGCAACCGTGTTACCAACACTGTTGAATTGATTCTGTGTATGCAACTATCATCTCACCCCCAGTTAAGACACAGGGACACCTGTATCACAAGTCACAATGCAAGGGAGTACACACTGTACTGCAACTCTCAAAAAATACTGCTGACATCCAGTCAACAGCCAAACACCTGTTCAGATAAGGAAACAACCCATGCTGATGGTACATCCTAGAAGCCTAACAATCAACACAATAACACAAACACCAATGAGTCACAGACAACACAAGAGACCTATGGCCATGCAAGGTGATATTTATGGGGCAAGCTACATCAACATGTTCTCACTCATTTTCTCTTTCAGCTGATCACGGGTATGGGATCCAGCCATGGATTATGACACCATTTGGCAACCCAAGCACTGCATCAGAGCGTGCCTATAATGAGGCACATAGGAGGACACGCACCATAGTCGAGAGGACATTTGGCATCCTGAAGTCAAGATTCAGGTGCCTCGACATCACCGGAGGCAGCCTCCTATACTCACCAGAAATGGTGTGCAAAATAATTTTGACCTGTGCCATCCTGCACAACTTATGTGTAAGAACGAGCCTTCCCCTATATGAACCTGACCCACAAACGCCTGACTAACCATATGTAAATAAACACCTATACTAATCACCATATCATGGTCTGGAAAATCATTTTTGCATAACATTTTCTCTAACTATCAGCTTCAGAGTGTAGCCTCATGGAGCATTGCTGAAATACCGATTAGGACACAGAACTTTGCTAAACTAGTTAGATGCATATGAATGTACAGTCACATTCACTCACACTGTAAAAGACATATATCCTGTAAATATCACATTTGAACGGCGATAGCAGAGGACCACACCTATTTCACACATACATTTTGGCAACCAGGTTCATTTCAGCATATGGCACACAACTAAGACACCATCAGTCAATAATGGAAAAAATCATCATACATGAGACAGTGGATGTGCTATTGCATTAGTAACAGGAATGTATGACCAGACCCTTGACAGCAGTAACTGTTACATCACCTATCTTTGCAAGGACAATGTGTGACTAGATTTCCATATAAGCAGCAAAGTCATAGCACAAGTGCCCCAGGTATGACAAGCATTGCTCACATGACATCCCCTGCACATGTCAGCCCATGTCCTAAGTCCTGACACACCCATGTTCCCGGTCTCACCCCACCCGTCTTCAGAGGTCCCTGGAATGGTAATATGTGTACCCAGTTAATACCTCCTCTACACACTCCCAGACTCACAATTTAGTTCCAGTGTGCTTCACCCTTTAGTATGGTATGTCATAGTCATTGTACTTCTGTCTCCATGGACGTCACGTTAAATAATACACTGGCTTGTAGTTTCTAAGACCTGTTATTACTTGTACAGTGATTCCAATGTGAAAGGTACTGTTGGCCCTTTGAACTTGCATCTCACATGCAGGACTTGTGAGAGACTGATGCTGCACACACCTGTGAGCACATCCATGGAGACCAGCCATTTGAACATGCACTGCCCTTGCTGATGCTTGGAACAGCATAGAAGCTGCCATTTTATCTATGACACTGTTATGCCTTGCCGTATAAATCAGCTGTGTAACACAGCCCTTGGGTTAATGTCTTACTTACCAAAACACACGACAAAACAAAGTTTTCCATTTCAACTGTCTTGTTCCTCCTTTGACCAGTCTCAGTCTGACCACTGTGTATTTACCTTGTGAACTGTCTGCATCCTGATTGACCCTGCATCCTGTTAGCCTGACTGGCTCCTGTCTTTGCCTTACCCTAAAGGTTCCTTGTGGCTACATTTGTATCATAGTTGCTTTCCCAATTCTCATATTTCTCCTGGGGTATTGTGTCAGGTGGGTCTACAATGCATACTCAATTTTTTTTATAGCATAATCAGTTTATTTATTGTACCATGGGTGGGAACTTGTCTCCAAATACCCGAATCATGGACTATCCCTTGTCTGGGTCTCATGTATGCATGAGTGATAAATTGTGACAGTATACCATGGCTGTATCCAGGGATTGGGAATGGTGCCTCCAGCACAACAAACAACGTCAGATAATGTGCATGAAATGTCTGCACATGTTAGGACCCTGACAGTCCACACGCTGATTCACATTGCTCCCAACATATTGATGGGGCGTGCGTGGTGAATGGCTGTGAGATTAATCAGCACAGAGGCAATGATGTTCCCAGATGCAGTGGGAATTTTAGAGGCCAATCTGTGTACAAATGTTGTGATGGCAGCTGCTGGTATAATAATCCTGAGATGTTAAGGGCCATATTTATACTTTTTGATGCAAAACTGCGCCACCACAATTTTGCGTCAAAAATATTACCGTCGGCTAACGCCATTTCTTTGCGCTGTGCTGGTGTCAAATTTATACTTTGATACATGGTGGTGCAAACCACAGGTGTGAGTCATTTATTTTGACTCAAACCGCTGTGTCACGTCGTAAAGGAAAACAACGTTAACGCAGCGAAAATGACTGTGAGCCAGTTTACGACACAGCAAACCGGAAATGCAGCGTATTTTGACGCAATAGCGTCAAAATTCGCCACAAACACAGCAATTTGTGCAGAGGAGAGCTAAAATGGATCCCAGATGCTTGCACAGACCCCAGGAAGATGACAACAGACCAGGAATTAGCCAGGGGGACCCACACAAAACCCAGGACAGGGAGAAGAAGAAAAGAACGTGTTGCTTCAGTGCAGAGGAACAGGAAATTCTGGTGAAGAGGTGATGGAACACCAGCACCAACTGTTTGTCACCTCAAAGTTGCCAATCAGTAGGAGAGAGTCAATATGGCAGCAAATTGTTGACAAGATTCACAGTGTGGCAGAAGTACGCAGAACAGTCATCGAGTACAAGAAACACTAGCAAGACTGCAAGCGCAGGACCAAGAAAAAGATGGCCAGTAACAGGAAGGCAGCACTGCAGACTGGAGGTGGGAGTCCAGCACCACAAGAGCCCCTGGACCACGTGGAGGAGATGGTCGCAGCCGTCATCCCTGAGGAGATCGTCACAGAGATACAAGGACTGGACAGCGCAGACTACCAGGAGACAACGCACATGCAGGGTAAGTTGCATGGGGAATTAAAATTCACTAATATTAACTGCAACCGGGGGGGTGGACATACCTACTACACAATGCATGTCAGCAATGGTATTCAGGGAGTGGAATGGGTAAAGTGGCACGGCTTGGGGGCATGGCCCATACTGAGGAAACCTGGGGCCCACCACTACACTATACCAACAACCTTTGCAAGGGGGTATGCTGCCATGCCAAGGATGTTGCAAAGGTTAAGCCAGGCCAAGAGGGCAGCGTACAACATAAAACTGGCAGCCCGTCACACGTCAGCCAATATACTCCATACATTAACTAGGGCCCAATTAACAACCTCTGGCCATACCTGCAAGTGGAATGTAACATTGACAACAGTTGCAACTACCACCTCTGCTGTGTGTGCAGGTCAAGTAGCTAATGGCATTAACGTCCCCATGGATCAAACACACCCAAATTAGAGGGTTCAGGGTGACAATGTTATCAATCCCCTGAAATCAAGACAAATGTTCTAATCCTGTCAAATGTGATTGCCAAAAGTTGCTACAAACATCAGCCATTGTCATGAACATTAGGAGGTACACTGCACTAATGTCATACCCATGCTGCATATGTCAGGGTCCACCCTGTGCCTGGGTCACTATAGCTCCAATGACACCATGCAACATTCCAAATGCCATACTGCTCAGACAACAGCATTGAAGGGGAGGACACATGTAACTGTTCACAGAAATACACCAGCACAGTAAGAGGAGGAAATAGGACACTGCTACGACTATCAGTGCAATCCAATGTACCACACATTCCCCAACACCAGCAGTACACATTACCAATGCTGACATCCATATCATGCCATAACAATGCTATACATAGTATATGCTACATCTCAACTACATATAGGTGGATGTGAAAGATCAGAGACTGGGGCAGGCCCAGATTTTTACGTGTGGTGCTAGTGCCATCAGCGCACCCACAGCCAGTGAAAGGCCTCACCATGAGAATGGAAGTAGACGGAGGGTTGAGTAGGACAAGAAGGTGGCAATTCACTATTTGGCCAGAACCAACACCTAGAGGATATGATGCTGACAAGTCCACTAACTGACCACAATACATGTGACATGCAGGTGGGGCATAGGCCTGGGAGAATGCCAATCTGAAAGACAGGGACAATGGACAGGAACCAAGATCAGAATGTGAAAATAATCGGAAGGCAGGCATGTCACATTACAAAGCCCACAACACAGACACACTAATTGTACCATATCTCATTGCATAGGACGATGGATCTCCTGCGGATATGCCTGTCCAGGACTACCCTGATGACATGGATGACGAGCTGACAAACATCAGCCAGCAGACCCTCCAAGAGGTCCTTGGAACCCTCCAGACCCCACCTTCAGTCACAAGGAGGAGCACAGAACTAGCAGCCATCACAGAGGACCTACCCTCAACACCAATTGTATGACCTGCCAGCTCCAAAAAAGCTGAGGAATCTGACGACACTGGCACCAGCTTTGAGAGAACGGTAGTTGGAGTACAGCGGGAGCTGGCCAAGGAGGTGCGGGAGGGGATACAAAATATGGCAGCCAGCCTAGAGGGGGTGCGTTCGTGCATGATGTCAACTGAAGAACAGGCATCAGCTATGCAAGGGCACTCATGTGAAACCAGTGTATAGTCAATTGTCAACACGTCAGTGCTCACAACGTATGGAGATGTTTTTCACAATGTCACCTTGCCAAATCAATGGGTCCAACAGATGCTTAAATTAATCTATTGCATATGTCAAATTGTATGGGATTTCCAGGGTACATAGATGCAACCGTGTTACCAACACTGTTGAATTGATTCTGTGTATGCAACTATCATCTCACCCCCAGTTAAGACACAGGGACACCTGTATCACAAGTCACAATGCAAGGGAGTACACACTGTACTGCAACTCTCCAAAAATACTGCTGACATCCAGTCAACAGCCAAACACCTGTTCAGATAAGGAAACAACCCATGCTGATGGTGCATCCTAGAAGCCTAACAATTGACACAATAACACAAACACCAATGAGTCACAGACAACACAAGAGACCTATGGCCATGCAAGGTGATATTTATGGGGCAAGCTACATCAACATGTTCTCACTCATTTTCTCTTTCAGCTGATCACGGGTATGGGATCCAGCCATGGATTATGACACCATTTGGCAACCCAAGCACTGCATCAGAGCGTGTCTATAATGAGGCACATAGGAGGACACGCACCATAGTCGAGAGGACATTTGGCATCCTGAAGTCAAGATTCAGGTGCCTCGACATCACCGGAGGCAGCCTCCTATACTCACCAGAAATGGTGTGCAAAATAATTTTGACCTGTGCCATCCTGCACAACATATTTGTAAGAAGGAGCATTCCCCTATATGAACCTGACCCACAAACGCCTGACTAACCATTGGTAAATAAACACCTATACTAATCACCATATCATGGTCTGGAAAATCATTTTTGCATAACATTTTCTCTAACTATCAGCTTCAGAGAGTAGCCTCATGGAGCATTGCTGAAATACCGATTAGGACACAGAACTTTGCTAAACTAGTTAGATGCATATGAATGTACAGTCACATTCACTCACACTGTAAAAGACATATATCCTGTAAATATCTCATTTGAACTGCGATAGCAGAGGACCACACCTATTTCACACATACATGTTGGCAACAAGGTTCATTTCAGCATATGGCACACAATTAAGACACCATCAGTCAATAATGGAAAAAAATCATCATACATGAGACAGTGGATGTGCTATTGCATTAGTAACAGGAATGTATGACCAGACCCTTGACAGCAGTAGCTGTTATATCACCTATCTTTGCAAGGACAATGTGTGACTAGATTTCCATATAAGCAGCAAAGTCATAGCACAAGTGCCCCAGGTATGACAAGCATTGCTCACATGACATCCCCTGCACATCTGAGCCCATGTCCTAAGTCCTGACACATCCATGTTCCCGGTCTCACCCCACCCGTCTTCAGAGGTCCCTGGAATGGTAATATGTGTACCCAGATAATACCTCCTCTACACACTCCCAGACTCACAATTTAGTTCCAGTGTGCTTCACCCTTTAGTATGGTATGTCATAGTCATTGTACTTCTGTCTCCATGGACTTCACGTTAAATAATGCACTGGTTTGTAGTTTCTAAGACCTGTTATTACTTGTACAGTGATTCCAATGTGAAAGGTACTGTTGGCCCTTTGAACTTGAATCTCACATACAGGACTTGTGAGAGACTGATGCTGCACACACCTGTGAGCACATCCATGGAGACCAGCCATTTGAACATGCACTGCCCTTGCTGATGCTTGGAACAGCATAGAAGCTGCCATTTTATCTATGACACTGTTATGCCTTGCCGTATAAATCAGCTGTGTAACACAGCCCTTAGGTTAATGTCTTACTTACCAAAACACACAACAAAACAAAGTTTTCCATTTCAACTGTCTTGTTCCTCCTTTGACCAGTCTCAGTCTGACCACTGTGTATTTACCTTGCGAACTGTCTGCATCCTGATTGACCCTGCATCCTGTTAGCCTGACTGGCTCCTGTCTTTGCTTTACCCTAAAGGTTCCTTGTGGCTACATTGTATCATAGTTGCTTTCCCAATTCTCATATTTCTCCTGGGGTATTGTGTCAGGTGGGTCTACAATGCATACTCAAAATATTTTATAGCATAATCAGTTTATTTATTGTACCATGGGTGGGAACTTGTCTCCAAATACCCGAATCATGGACTATCCCTTGTCTGGGTCTCATGTATGCATGAGTGATAAATTGTGACAGTATACCATGGCTGTATGCAGGGATTGGGAATGGTGCCTCCAGCACAACAAACAACGTCAGATAATGTGCATGAAATGTCTACACATGTTAGGACCCTGACAGTCCACACGCTGATTCACATTGCTCCCAACATATTGATGGGGCGTGCGTGGTGAATGACTGTGAGATTGATCAGCACAGAGGCAATGATGTTCCCAGATGCAGTGGGAATTTTAGAGGCCAATCTGTGTAGAAATGTTGTGATGACAGCTGCTGGTACAATAATCTTGAGATGTTAAGGGCAATATTTATACTTTTTGATGCAAAACTGCGCCGCCACAGTTTTGCGTCAAAAATATTACCGTTGGCTAACGCTAGCTCTTTGCGCTGTGCGGGTGTCAAATTTATACTTTGATACATGGTGGTGCAAACATTTGAGTCATTTGTTTTGACTCAAACCGCTGTGTCACGTCGTAAAGGAAAACAACGTTAACGCAGCAAAAATGACTGTGAGCCGGTTTACGACACAGCAAACCGGAAATGCAGCGTATTTTGACGCAATAGCGTCAAAATTCACCGCAAACACAGCAAGTTGTGCAGAGGAGAGCTAAAATGGATCCCAGATGCTTGCACAGACCCCAGGAAGATGACAACAGACCAGGAATTAGCCAGGAGGACCCACACAAGACCCAGGACAGGGAGAAGAAGAAAAGAAAGTGTTGCTTCAGTGCAGAGGAACAGGAAATTCTGGTGAAGAGGTGATGGAACACCAGCACCAACTGTTTGTCACCTCAAAGTTGCCAATCAGTAGGAGAGAGTCAATATGGCAGCAAATTGTTGACAAGATTCACAGTGTGGCAGAAGTACGCAGAACGGTCATTGAGTGCAAGAAACTCTAGCATGACTGCAAGCGCAGGACCAAGAAAAAGATGGCCAGGAACAGGAAGGCAGCACTGCAGACTGGAGGTGGGAGTCCAGCACCACAAGAGCCCCTGGACCACGTGGAGGAGATGGTCGCAGCCGTCATCCCTGAGGAGATCGTCACAGAGATTCAAGGACTGGACAGCGCAGACTACCAGGAGACAACGCACATGCAGGGTAAGTTGCATGGTGAATTAAAATTCACTAATATTAACTGCAACCGGGGGGGTGGACATACCTACTACACAATGCATGTCAGCCATGATATTCAGTGAGTGGAATGGGTAAAGTGGCACGGCATGGGGGCATGGCCCGTACTGTGGAAACCTGGGGCACACCACTACACTATACCAACAACCTTTGCAAGGGGGTATGCTGCCATGCCAAGGGTGTTGCAAAGGTTAAGCCAGGCCAAGAGGGCAGCGTACAACATAAAACTGGCGGCCCGTCACACGTCAGCCAATATACTCCATACATTAACTAGGGCCCAATTAACAACCTCTGGCCATACCTGCAAATGGAATGTAACATTGACAACAGTTGCAACTACCTCCTCTGCTGTGTGTGCAGGTTAAGTAGCTAATGGCATTAACGTCCCCATGGATCAAACACACCCAAATTAGAGGGTTCAGGGTGACAATGTTATCAATCCCCTGAAATCAAGACAAATGTTCCAATCCTGTCAAATGTGATTGCCAAAAGTTGCTACAAACATCAGCCATTGTCATGAACGTTAGGAGGTACACTGCACTAATGTCATACCCATGCTGCATATGTCAGGGTCCACCCTGTGCCTGGGTCACTATAGCTCCAATGACACCATGCAACATCCCAAATGTCATACTGCTCAGACAACAGCATTGAAGGGGAGAACACATGTAACTGTTCACAGAAATACACCAGCACAGTCAGAGGAGCAAATAGTACACTGCTACGACTATCAGTGCAATCCAATGTACCACACATTCCCCAACACCAGCAGTACACATTACCAATGCTGACATCCATATCGTGCCATAACAATGCTATACATAGTATATGCTACATCTTAACTACATATAGGTGGATGTGAAAGATCAGAGACTGGGGCAGGCCCAGATTGTTACGTGTGGTGCTAGTGCCATGAGAGCACCCACAGCCAGTGAAAGGCCTCACCATGAGAATGGAAGTAGACAGAGGGTTGAGTAGGACAAGAAGGTGGCAATTCACTATTTGGCCAGAACCAACACCTAGAGGATATGATGCTGACAAGTCCACTAACTGACCACAATACATGTGACATGCAGGTGGGGCATAGGCCTGGGAGAATGCCAATCTGAAAGACAGGGACAATGGACAGGAACCAAGATCACAATGTGAAAATAATCGGAAGGCAGGCATGTCACATTACAAAGCCCACAACACAGACACACTAATTGTACCATATCTCATTGCATAGGACGATGGATCTCCTGCGGATATGCCTGTCCAGGACTACCCTGATGACATGGATGACAAGCTGACAAACATCAGCCAGCAGACCCTCCAAGAGGTCCTTGGAACCCTCCAGACCCCACCTTCAGTCACAAGGAGGAGCACAGAACTAGCAGCCATCACAGAGGACCCACCCTCAACACCAATTGTATGACCTGCCAGCTCCAAAAAAGCTGAGGAATCTGACAACACTGGCACCAGTTTTGAGAGAACTTTTGTTGGAGTAGAGCGGGAGCTGGCAAATGAGGTGCGGGTGGGGATGCAAAATATGGCTGGCAGCCTAGAGGGGGTGCATTCGTGCATGATGTCAACTAAAGAACAGGCATCAGCTATGCAAGGGCAAACAACTATCTTGCAGGAAGTAGAAAAAAGGTTGAAGGAAATCAGCACAGCCGTAATACAGTTGACCCAACACCTACAACAGCAATCCTGTCAACGCATGCACGAATGCAACATTGAACCCCTCAGGGCCGACCTGGCTGCCCACCACCGTGATGTGGCTGCTATTCTTAAGAACCAGCAGATCCTCCTTGTTGCAGTACTGCCCTTAAGACCCCTACAGGTAGCAGCTACCGGGATGTCTGACTCCACGTCTTCAAACACTGAGGTGTGTGTTGCCCCTTCACAACCACCACCACCAAGGGCAGAGGAGACTACACACACATCAGAAGATGAAGACGTGGAACAAATCACCTTCACACGTAAGAGTAGCCAGTAGCACTAGTCCCTGCCACATGGCAACATATTACCAAGGTCCTGTGCTTTGTAACATGCCATTCTTGCAACAACTGTACTCAAGCACTGTTCTTCAACCCACTGTTTATCTTGTCACCCTGCCTGGTGATTGTCTCTCACTAACTCATTGGCAAATCCTGTCCCTCTGCACTGTCTGACACTTCACCCCAGCATGTCCAATGACATGTCCTTTTGCACATGTGTCTGATCACAATGGAAGATGTCACAATAATGGACTCACAATCATGGACAATGTACATATAGCACTACAGCACTTTCAAAATGAATAGCACTGACACAACCACTTTGTTTCTGTGTAATGTGACACATCAACCATGCAGTAGATCAGTGATGTTTGCCACCTGTCAATGATTATAGATTGTCAATACAACTGCCCTGAAATAATGTGGGCTGATAACTATACACAGTGGCCTGGATTGTACCATCATCTGCCCTTCCTGAGGGAAATAGAAACTACACAGTATAATGCTGTGTTGGACAGAATAACGCTTCCTCAAGGGATGTCTAAGCCAGAAAATACTGCCTTCAATTGTTGCTGATAGTGAAAACATTCGTATTTGACATTTGCAATTTAAACCTAACACACACCAAACTGCATGAAGGGATGTGTATGAGTTTCTATACAAATAAGTAACCATGCTGCACACTGTAACAATTGTGAGTTATGTACACTACCCTACAAGAGAGCATACTACCACTCACCTTATAAGGAATTGCTTGGACATCAAGCTGCAGGCAGAATTAACACAGTGTCCCCAATACCAATTCTGGTCGCACAGTATGTGACATTGAAAACATACATCACAAAATAACCACACTTTGGGATCCATAGTAACCGTGAGTGGTGGGTGCAATGAATGGCTGAATCTTAGCTAAGTAGCTTTGGGGTAGCTGCCAATGTATCAGCTCAGTTGGGATATGGTTGCAGCATGGGACACAAAAGCTAATACAAAAGAGATGCTGTTCACTCATGGCAAGGCCCTGATCTACAAGCATTTGACACATACTGTAAAGGGTTAACCACATCTTTATAAAGAGTAAAAACAGAAGATAAAACTAGGGGAAACACCTTACCTAATCTAAAGTACTCTAACTACACATTACCCACAACTGTCCCTAACTAACTTAAGCTAAACTTACTTATCACATTTAATGAAACGATGTAAACATCAACCCCCCACACCCCTTATAAGACGGGATACATGGAGGACAACAGATACTAACCTAAACACATTCTATCCTATACCAAACAAATATATATTTTTTATAACTTTTTTTGTAATTTTTTTGGTCATGTTTTAATTTTTTTTAAACCCCAATATTGCCCCCCACCCACCCACACACATAATAAAAAAATGTAGAAATATTCAAGAAACCCCACCCCCCACCCACTACTACTAACTAAACTAACAGCCTATACTAACCTAACACTAAGCCCCCTAAACCCACTAAGTTTAAGAACCAGGAAAGAGGAGGGAGGGGAGGGAATCATGTCCGCGTTCATGCCTACAGGTTGGCCCTCCTCAGGGTCTTTTTAATGGCACGCACCCGCCAGTTGACCTGTGCCACCTCCTGCTGCAGTCTGGTCATCTTTCGTAGGACACTGTCCAATTTACTTTGCATCTCTGCAAAAGCTGCAGGGTCTATGGATGCAGCAGGGGTGGTCTGGGTGCCAGCTGAGGAAGTATAGGCCCTTGTCAGTGCAATGTCTGTAGGCTGTGAGGCAGGTGTTGCTGTGACTGCTCCTGGAGCTGTTGCAGTTGACGGTCCCGCAAAGGTCCCAGCTGCTTTGGTGCCACCTGGCTGGTAGTGGTGGTGCTGGTGGTGGTGGCTGTGTTAGACATAGAGGGTCCCCCTTGTACAAATGTCCTCCACGCTCCGGAGGCTCTTTAATGGCGATATCTTCTTGCCATTTTGCGGTACCCAGACTCAACATCAAGAATGTGGCGGTATCGCATTGCCCAGCGTTCAAACTCCCGAATCTGGATGGGAGTCATATTTGCAGCTGTTAGGACAAATAGAAAACCAAACATTAGGTACTGCATTGTGTGAAATGGCTCAAGAAGTAAATCAGACATTACATCTAAGGTATCTGTAACAGCCCATATCATCATACAGATCACTGACAGTCCCTGAGGATGTACATGGCAAGCTAGTCTACAAATGTCCTATCATCAAATAGCACATCCAAACCCTACAAGATGGGTAACCACTGGAATGAATTTGGCATTATAGTTCTGCCAGTTGTCAGGTAAAAATCCTGCTGCATATCCTCCACCAATGCCAGGCCAACAAATTTCTATGTACTGGATGGCAATCTAGGGTCACAAGATCTGAGAGTTGTAAATGGACTTGCCAGTATAGAAAGCACATGCTAATCATGAGTGGGTACGCTAGGTTTGGACAAGTGATTTACTGATTTACATGTCTGTGTACCAAACTTGGATCATCAGTCCTAGGTACACTATTCCCAACCCTACGCCTGTGTCTGAGGGGGGTTGGACAATCAACTAAAAACAAAGACACCCAGGAAGCTTTGGAAAGCGGTACATGTGTTAGGCCAGCACACCACAGGTAATGAGGAACTCCAAAGAGGATACACCCAAACCTTAGACAATCCCATCAACACTTATCTGTGGAAATGCATACCTTTGTCCACATCAGTTACCACCATTAATCCATGACTTACAACAAACAGATAGATGCAAGCACACCTCTGGCCATGAGATGCATGCAAACCTAGGCTATTGTACTCAAGTGCCTCATCCTCGTAGCACTACATGTGGAGCTACGTGCAGCTAGGAAGTTTAACATACAGTCAAACATGTCCATTAGTGAATAGGGAAGCTGAAGTCTGTGGCTAACACTTTGGCATCCCTCTTCTGGGAGAATCAGGGTCTGACTGGCTGACTAATTCACTAATATGGTCCACTGCCACTTTTTCAGATTCAAGTTTTATCCACGTCTCATCCCTATTCACATTGCCTACAGGACTGACCTAGAATCCCAAATTAGGAGAATACGATAAGGATCGGCCAACTCAAACATGGTGATATAATGATGTTCCACTCATGGAACAAAACAAATGATTGACCAGCGCATCACACCTTCCTATGGGTCCAACACACAGGAGTCAATCACACATCATCAGCTACCACAACACAGAACATAAATATCAACACTTACTGGAGATGTCTGGGTCCGCAAATCGAGCTACCTCTCCAATAGTGTAGGGTGCTGGTCCACCTGTAAGGCATGGAAGGGAGAAATGTGCTCAATGTCTGTGCACTGTACAACAATTCAAAAAACAAATACTATGTGTAATGTGAACTCAGAAAGTAAAGCCTCTCAGACATGATGATACTGCATCCTACATACCACTGCAAACATGTACAGATCCGGGGACTCCAGTGAGTAGTAGACACATACCTGCACACATGCAGTGGCCCTAACTATCATGTTGTGGCAAACATGATCCTTCATTAGTGAGCAGACAAAATCATGGAGTGTATTACTCTCATCATGTGTATACATGAGAGAAATCCAAAGCCACTTTCCGTGAGGACTGCAATACCAGTCACCCAGACATTGTGACTAAGACCAATTTTAGACACACAGGTACAATATACAGAGGGCCAGGGACACTTGTTTCCCCTCAATTTGTATCATTTTCTTCAATTGATGTGCCACAGCTATGGTGAGTTGCATCAACCATAGAGATATAAACCCATGTGTATACCTTTTGCTAGCCACCCTAAATTAAATTAAATGTGGCACTACAAACTCCAAATATCAGTTTAAGATGTTAGCTGAGCGCAGCTATAACTTGTTAGGTATGTGTCCAAATCCAGTTCAGACATGTATCAGAAACAAATGGAGGGACACAATATTTATGATAATTTCCAGGATTTCCATGATCTGTTTCCTGACACACTCACCGAACACACATGAAACATATGTTTGTGCCACATTGTCATCATCAATTGACGTGAAGCTGCACTAATAGTCTGGCAACTGTTGTGTTTATAAAGTTAGTGTAGCTGTTGCGTCAACAAATTACGGTAATGTGTTGGAAATTTCTACACCTCACAGGCAACCTTGGCCCATATCTAAACATATTTTGCACCACATTTGTGTTGCTGTTTGACACAAATGCGGCGCAAACTTACTACATACAATTGTATTTTTTAAGTTTGCGCCACTCTTGCTTAAAAACAGCTCGCAATTGTGGTGCTAACAAAGTAGAAATATGGCCCTGTATGTTTCAAAAGCATTCCACATGTTCAAAAACATTGCCGGCAGATTATGAAAAAATCAGCTACTGTCACTACAGAGCATTTAAACGTGCACATTACCCTGATTTGTACTCACCAACAGGGCCACCAATAACAATGCCCAGGTGGACCAGCAGATCTTGCTCCCTGGATACAAGGTCAGCCCAGCGGTGCTTCAGCTGGTGGTCATTTGGTGGTGTGTTAAATATCCTCTGCAGATGGTGCAACGCCTTTGCCCACCGGAGCCTCCGTGCCTCTGTGTGATAACCTTGGATCACACGACCACCTGCCTCAATCATCAGGGGTAGGAAATAGCACACCAGCCAAATGAACACACCCAGCTCCTCCTCTCTCATGCTGCCCAGACAAGGCCTACCCAACATTATGTGAGGAAAATAAAGAGGGGATAAATGGGAAAAAAGGAGAATAGAGAGAAAGTAGGACAGGAAAAATACAAAAAAACAACTAGCACAGCCCAACTATACCCAAACTACCACTACCCACAACAGACTCCCAACACAACAAAGACAAATGTTGACAACACAAATGACCACAAAAACACTCAGACAGGATACCACAGACAGTTATGAAACACAAAAAGAAAATGTAAAGACCACAATGGAGACAAAATCACAAAATGCACAGAGAGACAATTTTAGACACAGCCACACAGTCAAGAAATATCACAGACTGCAAAGTGAAAGTGAAAGTACACCCACTGGACCAATTCTGTAAACAGGATATCCTATTACATCACTTCCTGCCTCAAATGCAGTGCGTTTTTATTGTTGTGCGTCAAAATATTATGACGCTTACAGTCTGCGCGTCATTTGTTTTTTACACACATGAGTAGATTTAACCCCGCATCCATATGGTTAAAAAATGTTTACAACTTAACCAATTTCCGGGAGTACAGTGTGAGAAATACTGCTCAGGGCCAATGGATGTTTCAGAGCATTTTGCGTCATATTTCTAAGCATAAGTGTCATTTTTCGATACATCCGCGTCATTTTTGACACGTATGCGTCAAAATTTCTGACATAAACTGGGTTTGGGTCATTTTCCCATTTAAATGGTACATGACAGTTGTGACAATACAGAGATAGGCTGATTGCACCCAATTTGGGCATTACGGGGTATGGGCACATGTGACAGATCATACTACTGCAGACCATGATCCGCTACTTGGTTTACAGGATTTTCACTCTTCAAGGACGCAATAGATGGCCAAATGTGTGGCCTATAAATATGTATTACCCAATTTGGGCATGTTTGGCGTCAAGAGAGGATAGCAAGGCGACGCACATAAGTACAATAAGTCAATGCCTATGGGTCAATGTGTGTGATTTGGCTACTACTATTGTTGTTGACCCACTGTGTGACCATCACAAGATGCATTGTAGCAAATATGCTTGTATGCATGTGGAGTCATTGTGTCCAACCTCAGATGCAAGTCAGTGTGGAAATGAGAGAGGACATGTGTTAGTCATACATGTAGCAACAACTCTTGTGTGCACTTTATAGTTTTTTTGCAACATAAACACCACAAATGACAAAGCATGTACTGGATAGATACCAGACAGTTGTTCATGTCAATGGTCCAAAACTTGGCCATCACATGTCCTGGAATGTTGGACACTACTTCCTAGGCACTTGTTTGTTGAGCCACCATGAGTCAGGCACGGGTACATACTATGTGGGTACCGTGTTTGTGACACGGAGACCCAAAGATAACCCACTTTTGTATTGTTACGCCACAGTTGAGATCATATAACTAAGCCATGTCTCTCCTGTGGCAGTGGAGGACCAGCAGACCAAGCAGCACATGTTCACATATTTCCAGTGGTCAAATGCACAGAGGTGTCTGGTTCATGTGTGTAGGCCAGTGTTTCGCCTGTATAATTATTGGGATCTATGTTGTCACAGTTATGTGCAGGTCTAGTCATGAGTCTGTGGTGCCATTTCCTGTATCTACGAAGTATCCTTCGCAAATCTATAGAAGTAAAGCCAATGAGGATTTGAGAACACACATGGGAATGGTCCAACCCTGTCACTGCAGACATGTTATGAGACTGTCAACATGGCAACCTTGGTGTGCTGATACAGTTAATATCTCAGGATTATTGTACCAGCAGCTGTCATCACAACATTTGTACACATGTTGGCCTCTAAAATTCCCACTGCATCTGGGAACATCATTGCCTCTGTGCTGATTAATCTCACAGCCATTCACCATGCACACCCCATCAATATGTTGGGAGCAATGTGAATCAGCGTGTGGACTGTCAGGGTCCTAACATGTGTAGACATTTCATGCACATTATCCGACGTTGTTTGTTGTGCTGGAGGCACCATACCCAATCCCTGCATACAGCCATGGTACACTGTCACAATTTATCACTCATGCATACATGAGACCCAGACAAGGGATAGTCCATGATTCGGGTATTTGGAGACAAGTTCCCACCCATGGTACGATAAATAAACTGATTATGCTATACATTTTTTTGAGTATGCATTGTAGACCCACCTGACACAATACCCCAGGAGGAATATGAGGTTTGGGAAAGCAACTATGATACAAATGTAGGCACAAGGAACCTTTAGGGTAACACAAAGACACGAGCCAGTCAGGCTAACAGGATACAGGGTGAATCAGGATGCAGACAGTTCACTAGGTAAATACACAGTGGTCAGACTGAGACTGGACAAAGGAGGAACAAGACAGTTGAAATGGAAAACTGTGTTTTGTCGTGTGTTTTGGTAAGTAAGACATTAACCCAAGGGCTGTGTTACACAGCTGATTTATACGGCAAGGCATAACAGTGTTATAGATAAAATGGCAGCTTCTATGCTGTTCCAAGCATCAGCAAGGGCAGTGCATGTTCAAATGGCTGGTCTCCATGGATGTGCTCACAGGTGTGTGTAGCATCAGTCTCTCACAAGTCCTGTATGTGAGATTCAAGTTCAAAGGGCCAACAGCACCTTTCACATGGGAATCACTGTACAAGTGATAACAGGTCTTAGTAACTACAAGCCAGTGCATTATTTAACGTGACGTCCATGCAGACAGAAGTACAATGACTATGGCATACCATACTAAAGGGTGACGCACACTGGAACTAAATTGTGAGTCTGGGAGTGTGTAGAGGAGGTATTATGTGGGTACACATATTACCATTCCAGGGACCTCTGAAGACGGGTGGTGTGAGACCGGGAACATGGGTGTGTCAGGACTTAGGGCATGGGCTGACATATGCAGGGGATGTCATGTGAGCAATGCTTGTCATACCTGGGGCACTTGTGCTATGACTTTGCTGCATAAATGGAAATCTAGTCACACATTGTCTTTGCAAAGATAGGTGATGTAACAGTTACTGCTGTCAAGGGTCTGGTCATACATTCCTGTTACTAATGCAATAGCACATCCACTGTCTCAAGTATGATGAATTTTGTTCCATCATTGACTGATGGTGTCTTAGTTGTGTGCCATATGCTGAAATGAACCTTGTTGCCAACATGTATGTGTGAAAAAGTTGTGGTCCTCTGCTATCACCCTTCAAATGGGACATTTAAAGGATATATGTCATTTACAGTGTGAGTGAATGTGGCTGTACATTCATACCCATCTACTAGTTTAGCAAAGTTCTGTGTCCTAATCAGTATTTCAGCAATGCTCCATGAGGCTACACTCTGAAGCTGATAGTTAGAGATAATGTTTGCAAAAATGATTTTCCAGACCATGATATGGTGATTAGTATAGCTTTTTATTTACATATGGTTAGACAGTGGTGATGGGTGAGTAGGGTCAAAAGACATTTTGTGCAATCTGTTGTCTCTGACGCAATCCTGCTGCTGGATTTGGATGGTCCCCCTCATGTTGATGGCCAGCATCCTCCTCTTCCTCCTCTTCAGGCATTTGTGGGTTGGGTTCATATAGGGGCATGTTCCTTCTTACACATATGTTGTGCAGGATTGTACAGGTCAAAATTATTTTGCACACCATTTCTGGTGAGTATAGGAGGCTGCCTCCGGTGATTTCGAGGCACCTGAATCTTGACTTCAGGATGCCAAAGGTCCTCTCGACTATGGTGCATGTCCTCCTATGTGCCTCATTATAGGCACGCTCTGATGCAGTGCTTGGGTTGCCAAATGGTGTCATAATCCATGGCTGGATCCCATACCCGTGATCAGCTGAAAGAGAAAATGAGTGAGAACATGTTGATGTAGCTTGCCCCATAAATATCACCTTGCATGGCAGTAGGTCTCTTATGTTGTCTGTGACTCATTGGTGTTTGTGTTATTGTGTCAATTGCTAGGCTTCTAGGATGTACCATCAGCATTGGGTTGTTTCCTTATCTGAACAGGTGTTTGGCTGTTGACTGGATGTCAGCAGTGTTTTTGGAGAGTTGCAGTACAGTGTTTACTCCTTTGCATTGTGACTTGTGATACAGGTGTCCCTGTGTCTTAAGTGGTTGTAAGATGATAGTTGCATACACCGAATCAATTTGACAGTGATGGTAACACGGTTGCATCTATGTACCCTGGACATCCCATACAATTTGACATATGCAATAGATTAATTTAAGCATCTGTGAGACCCTATGATTTGGCAAGGTGACATTGTGCAAAACATCTCCATACATTATGAGCACTGACGTGTTAACAATTGACTATACACTGGTTTCACATGAGTGACAAGTTCACTGCAGACCTATTTCTCTGCCCTTGCCAAGTCGACTCAGGTTGTTACGTGTTCCTATACTACTGAACATGTGCAGATTCCGATGGCTAACTTGGTTGTGAGGTTATCATTCTGAGTTTCAGAAGGTCCGTATAGCGGTACATCTGTTGTGTGTGTGTTAATTTGGCGCAATGCGAATGTGTAGGAATGTGCACTTTCAATATTGTCCCATCAAGATGTGTTCTTCGCACAGTCCACTTGCATCTTGGTAGGGTGCAATGTGAGAGCAGGAGTGATGTGAGATATTGGAACGGCCTCAATGATTGCACGTGACCTTCATTGTACTCCTCATCATGCTATGTTTATCATGGTGTTTTACCTGCAGCTAAAAACATTACACACCCCTTACACAGTATGTATTGATTTGAAGGGTGTTGGATTGAGTGTTATTGATGTGATATTGAAAGTTTCTTCTTCCCAGATGTACTGCCAGTTGGGGCCATGTGTTTGTCATTGTGTTGTTTTTTAATTGTTCCCTTGTGTCTGTGGAGTGGCATCAGTTGTTATTTGGAACGGTCATTTCTCCCTAGGTGTGTCTCCCATTGGGTGAAGATATGAAACATGCCTAGCGGTGTCACAACCTCAGTGTGTTCCTGTCCACATGTCGATGTTGTGGTGTATGTGTTGTGTGTCCTAGAGGGTTGCTGTGCAGGGTGTATATAAGTAGGTTTCTGTACTTACCAACAAGTAGTCCATTTCCATATCGTCCATCCTGGAAGTGTTGATTGATGGTGCAGTGACGGAAGATGAATGAATCATGTACACTCCCAGGATACTTTGCCACAATGTTGGTGATCAATCCCTGGTGATCGACAATGGCCTGCACATTGATGAAGTGTGTGTGCTTCCTGTTGCGGTATTGATGTTCAGTTGCAGCAGGTGGCACAATGCGTACATGTGTGCAGTCAATGGCACCAAGGATGTGTGGGAAGCCATTAATGAGGTAAAACCCCTGTTTTGTCTCCTGCTGCTTCTGATGTGTGTTGGGGAAGCAGATGTGGGGGGGTGTAAGTGAGATGATGGCATCCAGTACCTTGGGGAGGAAGGCAGAGAATGATGGCTGTGAGATCCCAGCAACCAGGGCGCCAGTGGTTTGAAAGGAACCACTTGCCAACATGTGTAGTACAGCTTGGTTTCTGGTGGATTGGTGCGGGGTGTCTGCAAGCTGGGTGCCAACTGTGGCTCAATGTTGCGCAGCAGCTGCTGAATGGCTTGTCAGTTCAGCCTGTACCTCTGAATAATGTCTTGTTGGCGGAGTTCCATAAGGGTTGTCCTGGTGCGGAATATGCACTCCTGCCTTCTGCGTTGCCTTTGGGGTCCCTGCTGGTGTTGTGAAAGCTGCTGTTATTGTTCCTGTCCTCTGCGTCTGCGTGCATGCTGGATGAAAAGCACCTCCATGTCTTCCTTTTGGAGCTCTGCTGTTGCTTCTTTGTGGTTTCATTAAATACAGGTGTGTTTGCCCCATTTTAACGCCTGCCCTGACCCAGGCATTATTTTTTGACGCAAATCGGGTTGTGCACCATTTTCAGCCTCCGCCCCCCGGCCTTGCGTCATTTTTGCGTGGTAGTGTAAATAAGGCACATGGGTGTTTCTGTAATTTTTTGGACGGGAACGCATACCTTGCATGTCATTAATGCAAGGCAGTTTCCCGGATCCAGAAAATGACCCACACAGTGGGATTTTGGCGTTCGCAGCCTCGGGCGTCAGAGTTTAAATATGGTGCACGGTTTGCGCCGAATGTGCGTCAAACTTTTTGATGCTCATTCGGCACAAACAGAGTATAAATATGCCCCTAACTGTATCAGCACACCAAGGTTGACCTGTTGACAGTCTCATAACATGTCTGCAGTGACAGGGTTGGACCATCCCCATGAGTGCTCTCAAATCCTCATTGGCTTTACTTCTATAGATTTGCAAAGGATACTTTGTAGATACAGGAAATGGCACCACAGACTCATGACTAGACCTGCTCGAAACTGTGACAACATTGATCCCAATAATTATACAAGCAAAATATTGGCCCACACATAAACTAGACACCTCTGTGCATTTGACCACTGGAAATATGTGAACATGTGCTGCTTGGTCTGCTGGTCCTCCACTGCCACAGGAGAGACATGGCTCAGTTATATGACCTCAGCGGTGGTGTAACAATACAAATGTGGCTTATCTTTGGGTCTCCGTGTCACAAGCACGGTACCCACATAGTATGTACCCGTGCCTGACTCATGGTGGCACAACAAACAAGTGCCTAGGAAGTAGTATCCAACATTCCAGGACATGTGATGGCCAAGTTTTGGACCATTGACATGAAAAATCATCTGCTATCTATCCAGTGCATGCTTTGTCATTTGTGGTGTTTATGTTACAAAAAAACTATAAAGTGCACACAGGAGTTGTTGCTACATGTATGACTAACACATGTCCTCTCTCATTTCCACACTGACCTGCATCTGAGGTTGGACACAATGACTCCACATGCATACAAGCATATTTGCTACAATGCATCTTGTGATGGTCACACAGTGGGTCAACAACAATAGTAGTAGCCAAATCACACACATTGACCCATAGGCATTGACTTATTGTACTTATGTGCGTCGCCTTGCTATCCTCTCTTGATGCCAAACATGCCCAAATTGGGTAATACATATTTCTAGGCCACACGTTTGGCCAACTATTGCATCCATGAAGAGTGAAAATCCTGTACACCAAGTAGCGGATCATGGTCCGCAGTAGTATGATCTGTCACATGTGCCCATACACCGTAATGCTCAAAGTGGGTGCAATCAGCCTATCTCTGTATTGTCACAACTGTCATGTACCATTTAAATGGGAAAATGACCCAAACCCAGTTTATGTCAGAAATGTTTACGCATATGCATTAAGAAATTACGCACAGGCGTCTAAAAATGACGCTTATGCTTTGAAATATGATACACAATGCCCTGAAACATCCATTGGCCCTGAGCGGTATTACCCACACTGTACCCCCGGAAATTGGTTACATTGGAAACATTTGTGAACCATATGGATGCGGCGATAAATCCACACATGTGCGTAAAAAAAATGACCCGCAGACTGTAAGCGTCATAATATTTTGACGCATAACAATAAAAACCCACCGCATTTCAGGCAGGAAGTGATGTAATAGGATATCCTGTTTACAGAATTGGTACAGTGGGTGTACTTTCACTTTGCAGTCTGTGATATTTCCGGACTGTGTGGCGGTATCTAGAATTGTCTCTCTGTGCATTTTGTGATTTTGTCTCCAGTGTGGTCTTTAAATTGTCTTTATTGTGTTTCATAACTGTCTGTGGTATACTGTCTGAGTGTTTTTGTGGTCACTTGTGTTGTCATCATTTGTCTTTGTTGTGTTGGGAGTCTGTTGTGGGTAGTGGTAGTTTGGGTATAGTTGGGCTGTGTTTGTTTTTTTTTTGCATTGTTCCTGTCCTACTTTCTCTCTATTCTCCTTTTTTCCCCTTTATCCCCTCTTTATTTTTCTCACATAATGTTGGGTAGGCCTTGTCTGGGCAGGATGGGAGAGGAGGAGCTGGGTGGATTCATTTGGCTGGTGTGCCATTTCCTACCCCTGATGTTTGAGGCAGGTGGTTGTGTGATCCAAGGTTATCACACAGAGGCACGGAGGCTCCGGTGGGCAAAGGTGTTGCACCATCTGCTGAGGATATATAACACACCACGAAATGACCACCAGCTGAAGCACCGCTGGGCTGACCTTGTATCCAGGGAGCAAGATCTGCTGGACCACCTCAGCATTGTGATTGATGGCCCTGTTGGTGAGTACAAATGAGGGTAATGTGCACGTTTAAATGCTCTGTAGTGACAGTAGCTGATTTTTTCATAATCTGCCGGCAATGTTTTTGAACATGTGGAATGCTAATGAAACATGCAGGGCCATATTTCTACTTTGTTAGCACCGCAATTGCTACCTGTTTTGAAGCAAGAGCAGCGCAAACTTAAAAAATACAATTGTATGTAGTAAGTTTGAGCCGCATTTGTGTCAAACAGCAACACAAATGTGGTGCAAAATATGTTTAGATATGGGCCACAGTTGCCTGTGAGGTGTAGAAATTTCCGACACATTACCGTCATTTGTTGACGCAACAGCTACACTAACTTTATAAACACAACAGCAGCCAGACTACTAGTGCCGTCTTCACTTCAATTGATGATGGCAATGTGGCACAAACATATGTTTCATGTGTGGTCGGTGAGTGTGTCAGGAAACAGATCATGGAAATCCCAAAAATGTTCATAAATATTGTGTCCCTCCATTTTTTTCGGATACATGTCTGAACTGGATTTGGACACATACGTAACAAGTTACAGCTTCGCTCAGCTAACATCTTAGACTGGTATTTGGAGTTTGTAGTGCCACATTTCAATTAGGGTGGCTGGCAAAAGGTATGCACATGGGTTCATATTCATATCTCTATGCGTCGTTGTTAGTCCAATTTTTCCTTATTTATTTTGTTGTGAAAAAGACAAGATATTTCCAGAAAAAGGTACATCAGTAAATGAATCCAGAAGAAAGACAAAGGAGTTAGCCAACACGTGTTTCGCCCCTAACAGGCACGTAAGCCGGGGCTTTCTCAAGGCTGAAAGGAAAAGAAAAGAAAACAATATCCAACTGAGAATAATAGAATTTGGTGAGAAGAGTGATTAGAATAAAGCCACACCGAAGGGTGACAATTTCCAGAATACATGCAATGGATTAGCATTATCGGTTGCTAATTAGTCCCAAGAAGGCAATACTTGGGAAAAATATTAAAAAAGTATAAAAAATATGTGAAAGAAAAGATCATTCCAAGGTATGAGATATTGATTGATTCTTGAAACTAGTAAAGGTGAATGAATATAAATTGCGAATATGTGGGTGAATTAGTAAGGTCTAAGAAAGTCGTGATAAATGTGACCTTAAAATTAGAAACAATAAATTGATAAGCAGTAAGTGAAGAGTGAATGATACAAACAATGAATTACAATATGATACCAGTGATTAAAGTAATGTGATAAATAAGGAAATATTGGACTAACAACGACGCATTTTGAAATCTTGTCCACCTGAATTATATCTAATTTATGGCATTAGGACCTTAAACAAAAATAAATAAATAAATAATTTTGTTTAACGAGGGACTTTTCCACTTTTTTTCATTTTATCTCTTCTTTGGAGGACTTGGGTCCATGTCCCCCGGCAAAGTCCCCACATAATATGCAATGAACTAGGCATTTTATACAGGAAACTAGTGCCTTTGGACCCTCTCCACTTTTGGAGTCTTTTTTGCATGCAACTCATATCTCTATGGTTGGTGCAACTCACCATAGCTGTGGCACCTCAATTGAAGATAATTATACAAATTGAGGGGTAACAACGGTCCCTGGCCCTCTGTACATTGTACCTGTGTGTCTAAAATTGGTCTTAGTCACAATGTCTGGGTGACTGGTATTGCAGTCCTCATGGAAAGTGGCTTTGCATGTCTCTCATGTATACACATGATGAGAGGAATACATTCCATGATTTTGTCTGCTCACTAATGAAGGAGCATGTTTGCCACGACATGATAGTTAGGGCCACTGCATGTGTGCAGATATGTGTGTATCATTCACTGGAGTCCCTGGATCTGTACATGTTTGCAGTGGTATGTAGGATGCAGTACCATCATGTCTGAGAGGCTTTACTTTCTGAGTTCACATTACACATAGTATTTGTTTTTTGAATTGTTGCACAGTGCATAGACATTGAGCACATTTCTCCCTTCCATGCCTTACAGGGGGACCGGCACCCTACACTATTGGAGAGGTGGCTCGATTTGCGGACCCAGTTATCTCCAGTAAGTGTTGATATTTATGTTCTGTGTTGTGTTAGCTGATGATGTGTGATTGACTCCTGTGTGTTGGACCCATAGCAAGGTGTGATGCGCTGGTCAATCATTTGTTTTGTCCATGAGTGGAACATCATTTTATCACCATGTTTGAGTTGGCCAATCCTTATTGTATTCTCATAATTTGGGATTCTAGGTCAGTCCTGTAGGCACGGCAATGTGAATAGGGATGAGTCATGTGGATAAAACTTGAATCTGAAAAAGTGGCAGTGGACCATATTAGTGAATTAGTCAGCCAGTCAGACCCTGATTCTCCCAGAATAGGGATGCCAAAGTGTTAGCCACAGACTTCAGCTTCCCTATTCACTAATGGACATGTTTGACTGTATGTTAAACTTCCTAGCTGCATATAGCTCTACATGTAGTGCTACGAGTATGAGGTACTTGAGTACAATGGCCTAGGTGTGCATGCAGCTCATGGCCAGAGGTGTGCTTGCATCTATCTGTTTGTTGTAAGTCATGGTTTAATGGTAGTAACTGATGTGGACAAAGGTATGCATTTCCAAAGATAAGTGTTAATGGGATTGTCCAAGGTTTGGGGGTATCCTATTTGGAGTTCCTCCTTACCCGTGGTGTGCTGGCCAAACCCATGTGCAGCTTTCCAAAGATTCCTGGGTGTCCTTGTTGTTAGAAATTATTAGTTGATTGTCCACCCCCCCTTCAGACACAGGTGTAGGGTTGGGAATAGTGCACCTAGGACTGATGATCCAAGTTTGATACACAGACATGTAAATCAGTAAATCATGTGTCCAAACCTAGGGTACCCACTCATGCTTAGCACATGCTTTCTATACTGGCAAGTCCATTTACAACTCTCAGATCTTGTGGCCCTAGATTGCTATCCAGCACATAGAAATTTGTTGGCCTGGCAGTGGTGGAGGATATGCAGCATGATTTTTACCTGCCAACTGGCAGAACTATGATGCCAAAGTCATTCCAGTTGTTACCCATCTTGTAGGTTTTGGATGTGCTATTTGATGATAGGACATTTGTAGACTGGCTTGCCATGTACTTCCTCAGGGACTGTCAGTGATCTGTATGATGATATGGGCTGTTACAGATACATTAGATTTAGGGGGTCATTACAACATTGGCGGTAAAAGGCGCTTACCGCCGTGCAGAAGACCGCCAATACACCGCCGCCACCGCGGAACTCCGCCACAGCTATTATGACACACATCTCGGAATCTGCCGAAATTCAGACACCCACACAAGTCCGCCACACCAAAGGTCAGTGTTAAACTAGTGATAACAAAACCTGCGCGCTGATATTTCTTGACATTTACATGATGTTTTACAAGTTGGCAAGACGTGCAACTCGTTTCATGAGCATTTAACTTTGTTGTTCATTGCGCGCTACCTTTTCTTGACATTTACATGGTGGCATTCAAATCGGCGAAATGCACGATTCACTTCTCGTGTGTAATTCATGCTGTTCATTGTGCGCTACCATTTTCTGGCATTTACATGGTGGCATTCGAATCGGCAACACGCGCGATTCTTTCCTTGAGTGTTTTTTCATGTTATTCATTGTGCGCTACCATTTCTTGGCATTTGCATGGTGGCATTTGAATCGACAAGACGCAAGATTCTTTCCCTGAGTGCTTTTCATGTTGTTCATTGTGCGCTACCATTTCTTGGCATTTGTATGGTTGCATTTGAATCGGCAAGACGCGCAATTCTTTCCTCGTGTATAAATAATGTAAATTACTGTGCGCTACTATTCTAAGACAATTTCTTGGTAGCATTTCAAGTTGACACGTTGCGTGATTTATTCCTTGAATCTACGTTGTGTGATTTCATGGTGCACAATCCTTTATGGTGTTTAATACTCATATAAAAATCTGCAATGTGCGCAATTCACTTCCCAATGTTTTTTCTGAGATGAACACAACAATACCAGAGTTCTAGATGTAATGCTGTGTGTTCCTGATATATATTCTTAAAAGGAGATTCATATGGTTGTTTAGAAATTGCTCAGAGTGTTTCTTGATTCTCATGCTAAAGAAAGTACTAGAATCTGAAAGACCTATTTAAATTTTCCTGTTTCCTCCTCAGGCATTCGGTCATCTAAAGCCTAGTCAGTTTTAGGACTATTTTAGGGTTGTTCATGTTTTTTTCGGAAAAGACAAAGCTTAGAGTTGTAGCATGGTACTGATTTCATGAGATATAATTTTGATGTTGTGTTTTAACCTTTTGCTTCCTACAGGTCTCCTTCCCAGCTGTTCCCGTCCTAATCCCCTTTTCCCCACTTGGACTCTCTTAGACTCTGTGATAAATCTAATCAGAGTATTGGAGCTGTCTTGTGGTGGGAAGTGTTGGGAACGTGCACAGACCCCGAGGATCTGGTGACTCTGACACACACACCCAACACAATATAAAACACACACCCACATCACCCACAAACACCTACGACCAAAAATTATTCACGAAGCCCAGAGAGACAGCACAGAATAGACAATCCCACCACACAGAGGCACACAACACCATCACCCACACAACATCCACGCACAAAACACCACACACCACTACACATCACCACACACATAAACACTGACACCGCCCCACACATCACACACACCACCCCATGTCACACCAAAGCCAACCCAGGTTTTCCGAGGAGGAGCTCAAGGTCATGGTGGAGGAAATCCTACGGGTAGAGCCACAGCTATTTGGCTCACAGGTGCAGCACACATCCATAGCCAGGAAGATGGAGCTATGGCGCAGAATAGTGGACAGGGTCAACGCTGTGGGACAGCATCCAAGAAATCGGGAGGACATCAGGAAGAGGTGGAACAACCTATGGGGGAAGGTGCGTTCAGTGGTCTCCAGGCACAACATCGCGGTACAGCGGACTGGCGGCGGACCCCCACCTCCTCCCCCACAACTAACAACATGGGAGGAGCAGGTCTTGACCATCATGCATCCAGAGGGCCTCGGAGGAGTCGGTGGAGGAATGGACACTGGTAAGTCAAATCTTCACTATCATATCCCCCACCCTACCTGCATGCTATCACACACCCTCACACCGTTCCCTATCACTCCAACTCCTCACTAATGTACTAATAACACAAACCACACGTCCCAACACCAAGCCCTGCATGACACAACTAAGCATGGACACCCATCACTAAAGCATGCTCACTGCACATACCCATAACACCCCCCCAACCATCATCACACAAGCCCCCACACAGGAATGCTTGCACTGGGGTACACACTCACCCACCCATTGCACATCATGACACACACACATGCAATAATCATGCTCTTATGCCCCTGCAGGATCACGAAGGACCGTCACCACACCGGAGGGTCCAGACAACTCCACTCCACCCACAGAAGAGACCCACAGTGACTATAGCAGCTCTGCCCTACTGGATCCTGATGACCAGCCCAGACCATCGTGGGCCTCGGGACAGTCGGTTCCCCTTGCACAGGCACACCCCAACACTGACCTTGCACCCACTGGTAACACCAGCACAGCACTCACCCAGCGGGCCCAAACCTCCGTACCCAGGACAGGTCAATCAGCGGTGTGTCCACCACTACAGGGAACCCAGGATAACCCACCACCCCAACAACAAAAGGGACCTGGGGGCAGTGGTAGTGGGCACACGGTCCAGGGGACGGAGGCACAGGAACACAGGGGAACTGGGAGGGCTGCTGTGCGACAGGGGGCGGACAGGCCAAGGGAACCCACTCTCCACGAGGCCCTCTCCTCCATCATGGGAGCATACCACCACTCCCAGGAGACGATGGAGACGGTCCTGGTCAAGTTTCAGGAGACCCAGAGCCTGCAGGAGGACCAGTATTTGGGGTTCAGGGAGGAGCTCAGGACCATCAGCTCCACCCTGGGCACCATCGTAGGGGTGCTGAAGGACATACAAAAGACCTTGAGGGACACCGTGGCACTCCAAGGGGCCCCTGACACTAGCATGGACGATGAACAGCCCACCACCTCCGCCGGCGCTAGTGGACAGGAGGCACCGCCACAGGACCACCACACCAGCACCCCACCCCCTGCAGACAGACAACCACCACGCAAGCGGTCCCTGAGATCCAGGAACAGGACAGAGCAAGATGGCAAGACCCCCGCCAGGAAATGAGACCACCCTGATTGTCCTCCCACTGTCCCACTTTGTTACCCTGTCCATACTTTAACTGCCCCAGCTCCACTTCCTATGCCCATATGGGCAGTGCACCTGTGAGACTAATAGACTGGACTCTGCCATCGACATTCCTCTACCATCACCCGTCACCATTTTACAACCCCCCTCCATTTTTGAGCACTTAAATAAACACCACAAAACAATCTGGAGTCAGTGTATGATATGGTAAAATGTATTATCAATGACAGTGTCAAAATGCGTTTCTAGTTGTAAAGGCAACATACCTATGTCGCACATCACAAGTCCTTGAAGGATGCATGCAGATGACACACGTTGGTAAGCACACCAGTGAAACCGTAATGGAAAGGTACAACTCAGTTACCAAATAATCCTATGAAATTACACACAGGATAGAGGAAGACGTGTGACAGTGAATGTAATGGTAAAAATTAAAATGTTCTCACCTGTGTGTCACTGGAAATATTGCTGTATGACTGACTCCCTGTTGTCGTTGTCTTCTTCCTCAGCTTCCTCCTCATCACTGTCCACAGGCTCCACAGGCTCCACAGCTGCCACAACACCGTCATCTGGACCATCCTCCTGCAGAAAAGGCACCTGGCGTCGCAATGCAAGATTGTGAAGCATCGAGCAGGCGATGATGATCTGGCACACCTTCTTCTGTGAGTAGAATAGGGAACCACATGTCATATGGAGGCACCTGAACCTGGCCTTCAGGAGGCCGAAGGTGCGTTCGATCACCCTCCCAGTCCACCCATGGGCCTCATTGTACCGTTCCTCTGCCCTGGTCCTGGGATTCCTCACTGGGGTCAATAGCCAGGACAGGTTGGGGTAACCAGAGCCTCCTAATAGCCACACACGGTGCCTCTGGAGTTGACCCATCATATCAGGGATGCTGCTATTCTGCAGGATGTAGGCGTCATACACTGAGCCAGGAAACATAGCATTTACCTGAGAGATGTACTGGTCTGCCAAACATACCATCTGTACATTCATGGAATGATAACTCTTCCGGTTCCTGTACACCTGTTCACTCCTGTGGGGGGGGACCAGAGCTACATGGGTCCCATCAATAGCACCTATGATGTTGGGGATATGTCCAAGGGCATAGAAGTCACCCTTCACTGTAGCCAAATCTTCCACCTCAGGGAAAATGATGTATCTCCTTATGTGTTTCAGCAGGGCAGCCAACACTCTGGACAGCACGTTGGAAAACATAGGCTGGGACATCCCTGATGCCATGGCCACTGTTGTCTGAAAAGACCCACTTGCAACGAAATGGAGCACTGACAGCACCTGCACGTCAGGGGGGATTCCTGTGGGATGGCGGATTGGTGACATCAGGTCTGGCTCCAACTGGGTACATAGTTCCTGGATAGTGGCACGGTCAAACCTGTAGGTGACGATTAAATGTCACTCCTCCATTGTCAACAGGTCCACCAGTGGTCGGTACACCGGAGGATTCCGCCTTCACCGTCATTTGTCCCAAATGACGGTGCCTAGGAAGGACAACAGCGACCACAGAGTCTACTTTTTTCCAGGTATGTACCCACAGTGACACAGAACACGACACCAAACACAAAACCCTTCCTGTATGTGTGTTGAGTGTAGGCCTAGCTATGTGTGACGCAGAAATAAATGAAGCCATGTGGGCCCCTGAAATGGCGGCTGCCTGACCTCTAAACTCGGACAATGGGATTGTGGGGTAACTGCGCTGCCGTTGCACACCGTCGCGGTAGGCGGTCGTAGACCGCGGCGCAATGCTGCATTGGTTAACATTGGACCCTATGGGTCCCAGGAGCCAATGAACAAGTGCGCCGCCGGTGATGATACGCACCGCCGCGGACGTCACCGCCGCGGACGTCACTGCCATTTTCTCTCTGTTCAATCACTAGATACCTGATCTTCGACAGGAGAGGACCTACACTGCAAGTGCTGCTGTGACCTCGGTCTGGAAGCGACGATGGCTGCTGCGTCTGGGGAAAGGGACCCTGCCTTCACTGCTCAGGAGTTGGAGAAACTAGTAGACGGGGTCCTCCCCCAGTACACGCTACTCTATGGTCCTCCAGACCAACAGGTTAGTACACAGGTAGCACGTTCTATGGGCTAGGCCTGGGTGGAGAGGGCTGGTTGTAAGAGGGAAGGGGGCAGAGTTCAGGGAACATTAATGCATGTGAATGAATGTGCCACATGGCTAGGGTAGAGAGGGGGGACACTCACATCGACGGTGCAGTTAGTAATGACTTCTCTTCTTCCCTTGTGCATGTCATGTAGGTCAGCGCCCACCAGAAGAAGGTCATTTGGTGTGCCATCGCCAAGGACGTCCGGACCCTGGGGGTCCACCAGAGACGAGGCACCCACTGCCGTAAAAGATGGGAGGACATTCGCCGCTGTAGCAAGAAGACGGCGGAGGCTCAGCTGGAGATGGCCTCCCAATGTGGGAGGGGTTCCCGTCGCACCATGACCCCCCTGATGTTCCGGATCCTGGCGGTGGCCTACCCTGAGTTGGATGGGCGCTTGAGGGCATCACAGCAGACACAAGTGGGTGAGTACCACCTCATTCTGGGTACTTGGCACGCAGTTGAGGGGCTGGCTGAGGGAGGAGGGCTGTGGGTGTACCTAGGCCAGGCAGAAATACGTAGGCTAGGCCCCTCCGTAATGCAGGCCATGTGGCACTCCACCCCACCGCAGTAGAGTGCCAAGTACAGGTATACATGCCCCTGTGGCATCCATGTGTGCAGATGTCCACCATAGCCATGTAGGCCAGATCCCAGAAATTGCATCTGTAGAGGCCAGGAGCACGGCGTAGTGCAGGGGGCTGCTGTGTCTGTATTGTCCGCCAACGGTAGCGGTATGCCATGCACTCAACCTGTCTTTTTTCTGTCGTTCCCCCCCCTTTTTGTGGTCTCCCTGTTCTTTTGTGCATCAGCATCTTCAGGCGGAGGTACAGTGGCACCGGAGCACGAGGGAGCTGCATCCCACATGGCAATGGAGGGCCACACCACGGACTCAGAATGCACCAGTGGGACGGAGGTCGAGGGGAGCTTCACGTCGGCCACCAGATCACCAACCAGCGACACGGACTCGTCCGCCGATGGGAGCTCCCTTGTGGTGGCGGCACCATCTGTGCCCCACACTTCTACAGGTAGAGCCCCTCAGCATTCGCCCGTGCCCGCTCACCCAGGAGGGTGGGCATCACCTTCGCCCCAGGCACCTCAGGCCCTGCCCCAGTCACCCCTGCTGCCCTCAGTGAGGAGGCCATTGACCTCCTCATGTCACTCACTGTTGGGCAGTCTACCATTGTGAATGCCATCCAGGGTGTATAAAGGGAGTTGCAACACGGTAATGCATTCCTGGAGGGCATTCATTCTGGTCAGGCTGCCCTTCAGCGAACCCTGCAATCTCTGGCCTCAGCACTGATGGCAGCCATTGCCCCTGTGTCTAGCCTCCCCCCTCCAACCTCCTCCACCCAGACCCAATCCCCTGTACCCCAGCCCATCCCAAGCACACCATCAGACCAGCATGCACACACCTCAACACACAAAAGTAGCTCAGGCAAACATAGACACCACACATCCCACAGGCACTCACACAAGCATCACCCACATACAGACACAGCAACATCCACTGCCTCCACTGTGTCCCCCTCCTCATCGTCTCCCTCCTCCCTCCCAGTGTCGTCTACACTCTCACCTGCATGCACTACATCTACAGGCACCAGGACTCTCACCAGAACACCCAGCACCACACCCCACTCACCTGCAATCACCACCTCCACTCCCATTTACACGTCCCCTGTGTCCTCTCCCAGTGTGTCTGTGACGCCCCCTCCAGAGTACACAAACGCGGGCACCCACACACCCAACATCCATCCACCTCACGACAGCATCCAGTACCTGCACCCAAAACACCTAAAGTAACACCTCCTACAATCACCTCCTCTTCCTCCACTCCCAGACACCCTCCAGCTACCCATCCCAGTGTTCATCAGAAACTGTCCCTCTGCAAAGTTGACCTTTTTGCCCCCATCCCTCCAATTCATCAGTCCCGTCGTAGCGCCTCAGCCAAAAAGCCTCCAGTACCAGTGGTGCGTGTTCAAGGTGTGTGGAGTGCACCGGCCACCAGGGCAGGCAGTGTGACACGGAGCCAAGGCACTGCCAGTCCACCCTCTGTAAAGGCTCTGAAGTTGGAAAGTGGCCGACGGGACCGTGTGAAGACTCCTGGAGGCAAAACAACTCACAGGGGTCCCAGGGGGATTGCAGAGTCAGCTGTGACTCCTCCAAAGGTGGGGAAGGGCCAGAAGAAGTCTGCACAGCCTGGTGTGAGCATCACGGCAGAGAAGGGCGGCATCCTTCCTGGCGGCCGGGACGCCACCGCCAGCACCGTCGTCACTGGTCAGGAGACCACCGCCAGAGTCACTGCCCAGGAGGGCCCAAGTATCGTCACTGGTCAGGAGACCACCGCCACCGCCAGAGTCATTCCCCAGGAGGGCCCAAGTATTGTCACTGGTCAGGAGACCACCGCCAGAGTCAGTGCCCAGGAGGGCCCAAGTATCGTCACTGGTCAGGAGACCACCGCCAGAGTCAGTGCCCAGGAGGGCCCAAGTATCGTCACTGGTCAGGAGACCACCGCCACCGCCGGAGTCAGTGCCCAGGAGGGCCCAAGTATCGTCACTGGTCAGGAGACCACCGCCACCACCGGAGTCAGTGCCCAGGAGGGCCCAAGTATCGTCACTGGTCAGGAGACCACCGCCACCGCCGGAGTCAGTACCCAGGAGGGCCCAAGTATCGTCACTGGTCAGGAGACCACCGCCACCACCGGAGTCAGTGCCCAGGAGGGCCCAAGTATCGTCACTGGTCAGGAGACCACCGCCAGAGTCAGTGCCCAGGAGGGCCCAAGTATTGTCACTGGTCAGGAGACCACCGCCACCGCCGGAGTCAGTGCCCAGGGGGGCCCAAGTATCGTCACTGGTCAGGAGACCACCGCCAGAGTCATTGCCCAGGAGGGCCCCGGCAGCCACAGCCCCGCTGGGCAAAGAGGGACCGTCATGCCACACACCAATGCCCAGTCCAGAGAACGTCATGCCACACACCAATGCCCAGTCCAGAGACCGCTATGGCAAAGCACCGCTGAACAGTCCAGAGACCGCCATGGCAAAGCACCGCTGAACAGTCCAGAGACCGCCATGGAAAAGCACCGCTGAACAGTCCAGAGACCGCCATGGCAAAGCACTGCTGAACAGTCCTGAACCTCCATGGCAAAGCACAGCTGAACAGTCCAGAACCGCCATGGCAAAGCACCACTGAACAGTCCAGAGACCGCCATGGCAAAGCATCGCTGAACAGTCCAGAGACCGCCATGGCAAAGCACCGCTGAACAGGGCATGCACTGCTGAAAAGGACAAGCACAGCTGAACAGGGCATGCACCGCTGAAGAAGGAAAAGACCGCCACATCAAGCATCGTTATCCCATGTGCAGCTGGGACAGTGACGGGACAGGAACTGTCACGGGGAGACTAATCCAGTCTGGGCACCAGTCCCCCTCCAGAACCAGTGGAGAGATCCATCCACTCTG
Organism: Pleurodeles waltl; assembly: GCF_031143425.1. Lineage (NCBI taxonomy): Eukaryota > Metazoa > Chordata > Amphibia > Caudata > Salamandridae > Pleurodeles > Pleurodeles waltl. The sequence continues at coordinate 365,173,219 of NC_090447.1, forward strand.
TCTGTCCTTCACAGGATGAAGCACTCTGGGCACCAGTCCCCCTCCAGAACCAGTGGAGGCTGTTATCTACTTGAGAGACTGTGGCTTTGCACTCCCCAGGATGGTCCAGTGGGAAAACCACCCACTGTAGAGACTTGAGAGACTGTGGCTTTGCACTCCCCAGGATGGTCCAGTGGGCAAACCACCCACTGTATAGACTTGAGAGACTGTGGCTTTGCACTCCCCAGGATGGTCCAGTGGGCAAACCACCCACTGTAGAGACTTGAGAGACTGTGGCTTTGCACTCCCCAGGATACATCAATGGGCATGAAGCCCCGTCGTGGATCTGGCTTTGCACTCATCCGGCTGAGGTGCCGCCCCTTCCCTTCCCCCTGAGGTGCCTGTTGTATTTCTCTCTGATGCCCCGGCAGTGTTCTCTCCGTTTATGGACAGGTATCTTGTGTGGGCCTCGCCCATGCATTTTTGGACTAGTGGTGCACAGACATTGATATGTGCATATCTGCACTACTTCTCGTAATGTATATACTTTTGAATTATTTTATAATATATCTGTATATATTTGAGACATCTATATTGATACATTACAATGTTTGAACTGATTTCGTTTTGTCTTTGCATTCTTCCGGGGGGGTTGTGGGTTGTTACTGTGATGTTTGTAAATGCATTGGTGTGTGTGTTGTAATATGCGAGGGTGGGGGTGGGGGTATTGAGTGTGTCCCCCCCTGACTTTTGCCTCCCCCCTCCCCTATGTCGTAGGTGCAGTACTCACTGTTGTCTTCGCCGGCACCGGCGTTGGTCTTCGTAGATGAGTAGGAATACAAGGGCCGGTAGGATTTGTAATTCCGGCTCCATAGTGTCCTCCTGCGTCGTGGGATGTGTTCAGGTGGGAGTTTTCCCATTGCAGAAACTGTTTCCGCCGTGTTTTTATCCACGGTGAATCCGCCCCGGAAAAGGTGGCGGATTGGCGGGTTGTGATACTATGGCCGGTACATTGTCTTCCGCCTGTCTGTTGGCAGTGACCGCCGCGCTGCTTGTCTGTACCGCCGTGGCGGGCGGTGTGTTAAAGTGGCTGTCTTTGTTGGCGGTTTCCGTCAGGGTCATGATTCTCTTTTTTTGTCCGCCGGCCTGTTTGCGGTATTACCGCACCTTTAACACCGTCCGCCAGGGTTGTAATGACTCCCTTAATGTCTGATTTACTCCTTGAGCAATTTCACACAATGCAGTACCTAATGTTTGGTTTTCTATTTGTCCTAACAGCTGCAAATATGACTCCCATCCAGATTCAGGAGTTTCAATGCTGGGCAATGCTATACCGCCACATTCTTGATGTTGAGTCTGGGTACCGCAAAATGGCAAGAAGATATCGCCATGAAAGAGCCTCCAGAGCGTGGAGGGCATTTGCACAAGGGGGACCCTCCGTGTCTAACACAACCACCACCACCAGAACCACCACTACCAGACAGGTGGCACCAACAGCAGCTGGGACCTTTGCGGGACCATCAACTGCAACAGGTCCAGGAGCAGTCACAGCACCACCTGCCCCCCAGCCTACAGACATTGCACCAACAAGGGCCTATACTTCCTCGACTGGCACACAGACCACCCCTGCTGCATCCATAGACCCTGCAGCTTTTGCAGAGATGCAAAGGAAATTGAACTGTGTCCTACGAAAGATGACTGCAGCAGGAGGTGGCACAGGTCAACTGGCGGGTGCGTGCCATTAAAATGATCATGAGGAGGGCCAACCTGTAGGCATGAACGCAGACATGATTCCCTCCCCTCCCTCCTCTTTCCTGGTTCTTCAACTTAGTGGGTTTAGGGGGCTTAGTGTTAGGTTAGTATAGGCTGTTAGTTTAGTTAGTAGTAGTGGGTGGGGGTTTAGGAAAATTTCTACAGTTTTTTATTAGGTGTGTGTTACAATGTTGGGCTTTTGGTGTTTAAAAAAATAAAAATATATATATTTGTTTAGTATAGGATAGTATATGTTTAGGTTAGTATCTGTTGTCCTCCATGTGTCCCGTGTTATAAGGGGGGTGGGTGGTTGATGTTTAGATCGTTTCGTTAAATGTGATAAGTAAGTTTAGCTTAGATTAGTTAGGGACAGTTGTGGGTAATGTGTAGTTAGAGTAGATTAGGTTAGGTAAGGTGTTTCCCCTAGTTTTAACTTCTGGTTTTACTCTTTAATAAATGTGTAGGTAAGCTTTTACAGTATGTGTCAAATGCTTGTAGATCAGGGCCTTGTCATGAGTGAACAGTGTCTCTTTTGTATTAGCTTTTGTGTTCATGCTGCAACCATATCCCAACTGAGCTGATACATTTGCAGTTACCCCCAGAGCTACTTAGCTAAGATTCAGCCATTCATTGCACCCACCACTCACGGTTACTATGGATCTCAAAGTGTGGTTATTTTGTGATGTATGTGTTCAATTTCACATACTGTGCTACCAGAATTGGTATTGGGGACACTGTGTTAAGTCTGCCTGCAGCCTGATGTCAAAGCAATTCCTTATAAGGTGAGTGGTAGTATGCTCTCTTGTAGTGTAGTGTACATAACTCACATATCAATTGTTACAATGTGCAGCATGGTAACTTATTTGTATGGAAACTCATACACATCCCTTCATGCAGTTTGGTGTGTGTTAGGTTTAAATTGGGGCAAATGTTAAATACAAATGTTTTCACTTTCAGCAACAATTGAAGGCAGTATTTTCTGGTTTAGACAGGATTGCTGTTGTAGGTGTTGGGTCAACTGTATTACGGCTGTGCTGATTTCCTTCAACCTTTTTTCTACTTTATGCAAGATAGTTGTTCGCCCTTGCATAGCTGCTGCCTGTTCTTCAGTTGACATCATGCACGAACGCATCCCCTCTAGGCTGGCTGCCATATTTTGCATCCCCACCCGCACCTCCTTGGCCAGATCACGCTGTACTCCAACTACAGTTCTCTCAAAGCTGGTGCCAGTGTCGTCAGATTCCTCAGCTTTTTTGGAGCTGGCAGGTCATACAATTGGTGTTGTGTGTGGGTCCTCTGTGATGGCTGCTAGTTCTGCGCTCCTCCTTGTGACTGAAGGTGGGGTCTGGAGGGTTCCAAGGACCTCTTGGAGGGTCTGCTGGGTGATGTTTGTCAGCTCATCATCCATGTCATCAGGGTAGTCCTGGACAGGCATATCCGCAGGAGATCCATCATCCTATGCAATGAGATATGGTACAATTAGTATGTCAGTGTTGTGGGCTTTGTAATGTGACATGCCTGCATTCTGATTATTTTCACATTGTGATCTTGGTTCCTGTTCATTGTTTCTGTCTTTCAGATTGGCATTCTCCCAGGCCTATACCCCATCTGCATGTCACATGTATTGTGGTCAGTTAGTGGACTTGTCAGCATCATATCCTCTAGGTGTTGGTTGTGGCCAAATAGTGAATTGCCACCTTCTTGTCCTACTCAACCCTCCATTCTCATGGTGAGGCCTTTCACTGGCTGTGGGTGCTCTGATGGCACTAGCACCACACGTAACAATCTGGACCTGCCCCAGTCTCTGATCTTTCACATCCACCTATATGTAGCTGAGATGTAGCATATACTATGTATAGCATTGTTATGGCACGATATGGATGTCAGCATTGGTAATGTGTACTGCTGATGTTTGGGAATGTGTGGTAAATTGGATTGCACTGATAGTCGTAGCAGTGTCCTATTTCCTCCCCTGACTGTGCTGGTGTATTTCTGTGAACAGTCACATGTGTCCTGCCCTCTGAGCAGTATGACATTTGGGATGTTGCATGGTGTCATTGGAGCTATAGTGACTGACATATGCAGCATGGGAATGACATTAGTGCTGTGTGCCTCCTAATGTTCATGACAATGGGTGAAGTTTGTGGCAACTTTTGGCAATCACATTTGACAGGATTGGAACATTTGTCTTGATTTCAGGGAACTGATAACATTGTCATCCTGAACCCTCAAATTTGGGTGTGTTTGATCCATGGGGAAGTTAATGCCATTAGCTACTTGACCTGCACACACAGCAGAGGTGGTAGTTTTAACTGTTGTCAATGTTACATTCCACCTGCAGGTATGGCCAGAGGTTGTTAATTGGGCCTATTTAATGTAAGGAGTATACTGGTTGATGTGTGACGGGCTGCCAGTTTTATGTTGTACCCTGCCCTCCTGGCCTGGCTTAACCTTTGCAACATCCTTAGCATGGCAGCATACCTCCATGCAAAGGTTGTTGGTGTTGTGTAGTGGTGTGCCCCAGGTTTCCTCAGTATGGGCCATGCCCTGTGCTGTGCCACTTTACCCATTCCACTCCCTGACATCATGGCTGACATGCATTGTGTAGTAGGTAGGTCCACCCCCCGGTTGCAGTTAACATTAGTGCATTTTAATTCCCCATGCAACTTACCCTGCATGTGCGTTGTCTCCTGGTAGTCTGCGCTGTCCTGTCCTTGAATCCCTGTGACGATCTCCTCAGGGATGACGGCTGCGACCATCTCCTCCATGTGGTCCAGGGGCTCCTGTGGTGCTGGACTCCCACCTCCAATCTGCAGTGCTGTCTTCCTGTTCCTGGCCATCTTTTCCTTGGTCCTGCACTTGCAGTCATGCCAGCGTTTCTTGCACTCGATGACTTTTTCTGCGTACTTCTGCCACACTGTTGATCTTGTCACCAATGTGTTGCAATATTGCCTCTCTCCTACTGATTGGCAAATTTGAGGTGACAAACCGTTGGTGCTGGTGTTCCGTCCCCTCTTTCACCAGAATTTCCTGTTCCTCTGCACTGAAGCAACACTTTCTTTTCTTCTTCTCCCTGTCCTGGGTCTTGTGTGGGTCCTCCTGGCTGGTTCGTGGTCTGTTGTCATCTTCCTGGGGTCTGTGCAAGCATCTGAGATCCATTTTGGCTCTCCTCTTCACAAATTGCTGTGTTTGCGGCGAATTTCGACGCTATGGCATAAAAAAATGCCGCATATCCGGTTTGCGGTGTCGTAAACCGGCTCACAGTCATTTCTGCGTCGTTAACGTAATTTTCCTTTACAACGTGGCGCAGCGGTTTGAGTAAAAAAAAATGACTCACACCTGTGGTTTGCACCGCCGTGCGTCAAAGTATAAATTTGATGCCTGCAAGGCGCTAAGAAATGGCATTAGCAGGCGGTAATATTTTTGAAGCAAAACTGCGTCTGCACAGTTTTGCGTCAAAAAGTATAAATATGGGCCTAATTCCTTAAAAATTCATATCTCAGATTCCACTTATCTGATTTTAATCGTTTTGGTGTCATTTTAAAGATATTAATATAATCTATTTTTATAAATTGGTATTGGATTTGTATTACGTTTTGTGTTTTACTTATTTACTGTTTTGTGAATTTTAAATGTTTTACACATTTGTCTCCTAAGTTAAGTCTTGTAGCTTATTGCCAAGCTACCAAGGGTTGAGCTGGGTTTAATTTATGGACTCAAGTGGAGGTTAGTGGCCTATTGCTAAGTGTAGGTACTTACCTGTCCTTTCCAATGATCCATTTTCCAATACATATATATATATATATATATATATATATATATACATATATATTAGCAACACAAAAGTATGATGGACAGAGTGCCGAACAATGAAAACACACACCCCCAGTCACAGATCTGGGTATAATCCATTTTTCTTTTGCTCACCATGCCACCTCAGTTTGGACCCTTCCATATGCAAATCAGTCTTAACCCTGTTCCTCATGGCAACACTCGAGCCCGAACTGCCAAGCCAGGTCCTCCCAGGATCGGAAACAAGCATCCTGGGACCGGTGCAGGTTATCACCCGTCATCAGCCAGGCTAGCTTGAATCCAGTGGCACAGGGAGCACAGGACCCACGGCTTGACATACCCTTCCCACTTAGGGTAACTTTAGCAACACATAAGTATGATGGACGGAGTGCGAACAATGCAAAACACTCACCCCTGTCACAGATGTGGGTTTAATCCATTGTTCTTTTGTTCACCCTGCCACCCAAGTTTTGACAGCGTTCCTCTTGGGAACAGTGCAGCCCGAACTGCCAAGCCAGGTCCTCCATGGACAGGCAAAAAGCATCCTGGAACCGATTTCAGGGTATCACCTTTCATCAGCCAGGCTAGCTTGAATCCAGTGGTACAGTGAGCAAGGGACCCACGTCTGGGCATACCCTTCCCACTCAGGGTAACTTTAGCAACACAAAAGTATGATGGCTGGAGTGCCGAACAATGCAAACACTCACCCCAGTCACAGATCAGTCTTGACCCTTTTCCTCATGGGAACAGTCCAGCCTGAACTGCCAAGTCAGGTCCTCCATGGACTGGAAAAAAGCATCCTGGGACCGATTTCAGGGTATCACCCTTCATCAACCAGGCAGAATTGAATCCAGTGGTACAGTGAGCACGGGACCGAAGTATGGGCATATATTCTTCCCACTTAGGGCAACTTTAGCAACACAAAAGTATGATGGACAGAGTGCCGAACAATGCAAACACTCACTCCCAGTCACAGATCTGGGTTTAATCCACTGTTCTTTTGCTCACCATGCCACCCCAGTTGGGACTCAACCATATGCAAATCAGTCTTTACGTGTTCCTCAAGAAAACATTCCAGCCCGAACTGCCAAGCCAGGTGTTCCCTGGATCAGAAATAAGTATCCTGGGACGGGTTTCAGGGTATCACCCTTCATCATCCAGACTAGCTTGAATCCAGTGGCTTAGTGAGCACGGGACCCTGGTCTGGGTATACCCTTCCCACTTAGGGCAACTTTGCAACACAAAAGTATGATGGACGGAGTGCCGAACAATGAAAACACTCACCCCCAGTAACAGATCTGGGTTTAATCCATCGTTCTTTTGGTCACAATGCCACCCCAGTTTGAACCCAGCCATCTGCAAGTCAGTCTTGACCCTGTTCCTCATGGGAACAGTCCAGCCCAAATTGCCGAGCCAGGTCCTCCCTGGAACAGAAACAAGCATCCTGGTACCGGTTACAGGGTATCACCCTTTATCAGCCAGGCTATCTTGAATCGAGTGGCATAGTGAGAACGGGACCCACATCTGGGCATACCGTTCCCACTTACAGCAACTTTAGCAACACAAAAGTATGATGGATGGAGTGCAGAACAATGCAAACACTCACCCCCAGTCACAGATCTGGGTTTAATCCATAGTTCTTTTGCTCACCATGCCCCCTCAGTCTTGACCCTGTTCCTCATGGGAACAGTCCAGCCCGAACTGCAAAGCCAGGTCCTCCCTGGACAGGAAACAAGCAACCTGGGACAAGTTTCAGGGTATCACCCTCCATCAGCCAGGCTAGCTTGAATCCAGTGGCACAGTGAGCACGGGACCCACGACTGGGCATACCCTTCCCACTGAGGGCAACTTTAGCAACACAAAAATATGATGGACAGAGTGCAGAACAATGCAAACACTCACTCCCCAATCACAGATCTGGGATTAATCCATCATTCTTTTGCACACCATGCCACCCCAATTTGGACCCAGCCATATGCAGATCAGTCATGACATTGTTGCTCATAGGAATAGTCCAGCCCGAATTGCCAAGCCAGGTCCTCCCTGGACTAGAAAAAAGCATCCTGGAACCAATTTCAGGGTATCACCCTTTATCAGCCAGGCTATCTTGAATACAGTGGTACAGTGAGCAAGGGACCCACTTCTGGGCATACCCTTCCCACTTACTTTAACTCTTAAGGTAACTTTAGCAACACAAACGTATGATGGAAAGAGTGTCGAACAATGGAAACACTCACCCCCAGTCACAGACCTGGGTATAATCTATTGTTCTTTAGCTCACCATGCCACCTCAGTTTGAACCCTGCCATATGCAAATCAGTCTTAACCCTGTTTCTCATGGCAACACGCGAGCCCGAACTGCCAAGCCAGGTCCTCCCTGGATCAGAAACAAGCATCCTGGGACCGGTGCAGGTTACCACCCGTCATCAGCCAGGCTAGCTTGAATCCAGTGGCACAGTGAGCACGGGAGCTGCATCTGGCCATACCCTTCCCACTTAGGGTAACTTTAGCAACACAAAAGTATGATGGATGGAGTGCGAACAATGCAAACACTCACCTCACTCACAGATCTTGGTTTAATCCATCGTTCTTTTGCTCACCCTGCCACCCCAGTTTTGACATTGTTTCTCTTGGGAACAGTCCAGCCCGAACTGCCAAGCCAGGTCCTCCATGGACCGGAAAAAAGCATCCTGGAACCGATTTCAGGGTATCACCTTTCATCAGCCAGGCTAGCTTGAATCCAGTGGTACAGTGAGCAAGGGACCCACGTCTGGGCATACCCTTCCCACTTATGATAACTTTAGCAACACAAAAGTATGATGGACGGAGTGCCGAACAATGCAAACACTCACCCCAGTCCCAGATCTGGGTTTAATCCATCATTCTTTTGCTCACCATGCCCCCCTAGTTTGGACCCAGCCATATACAAATCAGTCTTGACCCTTTTCCTCATGGGAACAGTCGAGCCCGAACTGCCAAGTCAGGTTCTCCTTGGACTGGAAAAAAAGCATCCTGGGACCGATTTCAGGGTATCACCCTTCATCAACCAGGCAGGATTGAATCCAGTGGTACAGTGAGCACGGGACCGAAGTATGGGCATATCCTTCCCACTTAGGGCAACTTTAGCAACACAAAAGTATGATGGACAGAGCGCTGAACAATGCAAACACTCACTCCCAGTCACAGATCTGGGTTTAATCCACTGTTCTTTTGCTCACCATGCCACCCCAGTTGGGACTCAGCCATATGCAAATCAGTCTTTACCTGTTCCTCAAGGAAACATTCCAGCCCGAACTGCCAAGCCAGGTGTTCCCTAGACCAGAAATAAGTATCCTGGGACCGGTTTCAAGGTATCACCCTTCATCAGCCAGACTAGCTTGAATCCAGTGGTTTAGTGAGCACGGGACCCTGGTCTGGGTATACCCTTTCCACTTAGCACAACTTTAGCAACACAAAAGTATGATGGACAGAGTGCCGAACAATGCAAACACTCACCCCCAGTAACAGATCTGGGTTTAATCCATCGTTCTTTTGGTCACAATGCCACCCCAGTTTGAACCCAGCCATCTGCAAGTCAGTCTGGACCCTGTTCCTCATGGGAACAGTCCAGCCCAAACTGCAAAGCCAGGTCCTCCCTGGACCTGAAACAAGCATCCTGGGACCAGTTTCAGGGTATCACCCTTTATCAGCCAGGCTAGCTTGAATCCAGTGGCATAATGAGAACGGAACCCACATCTGGGCATACCGTTCCCACTTAGGGCAACTTTAGCAACACAAAAGTATGATGGACGGAGTGCAGAACACTGCAAACACTCACCCCCAGTCACAGGTCTGGGTTTAATGCATTGTGCTTTTGCTCACCCTTCAGCCCCAGTTTGGACCCAACCATATGTAAATCAGCCTTGACCCAGTCTATCTTGGGAACAGTCAAGATGAACTGCAAAGCCATGTCCTCCCTGGACCGGAAACAAGGATCCTGGGACCGGTTTCAGGGTATCACCCTCCATCAGCCAGGCTAGCTTGAATCCAGTGGCACAGTGAGCACGGGACCCACATCTGGGCATACCCTTCTCACTTACAGCAACTTTAGCAACACAAAAGTATGATGGATGGAGTGCAGAACAATGCAAACACTCACCCCCAGTCACAGATCTGGGTTTAATCCATAGTTTTTTTGCTCACCATGCCCCCTCAGTCTTGACCCTGTTCCTCATGGGAACAGTCCAGCCCGAACTGCAAAGCCAGGTCCTCCCTGGACAGGAAACAAGCATCCTGGAACCGGTTTCAGGGTATCACCCTCGATCAGCCAGGCTAGCTTAAATCCAGTGGCACAGTGAGCACGGGACCCACGACTGGGAATCCCTTCCCACTGAGGGCAACTTTAGCAACACAAAACTATGATGGGCAGAGTGCAGAACAATGCAAACACTCACTCCCCAATCACAGATCTGGGTTTAATCCATCATTCTTTTTCACACCATGCCACCCCAGTTTGGACCCAGCCATATGCAGATCAGTCATGACATTGTTGCTCATGGGAATAGTCCAGCCTGAATTGCCAAGCCAGGTCCTCCCTGGACTAGAAAAAAGCATCCTGGAACCGATTTCAGGGTATCAGCCTTCATCAGCCAGGCTAGCTTGAATACAGTGGTACAGTGAGCAAGGGACCTACTTCTGGGCATACCCTTCCCACTTACTTTAACTCTTAGGGTAACTTTAGCAACACAAACGTATGATGGACGGAGGGCCAAACAATGCAAACACTCACCCCCAGTCACAGATCTGGGTTTAATCCATCATTCTTTTGCTCAAGATGCCACCCCAGCTTCTACCCCGCCATATCCAAATCAGTCTTGACCCTGTTCTTCATGGAGCAGTCCAGCCCAAACTGCCAAACAAGGTCCTCCCTAGACCGGAAACAAGGATCCTGGGACCAGTTTCAGTGTATCACCCTTCATCAGCCACTCTAGCTTGATTCCAGTGGCACAGTGAGCACGGGACCCACGTCAGGGCATACCCTTCCCACTTAGGGCAACTTTAGCAACACAACAGTATGATGGATGGAGTGCCAAACAATGCAAACACTCACCCCCAGTCACAGATCTGGGTTTAATCCATCATTCTTTTGCTCAAGATGCCACCCCAGTTTGGACCCCGCCATATCCAAATCAGTCTTGACCCTGTTCTTCATGGAGCAGTCCAGCCCGAACTGCCAAACAAGGTCCTGCCTGGAGCGGAAAGAAGCATCCTGGGAACGGTTTCAGGGTATAACCCTTCATCAGCCAGGCTAGCTTGAATCCAGTGGCACAGTGAGCACGGGACCCACATCTGGGCATACCCTTTCCACTTAGGGCAACTTTAGCAACACATAGTATGATGGACGGAGTGCCGAACAATGCAACCACTCACTCCCAGACACAGATCTGGGTTTATTCCATCGTTGTTTTGCTCACGATGCCACCCCAGTTTGGACCCACCCATATGCAAATCAGTCTTGACCCTGTTCCTCATGGGAACAGTCCAGCCCGAACTGCCATGCCAGGTCCTCCCTGGAACAGAAACAAGCATCCTGGGACCGGTTACAGGGTATCCCCCGTCATCAGCCAGGCTATCTTGAATCCAGTGGCACAGTGAGCACGGGACCCACATCTGGGCATACTCTTCTCACTTACAGCAACTTTAGCAACACAAAAGTATGATGATTGGAGCGCAGAACAATGCAAACACTCACCCCCAGTCACAGATCTGGGCTTAATCCATAGTTCTTTTGCTCACCATGCCCCCTCAGTCTTGACCCTGTTCCTCATGGGAACAGTCCAGGCCGAACTGCAAAGCCAGGTCCTCCCTGGACAGGAAACAAGCATCCTGGGAGCGGTTTCAGGGTATCACACTCCATCAGCCAGGCTAGCTTGAATCCAGTGGCACAGTGAGCACTTGACCCACATCTGGGCATACCCTTCCCACATAGGGCAACTTTAGCAACACAAAATTATGATGGACGGAGTGCCGAACAATACAAACACTCACCCTCAGTCACAAATCTGGGTTTAATCCATTGTGCTTTTGCTCACCATGCCACCCCAGTTTGGATCCAGCCATACGCAAATCAGTCTTGACCCTGTCCCTCATGGGAACAATCCCGCCTGAACTGCCAAGCCAGGTCATCACTGGAAAAGAAACAAGCATCCTGGGACCGGTTTCAGAGTATCACCCTTCATCAACCAGGCTAGCTTGAATCCAGTGGCACAGTGAGCACGGAACCCACGTCTGGGCATACCCATCCCACTTAGGGCATATTTAGAAACACAAAAGTATGATGGACGGAGTGACAAACAATGCAAACACTCACCACCAGTCGCAGATCTGGGTTTAATCCATTGTTCTTTTGCTCACCATGACACCCCAGTTTGGACCCAGCCATATGCCAATTAGTTTTGACCCTGTTTCTAAGGGGAACAGTCCACCCCGAACTGCCAAGCCAGATCCTCCCTGGACCGGAAACAAGCATCCTGGGACCGATTTCAGGGTATCACCCTTCATCAGCCAAGCTAGCTTGAATCCAGTGGCACAGTGAGCACGGGACCCATGTCTGGGCATACCCTTTCCCACTTAGGGCAACTTTAGCAACACAAAAGTATGATGGACGGAGTGCCGAATAATGCAGACAGTCACCCCCAGTCACGGATCTGGATTTAATCCATTGTTCTTTTGCTCATCATGCCACCCCATTTTGACCCTGTTGCTCATGGGAACAGTCCAGCCCATATTGCAAAGCCAGGTCTTCCTTTGACCGAAACAAGCATCCTGGGACCGATTTCAGGGTATCACCCTTCATCAGCCAGGCTAGCTTGAATTCAGTGGTACAGTAAGCATGAGACCCACTTCTGGGCATACCCTTTCCACTTAGCACAACTTTAGCAACACAAAAGTAAGATGGACAGAGTGCCGAACAATGCAAACACTCATCCCCAGTCACAGATCTGGGTTTAATCCATTGTTCTTTTGCTCAACATGCCACCCCATTTTGACCCAGCCGTATGCAAATCAGTCTTGACCCTGTTCCTCATGAGAACAGTTCAGCCCGAACTTCCAAGCCAATTCCTCCCTGGATGGGGAAAAAAGCATCCTGGGACCGATTTCAGGGTATCACCCTTCATCAGCCAGGCTAGCTTGAATCCAGTGGCACAGTGAGCACGGGACCAACGTCTGGGCATACCCTTCCCACTTACAGCAACTTTGGCAACACAAAAGTATGATGGACGGAGTGCCGAACAATGGCAACCCTTAACCCCAGTCACAGATCTGGGTTTAATCCATTGTTCCCCATGCCCACCCAGTTTTGACCCGGCCATATGTAAATCAGTCTTGATCCTGTTCCTCTTGGGAACAGTCCAGCCCGAACTGCCAAGCCAGGTCCTCCCTGGACCAGAAACAAGCATCCTGGGACCAGTTTCAGGGTATCACCCTTCATCAGCCAGGCTAGCTTGAATCCAGTGGCAGAGTGAGCATAGGACCCACGTCAGGGCATACCCTTCCCACTTAGGGCAACTTTAGCAACACAAAAGTATGATGGACGGAGTGCCGAACAATGCAAACACTCACCCCCGTCACAGATCTTGTTTTAATCCATCATTCTTTTGCTCACTATACCACACAAGTTAGGATCCAGCCATATGCAAATCAGTCTTGAGCCTGTTTCTCATGGGAACAGTCCAGCCCGAACTGCCAAGGCAGGTCCTCCCTGGAGCAGAAACAAGCATCCTGGGACCGGTTTCATAGTATCACCCTTCATCAGCCAGGCTAGCTTGAATCCAGTGGCACAGTGAGCACGGAACCCACGTCTGGGCATCCCCTTCCCACTTAGGGCAACTTTAGCAACACAAAAGTATGATGGACGGAGTGCCGAACAATGCAAACACTGACCACCAATCACAGACCTGGGTTTAATCTATTGTTCTTTTGCTCACCATGCCACCCCAGTTTGGACCCAGCTATATGCAAATTAGTCTTGACCCAGTTTCTCATGGGAACAGTCCAGCCCGAACTGCCAAGCCAGGTCCTCCTTGGACCGGAAACAAGCATCCTGGGACCGATTTCAGGGTATCACCCTTCATCAGTCAGGCTAGCTTGAATCCAGTGGCACAGTGAGCACGGGACCCACGTCTGGGCATACCCCTTCCCACTTAGGGCAACTTTAGCAACACAAATGTATGATGGACAGAGTGCCGAACAATGCAAACACTCACCTCCAGTCAGAGATCTCAGTTTAATCCATCGTTCTTTTGATCACCATGCCACCACAGTTTGGACCCAGCCATATACAAATCAGTGTTGACCCTGTTCCTCATGGGAAAAGTCCATCCCAAACTGCCAAGCCAGGTCCTCCCTGGATGGGGAAAAAAATCCTGGGATAGATTTCAGGGTATCACACTTCATCAGCCAGGCTAACTTGAATACAGTGGCACAGTGAGTACGGGACCCGCCTCTGGGCGTACCCTTCCCATTTACAGCAACTTTAGCAACACACAAGTATGATGGACGGAGTGCCGAACAGTGCAAACGCTCACCCCCTGTCACAGATCTGGGTTTAATCCATTGTTCTTTGCTCACCATGCCAAACCAGTTTGGACCCAGCCATATGGAAATCAGTCTTGACCCTGTTCCTCATGGGAACAGTCTAGCCCGAACTGCAAAGCCAGGTCCACCCTGGACCAGAAACAAGCATCCTGGGACCGGTTTCAGGGTATCACCATTCATCAGCCAGGCTAGCTTGAATTTAGTGGCACAGTGAGCACGGGACCCACGTCTGGGCACACCCTTCCCACTTAGGGCAACTTTAGCAACACAAAAGTACGATGGACAGAGTGGCGAACAATGCAAACTCTCACCCCCAGTCACAGATCTTGGTTTAATCGATCATTCTTTTGCTCATCATGCCACTCCAGTTAGGACCCAGCCATATGCAAACCAGTCTTGACCGTGTTTCTCATGAGAACAATCTAGTCCGAACTGCCAAGTCACGTCCTCCCTGGACCGGAAACAAGCATCCTGGGACCGGTTTCAGGGTATCACCCTTCATCAGCCAGGCTAGCTTGAATCCAGTGGCACAGTGAGCACGGGACCCACATTTGGGAATAACCTTTCCACTTAGGGCAACTTTAGCAACACAAAAGAATGATGGACGGAGTGCCGAACAATGCAAACACTCACCCCCAGTCACAGATTTGGGTATAATTCATTGTTCTTTCACTCACCATGCCACGCTAGTCTTGACCCGGTTGCTCATGGGAACAGTCCAGCCCAAACTCCCAAGCCAGGTCCTTCTTGAACCGGAAACAAGCATATTGGGATAGGTTTCAGGATATCACTCTTCATCAGCCAGGCTAGCTTGAATCCAGTGGCTCAGTGAGCACGGGACCCACGTCTGGGCATACCCTTCCAACTTAGGCCAACTTTAGCAACACAAAAGTATGATGGACAGAGTGCTGAACAATGCAAACACTCACCCCCAGTCATACATCTGGGTTTAATCCATCGTTCTTTTGCTCACAATACCACCCCAGTTTAGAGCAGCCATATGCAAATCAGTCTTGACCCTTTTCCTCATGTGAACAGTCGAGCACAAACTGCCAAGCCAGGTCCTATCTGGACCAGAAACAAGCATCCCGGGACTGGTTTCAGGGTATCACACCTCATTAGCCAGGCTGGTTTGAATCCTGTGGCACAGTGAGCACAGGATCCACATCTGGGCACACCCTTCCCACATAGGGCAACTTTAGCAACACAAAAGTATGATGGATGGAGTGCAGAACAATGCAAACACTCACCAAAGTCACACATCAGGGTTTAATCCATCGTTCTTTTGCTCACCATTCCACCTCAGTCTTGACCCTGTTCCTCATGGGAACAGTCCAGCCCGAACTGCAAAGCCAGGTCCTCCCTGGACAGGAAACAAGCATCCTGGGACCGGTTTCAGGGTATCACCCTCAATCAGCCAGGCTAGCTTGAATCCAGTGGCACAGTGAGCACTTGACCCACGTCTGGGCATACCCTTCCCACATAGGGCAACTTTAGCAACACAAAACTATGATGGACGGAGTGCCGAACAATACAAACACTCACCCTCAGTCACAAATCTGGGTTTAATCCATTGTGCTTTTGCTCACCATGCCACCCCAGTTTGGATCCAGCCATACGCAAATCAGTCTTGACCCTGTCCCTCATGGGAACAATCCCGCCTGAACTGCCAAGCCAGGTCATCACTGGAAAAGAAACAAGCATCCTGGGACCAGTTTCAGAGTATCACCCTTCATCAACCAGGCTAGCTTGAATCCAGTGGCACAGTGAGCACTTGACCCACGTCTGGGCATACCCTTCCCACATAGGGCAACTTTAGCAACACAAAACTATGATGGACGGAGTGCCGAACAATACAAACACTCACCCTCAGTCACAAATCTGGGTTTAATCCATTGTGCTTTTGCTCACCATGCCACCCCAGTTTGGATCCAGCCATACGCAAATCAGTCTTGACCCTGTCCCTCATGGGAACAATCCCGCCTGAACTGCCAAGCCAGGTCATCACTGGAAAAGAAACAAGCATCCTGGGACCAGTTTCAGAGTATCACCCTTCATCAACCAGGCTAGCTTGAATCCAGTGGCACAGTGAGCACGGAACCCACGTCTGGGCACACCCATCCCACTTAGGGCATATTTAGCAAAACAAAAGTATGATGGACGGAGTGACAAACAATGCAAACACTCACCACCAGTCGCAGATCTGGGTTTAATCCATTGTTCTTTTGCTCACCATGCCACCCCAGTTTGGACCCAGCCATATGCCAATTAGTTTTGACCCTGTTTCTAAGGGGAACAGTCCACCCCAAACTGCCAAGCCAGGTCCTCCCTGGACCGGAAACAAGCATCCTGGGACCGATTTCAGGGTATCACCCTTCATCAGCCAAGCTAGCTTGAATCCAGTGGCCCAGTGAGCACGGGACCCATGTCTGGGCATACCCTTTCCCACTTAGGGCAACTTTAGCAACACAAAAGTATGACGGACGGAGTGCCGAATAATGCAAACACTCACCCCCAGTCACGGATCTGGATTTAATCCATTGTTCTTTTGCTCATCATGCCACCCCCTTTTGACCCTGTTGCACATGGGACCAGTCCAGCCCAAATTGCAAAGCCAGGTCCTCCCTTGACCGGAAACAAGCATCCTGGGACCGATTTCAAGGTATCACCCTTCATCAGCCAGGCTAGCTTGAATTCAGTGGTACAGTAAGCATGAGACCCACGTCTGGGCATACCCTTTCCACTTAGCACAACTTTAGCAACACAAAAGTATGATGGACAGAGTGCCGAACAATGCAAACACTCATCCCCAGTCACAGATCTGGGTTTAATCCATCGTTCTTTTGCTCAACATGCCACCCCATTTTGACCCAGCCGTATGCAAATCAGTCTTGACCCTGTTCCTCATGAGAACAGTTCAGCCCGAACTTCCAAGCCAATTCCTCCCTGGACGGGGAAAAAAGCATCCTGGGACCGATTTCAGGGTATCACCCTTCATCAGCCAGGCTAGCTTGAATCCAGTGGCACAGTGAGCACGGGACCCACGTCTGGGCACACCCTTCCCACTTAGGGCAACTTTAGCAACACAAAAGTACGATGGACAGAGTGGCGAACAATGCAAACTCTCACCCCCAGTCACAGATCTTGGTTTAATCGATCATTCTTTTGCTCACCATGCCACTCCAGTTAGGACCCAGCCATATGCAAACCAGTCTTGACCGTGTTTCTCATGAGAACAATCTAGTCCGAACTGCCAAGTCACGTCCTCCCTGGACCGGAAACAAGCATCCTGGGACCGGTTTCAGGGTATCACCCTTCATCAGCCAGGCTAGCTTGAATCCAGTGGCACAGTGAGCACGGGACCCACATTTGGGAATAACCTTTCCACTTAGGGCAACTTTAGCAACACAAAAGAATGATGGACGGAGTGCCGAACAATGCAAACACTCACCCCCAGTTACAGATTTGGGTATAATTCATTGTTCTTTCACTCACCATGCCACGCTAGTCTTGACCCGGTTACTCATGGGAACAGTCCAGCCCAAACTCCCAAGCCAGGTCCTTCTTGAACCGGAAACAAGCATATTGGGATAGGTTTCAGGATATCACTCTTCATCAGCCAGGCTAGCTTGAATCCAGTGGCTCAGTGAGCACGGGACCCACGTCTGGGCATACCCTTCCAACTTAGGCCAACTTTAGCAACACAAAAGTATGATGGACAGAGTGCTGAACAATGCAAACACTCACCCCCAGTCATACATCTGGGTTTAATCCATCGTTCTTTTGCTCACAATACCACCCCAGTTTAGACGCAGCCATATGCAAATCAGTCTTGACCCTTTTCCTCATGTGAACAGTCGAGCACAAACTGCCAAGCCAGGTCCTATCTGGACCAGAAACAAGCATCCCGGGACTGGTTTCAGGGTATCACACCTCATTAGCCAGGCTGGCTTGAATCCTGTGGCACAGTGAGCACAGGATCCACATCTGGGCACACCCTTCCCACATAGGGCAACTTTAGCAACACAAAAGTATGATGGATGGAGTGCAGAACAATGCAAACACTCACCAAAGTCACACATCAGGGTTTAATCCATCGTTCTTTTGCTCACCATTCCACCTCAGTCTTGACCCTGTTCCTCATGGGAACAGTCCAGCCCGAACTGCAAAGCAAGGTCCTCCCTGGACAGGAAACAAGCATCCTGGGACCGGTTTCAGGGTATCACCCTCAATCAGCCAGGCTAGCTTGAATCCAGTGGCACAGTGAGCACTTGACCCACGTCTGGGCATACCCTTCCCACATAGGGCAACTTTAGCAACACAAAACTATGATGGACGGAGTGCCGAACAATACAAACACTCACCCTCAGTCACAAATCTGGGTTTAATCCATTGTGCTTTTGCTCACCATGCCACCCCAGTTTGGATCCAGCCATACGCAAATCAGTCTTGACCCTGTCCCTCATGGGAACAATCCCGCCTGAACTGCCAAGCCAGGTCATCACTGGAAAAGAAACAAGCATCCTGGGACCGGTTTCAGAGTATCACCCTTCATCAACCAGGCTAGCTTGAATCCAGTGGCACAGTGAGCACGGAACCCACGTCTGGGCACACCCATCCCACTTAGGGCATATTTAGCAAAACAAAAGTATGATGGACGGAGTGACAAACAATGCAAACACTCACCACCAGTCGCAGATCTGGGTTTAATCCATTGTTCTTTTGCTCACCATGCCACCCCAGTTTGGACCCAGCCATATGCCAATTAGTTTTGACCCTGTTTCTAAGGGGAACAGTCCACCCCAAACTGCGAAGCCAGGTCCTCCCTGGACCGGAAACAAGCATCCTGGGACCGATTTCAGGGTATCACCCTTCATCAGCCAAGCTAGCTTGAATCCAGTGGCCCAGTGAGCACGGGACCCATGTCTGGGCATACCCTTTCCCACTTAGGGCAACTTTAGCAACACAAAAGTATGACGGACGGAGTGCCGAATAATGCAAACACTCACCCCCAGCCACAGATCTGGATTTAATCCATTGTTCTTTTGCTCATCATGCCACCCCCTTTTGACCCTGTTGCTCATGGGACCAGTCCAGCCCAAATTGCAAAGCCAGGTCCTCCCTTGACCGGAAACAAGCATCCTGGGACCGATTTCAAGGTATCACCCTTCATCAGCCAGGCTAGCTTGAATTCAGTGGTACAGTAAGCATGAGACCCACGTCTGGGCATACCCTTTCCACTTAGCACAACTTTAGCAACACAAAAGTATGATGGACAGAGTGCCGAACAATGCAAACACTCATCCCCAGTCACAGATCTGGGTTTAATCCATCGTTCTTTTGCTCAACCTGCCACCCCATTTTGACCCAGCCGTATGCAAATCAGTCTTGACCCTGTTCCTCATGAGAACAGTTCAGCCCGAACTTCCAAGCCAATTCCTCCCTGGACGGGGAAAAAAGCATCCTGGGACCGATTTCAGGGTATCACCCTTCATCAGCCAGGCTAGCTTGAATCCAGTGGCACAGTGAGCACGGGACCAACGTCTGGGCATACCCTTCCCACTTACAGCAACTTTGGCAACACAAAAGTATGATGGACGGAGTGCCGAACAATGCCAACCCTTAACCCCAGTCACAGATCTGGGTTTAATACATTGTTCACCATGCCCACCCAGTTTTGACCCAGCCATATGTAAATCAGTCTTGATCCTGTTCCTCTTGGGAACAGTCCAGCCCGAACTGCCAAGCCAGGTCCTCCCTGGACCAGAAACAAGCATCCTGGGACCAGTTTCAGGGTATCACCCTTCATCAGCCAGGCTAGCTTGAATCCAGTGGCACAGTGAGCACGGATCCCACGTCTGGGCATCCCCTTCCCACTTAGGGCAACTTTAGCAACACAAAAGTATGATGGACGGAGTGCCGAACAATGCAAACACTAACCACCAGTCACAGATCTGGGTTTAATCTATTGTTCTTTTGCTCACCATGCCACCCCAGTTTGGACCTAGCTATATGCAAATTAGTCTTGACCCAGTTTCTCATGGGAACAGTCCAGCCCGAACTGCCAAGCCAGGTCCTCCTTGGACCGGAAACAAGCATCCTGGGACCGATTTCAGGGTATCACCCTTCATCAGTCAGGCTAGCTTGAATCCAGTGGCACAGTGAGCACGGGATCCACGTCTGGGCATACCCCTTCCCACTTAGGGCAACTTTAGCAACACAAATGTATGATGGACAGAGTGCCGAACAATGCAAACACTCACCTCCAGTCATAGATCTCAGTTTAATCCATCGTTCTTTTGCTCACCATGCCACCACAGTTTGGACCCAGCCATATACAAATCAGTGTTGACCCTGTTCCTCATGGGAACAGTCCATCCCAAACTGCCAAGCCAGGTCCTCCCTGGATGGGGAAAAAAATCCTGGGATAGATTTCAGGGTATCACACTTCATCAGCCAGGCTAACTTGAATCCAGTGGCACAGTGAGTACGGGACCCGCCTCTGGGCGTACCCTTCCCATTTACAGCAACTTTAGCAACACACAAGTATGATGGACGGAGTGCCGAACAGTGCAAACGCTCACCCCCTGTCACAGATCTGGGTTTAATCCATTGTTCTTTGCTCACCATGCCAAACCAGTTTGGACCCAGCCATATGGAAATCAGTCTTGACCCTGTTCCTCATGGGAACAGTCTAGCCCGAACTGCAAAGCCAGGTCCACCCTGGACCAGAAACAAGCATCCTGGGACCGGTTTCAGGGTATCACCATTCATCAGCCAGGCTAGCTTGAATTTAGTGGCACAGTGAGCACGGGACCCACGTCTGGGCACACCCTTCCCACTTAGCGCAACTTTAGCAACACAAAAGTACGATGGACAGAGTGGCGAACAATGCAAACTCTCACCCCCAGTCACAGATCTTGGTTTAATCGATCATTCTTTTGCTCACCATGCCACTCCAGTTAGGACCCAGCCATATGCAAACCAGTCTTGACCGTGTTTCTCATGAGAACAATCTAGTCCAAACTGCCAAGTCACGTCCTCCCTGGACCGGAAACAAGCATCCTGGGACCGGTTTCAGGGTATCACCCTTCATCAGCCAGGCTAGCTTGAATCCAGTGGCACAGTGAGCACGGGACCCACATTTGGGAATAACCTTTCCACTTAGGGCAACTTTAGCAACACAAAAGAATGATGGACGGAGTGCCGAACAATGCAAACACTCACCCCCAGTCACAGATTTGGGTATAATTCATTGTTCTTTCACTCACCATGCCACGCTAGTCTTGACCCGGTTGCTCATGGGAACAGTCCAGCCCAAACTCCCAAGCCAGGTCCTTCTTGAACCGGAAACAAGCATATTGGGATAGGTTTCAGGATATCACTCTTCATCAGCCAGGCTAGCTTGAATCCAGTGGCTCAGTGAGCACGGGACCCACGTCTGGGCATACCCTTCCAACTTAGGCCAACTTTAGCAACACAAAATTATGATGGACAGAGTGCTGAACAATGCAAACACTCACCCCCAGTCATACATCTGGGTTTAATCCATCGTTCTTTTGCTCACAATACCACCCCAGTTTAGACGCAGCCATATGCAAATCAGTCTTGACCCTTTTCCTCATGTGAACAGTCGAGCACAAACTGCCAAGCCAGGTCCTATCTGGACCAGAAACAAGCATCCCGGGACTGGTTTCAGGGTATCACACCTCATTAGCCAGGCTGGCTTGAATCCTGTGGCACAGTGAGCACAGGATCCACATCTGGGCACACCCTTCCCACATAGGGCAACTTTAGCAACACAAAAGTATGATGGATGGAGTGCAGAACAATGCAAACACTCACCAAAGTCACACATCAGGGTTTAATCCATCGTTCTTTTGCTCACCATTCCACCTCAGTCTTGACCCTGTTCCTCATGGGAACAGTCCAGCCCGAACTGCAAAGCCAGGTCCTCCCTGGACAGGAAACAAGCATCCTGGGACCGGTTTCAGGGTATCACCCTCAATCAGCCAGGCTAGCTTGAATACAGTGGCACAGTGAGCACTTGACCCACGTCTGGGCATACCCTTCCCACATAGGGCAACTTTAGCAACACAAAACTATGATGGACGGAGTGCCGAACAATACAAACACTCACCCTCAGTCACAAATCTGGGTTTAATCCATTGTGCTTTTGCTCACCATGCCACCCCAGTTTGGATCCAGCCATACGCAAATCAGTCTTGACCCTGTCCCTCATGGGAACAATCCCGCCTGAACTGCCAAGCCAGGTCATCACTGGAAAAGAAACAAGCATCCTGGGACCGGTTTCAGAGTATCACCCTTCATCAACCAGGCTAGCTTGAATCCAGTGGCACAGTGAGCACGGAACCCACGTCTGGGCACACCCATCCCACTTAGGGCATATTTAGCAAAACAAAAGTATGATGGACGGAGTGACAAACAATGCAAACACTCACCACCAGTCGCAGATCTGGGTTTAATCCATTGTTCTTTTGCTCACCATGCCACCCCAGTTTGGACCCAGCCATATGCCAATTAGTTTTGACCCTGTTTCTAAGGGGAACAGTCCACCCCAAACTGCCAAGCCAGGTCCTCCCTGGACCGGAAACAAGCATCCTGGGACCGATTTCAGGGTATCACCCTTCATCAGCCAAGCTAGCTTGAATCCAGTGGCCCAGTGAGCACGGGACCCATGTCTGGGCATACCCTTTCCCACTTAGGGCAACTTTAGCAACACAAAAGTATGACGGACGGAGTGCCGAATAATGCAAACACTCACCCCCAGTCACGGATCTGGATTTAATCCATTGTTCTTTTGCTCATCATGCCACCCCCTTTTGACCCTGTTGCACATGGGACCAGTCCAGCCCAAATTGCAAAGCCAGGTCCTCCCTTGACCGGAAACAAGCATCCTGGGACCGATTTCAAGGTATCACCCTTCATCAGCCAGGCTAGCTTGAATTCAGTGGTACAGTAAGCATGAGACCCACGTCTGGGCATACCCTTTCCACTTAGCACAACTTTAGCAACACAAAAGTATGATGGACAGAGTTCCGAACAATGCAAACACTCATCCCCAGTCACAGATCTGGGTTTAATCCATCGTTCTTTTGCTCAACATGCCACCCCATTTTGACCCAGCCGTATGCAAATCAGTCTTGACCCTGTTCCTCATGAGAACAGTTCAGCCCGAACTTCCAAGCCAATTCCTCCCTGGACGGGGAAAAAAGCATCCTGGGACCGATTTCAGGGTATCACCCTTCATCAGCCAGGCTAGCTTGAATCCAGTGGCACAGTGAGCACGGGACCCACGTCTGGGCACACCCTTCCCACTTAGGGCAACTTTAGCAACACAAAAGTACGATGGACAGAGTGGCGAACAATGCAAACTCTCACCCCCAGTCACAGATCTTGGTTTAATCGATCATTCTTTTGCTCACCATGCCACTCCAGTTAGGACCCAGCCATATGCAAACCAGTCTTGACCGTGTTTCTCATGAGAACAATCTAGTCCGAACTGCCAAGTCACGTCCTCCCTGGACCGGAAACAAGCATCCTGGGACCGGTTTCAGGGTATCACCCTTCATCAGCCAGGCTAGCTTGAATCCAGTGGCACAGTGAGCACGGGACCCACATTTGGGAATAACCTTTCCACTTAGGGCAACTTTAGCAACACAAAAGAATGATGGACGGAGTGCCGAACAATGCAAACACTCACCCCCAGTCACAGATTTGGGTATAATTCATTGTTCTTTCACTCACCATGCCACGCTAGTCTTGACCCGGTTGCTCATGGGAACAGTCCAGCCCAAACTCCCAAGCCAGGTCCTTCTTGAACCGGAAACAAGCATATTGGGATAGGTTTCAGGATATCACTCTTCATCAGCCAGGCTAGCTTGAATCCAGTGGCTCAGTGAGCACGGGACCCACGTCTGGGCATACCCTTCCAACTTAGGCCAACTTTAGCAACACAAAATTATGATGGACAGAGTGCTGAACAATGCAAACACTCACCCCCAGTCATACATCTGGGTTTAATCCATCGTTCTTTTGCTCACAATACCACCCCAGTTTAGACGCAGCCATATGCAAATCAGTCTTGACCCTTTTCCTCATGTGAACAGTCGAGCACAAACTGCCAAGCCAGGTCCTATCTGGACCAGAAACAAGCATCCCGGGACTGGTTTCAGGGTATCACACCTCATTAGCCAGGCTGGCTTGAATCCTGTGGCACAGTGAGCACAGGATCCACATCTGGGCACACCCTTCCCACATAGGGCAACTTTAGCAACACAAAAGTATGATGGATGGAGTGCAGAACAATGCAAACACTCACCAAAGTCACACATCAGGGTTTAATCCATTGTTCTTTTGCTCACCATTCCACCTCAGTCTTGACCCTGTTCCTCATGGGAACAGTCCAGCCCGAACTGCAAAGCCAGGTCCTCCCTGGACAGGAAACAAGCATCCTGGGACCGGTTTCAGGGTATCACCCTCAATCAGCCAGGCTAGCTTGAATCCAGTGGCACAGTGAGAACTTGACCCACGTCTGGGCATACCCTTCCCACATAGGGCAACTTTAGCAACACAAAACTATGATGGACGGAGTGCCGAACAATACAAACACTCACCCTCAGTCACAAATCTGGGTTTAATCCATTGTGCTTTTGCTCACCATGCCACCCCAGTTTGGATCCAGCCATACGCAAATCAGTCTTGACCCTGTCCCTCATGGGAACAATCCCGCCTGAACTGCCAAGCCAGGTCATCACTGGAAAAGAAACAAGCATCCTGGGACTGGTTTCAGAGTATCACCCTTCATCAACCAGGCTAGCTTGAATCCAGTGGCACAGTGAGCACGGAACCCACGTCTGGGCACACCCATCCCACTTAGGGCATATTTAGCAAAACAAAAGTATGATGGACGGAGTGACAAACAATGCAAACACTCACCACCAGTCGCAGATCTGGGTTTAATCCATTGTTCTTTTGCTCACCATGCCACCCCAGTTTGGACCCAGCCATATGCCAATTAGTTTTGACCCTGTTTCTAAGGGGAACAGTCCACCCCAAACTGCCAAGCCAGGTCCTCCCTGGACCGGAAACAAGCATCCTGGGACCGATTTCAGGGTATCACCCTTCATCAGCCAAGCTAGCTTGAATCCAGTGGCCCAGTGAGCACGGGACCCATGTCTGGGCATACCCTTTCCCACTTAGGGCAACTTTAGCAACACAAAAGTATGACGGACGGAGTGCCGAATAATGCAAACACTCACCCCCAGTCACGGATCTGGATTTAATCCATTGTTCTTTTGCTCATCATGCCACCCCCTTTTGACCCTGTTGCACATGGGACCAGTCCAGCCCAAATTGCAAAGCCAGGTCCTCCCTTGACCGGAAACAAGCATCCTGGGACCGATTTCAAGGTAGCACCCTTCATCAGCCAGGCTAGCTTGAATTCAGTGGTACAGTAAGCATGAGACCCACGTCTGGGCATACCCTTTCCACTTAGCACAACTTTAGCAACACAAAAGTATGATGGACAGAGTGCCGAACAATGCAAACACTCATCCCCAGTCACAGATCTGGGTTTAATCCATCGTTCTTTTGCTCAACATGCCACCCCATTTTGACCCAGCCGTATGCAAATCAGTCTTGACCCTGTTCCTCATGAGAACAGTTCAGCCCGAACTTCCAAGCCAATTCCTCCCTGGATGGGAAAAAAAGCATCCTGGGACCGATTTCAGGGTATCACCCTTCATCAGCCAGGCTAGCTTGAATCCAGTGGCACAGTGAGCACGGGACCCACGTCTGGGCACACCCTTCCCACTTAGGGCAACTTTAGCAACACAAAAGTACGATGGACAGAGTGGCGAACAATGCAAACTCTCACCCCCAGTCACAGATCTTGGTTTAATCGATCATTCTTTTGCTCACCATGCCACTCCAGTTAGGACCCAGCCATATGCAAACCAGTCTTGACCGTGTTTCTCATGAGAACAATCTAGTCCGAACTGCCAAGTCACGTCCTCCCTGGACCGGAAACAAGCATCCTGGGACCGGTTTCAGGGTATCACCCTTCATCAGCCAGGCTAGCTTGAATCCAGTGGCACAGTGAGCACGGGACCCACATTTGGGAATAACCTTTCCACTTAGGGCAACTTTAGCAACACAAAAGAATGATGGACGGAGTGCCGAACAATGCAAACACTCACCCCCAGTCACAGATTTGGGTATAATTCATTGTTCTTTCACTCACCATGCCACGCTAGTCTTGACCCGGTTGCTCATGGGAACAGTCCAGCCCAAACTCCCAAGCCAGGTCCTTCTTGAACCGGAAACAAGCATATTGGGATAGGTTTCAGGATATCACTCTTCATCAGCCAGGCTAGCTTGAATCCAGTGGCTCAGTGAGCACGGGACCCACGTCTGGGCATACCCTTCCAACTTAGGCCAACTTTAGCAACACAAAAGTATGATGGACAGAGTGCTGAACAATGCAAACACTCACCCCCAGTCATACATCTGGGTTTAATCCATCGTTCTTTTGCTCACAATACCACCCCAGTTTAGAGCAGCCATATGCAAATCAGTCTTGACCCTTTTCCTCATGTGAACAGTCGAGCACAAACTGCCAAGCCAGGTCCTATCTGGACCAGAAACAAGCATCCCGGGACTGGTTTCAGGGTATCACACCTCATTAGCCAGGCTGGTTTGAATCCTGTGGCACAGTGAGCACAGGATCCACATCTGGGCACACCCTTCCCACATAGGGCAACTTTAGCAACACAAAAGTATGATGGATGGAGTGCAGAACAATGCAAACACTCACCAAAGTCACACATCAGGGTTTAATCCATCGTTCTTTTGCTCACCATTCCACCTCAGTCTTGACCCTGTTCCTCATGGGAACAGTCCAGCCCGAACTGCAAAGCCAGGTCCTCCCTGGACAGGAAACAAGCATCCTGGGACCGGTTTCAGGGTATCACCCTCAATCAGCCAGGCTAGCTTGAATCCAGTGGCACAGTGAGCACTTGACCCACGTCTGGGCATACCCTTCCCACATAGGGCAACTTTAGCAACACAAAACTATGATGGACGGAGTGCCGAACAATACAAACACTCACCCTCAGTCACAAATCTGGGTTTAATCCATTGTGCTTTTGCTCACCATGCCACCCCAGTTTGGATCCAGCCATACGCAAATCAGTCTTGACCCTGTCCCTCATGGGAACAATCCCGCCTGAACTGCCAAGCCAGGTCATCACTGGAAAAGAAACAAGCATCCTGGGACCAGTTTCAGAGTATCACCCTTCATCAACCAGGCTAGCTTGAATCCAGTGGCACAGTGAGCACGGAACCCACGTCTGGGCACACCCATCCCACTTAGGGCATATTTAGCAAAACAAAAGTATGATGGACGGAGTGACAAACAATGCAAACACTCACCACCAGTCGCAGATCTGGGTTTAATCCATTGTTCTTTTGCTCACCATGCCACCCCAGTTTGGACCCAGCCATATGCCAATTAGTTTTGACCCTGTTTCTAAGGGGAACAGTCCACCCCAAACTGCCAAGCCAGGTCCTCCCTGGACCGGAAACAAGCATCCTGGGACCGATTTCAGGGTATCACCCTTCATCAGCCAAGCTAGCTTGAATCCAGTGGCCCAGTGAGCACGGGACCCATGTCTGGGCATACCCTTTCCCACTTAGGGCAACTTTAGCAACACAAAAGTATGACGGACGGAGTGCCGAATAATGCAAACACTCACCCCCAGTCACGGATCTGGATTTAATCCATTGTTCTTTTGCTCATCATGCCACCCCCTTTTGACCCTGTTGCACATGGGACCAGTCCAGCCCAAATTGCAAAGCCAGGTCCTCCCTTGACCGGAAACAAGCATCCTGGGACCGATTTCAAGGTATCACCCTTCATCAGCCAGGCTAGCTTGAATTCAGTGGTACAGTAAGCATGAGACCCACGTCTGGGCATACCCTTTCCACTTAGCACAACTTTAGCAACACAAAAGTATGATGGACAGAGTGCCGAACAATGCAAACACTCATCCCCAGTCACAGATCTGGGTTTAATCCATCGTTCTTTTGCTCAACATGCCACCCCATTTTGACCCAGCCGTATGCAAATCAGTCTTGACCCTGTTCCTCATGAGAACAGTTCAGCCCGAACTTCCAAGCCAATTCCTCCCTGGACGGGGAAAAAAGCATCCTGGGACCGATTTCAGGGTATCACCCTTCATCAGCCAGGCTAGCTTGAATCCAGTGGCACAGTGAGCACGGGACCCACGTCTGGGCACACCCTTCCCACTTAGGGCAACTTTAGCAACACAAAAGTACGATGGACAGAGTGGCGAACAATGCAAACTCTCACCCCCAGTCACAGATCTTGGTTTAATCGATCATTCTTTTGCTCACCATGCCACTCCAGTTAGGACCCAGCCATATGCAAACCAGTCTTGACCGTGTTTCTCATGAGAACAATCTAGTCCGAACTGCCAAGTCACGTCCTCCCTGGACCGGAAACAAGCATCCTGGGACCGGTTTCAGGGTATCACCCTTCATCAGCCAGGCTAGCTTGAATCCAGTGGCACAGTGAGCACGGGACCCACATTTGGGAATAACCTTTCCACTTAGGGCAACTTTAGCAACACAAAAGAATGATGGACGGAGTGCCGAACAATGCAAACACTCACCCCCAGTTACAGATTTGGGTATAATTCATTGTTCTTTCACTCACCATGCCACGCTAGTCTTGACCCGGTTACTCATGGGAACAGTCCAGCCCAAACTCCCAAGCCAGGTCCTTCTTGAACCGGAAACAAGCATATTGGGATAGGTTTCAGGATATCACTCTTCATCAGCCAGGCTAGCTTGAATCCAGTGGCTCAGTGAGCACGGGACCCACGTCTGGGCATACCCTTCCAACTTAGGCCAACTTTAGCAACACAAAAGTATGATGGACAGAGTGCTGAACAATGCAAACACTCACCCCCAGTCATACATCTGGGTTTAATCCATCGTTCTTTTGCTCACAATACCACCCCAGTTTAGACGCAGCCATATGCAAATCAGTCTTGACCCTTTTCCTCATGTGAACAGTCGAGCACAAACTGCCAAGCCAGGTCCTATCTGGACCAGAAACAAGCATCCCGGGACTGGTTTCAGGGTATCACACCTCATTAGCCAGGCTGGCTTGAATCCTGTGGCACAGTGAGCACAGGATCCACATCTGGGCACACCCTTCCCACATAGGGCAACTTTAGCAACACAAAAGTATGATGGATGGAGTGCAGAACAATGCAAACACTCACCAAAGTCACACATCAGGGTTTAATCCATCGTTCTTTTGCTCACCATTCCACCTCAGTCTTGACCCTGTTCCTCATGGGAACAGTCCAGCCCGAACTGCAAAGCAAGGTCCTCCCTGGACAGGAAACAAGCATCCTGGGACCGGTTTCAGGGTATCACCCTCAATCAGCCAGGCTAGCTTGAATCCAGTGGCACAGTGAGCACTTGACCCACGTCTGGGCATACCCTTCCCACATAGGGCAACTTTAGCAACACAAAACTATGATGGACGGAGTGCCGAACAATACAAACACTCACCCTCAGTCACAAATCTGGGTTTAATCCATTGTGCTTTTGCTCACCATGCCACCCCAGTTTGGATCCAGCCATACGCAAATCAGTCTTGACCCTGTCCCTCATGGGAACAATCCCGCCTGAACTGCCAAGCCAGGTCATCACTGGAAAAGAAACAAGCATCCTGGGACCGGTTTCAGAGTATCACCCTTCATCAACCAGGCTAGCTTGAATCCAGTGGCACAGTGAGCACGGAACCCACGTCTGGGCACACCCATCCCACTTAGGGCATATTTAGCAAAACAAAAGTATGATGGACGGAGTGACAAACAATGTAAACACTCACCACCAGTCGCAGATCTGGGTTTAATCCATTGTTCTTTTGCTCACCATGCCACCCCAGTTTGGACCCAGCCATATGCCAATTAGTTTTGACCCTGTTTCTAAGGGGAACAGTCCACCCCAAACTGCCAAGCCAGGTCCTCCCTGGACCGGAAACAAGCATCCTGGGACCGATTTCAGGGTATCACCCTTCATCAGCCAAGCTAGCTTGAATCCAGTGGCCCAGTGAGCACGGGACCCATGTCTGGGCATACCCTTTCCCACTTAGGGCAACTTTAGCAACACAAAAGTATGATGGACGGAGTGCCGAACAATGCAAACACTAACCACAAGTCACAGATCTGGGTTTAATCTATTGTTCTTTTGCTCACCATGCCACCCCAGTTTGGACCCAGCTATATGCAAATTAGTCTTGACCCAGTTTCTCATGGGAACAGTCCAGCCCGAACTGCCAAGCCAGGTCCTCCTTGGACCGGAAACAAGCATCCTGGGACCGATTTCAGGGTATCACCCTTCATCAGCCAGGCTAGCTTGAATCCAGTGGCACAGTGAGCATGGAACCCACGTCTGGGCATCCCCTTCCCACTAAGGGCAACTTTAGCAACACAAAAGTATGATGGACAGAGTGCCGAACAATGCAAACACTCACCACCAGTCACAGATCTTGGTTTAATCCATCATTCTTTTGCTCACTATGCCACACCAGTTAGGACCTAGCCATATGCAAATCAGTCGTGAGCCTGTTTCTCATGGGAACAGTCCAGCCCGAACTGCCAAGGCAGGTCCTCCCTGGAGCAGAAACAAGCATCCTGGGACCGGTTTCATAGTATCACCCTTCATCAGCCAGGCTAGCTTGAATCCAGTGGCACAGTGAGCACGGAACCCACGTCTGGGCATCCCCTTCCCACTTAGGGCAACTTTAGCAACACAAAAGTATGATGGACGGAGTGCCGAACAATGCAAACACTCGCCACCAGTCACAGATCTGGGTTTAATCTATTGTTCTTTTGCTCACCATACCACCCCAGTTTGGACCCAGCTATATGCAAATTAGTCTTGACCCAGTTTCTCATGGGAACAGTCCAGCCCGAACTGCCAAGCCAGGTCCTCCTTGGACCGGAAACAAGCATCCTGGGACCGATTTCAGGGTATCACCCTTCATCAGTCAGGCTAGCTTGAATCCAGTGGCACAGTGAGCACGGGACCCACGTCTGGGCATACCCCTTCCCACTTAGGGCAACTTTAGCAACACAAATGTATGATGGACAGAGTGCCGAACAATGCAAACACTCACCTCCAGTCAGAGATCTCAGTTTAATCCATCGTTCTTTTGCTCACCATGCCACCACAGTTTGGACCAAGCCATATACAAATCAGTGTTGACCCTGTTCCTCATGGGAACAGTCCATCCCAAACTGCCAAGCCAGGTCCTCCCTGGATGGTGAAAAAAATCTTGGGATAGATGTCAGGGTATCACACTTCATCAGCCAGGCTAACTTGAATCCAGTGGCACAGTGAGTACGGGACCCGCCTCTGTGCGTACCCTTCCCACTTACAGCAACTTTAGCAACACAAAAGTATGATGGACGGAGTGCCGAACAGTGCAAACACTCACCCCCTGTCACAGATCTGGGTTTAATCCATTGTTCTTTTGCTCACCATGCCAAACCAGTTTGGACCCAGCCATATGGAAATCAGTCTTGACCCTGTTCCTCATGGGAACAGTCTAACCCGAACTGCAAAGCCAGGTCCACCCTGGACCAGAAACAAGCATCCTGGGACCGGTTTCAGGGTATCACCATTCATCAGCCAGGCTAGCTTGAATTTAGTGGCACAGTGAGCACGGGACCCACATCTGGGCACACCCTTCCCACTTAGGGCAACTTTAGCAACACAAAAGTATGATGGATAGAGTGGCGAACAATGCAAACTCTCACCCCCTGTCACAGGTCTTGGTTTAATCCATCATTCTGTTGCTCACCATGCCACTCCAGTTAGGACCCAGCCATATGCAAATCAGTCTTGACCATGTTTCTCATGTGACCATCCAGTCCGAACTGCCAAGCCACGTCCTCCCTGGACCGGAAACAAGCATCCTGGGACCGGTTTCAGGGTATCACCCTTCATCAGCCAGGCTAGCTTGAATCCAGTGGCACAGTGAGCACGGGACCCACATTTGGCCATAACCTTTCCACTTAGGGCATCTTTAGCAACACAAAAGAATGATGGACGGAGTGCCGAACAATGCAAACACTCACCCCCAGTCAAAGATTTGGGTATAATTCATTGATCTTTCACTCACCATGTCACGCTAGTCTTGACCCTGTTGCTCATGGGAACAGTCCAGCCCAAACTCCCAAGCCAGGTCCTCCTTGGACCGGAAACAAGCATCTTGGGACAGGTTTCAGGATATCACCCTTCATCAGCCAGGCTAGGTTGAATCCAGTGGCACAGTGAGCACGGGACCAACGTCTGGGCATACCCTTCCCACTTACAGCATTTTGGCAACACAAAAGTATGATGGACGGAGTGCCGAACAGTGCAAACACTCACCCCCTGTCACAGATCTGGGTTTAATCCATTGTTCTTTTGCTCACCATGCCAAACCAGTTTGGACCCAGCCATATGTAAATCAGTCTTGACCCTGTTCTTCATGGGAAGAGTCCAGCCCGAACTGCAAAGCCAGGTCCTCCCTGGACCAGAAACAAGCATCCTGGGACCAGTTTCAGGGTATCATCCTTCCTCAGCCAGGCTAGCTTGAATCCAGTGGCACAGTGAGCATGGGACCCAAGTCTGGGCATACCCTTCCCAGTTAGGGCAACTTTAGCAACACAAAAGTATGATGGACGGAGTGCTGAACAATGCAAACCCTCTCCCCCTGTCAAAGATCTTGGTTTAATCCTTCATTCTTTTGCTCACTATGCCACCCCAGTTAGGACCCAGCCATATGCAAAACAGTCTTGAGCCTGTTTCTCATGGGAACAGTCCAGCCCGAACTGCCAAGCCAGGTCCACCTTGGACCGGAAACAAGCATCTTGGGACAGGTTTCAGCATATCACCCTTCATCAGCCAGGCTAGCTTGAATCCAGTGGCACAGTGAGCACGGGACCAACGTCTGGGCATACCCTTCCCACTTACAGCATTTTGGCAACACAAAAGTATAATGGACGGAGTGCCGAACAAAGCAAATGCTCACCCCCAGTCACAGATCTGGGTTTAATCCATTGTTCTTTTGCTCACCATCCCCACCCAGTTTGGACCCAGCTATATGCAAATTAGTCTTGACCCAGTTTCTCATGGGAACAGTCCAGCCCGAACTGCCAAACCAGGTCCTCCTTGGACCGGAAACAAGCATCCTGGGACCGATTTCAGGGTATCACCCTTCATCAACCAGGCTAGCTTGAATCCAGTGGCACAGTGAGCACGGAACCCACGTATGGGCATCCCCTTCCCACTTAGGGCAACTTTAGCAACACAAAAGTATGATGGACGGAGTGACGAACAATGCAAACACTCACCACCAGTCACAGATCTTGGTTTAATCCATCATTCTTTTGCTCACTATGCCACACCAGTTAGGACCCAGCCATATGCAGATCAGTCTTGAGCCTGTTTCTCATGGGAACAGTCCAGCCCGAACTGCCAAGGCAGGTCCTCCCTGGAGCAGAAACAAGATCCTGGGACTGGTTTCAGGGTATCACCCTTCATCAGCCAGGCTAGCTTGAATCCAGTGGCACAGTGAGCACGGGACCAACGTCTGGGCATACCCTTCCCACTTACAGCATTTTGGCAACACAAAAGTATAATGGACGGAGTGCCGAACAATGCAAATGCTCACCCCCAGTAACAGATCTGGGTTTAATCCATTGTTCTTTTGCTCACCATGCCCACCCAGTTTGGACCCAGCTATATGCAAATTAGTCTTGACCCACTTTCTCATGGGAACAGTCCAGCCCGAACTGCCAAGCCAGGTCCTTCTTGGACCGGAAACAAGCATCCTGGGACCGATTTCAGGGTATCACCCTTCATCAGCCAGGCTAGCTTGAATCCAGTGGCACAGTGAGCACGGAACCCACGTATGGGCATCCCCTTCCCACTTAGGGCAACTTTAGCAACACAAAAGTATGATGGACGGAGTGCCGAACAATGCAAACACTCACCACCAGTCACAGATCTTGGTTTAATCCATCATTCTTTTGCTCACTATGCCACACCAGTTAGGACCCAGCCATATGCAGATCAGTCTTGAGCCTGTTTCTCATGGGAACAGTCCAGCCCGAACTGCCAAGGCAGGTCCTCCCTGGAGCAGAAACAAGATCCTGGGACTGGTTTCAGGGTATCACCCTTCATCAGCCAGGCTAGCTTGAATCCAGAGGCACAGTGAGCACGGAACCCACATCTGGGCATACCCTTCCCACTTTGGGCAACTTTAGCAACACAAAAGTGTGATGGACGGAGTGCCGAACATTGCAAACACTCACCACCAGTCACAGATCTGGGTTTAATCCATTCTTCTTTTGCTCATCATGCCACCCCCGTTTGGACCCAGCTATATGCAAATTAGTCTTGACCCAGTTTCTCATGGGAACAATCCAGCCCGAACTGCCAAGCCAGGTCCTCCCTGGCCCGGAAACAAGCATCCTAGGACCGATTTCAGGGAATCAACCTTCAACAGCCAGGCTAGCTTGAATCCAGTGGCACAGTGAGCACGGGACCCACGTCTGGGCATAGCCCTTCCCACTTAGGGCAACTTTAGCAACACAAAATTATGTTGGACGGAGTGCCGAACAATGCAAACACTCACCCCAAGTCACGGATCTGGGTTTAATCCATCGTTCTTTTGCTCACCATGCCACCCCAGTTTTGCCCCTGTTGCTCTTGCGAACAGTCCATCCCAAACTGCAAAGCTAGGTCCTCCCTGGTCCGGAAACAAGCATCCGGGACCGATTTCAGGGTATCACACTTCATCCGCCAGGCTAGCTTGAATCCAATGCCCCTGTGAGCACGGGACCCACGTTTGGGCATCCCTTACCACTTGGGGCAACTTTAGCAACACAAATGTATGACGGACAGAGTGACGAACAATGCAAACTCTCAACCCCAGTCAGAGATCTCAGTTTAATCTATCGTTCTTTTGCTCACCATGCCACCACAGTTTGGACCCAGCCATATACAAATCAGTGTTGACCCTGTTCCTCATGGGAACAGTCCAGCCCAAACTGCCAAGCCAGGTCCTCCCTGGATGGGGAAAAAGGCATTCTAGGATCGATTTCAGGGTATCACACTTCATCAGCCAGGCTAGCTTGAATCCAGTGGCACAGTGAGCACGGGACCCGCGTCTGGGCGTACCCTTCCCACTTACAGCAACTTTAGCAACACAAAAGTATGATGGACAGAGTGCCGAACAATGCATACGCTCACCCCCGTCACAGATCTGGGTTTCAATCCATTGTTCTTTTGCTCCCCATGCCAACTCAGTTTCGACCCAGCCATATGCAAATCAGTCTTGACCCTGTTCCTCATGGGAACAGTCTAGTCCGAACTTCAAAGCCAGGTCCTCCCTGGACCAGAAACAAGCATTGTGGGACTGGTTTCAGGGTATCACCCTTCATCAGCCAGGCTAGCTTGAATCCAGTGGCACAGGGAGCACGGGACCCACGTCTGGGCACACCCTTCCCACTTAGGGCACTTTAGCAACACAAAAGTATGATGGACAGAGTGCCGAACAATGCAAACGCTCACCCTGTCACAGATCTTTGTTTAATCCATCATTCTTTTACTCACCATGCCACCCCAGTTAGGACCCAGCCATATGCAAATCAGTCTTGACCGTGTTTCTCATGAGAACAATCCAGCCCGAACTGCCAAGCCATGTCCTCCCTGGACCGGAAACAAGCATCCTGGGACCGGTTTCAGGGTATCATCCTACATCAGCCAGGCTAGCTTGAATCCAGTGGTACAGTGAGCATGGTACCCAAGTTTGGGCATACACTTTCCACTTAGGGCAACTTTAGCAACACAAAAGAATGATGGACTGCGTGCCGAACAATGCAGCCACTCACCCCCAGTCACAGATCTGGGTTTAATCCATCGTTCTTTTGCTCATGATGTCACCCCAGTGTGGACCCAGCCATATGCAAATCAGTCTTCACCCTGTTCCTCATGGGAACAGTTCAGCCCGAACTGCCAATCCAGGTCCTCCCTGGAACAGAAAGAAGCATCCTGGTACCGGTTACAGGGTATCACTCTTCATCAGCCAGGCTATCTTGAATCCAGTGGCACAATGAGCACGGGACCCACATGTGGGCATGGCCTTCTCACTTACAGCAACTTTAGCAACACAAAAGTATGATGGACAGAGTGCAGAACAATGCAAACACTCACCCCCAGTCACAGATCTAGGTTTAATCCATAGTCCTTTTGCTCACCATGCCCCCTCAGTCTTGACCCTGTTCCCCATGGGAACAGTCCAGCCCGAACTGCCAAGCCAGGTCCTCCCTGGACCGGAAACAAGCATCCTGGGACTGGTTTCAGGGTATCACCCTTTATCAGCCAGGCTAGCTTGAATCCAGTGGCACAGTGAGCACAGGACCCACGTCTGGGCATACCCTTCCCACATAGGGCAACTTTAGCAACACAAAAGTATGATGGACGGAGTGCCAAACAAAGCAAACACTCACCCCCAGTCACAGATCTCGGTTTAATCTATGGTTCTTTTGCTCACCATGCAACCCCAGTTTTGACCCTGTTCCTCATGGGAGCAGTCCAGCCCGAATTGCCAAGCCAGGTCCTCCATGGCCTGGAAACAAGCATCCTGGGACCGGTTTCAGGGTATCACCCTTTATCAGCCAGGCTAGCTTGAATCCAGTGGTACAGTGAGCATGGTACCCACGTTTGGGCATACACTTTCCACTTAGGACAACTTTAGCAACACAAAAGAATGATGGACGGAGTGCCGAACAATGGAAACCCTCACCCCAGTCACAGATTTGGATTTAATTCAATGTTTTTTCACTCACCATGCCACCCTAGTCTTGACCGTGTTGCTCATGGGAACAGTCCAGCCCAAACTGGCAAGCCAGGTCCTCCTTGGACCGGAAACAAGCATCTTGGGACAGGTTTCAGGATATCACCCTTCATCAACCAGGCTAGCTTGAATCCAGTGGATCAGTGAGCACGGGACCAACGTCTGGGCACACCCTTCCCACTTAGGGCAACTTTAGCAACACAAAAGTATGTTGGACGGAGTGCCGAACAATGCAGCCACTCACCCCCAGTCACAGATCTGGGTTTATTCCATCGTTCTTTTGCTCATGATGCCACCCCAGTTTGGACCCAGCCATATGCAAATCAGTCTTCACCTTGTTCCTCATGGGAAAAGTTCAGCCCGAACTGCCAATCCAGGTCCTCCCTGGAACAGAAAGAAGCATGCTAATACTGGTTACAGGGTATCACCCTTCATCAGCCAGGCTATCTTGAATCCAGTGGCACAGTGAGCACGTGACCCACATGTGGGCATAGCCTTCTCACTTACAGCAACTTTAGCAACACAAAAGTATGATGGACGGAGTGCAGAACAATGCAAACACTCACCCCCAGTCACAGATCTGGGTTTAATCCATAGTTCTTTTGCTCACCATGCCCCCTCAGTCTTGACCCTGTTCCCCAGGGGAACAGTCCAACCCGAACTGCCAAGCCAGGTCCTCCCTGGACCGGAAACAAGCTTCCTGGGACCGGTTTCAGGGTATCACCCTTCATCAGCCAGGCTAGCTTGAATCCAGTGGCACAGTGAGCACGGGACCCACATTTGGCCATAACCTTTCCACTTAGGGCATCTTTAGCAACACAAAAGAATGATGGACGGAGTGCCGAACAATGCAAACACTCACCCCCAGTCAAAGATTTGGGTATAATTCATTGATCTTTCACTCACCATGTCACGCTAGTCTTGACCCTGTTGCTCATGGGAACAGTCCAGCCCAAACTCCCAAGCCAGGTCCTCCTTGGACCGGAAACAAGCATCTTGGGACAGGTTTCAGGATATCACCCTTCATCAGCCAGGCTAGGTTGAATCCAGTGGCACAGTGAGCACGGGACCAACGTCTGGGCATACCCTTCCCACTTACAGCATTTTGGCAACACAAAAGTATAATCGACGGAGTGCCGAACAATGCAAATGCTCACCCCCAGTCACAGATCTGGGTTTAATCCATTGTTCTTTTGCTCACCATGCCCACCCAGTTTGGACCCAGCCATATGTAAATCAGTCTTGACCCTGTTCTTCATGGGAAGAGTCCAGCCCGAACTGCAAAGCCAGGTCCTCCCTGGACCAGAAACAAGCATCCTGGGACCAGTTTCAGGGTATCATCCTTCCTCAGCCAGGCTAGCTTGAATCCAGTGGCACAGTGAGCATGGGACCCAAGTCTGGGCATACCCTTCCCACTTAGGGCAACTTTAGCAACACAAAAGTATGATGGACGGAGTGCTGAACAATGCAAACCCTCTCCCCCTGTCAAAGATCTTGGTTTAATCCTTCATTCTTTTGCTCACTATGCCACCCCAGTTAGGACCCAGCCATATGCAAAACAGTCTTGAGCCTGTTTCTCATGGGAACAGTCCAGCCCGAACTGCCAAGCCAGGTCCACCTTGGACCGGAAACAAGCATCTTGGGACAGGTTTCAGCATATCACCCTTCATCAGCCAGGCTAGCTTGAATCCAGTGGCACAGTGAGCACGGGACCAACGTCTGGGCATACCCTTCCCACTTACAGCATTTTGGCAACACAAAAGTATAATGGACGGAGTGCCGAACAAAGCAAATGCTCACCCCCAGTCACAGATCTGGGTTTAATCCATTGTTCTTTTGCTCACCATCCCCACCCAGTTTGGACCCAGCTATATGCGAATTAGTCTTGACCCAGTTTCTCATGGGAACAGTCCAGCCCGAACTGCCAAACCAGGTCCTCCTTGGACCGGAAACAAGCATCCTGGGACCGATTTCAGGGTATCACCCTTCATCAACCAGGCTAGCTTGAATCCAGTGGCACAGTGAGCACGGAACCCACGTATGGGCATCCCCTTCCCACTTAGGGCAACTTTAGCAACACAAAAGTATGATGGACGGAGTGACGAACAATGCAAACACTCACCACCAGTCACAGATCTTGGTTTAATCCATCATTCTTTTGCTCACTATGCCACACCAGTTAGGACCCAGCCATATGCAGATCAGTCTTGAGCCTGTTTCTCATGGGAACAGTCCAGCCCGAACTGCCAAGGCAGGTCCTCCCTGGAGCAGAAACAAGATCCTGGGACTGGTTTCAGGGTATCACCCTTCATCAGCCAGGCTAGCTTGAATCCAGTGGCACAGTGAGCACGGGACCAACGTCTGGGCATACCCTTCCCACTTACAGCATTTTGGCAACACAAAAGTATAATGGACAGAGTGCCGAACAATGCAAATGCTCACCCCCAGTAACAGATCTGGGTTTAATCCATTGTTCTTTTGCTCACCATGCCCACCCAGTTTGGACCCAGCTATATGCAAATTAGTCTTGACCCAGTTTCTCATGGGAACAGTCCAGCCCGAACTGCCAAGCCAGGTCCTTCTTGGACCGGAAACAAGCATCCTGGGACCGATTTCAGGGTATCACCCTTCATCAGCCAGGCTAGCTTGAATCCAGTGGCACAGTGAGCACGGAACCCACGTATGGGCATCCCCTTCCCACTTAGGGCAACTTTAGCAACACAAAAGTATGATGGACGGAGTGCCGAACAATGCAAACACTCACCACCAGTCACAGATCTTGGTTTAATCCATCATTCTTTTGCTCACTATGCCACACCAGTTAGGAACCAGCCATATGCAGATCAGTCTTGAGCCTGTTTCTCATGGGAACAGTCCAGCTCGAACTGCCAAGGCAGGTCCTCCCTGGAGCAGAAACAAGATCCTGGGACTGGTTTCAGGGTATCACCCTTCATCAGCCAGGCTAGCTTGAATCCAGAGGCACAGTGAGCACGGAACCCACATCTGGGCATACCCTTCCCACTTTGGGCAACTTTAGCAACACAAAAGTGTGATGGAGGGAGTGCCGAACATTGCAAACACTCACCACCAGTCACAGATCTGGGTTTAATCCATTCTTCTTTTGCTCATCATGCCACCCCCGTTTGGACCCAGCTATATGCAAATTAGTCTTGACCCAGTTTCTCATGGGAACAATCCAGCCCGAACTGCCAAGCCAGGTCCTCCCTGGCCCGGAAACAAGCATCCTAGGACCGATTTCAGGGAATCAACCTTCAACAGCCAGGCTAGCTTGAATCCAGTGGCACAGTGAGCACGGGACCCACGTCTGGGCATAGCCCTTCCCACTTAGGGCAACTTTAGCAACACAAAATTATGTTGGACGGAGTGCCGAACAATGCAAACACTCACCCCAAGTCACGGATCTGGGTTTAATCCATCGTTCTTTTGCTCACCATGCCACCCCAGTTTTGCCCCTGTTGCTCTTGCGAACAGTCCATCCCAAACTG
The DNA here is from genome assembly GCF_031143425.1 of Pleurodeles waltl. NCBI lineage: Eukaryota > Metazoa > Chordata > Amphibia > Caudata > Salamandridae > Pleurodeles > Pleurodeles waltl. The sequence continues at coordinate 365,213,800 of NC_090447.1, forward strand.
CAAAGCTAGGTCCTCCCTGGTCCGGAAACAAGCATCCGGGACCGATTTCAGGGTATCACACTTCATCCGCCAGGCTAGCTTGAATCCAATGCCCCTGTGAGCACGGGACCCACGTTTGGGCATCCCTTACCACTTGGGGCAACTTTAGCAACACAAATGTATGACGGACAGAGTGACGAACAATGCAAACTCTCAACCCCAGTCAGAGATCTCAGTTTAATCTATCGTTCTTTTGCTCACCATGCCACCACAGTTTGGACCCAGCCATATACAAATCAGTGTTGACCCTGTTCCTCATGGGAACAGTCCAGCCCAAACTGCCAAGCCAGGTCCTCCCTGGATGGGGAAAAAGGCATTCTAGGATCGATTTCAGGGTATCACACTTCATCAGCCAGGCTAGCTAGAATCCAGTGGCACAGTGAGCACGGGACCCGCGTCTGGGCGTACCCTTCCCACTTACAGCAACTTTAGCAACACAAAAGTATGATGGACAGAGTGCCGAACAATGCATACGCTCACCCCCGTCACAGATCTGGGTTTCAATCCATTGTTCTTTTGCTCCCCATGCCAACTCAGTTTCGACCCAGCCATATGCAAATCAGTCTTGACCCTGTTCCTCATGGGAACAGTCTAGTCCGAACTTCAAAGCCAGGTCCTCCCTGGACCAGAAACAAGCATTGTGGGACTGGTTTCAGGGTATCACCCTTCATCAGCCAGGCTAGCTTGAATCCAGTGGCACAGGGAGCACGGGACCCACGTCTGGGCACACCCTTCCCACTTAGGGCACTTTAGCAACACAAAAGTATGATGGACAGAGTGGCGAACAATGCAAACGCTCACCCTGTCACAGATCTTGGTTTAATCCATCATTCTTTTACTCACCATGCCACCCCAGTTAGGACCCAGCCATATGCAAATCAGTCTTGACCGTGTTTCTCATGAGAACAATCCAGCCCGAACTGCCAAGCCACGTCCTCCCTGGACCGGAAACAAGCATCCTGGGACCGGTTTCAGGGTATCATCCTTCATCAGCCAGGCTAGCTTGAATCCAGTGGTACAGTGAGCATGGTACCCAAGTTTGGGCATACACTTTCCACTTAGGGCAACTTTAGCAACACAAAAGAATGATGGACTGCGTGCCGAACAATGCAGCCACTCACCCCCAGTCACAGATCTGGGTTTAATCCATCGTTCTTTTGCTCATGATGTCACCCCAGTGTGGACCCAGCCATATGCAAATCAGTCTTCACCCTGTTCCTCATGGGAACAGTTCAGCCCGAACTGCCAATCCAGGTCCTCCCTGGAACAGAAAGAAGCATCCTGGTACCGGTTACAGGGTATCACTCTTCATCAGCCAGGCTATCTTGAATCCAGTGGCACAATGAGCACGGGACCCACATGTGGGCATGGCCTTCTCACTTACAGCAACTTTAGCAACACAAAAGTATGATGGACGGAGTGCAGAACAATGCAAACACTCACCCCCAGTCACAGATCTAGGTTTAATCCATAGTCCTTTTGCTCACCATGCCCCCTCAGTCTTGACCCTGTTCCCCATGGGAACAGTCCAGCCCGAACTGCCAAGCCAGGTCCTCCCTGGACCGGAAACAAGCATCCTGGGACTGGTTTCAGGGTATCACCCTTTATCAGCCAGGCTAGCTTGAATCCAGTGGCACAGTGAGCACAGGACCCACGTCTGGGCATACCCTTCCCACATAGGGCAACTTTAGCAACACAAAAGTATGATGGACGGAGTGCCAAACAAAGCAGCCACTCACCCCCAGTCACAGATCTGGGTTTATTCCATCGTTCTTTTGCTCATGATGCCACCCCAGTTTGGACCCAGCCATATGCAAATCAGTCTTCACCTTGTTCCTCATGGGAAAAGTTCAGCCCGAACTGCCAATCCAGGTCCTCCCTGGAACAGAAAGAAGCATGCTAATACTGGTTACAGGATATCACCCTTCATCAGCCAGGCTATCTTGAATCCAGTGGCACAGTGAGCACGTGACCCACATGTGGGCATAGCCTTCTCACTTACAGCAACTTTAGCAACACAAAAGTATGATGGACGGAGTGCAGAACAATGCAAACACTCACCCCCAGTCACAGATCTGGGTTTAATCCATAGTTCTTTTGCTCACCATGCCCCCTCAGTCTTGACCCTGTTCCCCAGAAGAACAGTCCAACCCGAACTGCCAAGCCAGGTCCTCCCTGGACCGGAAACAAGCTTCCTGGGACCGGTTTCAGGGTATTACCCTTTAACAGCCAGGCTAGCTTGAATCCAGTGGCACAGTGAGCACGGGACCCACGTCTGAGCATACCCTTCCCACATAGGGCAACTTTAGCAACACAAAAGTATGATGGACGGAGTGCCAAACAATGAAAACACTCACCCCCAGTCACAGATCTCAGTTTAATCCATGGTTCTTTTGCTCACCATGCAACCCCAGTTTTGACCCTGTTCCTGTTGGGAACAGTCCAGCCCGAACTGCCAAGCCAGGACCTTGCACTACCAGAAAAAAAAATCCTGGGACTGATTTCAGGGTATGACCCTGCATCAGCCGGGCTAGCTGGAATCCAGTGGCACAGTGTGCACGGGACCCAAGTCTGGGCATACCCTTCCCACTTAGGGCAAATTTAGCTACACAAAAGTTTGAAGGACGGAGTGCGGAATAATGCAAACATTCACCCCAGTCACAGATCTGGGTTTAATCCATCGTTCTTTTGCTCACCATGCCACCCCAGTTTGGACGCAGCCATATGCAAATCAGTCTTGACCCTGTTTCTCCTGGGAACAGTCCAACCCAAACTGCCAAGCCATGTCCTCCCTGGACTGAAAACAAGCATCCTGGGACCGATTTCAGGGTATCATCCTTCATCAGCCAGGCTAGCTTGAATCCAGTGGTACAGTGAGCACGGGACCCACGTCTGGGCATACCCATCCCACTTAGGGCAACTTTAGCAACACAAAAGTATGATGGACAGAGTGTTGAACAATGCAAACATTCACCCCCAGTCACAGATCTGGGTTTAATCCATTGTTCTTTTGCAGACCATCCCACCCAGGTTTGGACCCAGCCACATGCAAATCAGTCTTGATCCTGTTCTTCAAGATAACATTCCAGCCCAAACTGGTAAGCCTGGTCCTCCCTGGACCGGAAACAAGCATCCTGGGACCGATTTCACAGTATTACCCTTTATCAGCCAGGCTAGCTTGAATCCAGGGGCACAGTGAGCACGGGACCCACGTCTGGGTATAATCTTCCCACTTATAGCAACTTTGGTAACACAAAAGTATTATGGACGGAGTGACAAACAATACAAACACTCACCCCCAGTCACAGATCTCGGTTTAAATCCATTATTCTTTTGCTCACCATGCCACCCCAGTTTGGATCCAGCCATATGCAAATCAGTCTTGACCCTGTCCCTCCTGGGAACAGTCCAGCCCGAACTGCCAAGCCAGGTCCTCCCTCGAAAAGAAACAAGCATCCGGGGACCGGTTTAAGAGTATCAGCCTTCATCAGCCAGGCTACCTTGAATCCAGTGGCACAGTGAGCACGGAACCCACGTCTGGGCACACCCTTCCCACTTAGGGCAAATTTAGCAACACAAAAGTGTGATGGACGGAGTGACGAACAATGCAAAAACTCACCACCCGTCACAGATCTGGGTTTAATCCATCATTCTTTTGCTCACCATGCCACCACAGTTTGGACCCAGCCATATGCCAATTAGTTTTGATCCTGTTTCTCACAGGAACAGTCCACCCCGAACTGCAAGCCAGGTCGTCCCTAGACCGGAAACAAGCATCCTGGGACCGATTTCGGGGTATCACCTTCATCAGCCAAGTTAGCTTGAATCCAGTGGCACAGTGAGCATGAGACTCACGTCTGGGCATACCCTTTCCCACTTAGGGCAACTTTAGCAACACAAACGTATGATGGACGGGGTGCCGAATAATGCAAACACTCACCCCCAGTCACAGATCTGGATTTAATCCATTGTTCTTTTGCTCACCATGCCACCCCAGTTTTGACGCAGCCATATGTAAATCAGTCTTGACCCTGTTCCTCTTGGGAACAGTGGAGCCCGAACTGCCAAGCCAGGACCTCCCTGGACCAGAAACAAGCAACCTGGGACAAGTTTCAGGGTGTCACCCTTCATCAGCCAGGCTGGCTTGAATCCAGTGGCACAGTGAGCATGGGACCCAGGTCTGGGCATACCCTTCCCACTTAGGGCAACTTTAGCAACACAAAACTATGATGGACGGAGTGCCGAACAATGCAAACACTCACCCCCTATCAGAGAACTTGGTTTAATCCATCATTCTTTTGCTCACTATGCCACCCCAGTTAGGACCCAGCCATATGCAAATCAGTCTTGAGCCTGTTTCTCATGGGAACAGTCCAGCCCGATCCGCCAAGGCAGGTCCTCCCTGAAGCAGAAACAAGCATCCTGGGACCGGTTTCATAGTATCACCCTTCATCAGCCAGGCTAGCTTGAATCCAGTGGCACAGTGAGAACGGAACCCACGTCTGGGCATACCCTTCCCACTTAGGGCAACTTTAGCAACACAAAAGTATGATGGACGGAGTGCCGAATAATGCAAACACTCACCACCAGTCACAGATCTGGATTTAATCCATTGTTCTTTTGCTCACCATGCAACCCCAGTTTGGACCCAGCCATATGCAAATTATTCTTGACCCTGTTTCTCATGGGAACAGTCCAGCCCGAACTGCCAAGCCAGGTCCTCCCTGGACCGGAAACAAGCATCCTGGGACCGATTTCAGGGTATCACCCTTCATCAGCCAGGCTAGCTTGAATCCAGTGGCACAGTGAGCACAGGACCCACATCTGGGCATACCCCTTCCCACATAGGGCAACTTTAGCACCACAAAAGTATGATGGACAGAGTGCCGAACAATGCAAACGCTCACCACCAGTCACTGATCTGGATTTAATCCATTCTTCTTTTGCTCAACATGCCACCCCAGTTTGGACCCAGCCATGTGCAAATCAGTCTTGACCCTGTTTCTCATGGGAACAGTCCAGCCCGAACTCCCAAGCCAGGTCCTCCTTGGACCGGAAACAAGCATCCTGGGACCGATTTCAGGGTATCACACTTCATCAGCCAGGCTAGCTTGAATCCAACGGCACAGTGAGCCCGGAACCCACGTTTGGGCATACCCTTCCCACTTAGGGCAACTTTAGCAACACATAAGTATGATGGACAGAGTGCCAACCATTGCAAAGACTCACCCCCAGTCAGAGATCTCAGTTTAATCCATCGTTCTTTTGCTCACCATGCCACCACAGTTTGGACCCAGCCATATACAAATCAGTGTTGACCCTGTTCCTCATGGGAACAGTCCAGCCCAAACTGCCAAGCCAGGTCCTCCCTGGACGGGGAAAAAAGCATCCTGGGATCGATTTCAGGGTATCACACTTCATCAGCCAGGCTAGCTTGAAACCAGTGGCACAATGAGCACGGGACCCGCATCTGGGCATACCCTTCCCACTTACAGCAACTTTAGCAACACAAAAGTATGATGGATGGAGTGCCGAACAATGAAAACGCTCACCCCCTTAAACAGATCTGGGTTTAATCCATTGTTCTTTTGCTCACTATGCCACCCCAGTTTGGACCGAGCCATTTGCAAATCATTCTTTACCCTGTTCCACATGGGAACAGTCTAGCCCGAACTGCCAAGCCAGGTCCTCCCTGGACCAGAAACAAGCATCCTGGGATCGATTTCAGGGTATCACCCTTCATCAGCCAGGCTAGCTTCAATCCAGTGGCTCAGTGAGCACGGGACCCATGTCTGGGCACACCCTTCCCACTTAGGACAACTTTAGCAACACAAAAGTATGATGGACAGAGTGGCAAAAAATGCAAACTCTCCCCCCCTGTCACGGATATTGGTTTAATCCATCATTCTTTGGCTCACCATGCCACCCCAGTTAGGACCCAGCCATATGCAAATCAGTCTTGACCGTGTTTCTCCTGAGAACAATCCAGCCCGAACTGCCAAGCCACGTCCTCCATGGACCGGAAAAAAGCATCCTGGGATCGGTTTCAGGGTATCACACTTCATCAGCCAGGCTAGCTTGAATCCAGTGGCACAGTGAGCACGGGACCCATGTTTGGGCATACCCTTTAAACTTAGGGCAACTTTAGCAACACAAAAGAATGATGGACGGAGTGCCGAACAATTCAAACACTCACCCCCAGTCACAGATTTGGGTTTAATTCATTGTTCTTTCACTCAACATGCCATCCTAGTCTTGACCCTGTTGCTCATGGGAACAGTCCAACCCAAAATGCCAAGCCAGTTCCTCCTTGGACTGGAAACAAGCATCTTGGGACAGGTTTCAGGATATCACCCTTCATCAGCCAGGCTAGTTTGAATCCAGTGGCTCAGTGATCACGAGACCCACGTCTGGGCATACCCTTCCAACTTAGGGCAACTTTAGCAACACAAAAGAATGATGGACGGAGTGCCGAACAATGGAAACCCTCACCCCAGTCACAGATTTGGATTTAATTCATTGTTTTTTCACTCACCATGCCACCCTAGTCTTGACCGTGTTGCTCATGGGAACAGTCCAGCCCAAACTGGCAAGCCAGGTCCTCCTTGGACCGGAAACAAGCATCTTGGGACAGGTTTCAGGATATCACCCTTCATCAGCCAGGCTAGCTTGAATCCAGTGGATCAGTGAGCACGGGACCCACGTCTGGGCACACCCTTCCCACTTAGGGCAACTTTAGCAACACAAAAGTATGATGGACGGAGTGCCGAACAATGCAGCCACTCACCCCCAGTCACAGATCTGGGTTTATTCCATTGTTCTTTTGCTCATGATGCCACCCCATTTTGGACCCAGCCATATGCAAATCAGTCTTCACCCTGTTCCTCATGGGAACAGTTCTGCCCGAACTGCCAATCCAGGTCCTCCCTGGAACAGAAAGAAGCATCCTGGTACCGGTTACAGGGTATCACTCTTCATCAGCCAGGCTATCTTGAATCCAGTGGCACAGTGAGCACAGGACCCACATGTGGGCATGGCCTTCTCACTTACATCAACTTTAGCAACACAAAAGTATGATGGACGGAGTGCAGAACAATGCAAACACTCACCTCCAGTCACAGATCTAGGTTTAATCCATAGTTCTTTTGCTCACCATGCCCCCTCAGTCTTGACCCTGTTCCCCATGGGAACAGTCCAGCCCGAACTGCCAAGCCAGGTCCTCCCTGGACCGGAAACAAGCATCCTGTGACTGGTTTCAGGGTATCACCCTTTATCAGCCAGGCTAGCTTGAATCCAGTGGCACAGTGAGCACGGGACCCACGTCTGGGCATACCCTTCCCACATAGGGCAACTTTAGCAACACAAAAGTATGATGGACGGAGTGCCAAACAATGCAAACACTCACCCCAGTCACAGATCTCAGTTTAATCTATGGTTCTTTTGCTCACCATGCAACTCCAGTTTTGACCCTGTTCCTCTTGGGAACAGTCCAGCCCGAACTGCGAAGCCAGGTCCTCTCTGGACCGGAAACAAGCATCCTGGGACCGGTTTCAGGGTATCACCCTTTATCAGCCAGGCTAGCGTGAATCCAGTGGATCAGTGAGCACGGGACCCACGTCTGGGCATACCCTTCCCACTTAGGGCAAATTTAGCTACACAAAAGTATGAAGGACGGAGTGCGGAATAATGCAAACATTCACCCCAGTCACAGATCTGGGTTTAATCCATCGTTCTTTTGCTCACCATGCCACCCCAGTTTGGACGCAGCCATATGCAAATCAGTCTTGACCCTGTTTCTCATGTGAACAGTCCAACCCAAACTGCCAAGCCATGTCCTCCCTGGATTGAAAACAAGCATCCTGGGACCGATTTCAGGGTATCATCCTTCATCAGCCAGGCTAGCTTGAATCCAGTGGTACAGTGAGCACGGGACCCACGTCTGGGCATACCCATCCCACTTAGGGCAACTTTAGCAACACAAAAGTATGATGGACAGAGTGTTGAACAATGCAAACACTCACCCCCAGTCACAGATCTGGGTTTAATCCATTGTTCTTTTGCAGACCATCCCACCCAGGTTTGGACCCAGCCACATGCAAATCAATCTTGATCCTGTTCCTCAAGATAACATTCAAGCCCAAACTGGTAAGCCTGGTCCTCCCTGGCCCGGAAACAAGCATCCTGGGACCAATTTCACAATATTACCCTTCATCAGCCAGGCTAGCTTGAATCCAGGGGCACAGTGAGCACGGGACCCACGTCTGGGTATAATCTTCCCACTTATAGCAACTTTGGTAACACAAAAGTATGATGGACGGAGTGAGAAACAATACAAACACTCACCCCCAGTCACAGATCTGGGTTTAAATCCATTGTTCTTTTGCTCACCATGCCACCCCAGTTTGGATCCAGCCATATGCAAATCAGTCTTGACCCTGTCCCTCCTGGGAACAGTTCAGCCCGAACTGCCAAGCCAGGTCCTCCCTGGAAAAGAAACAAGCATCCTGGGACCGGTTTCAAAGTATCAGCCTTCATCAGCCAGGCTACGTTGAATCCAGTGGCACAGTGAGCACGGAACCCACGTCTGGGCACACCCTTCCCACTTATGGCAAATTTAGCAACACAAAAGTGTGATGGACGGAGTGCCGAACAATGCATACACTCACCACCCGTCACAGATCTGGGTTTAATCCATCGTTCTTTTGCTCACCATGCCACCCCAGTTTGGACCCAGCCATATGCCAATTAGTTTTGATCCTGTTTCTCATGGGAACAGTCCACCCCGAACTGCTAGCCAGGTCCTCCCTAGACCGGAAACAAGCATCCTGGGACCTATTTCGGGGTATCACCTTCATCAGCCAAGTTAGCTTGAATCCAGTGGCACAGTGAGCATGGGACTCACGTCTGGGCATACCCTTTCCCACTTTATTTTTTATTTTTTTAAAAGTATTTTTTATTAACATTTCACTGCTTTACATTATACATATCCATCTGGTATAACCATTTGTTCTTGCCATGCATAACATTTAAAAGGTACATCTGTATACTGATCCTTATGTATGTTTCATGCCTTGACCTATTGTTCGTTTTGACCATCTATAGGTCTTAGTTCTTCCTTGGATCTAACCTTTGGCCCTTCTTGTTTCAATGTGTCTGATGTTCTGTAATTCTACATTACATTTTTATTGTGCACGTCTTCATAGCAGCCCACTTCTATAATAAACTGTGTAAAAACAAGAAGAACAGAAAAATGAGAAAACAAAACAAAAGAAAAAAGAAAACATGGTGGCTTCCAATGGATGGCTCCTGCGTTAACTGGGGTAAGTCCACTGCGGAGGGATTGTATTATGTGGGGGGGACTGGGTTATCTTCTTTCATTCTCCCTTTGGAACACTGTACCTATGCGCGGGCATCCCCATTCGCTGCTCGTGTCCTATTGTGGGTCACTGGGGCAGACATCGGCCTGGTCAAATGTTGTTGAGCGCACTGCCCCGTGGGTGGTTCTGTTGGACGTTTCCGCTATACCACCCCATGCCCTCTCATGTTCCTGTTTCTATTGGTGCCACGCTGGGCGCCGTCGGTCCCGCCACTAGATCATTCCATTTGGTCATTAAGTCCTCCCAGTCTGAGGCCATGGGGGTCTGCCGGATGCCCCTGGCCTCCTCAGCCCTCAGGACCTGTAACTCAGCCCTAGACCATTTCGCGACGTCACTTTTCCATTCAGCAAGCGAGGGGTGGCTGGGTGCTTTCCAACCCCTCGTGATTAACCTTTTATATAGGGCCAGGGCGAGGTCTAAAAAACGACTCTTGACTTTCCCCCGAGGGGCCCCGCTGCTGAGGCCCAACAGACAAACAGAGGGGGATAACGGTGGTTCCATGCCAAGTAGTCTTGATATAAACGCTGTCGCTGCTCCCCAGCCAGCCTGTAGGACCGAGCATTTCCACACCATGTGGTCGAAGTCCGCCTCCCCGCCGCCACATCTGGGGCATGTCTGAGGTGTCCCCCGTATATGCGTAACAGTCATTGAGGGGTAAGGTACGTCCTATGTAGATAGTTATATTGGATGTATCGTAGTCGGGTGTTACGTGAGACCATCCGAGGATAAGCTAAGGCCTTACACCATTCCGCCTCAGACAGGTCACGCCCGATAGTTTTTTCCCATTTTTCCCTCAGAGCATGTAGGGGGTCTAGTGCGGCTTCAATCTGGGCTTGGTATATTTTAGTGATCAAATGGGGTTCTCCGCCCGATGTCAACAGGAGGTGTAACACTTTGTGGACAGGGGGCTCCGCATTAATTGTATCCCAGTGATCTTTCAGGGTATGCACTAACTTCCTGAAGAGCAAAAATTGGCCCTGGGGCACCCCTCCGCTCACCAGGTCGGCGAAGTTCCTCATCACTCCTTCACTGAAAAGCTCTCCCACTGTCCCTATTCCCGCTCCCGTCCATAGACCCAGGCCCGAGCCCCCTGGCTGTTTCTCCTTTGGATCCACGACCAGGTCCGACAACGGCAGCGCCGGGGAGTAAGGCGGGCCCACCCCGGTCCTTCTCGCACACCTCTTCCAACACGCCATTGCGGTGGTGGTCATTAAGTTGTTTCCGAGGGAGGCGACCCTCCTCCCCGTCATTCGTGCTACTATTCGCGCTGTGTCTACCATACCGTGGGAAGTGAACAGGTCCAACTGTTCTGCACCTATCATCCAGCCGGACACCCACTGTAGCTGGGACGCCAGGTAGTATGCCTCGAAGTCAGGGGCCCCTAGTCCACCTGCGCCTGTCGGTCTGCAAATGGTTGACAGTGCCGTACGTCTGCGACCGTCATCCCACACCAGTTCCCTAAGCAACGCGTTCAATTCGCGGAACCACGACGGGGGGATCCATAACGGTAGATTTGCAAAGTAATAAAGGAGGCGGGGAAGCATAATCATTTTTGACAGCGCGATTCTGGCCATTATTGTTAGCTTCAACGACCGCCAAAAGCCCACCGAGGATCGCAAGGAGCGGAGCGTCCTACCCAGGTTACCATCTCTGAGGTCACCCAGCTCGTGGTATATCTGAATTCCCAAGTATTTAAAAGTCAGAGGGGCCCAATTCACATCCAATCGGCATGTTTCAGGGTGTGTACTGCCTGGTAGCATGGGGAATACAAACATTTTGCCTCGGTTAAGGCGAAGACCCGACAGACCCCCGAAAACCTCCAGGATCCCCAGAGCCCATGGGAGACCACTGATTCCATCTCTCAGGTGGACAAGTATATCGTCAGCATATAGGGAGATAATATGTTTAGTTGGACCCCACTTAATTCCTTTGCCCACTCCCTCTTGTCGTAGCTGGGCCGCCAGAGGTTCAATTGCCAAGGCAAACAGCAGCGGGGACAAGGGGCACCCCTGTCTGGTTCCCCGGTACACTGGGTATATGCTGGATATCGTTCTGCCCATCTTCACCCGTGCCAGTGGAGATGAATACAATAGATCCACCCATTTCACCCAATCTTCCCCCAGTCCCATTTTTAACATCACGGCCCTGAGGTAGTCCCACCTAATCGAGTCAAAGGCCTTCTCGAAATCTACAGCGAGCAAAACCCCACCAGGGGGCTTCTCCTCTTCTGACATATGTAAGATAGTAAAAAGTTGCCTTAAGTTCAACGACGTGCTGCGGCCAGGGACAAAACCATTCTGGTCTGCGTGCACGAGTGTGGTCATGAGGGGGAGCAGTCTGCCAGCCAAGACCTTGCTAAGGATCTTAAAGTCGCTGTTCAGCATTGATAAGGGACGGAATTCAGTCACTGGTGCCGCACCGCTCTTTGTCTTGGGGAGCGGCACCACCAAGGCCTCACGGAGCGTGCACGGCAGCTGCCCCCGTTGGAGAGCCTCCGCGTACATTTGCGCTAGCTGGGGAGTCAGTAGTGTCTTGTATTTTTTATAAAAGTCCATTGGCAGGCCATCCGTGCCAGGAGACTTCCCGGGAGCCAATTGCGTTATGGCCTCCTTTATCTCTTCCAATGTCACCGGTCCTCCCAGGCTGTCCCGGTCTTCCGGGCTCAATCCTGGGAGTGGGATTTGCTGCAGGAGATCCTCGAAGGCCTCCGCCCCTAAGTCGCTTGGTTTCCTATACAAGTGCATATAGTATTGCTTAAATGCATCATTAATTAGGCCTGGGCTGTGTCTACGAAGTCCCTCTTTATCCTGTACACTCGTAATGGGCTCTCCACCCCCATTTGGTCATACCAGCCATGCCAGAAGCCTCCCTGATCTGCCTTCCTCTGATTGTAGCGATGCCAAATATTTTTGCATGCTATGGCATCTAAGCTGCTCCTCAATCCGGGAATGCTCTCTACTGGCGCGGTTATATTCTTCGTTTTCCCGAGTCTCAGGGCCCTGTCTCAGCTCCCCTGCATGCATTTCCCTTTCCAAAGAAGCCAGTTCCCTTTCAAGTGTGCGCTTCATTCCCACCGACTGCCCAAGGCAGAATCCCCTTGTCACCACCTTAAATGTCTCCCATTCTGTAGCCCTGGATGGGGTGGATCCGCTACTGATCTTAATATGTTCTACCAGGTGGGTCCGCAGGGTGTCTCTATATGCCTGATCTTCCAGCGCAGCTGGGGTCAGCCTCCATGATGGTATGGGGGGTTTATCTTCCGCAATCCTTAGTGTCAGCAGCAAGGGGTTATGATCCGACAGTGTGCGGGCGAGATACTCGGAATGAATCATGTTACGCGCAAGACCCTCCGTACATGTCACCCTATCTATTCTAGTGTGTAGTCGGTGCAGTCCCGAATAATATGAGTAGTCTCTGTCCGTTGGGTGCTGCTCCCGCCAGACATCCACCAACCCCCAGGTGCACAGCCATTCACTTAGCTTTTTGGCTATTCTAGTTGATGCGGCACCTCGCAGCGGCGGCGTTGTTCTGTCCATGTCTATGTCTAGTATTGCATTGAAGTCCCCCCCTATTAGTAATTCCCCTGTGCATTGGCGGGTAAGCTGGCTCGACAATCTAGTCAGAAAGGGGATCTGGTCCTGATTAGGGGCATAAATGCAGCTTATAGTAATCGGGGTGCCGTGCAGTTTCCCTTCCAATATCACATATCTACCTTCCCGGTCTATGTTGGAGGAGTCTATCGCCAGGGGAACCCCGGCCCTAACCCATATCAATACGCCTCTTGCATATGCTGAGTATTCTGTGGCAAACACTTGACCCCTCCACCTTCGTCTTAACTTTTCCACCTCCACAGCTGTCAAGTGTGTCTCCTGGAGCATTGCCACTTGTGCCCCTCTTCTCTTCAAGTACAAGAGAATTCTATGTCGTTTAGCCGGTGTACCCATCCCCCTAACATTCCACGTTAAGAAATTGTAGTCCGCCATTTTGGCGTAGTAGCCTGGCGAGAGCGCCCCTGGTTCCCACGGGCCCCCGACTTATCCCTACTTGTGTTCTGGTTCGTGTTGTAGCCAAGTATCGCCAACCATTTTGCCACGTTAACTTGTAACTGTAAGTGTAAATGTAAACCCCAACTCCCCCTCCCCAGGGCGCCCACCAACCTGCTGGCAGCCCAGACAACTATGCAACAGTGCAACTTGTTCAAACATATCACTACAGTTCTCGCCAGCTTAAGTAGACAGGCGAGGTTTTGGGTTGGGGGGTGGCTGGCTCCGGAGAGGCCTCTTGTTCAGGCGTTGCGCCGTGTCTCCGGGTCCCCCTGCGCCGGAGTTATCCTAGTTCGTCAGCAGTCTGTGGCGTCACCCTGGGGGCACATGTCGAACCGCTCGTTTCTCCAGCCGAGGACACCATTGTGTCATCCGACTCGTCCCCCGAACCCTCTGCTGGAGTTGCACCTCCACTCACTCGGGCCGCCGCCTCCAGGGCCGCCCTTTTGCCTTTTTCTTTCTGTGACTGCGTTGGCACCAGCCGCGGACGACCCCTGGGCCCCCGCACCCCCTGGGACCGGCGGGTCCTACTCCCCATCGCTCCCGGGTCCGCAGGCCACCCCCCCGAAGCCCATTTTTCTCAAGCCAGTCCCATGCTTCCTCCGGGGACTGTAGGAAGGTGGTCTTCTCCTCCAGTATCACTCTCAGTCTGGCTGGATAGAGCAAGGAGTATTGTATTCCTTCTTCTCTTAGTGCCCGCTTGACTGCCAGGAATGAGGCCCGTTTGTTCTGGACTTCCAGTGTGTAGTCCGGAAATAGTGTCACCTCTCCGTTTGCTATTTTAAAAGGGCCCAGCTCTCTGGCCTTCTGTATAAGAGTGTCTCTGTCTCTGTAGTGCAGTAACTTGGCGATCACTACACGAGGTGGTCTACCAGGGGCAAGAGGCCTCGACGGCATCCGGTGCGCACATTCCAGCGTGTAGAAGGGGGACAGGCATCCAGGTGCCACCGCTGTACTGAACCATTTCTCCAGGAAATCCACAATGTTGGTTCCCTCTGCCCCTTCGGGGAGGCCTACCACTCGCACGTTGTTCCTCCTGTTTCTCCCTTCCGCGTCTTCAGCTCTTTGTTCAAGCCGTGCCATTCTGGAGGCAAGGGAGGTCACCTCGGCCGCTAGATCCTTCTGTTTCGGCCCGATATCTGCCAACGTGGATTCTGTTTCTTTAACTCTGTCCGCCAGCTTGTGATGGTCTGCTCTCAGTAGACCTACCTCAACCGCTACTTGGTTAATGTCGCGTTGTAGTGTTGTTTTTGTGTCCTCTATCACCCCTAATATTTTGTCCAGGGTCTCCTGTACATTGAACTGGGGTTGGCCCTGTGCCTCCATTTTTTTTTTTGCTCCGCCAGCGTCGTAGTGTCTGTGGTTCTGCACTTTTGTCGGGCCTTAGGGGACATCTATTGGGAGGGCCGGGGGGGCTCACACCCCCCGGGCGCTAGTCCGAGTCACGTCGCCGGCTCCTGTCTTCTACTGCTCCTGGCCACATGTCCAATCACCACTCCAGACGGGCGCAGGGCAGCCCCTCAAGGGGCGGGCCAGTTATCTACGATTTGCAGCTACTGAGTCAGGGAGATCTGTGCTGGTATCCCGGGAGCAGCCGTTACTTCCCTACTACCCTGGTCTTTCCAGTAGTAACTCTGAACATTTGTACCTCAGTGTACAGCCCCACCTGCTCCGCCGCTGCGTCTCGGCGTTCCCAGGGCGTTCGCCACGTGCTGGTAGTTCGCCGTGGGCCCGGGTCTGTCGCGCGCCCACGTCAGATCGCACCCGCCTCCTCTGGGTACTCACATTGGCGTTAGTGGTCCTTTGGGGCCCAGCCCTGGTTCTCCAGGTTCTCGTTCCGTCTGGTTACAGGGTCTACCGGTACATGGGGTCATCAGCAGGTCGCAGCTCTCCCGGTCAGGCGCCCAGCCCGGGCCGACTCGCTGGCTGGGTTCAACTTGTTGCTGGTTCCGGGCTCACAGGTCAGGCCCCACCTTTTTCCGTTCAATGTGGGGGCGAGCTTGGTCTATTCTTATAGATTCCTCCACCCTATAGGCTTGCTGACTGTTCTCGGCGGGGTCCCAATCGGATCCTCTTCTATCGGCGTGAGCATTATCCAGGGCCGCATCCTGCTCCAGGAGGGCTGTCCGCCCCCCCCTTTCCTGCGCTGTTTCTCCCGGGGTCTTCCGGCCCCCTCCAGGCCCCCTCACCTCCACGGGGTCCGGGGGCAGGACCACGCAACTTGCCAACACTCGCAGGAGCTGATCCCGGCTGCTGTCCGCAGCGCCACCGGGCGCAGGCCTCTCGCGACCCGCCGGGCTCCCCCGCTCCTCAGAGGGCCAGAGGCGGTCCAAGTCCCTTCTTTGTTTGTTTGTTTGGGTACCTCCTGGGGCGCCGTCTCTTCTGCGATCTTCTGGCCCCCCTCGACCCCCCTCACCTTCTCGGGGTCCAGGAGCGGGACCGCACAGCCCGCCAACACCCTCAGTAATTTGTCCCGGCTGTCGAACGTAGCTCCGCAGGGCGCAGGCCTCCCGCGGCCCACCGGGCCCCCCCGTTCCTCAGGGGGCCGGGCGCGGCCCAACTCTCGTCCGCAAGCGTCGTATTGACTCCTCCCGGTGCACCGTTTCTTCCGAGGTCTTCCGGCCCCCCCAGGCCCCCTCACCTCCGTGGGACCCAGGAGCAGGACCGCATGATTCGCCGACTCCCGCGGGAACCGGTCCCGGCCGCCGGCCGCAGCGCCGCGGGGAACTGGCCCACTGGTCTCCCCCGATACTCGGGAAGCCGGGCGCGGTCCAGCGACTCCCTTCAATTTTTCCGAGGGGCACCCCGAGGTGTCCGCGTCTCTGACCTAGTGAGAGCCACTCGGGCCGCACTATAGTTTCCGGCTGCCTCCTCGTACTCGGGTCGGCCCGCTGCCTCACACAAGGCCCCGGCCCCTGGCCCCGGGGCAGGTCGCGAGTCTCTTCCTCAGCTGGTTGTC
Source organism: Pleurodeles waltl (assembly GCF_031143425.1). Taxonomy (NCBI): domain Eukaryota; kingdom Metazoa; phylum Chordata; class Amphibia; order Caudata; family Salamandridae; genus Pleurodeles; species Pleurodeles waltl. The sequence goes on from NC_090447.1 coordinate 365,230,218, forward strand.
AGGTCCGGGCGTCCCACGATCCCGGCGGGGGCCTGGCCGCCCCCAGGGGCAGTCCCCGTTCGCCTACTCACTCCCGGGTTCCGGATTGACCGGAGATGGCACGTCTTTGTTGCTAGTTTATGTCGGCCCCTCCGGAGCGAGGGGATTAAGCGTGCGCCATCTCCGGACTGCTGGCCACGCCCCCCATACCCTTTCCCACTTAGGGCAACTTTAGCAACACAAAAGTATGATGGACGGGGTGCCGAATAATGCAAACACTCACCCCCAGTCACAGATCTGGATTTAATCCATTGTTCTTTTGCTCACCATGCCACCCCAGTTTTGACCCAGCCATATGTAAATCAGTCTTGACCCTGTTCCTCTTGGGAACAGTGGAGCCCGAACTGCCAAGCCAGGTCCTCCCTGGACCAGAAACAAGCATCCTGGGACCAGTTTCAGGGTATCACCCTTCATCAGCCAGGCTGGCTTGAATCCAGTGGCACAGTGAGCATGGGACCCAGGTCTGGGCATACCCTTCCCACTTAGGGCAACTTTAGCAACACAAAACTATGATGGACGGAGTGCCGAACAATGCAAACACTCACCCCCTATCAGAGAACTTGGTTTAATCCATCATTCTTTTGCTCACTATGCCACCCCAGTTAGGACCCAGCCATATGCAAATCAGTCTTGTGCCTGTTTCTCATGGGAACAGTCCAGCCCGATCCGCCAAGGCAGGTCCTCCCTGGAGCAGAAACAAGCATCCTGGGACCGGTTTCATAGTATCACCCTTCATCAACCAGGCTAGCTTGAATCCAGTGGCACAGTGAGAACGGAACCCACGTCTGGGCATACCCTTCCCACTTAGGGCAACTTTAGCAACACAAAAGAATGATGGATGGAGTGCCGAATAATGCAAACACCCACCACCAGTCACAGATCTGGATTTAATCCATTGTTCTTTTGCTCACCATGCCACCCCAGTTTGGACCCAGCCATATGCAAATTATTCTTGACCCTGTTTCTCATGGGAACAGTCCAGCTCGAACTGCCAAGCCAGGTCCTCCCTGGACCAGAAACAAGCATCTTGGGACCGATTTCAGGGTATCACCCTTCATCAGCCAGGCTAGCTTGAATCCAGTGGCACAGTGAGCACAGGACCCACGTCTGGGCATACCCCTTCCCACATAGGGCAACTTTAGCACCACAAAAGTATGATGGACAGAGTGCCAAACAATGCAAACACTCACCACGAGTCACTGATCTGGATTTAATCAATTCTTCTTTTGCTCACCATGCCACCCCAGTTTGGACCCAGCCATATGCAAATTAGTCTTGACCCTGTTTCTCATGGGAACAGTCCAGCCCGAACTGCCAAGCCAGGTCCTCCCTGGACCGGAAAAAAAGCATCCTGGGACCGATTTCAGGGTGTCACACTTCATCAGCCAGGCTAGCTTGAATCCAACAGCACAGTGAGCCCGGAACCCACGTTTGGGCATACCCTTCCCACTTAGGGCAACTTTAGCAACACATAATTATGATGGACAGAGTGCCAACCATTGCAAACACTCACCCCCAGTCAGAGATCTCAGTTTAATGCATCGTTCTTTTGCTCACCATGCCACCACAGTTTGGACTCAGCCATATACAAATCAGTGTTGGCCCTGTTCCTCATGAGAACAGTCCAGCCCAAACTGCCAAGCCAGGTCCTCCCTGGAGGGGGAAAAAAGCATCCTGGGATCGATTTCAGGGTATCACACTTCATCAGCCAGGCTAGCTTGAATCCAGTGGCACAGTGAGCACGGGACCCGCGTCTGGGCATACCCTTCCCACTTACAGCAACTTTAGCAATACAAAAGTATGATGGATGGAGTGCCGAACAATGAAAACGCTCACCCCCTAAAACAGATCTGGTTTTAATCCATTGTTCTTTTGCTCACCATGCCACCCCAGTTTGGACCGAGCCATTTGCAAATCATTCTTTACCCTGTTCCACATGGGAACAGTCTAGCCAGAACTGCCAAGCCAGGTCCTCCCTGGATCAGAAACAAGCATCCTGGGATCGATTTCAGGGTATCACCCTTCATCAGCCAGGCTAGCTTGAATCCAGTGGCGCAGTGAGCACGGGACCCATGTCTGGGCACACCCTTCCCACTTAGGACAACTTTAGCAACACAAAAGTATGATGGACAGAGTGGCGAAAAATGCAAACTCTCACCCCCTGTCACAGATATTGGTTTAATCCATCATTCTTTGGCTCACCATGCCACCCCAGTTAGGACCCAGCCATATGCAAATCAGTCTTGACCGTGTTTCTCTTGAGAACAATCCAGCCCGAACTGCCAAGCCACGTCCTCCATGGACCGGAAACAAGCATCCTGGGATCGGTTTCAGGGTATCACCCTTCATCAGCCAGGCTAGCTTGAATCCAGTGGCACAGTGAGCACGGGACCCATGTTTGGGCATACCCTTTAAACTTAGGGCAACTTTAGCAACACAAAAGAATGATGGACGGAGTGCCGAACAATTCAAACACTCACCCCCAGTCACAGATTTGGGTTTAATTCATTGTTCTTTCACTCACCATGCCATCCTAGTGTTGACCCTGCTGCTCATGGGAACAGTCCAGCCCAAACTGCCAAGCCAGGTCCTCCTTGGACTGGAAACAAGCATCTTGGGACAGGTTTCAGGATATCACCCTTCATCAGCCAGGCTAGCTTGAATTCAGTGGCTCAGTGACCACGGGACCCACGTCGGGGCATACCCTTCCAACTTAGGGCAACTTTAGCAGCACAAAAGTATGATGGACGGAGTGCCGAACAATGCAAACACTCACCCCCAGTCACACATCTGGGTTTAATCCATCGTTCTTTTGCTCACCATGCCACCCCAGTTTGGATGCAGCCATTTGTAAATCAGTCTTGACCCTGTTCTTTATGGGAACAGTCCAGCCCGAACTGCCAAGCCAGGTCCTCCCTGAACCAGAAACAAGCATCCTAGACCGGTTTCAAGGTATCACACCTCATTAGCCAGGCTGGCTTGAATCCAGTGGCACAGTGAGCACAGGATCCACATCTGGGCATACCCTTCTCACATAGGGCAACTTTAGCAACACAAAAGTATGATGGATGGAGTGCAGAACAATGCAAACACTCACCACAGTCACACATCTGGGTTTAATCCATCATTCTTTTGCTCACCATGCCACCTCAGTCTTAACTCTGTTCCTCATGGGAACAGTCCAGCCCAAACTGCCAAGCCAGGTCCTTCTTGGACCGGAAACAAGCATCTTGGGACAGGTTTCAGGATATCACTCTTCATCAGCCAGGCTAGCTTGAATCCAGTGGCACAGTGAGCACGGAACCCACGTCTGGGCATCCCCTTCCCACTTAGGGCAACTTTTGCAACAAAAAAGTATGATGGACGGAGTGCCGAACAATGCAAACACTCGCCACCAGTCACAGATCTGGGTTTAATCTATTGTTCTTTTGCTCACCATACCACCCCAGTTTGGACCCAGCTATATGCAAATTAGTCTTGACCCAGTTTCTCATGGGAACAGTCCAGCCCGAACTGCCAAGCCAGGTCCTCCTTGGACCGGAAACAAGCATCCTGGGACCGATTTCAGGGGATCACCCTTCATCAGCCAGGCTAGCTTGAATCCAGTGGCACAGTGAGCACGGGACCCACGTCTGGGCATACCCCTTCCCACATAGGGCAACTTTAGCAGCACAAAAGTATGATGGACGGAGTGCTGAACAATGCAAACACTCACCACCAGTCACTGATCTGGATTTAATCCATTCTTCTTTTGCTCACCATGCCACCCCAGTTTGGACCCAGCCATATGCAAATTAGTCTTGACCCTGTTTCTCATGGGAACAGTCCAGCCCGAACTGCCAAGCCAGGTCCTCCCTGGACCGGAAAACAAGCATCCTGGGACCGATTTCAGGGTATCACACTTCATCAGCCAGGCTAGCTTGAATCCAACGGCACAGTGAGCACGGGACCCACGTTTGGGCATACCCTTCCCACTTAGGGCAACTTTAGCAACACAAAAGTATGATGGACAGCGTGCCGACGAATGCAAACACTCACCCCCAGTCAGAGATCTGAGTTTAATCCATTGTTCTTTTGCTCACCATGCCACCACAGTTTGGACCCAGCCATATACAAATCAGTGTTGACCCTGTTCCTCATGGGAACAGTCCAGCCCAAACTGCCAAGGCAGGTCCTCCCTGGACGGGGCAAAAAGCATCCTGGGATCGATTTCAGGGTATCACCCATCATCAGCCAGGCTAGCTTGAATCCAGTGGCGCAGGGAGCACGGGACCCACGTCTGGTCACCCTTCCCACTTACGGCAACTTTAGCAACACAAACGTTTGATGGACAGAGTGGCGAAAAATGCAAACTCTCACCCCCTGTCACAGATATTGGTTTAATCCATCATTCTTTTGCTCACCATGCCACCCAAGTTAGAACCCAGCCATATGCAAATCAGTCTTGACCGTGTTTCTCCTGAGAACAATCCAGCCCGAACTGCCAAGCCACGCCCTCCCTGGACCGGAAACAAGCATCCTGGGATCGGTTTCAGGGTATCACCCTTCATCAGCCAGGCTAGCTTGAATCCAGTGGCACAGTGAGCACGGGACCCATGTTTGGGCATACCCTTTAAACTCAGGGCAACTTTAGCAACACAAAAGAATGATGGACGGAGTGCCGAACAATGCAAACACTCACCCCCAGTCACAGATTTGGGTTTAATTCATTGTTCTTTCACTCACCATGCCATCCTAGTCTTGACCCTGTTGCTCATGGGAACAGTCCAACCCAAAATGCCAAGCCAGTTCCTCCTTGGACTGGAAACAAGCATCTTGGGACAGGTTTCAGGATATCACACTTCATCAGCCAGGCTAGTTTGAATCCAGTGGCTCAGTGACCACGGGACCCACGTCTGGGCATACCCTTCCAACTTAGGGCAACTTTAGCAACACAAAAGTATGATGGACGGAGTGCCGAACAATGCAAACACTCACCCCCAGTCACACATCTGGGTTTAATCCATCGTTCTTTTGCTTACCATGCCACCCCAGTTTGGATGCAGCCACATGTAAATCAGTATTGACCCTGTTCTTCATGGGAACAGTCCAGCCCGGACTGCCAAGGCAGGTCCTCCCTGAACCAGAAACAAGCATCCTGGGACCGGTTTCAGGGTATCACACCTCATTATCCAGGCTGGCTTGAATCCAGTGGCACAGTGAGCACAGGATCCACATCTAGGCATACCCTTCCCACATAGGGCAACTTTAGCAACACAAAAGTATGATGGATGGAGTGCAGAACAATGCAAACACTCACCCCAGTCACACATCTGGGTTTAATCCATCATTCTTTTGCTCACCATGCCACCTCAGTCTTAACTCTGTTCCTCATGGGAACAGTCCAGCCCAAACTGCCAAGCCAGGTCCTCCTTGGACCGGAAACAAGCATCTTGGGACAGGTTTCAGGGTATCACACTTCATCAGCCAGGCTAGCTTGAATCCAACGGCACAGTGAGCACGGGACCCACGTCTGGGCATACCCCTTCCCAAATAGGGCAACTTTAGCAGCACAAAAGTATGATGGACGGAGTGCCGAACAATGCAAACACTCACCACCAGTCACTGATCTGGATTTGATCCATTCTTCTTTTGCTCACCATGCCACCCCAGTTTGGACCCAGCCATATGCAAATTAGTCTTGACCCTGTTTCTCATGGGAACAGTCCAGCCCGAACTGCCAAGCCAGGTCCTCCCTGGACCGGAAACAAGCATCCTGGGACCGATTTCAGGGTATCACACTTCATCAGCCAGGCTAGCTTGAATCCAATGGCACAGTGAGCACGGGACACACGTTTGGGCATACCCTTCCCACTTAAAGCAACTTTAGCAACACAAAAGTATGATGGACAGAGTGCCAACCAATGCAAACACTCACCCCCAGTCAGAGATCTCAGTTTAATCCATCGTGCTTTTGCTCACCATGCCACCACAGTTTGGACCCAGCCATATACAAATCAGTGTTGACCCTGTTCCACATGGGAACAGTCCAGCCCAAACTGCCAAGCCAGGTCCTCCCTGGACCAGAAACAAGCATCCTTGGATCGATTTCAGGGTATCACCTTTCATCAGCCAGGCTAGCTTGAATCCAGTGGTGCAGTGAGCACGGGACCCACGTCTGGGCACACCCTTCCCACTTAGGGCAACTTTAGCAACACAAAAGTATGATGGACAGAGTGGCGAAAAATGCAAACTCTCACCCCCTGTCACAGATATTGGTTTAATCCATCATTCTTTTGCTCACCATGCCACCCCAGTTAGGACCCAGCCATATGCAAATCAGTCTTGACCGTGTTTCTCCTGAGAACAATCCAGCCCGAACTGCCAAGCCACGTCCTCCCTGGACCGGAAACAAGCATCCTGGGATCGGTTTCAGGGTATCACCCTTCATCAGCCAGGCTAGCTTGAATCCAGTGGCACAGTGAGTGCGGGACCCATGTTTGGGCATACCCTTTAAACTTAGGGCAACTTTAGCAACACAAAAGAATGATGGACGGAGTGCTGAACAATGCAAACACTCACCCCCAATCACAGATTTGGGTTCAATTCATTGTTCTTTCACTCACCATGCCACCCTAGTCTTGATCCTGTTGCTCATGGGAACAGTCCAGCCCAAACTGCCAAGCCAGGTCCTCCTTGGACTGGAAACAAGCATCTTGGGACAGGTTTCAGGATATCACCCTTCATCAGCCAGGCTAGCTTGAATCCAGTGGCTCAGTGACCACGGGACCCACGTCTGGCATACCCTTCCAACTTAGGGCAACTTTAGCAACACAAAAGTATGATGGACGGAGTGCCGAACAATGCAAACGCTCACCCCCTGTCACAGATCTGGATTTAATCTATCATTCTTTTGCTCACCATGCCACCCCAGTTTCGACCCAGCCATCTGCAAATCAGTCTTGACCCTGTTCCTCATGGGAACAGTCCAGCCCGAACTGCCAAGTCAGATCTTCCCTGGACCGGAAAGAATCATCCTGGGACCAGTTTCAGGGTATCACTCTTCATCAGCCTGGTTAGTTTGAATCCAGTGGCACATATATATATGTGTTGCAAGGTTGTAAGCAGTGCATGGAGAAGGCACAAGTTATAATATCCCACTCCACTAAACACCACTCCACTCTACACTTAGATAAGAGGGATGAATAGACAAACAGATAGTGTTGTATACATAGATAGGTAGACTATATAACCATGGCATACAAGAGCACTGAAAGCAAACTAGAAAGCCATGTAATCAGAATATACAGACTAAGTTGGTTTACAAGTATATCTGTTGTTTTTAACTAAAATACATACCAGAATGACATTGAGAAGTGCAGTATAAATGCTTTTCATTGCATGCATTCCAAAAAGAGAATAACTTTATTTTCATTTCCAATGGATACAATCTGGTATGCTGTGAAACAGCAGGAGTCGAATAAACAAAGTTCACTCCAAAAGGAATTTACAATAGCATTTCTATGTTTTCCTTTAAATAATGGAGTGTATGGTTTCTAGTATACTTTGGTCAATTGAGGAAATCAGGGGAATGTTATTGTGATGAAGGCTCTAGAATGTTATATGAGTCTGTGGCAGTTGAGTGGTGCAGGAACACTGTGCTGGTGGATGGGCTGTTTCTCCAATAAAGAACCTACAAAATCTTCTACAGACTTCCTCTTTATTACACTTAGCAGAAGACATGAACAGATAAAGATGGAGTATGCCCTGTGCTCACATAAGAAGCAACATGAGGAACGAGTAGAAAGTGCCCTGCTATCATCACATCAGGCTCTCAACATAAAGTGACTACAAAGCCAATACCGAAGTAATAATTAGGTTGACTGGAATAATGCAATTGTGTGGCCATTGCATTTTTTGCATAACTATGGATTTGCTGCATTTGCCATATAATCCATCATCTGATGCTTAATGTGCAGATTTTAACAAAAAATGTTTTCCATCTCAAACAGTTTAAAGGTTACAAAAGCGGAGACACATGTGTTGCAGCGCAGTGGAAGGACCTTTGAAAGGCTCAACTGGTCACCTGTCTGTCTATAGCTTAATGCTAACTTTGAGGGTCAAATCGGTACTAATGAGGTGCAACCTGTGCTCAGACAAGGACAACAAGTGTAAACATGGCAAAATAATGAAGTAATACTATCACAAAATATGCCACATTATGCCTCATAATTTTCCTTTTTGTACTGCATAGTTAAGGCAACCCTGCTGCATAATTTGTCCTTCCCCTGTCAAATAATTCCAGTGGTCATGGTAATAATAAAGAAAAAACATTTGTACTGAATAAAACAGCCTTGTATGCAAAGTCATAGCTTGTCAAAGAGCAAAAAGCAATCACTGAAAGGGAATTTATCCAGTAACTGAAGTAGTCTCTCCAACTGCCCTTTGCTGAACTTAATAGTGGCCAGAAGTGAAATGTGAACTGCACAACAATGGCCCAGTGGATGAAGAGAGCTGGCTTAAACTCACTCCAGGTAAGTGTATTATAAATAAAATTATAGTAAAATCAAAAGATCTGGAATATCACTAGACTAAAACCATGTGTAATTTATAAAATTGTTCACCTTGCTAATGTCTCAGATTTCTTTGCATAATATATAATAATATTGTTTTCTTCAGCTCAAATCAAAGAAAGTACTAATTTATCCCGCCCCTTACATACTAGAAGTGTTGGAAATAGAAAACGTTTACTTGGGATCCCAAAAAAATAAGTAAGGGAGAAAGGGGGAGAGTGATCATGAGTGACATCTCAGGAGTGAGGCCAACAACAATAAGCCTACACACTATTTTAGATAACCTCGGCCCCTAAGAAATAGGTAACAAAGAAAATGTGGTAATAAAGCTGTTTTGGTTTACTTAATTGGCCTCAAACAAACTGAATTTTATGACAACTAAGGAGGTACTTATTTTGTCTCAAACAGACTGAACTTTATGATAGTTAATTGTCGAAGGTTGAGAAGAATTAGGGCCGCAGTATCACCTTTGTCAAGGATGAGATGGATGTTGTCAGTAGAGGCGATGACTTCAGTGCTGTGATATGTTCTGAATTCAGAATGGGATGGGTCTAGGAAGCTGTTGTCTTTGAGGTCGTTGGCTAGTCGGTTTATAATGATTTTCTTCAGGACTGATACAAGATAGAGCAGCAGGAAGATGAGTCTATAGTTCACCAGTGTGATCAGTGTCAGTGTCTGCTTCCGCTGAAGGTTTTTTCAGTATCAGTGGATGGTGGCAAGTTTGTAGGTGTCCAAGAGTGTGGGAGTGGTGAAAGACTCAGTGAGTATCGGACTAAAGCTGTGCAGATGGGTTTGAGTCCTTTAGTATGGACAAGTGTGGTAATGGCAGACCAGCATGCCAGGGCAGTTTGGTGAGGGCTGGTTTAGGATTTGTAGATTGTGCTGATCTTGTTGCTGTAGGGAAGGAGGTGGGAGCGGAGTGCCTGGGAGGGTAGACGTTTTCAGAGCTGGCAGTGGGGGAAGTGCATTTCTTAATTATAGAGAAAATGTCTTTAGAGCTGTTGGTACTGTTATCAAGCTGTTCATTCAGGGCTGAACATTTTGCAGATCTGAGTTGCTGGAGTTGCTGGTGATAGTGGCAGCAAGTTGATCTGTGGATGTGTATGCCTTTCTCATTGTGGTTGTGTTGCCATCAACGCTCCAGCTGATTACAATGCCATTTGGTGCGTCATAGATCTGAGTACCAGTTTACTTGTGATCTGGTCCGTGAAGTGGTGATGGTTTTAAGTGTGGCCAGGGAGTCTGCTGAGATGGAGATCCAGTTCTTGAAGTTGGCAATAGATTGGGTTACTTGGTGCATTGGGTGGTGGGTTTGGAGCTCTGTTGTCCAGATTTCATCAGTGATGGAGTTTTATTTGAATCTGGTGTTCTTCGTGGGTACAGTTCCCCATCGGGAGGTAGGTGCAGGTTGAAACAGATGAGCGGTTGGTTAGTCAATGTGAATGGGTGGGCTTTTCGTTAACAAAAATCAGCTGTTTTACCCTGCCTAAATGGGGTTTACACATGGACATTTTACTAAATTAATAGTTTCTAAGCTTTGGATGACATATGTTAGTCCTCTGATGCCAACATCTCAGCAGCTTCGATTTTATTAGAACCGTTGGCAGCTTTTGATACTGCATGCCATTCTAACAAGACTATCTAGTTTTGGTATTCCTGGTACTGCCCTCGTACTGCCCTCCCCTGGCTTGACTTATAGAGCTTACATCTCATTACCATCTTTTGCTTCTTCCTATCACCATTGTTCTTGCAGGGTTCTGTAGGGTACAATCCTGTCACCTTTGCTATTTAACCTTTATATTGTTCCAGCTGCCTACCTTATTCAATCATTTGGCTTCACAATCTGTTTGTATGTGGGTAACACTCTGATTAGAATTCACAATTTTGATGTTGCACAGTTTTCTGATAACCAACTTCAGTTTGTTTCTACAATATCTTTCTTTGGAGGAACACAAATCATCCTATACTTAACAGTGGTAAAACTGAGATTCTCTGCCGTTTTACTTCATCTTCATTTTGGGAGATACCTTTTTGGCCCAATGTACTGGGTCCTACGCCCCCTCCTTGAACATGATTAAGAACCTGGACATTAAAATGGGTTATTCTTTACCTTGTCATTGAATTCTGGGTGTAGGGAAATCCTGTTCATTCAAACTCCATTAAATTAAACATACATTTGATCCTTTTACTCATTCTCAGAGGTTGCAGACCCTGGACACCTTTGTTTCATCTCATTTGGACTGCTGTAGCTCTATTTATCTTGATCTTCCTACTTTCACAATCAAAGAGTTGTAGTTAGGCCACAATTCTGAAGATAAAACTTGGGTTTTGGGCTCCTGATCATGTCTCTTCTGCTCTAGCCTCTGTGTTTGCAAAAAATATCAAGTTGTAAATATTGGGAGACAGAAATATCGAAAATGAAATATCACAAGGCAAAACGATTGTGATGCAAGAATATTAGTGTAAAAAATATTGTGTTTTTAGGTAAGTAATATCGTTCTTAGTAATAAAGTGGTACAAAGCATTTCTTTTTAAATAATTTTAATGTGCTTTAGTCCTTTTATTAATTTTGTGTGTTACTGTTGTTTGTACAATTGTTGTTATTTTTTAAATATAGTTTTCAATTTTAAGTGATGTAGAACTTTTTAACTGTTAATAACAATTTATAGTGTTGTCGCAGGCTTTTGGGTTTGTAGGGAGAGAGGGTGAGAAATAATTAAGTATTAATTAATTATCATTTTAGGTAAATATGTGATTGATATTAATACTGTAAATTATGTAATACTGATTTATTTTAGTTATATTTTGAAAGAGGGTTGTTAGGTTTGTAGGACTATATGGTGTGAAGGTAAATAAGTAATACTTTATTAATTATTCACCTAGAATTAATTATTTGATTGATTATTAAATATTTAAATTCTCTAATACTTATGCATTTTAGTTATGTTTTAGGTGTGAGTTGTTGGAATTGTAGGTGTATAGGGTAGGAAGTTAATTAAGTAGTAATTAATGAACAATTCATTATTAATTGTTAATTAACTGTAAGTGATCATTAATTATGTAAATGGTGCTATAATTATTTGTTTTATTTTTATTTTAGGTGTGTGCTGCTAAGTTTGTAGAGGAATAAGGTTGGAAGTTAATTACATTTTAAATAAATAACTTTGTATTAATAACTATTAACCTCATTATTCATTATTCAAATTGTTAAATTTTTTATTTTTTAATAAATATGTATATTTTCAGTGTTAATTAATGATGTTTATATCAAGAGTGTAATATGTTTTTAAATTATTAGCATTATTCAAATATGTAATGTGTTTCAAGTGAAGTACTTTCCCTACTGTTGATTAGACTTGTGTGAGAATAGTACATCTTACCCCTACAAAGTACAGTGCTTTCTCTAATGTTGCACAGACTTGAATGGGAATAGTAAATCTTACCCTCTCTGAAGTCAAACACGTTTCCATACTGCTGTGTTGTTTGGAGTACGAATAGTAAAATTAACCACTCCAAAGAGCAACTTTTCTTTTGGGTATGCTGACAGGAATAGGAGTAGTAAATGTAACCCCTCCATATTCTAATGCTTTCCCTATTGTTGTTTAGACTGGATTGTGAATAACTACTTTAACTCCTATGAAGTCCAACAGTTTCCCAACTGTTGTGTAGAATGAAGTAGGAATAGTAATCTAACCCCTCCAAAGTCCTATATTTTTCCTACTGTTGCATTGATTAGTGTAGGAATAGTAACTTTAACCCCTCCAAAGTCCAACACTTTGCCTACTATTGTACTGTTTGGAGTGGAAATAATAAATGTAACCCCTCCAAAGTTCTACACTTTCCCTACTGTTGCATAAACTGGAGTGGGAATAATATGTCTAATGTTCCGAGATTTGAATACTTTTCCTAAAACTGGTTACATATATTTTTTTATTATCCACTCAAGTATCCTCTCGCAATCCAGAAAAGATATGCCCAGACTCTCCTATAATGTACTAAGTAAAGTTTATTCAACACTTGGCTTCCCCTCAACGCACTTCAGCATAAAGCCTTCCTCACAGGTCATGTGAGTGAAGCACTGCCCTCAATTAAATAGATCATATAAAAACATAAAACAAGGACCAGTTGATACATTGCCCAATTCTCAGGCTGCAAATAGCAGTTCCATTTTGTAATGTTGCGTTGAATCATGTAAATAGAAAACAAACAGCAGCTTGTCATAAAGCCCATGTGGGCAAATACTCTTACAAATCCAAATGGGCATGCCCAAATACCTGCGATGTGGGCTTCTCCAAATCTGGATTGTATTATAGAAACACTTTGGACTAGAGCTCACAAACAACACCCAAGTGGGCACAAGATGTTTCTGGTTGCGAAATACTCCACCAAATCACGAGGTTGTATATATGATAGATCGTGTATGATTCCCTCAAAACTAGTATATAGATGACTATCGGCATGAAACATAAGAAATTATCCACATATACAATATGATGTAGGTTATTGAGTAAGTGAGATTGAGTCCCATAGTATGTAGTGCAGTAATACCCACCAACAAATCAAAACAACCGGAACTCAAGAGGCACATCATACTGGCATGGCAAAAAAATATATTGGTAAGGCAAAATGTAACAAAACATGTACAAGGTAAAAACTACCTAATTAGCTGTACTGCGGGCTACAATAAACACTGGACTATCTCCCAATGAAACCATACCCTATAGTTTGCAATACAGCCCATGTGGGCAAAGAGTGTTACAAATTCAAATGGGCATACCCAAATACCTGCACTGAGGACTTCTCCAGATCTGAATTGTATGACAGAGAAGCAATTCATGTTGGAATACTTACAACATTTAAAAAAAACATTCTTGGATTGTTGGCTCCCTAGAGGAGTTCCTTAAAGCTGTGATATTTGAACACGTTATTTCATTTATACAAATTAGGCCATTTATCTTGAAACTCAATTAGCACCAAAATGTCTAAAAAAATAAAAAATATATAATTTTAGCAGCTAGTGTTAACGCTATACCAAAGACAACTACAAGGAATATGAAAATGTCCAACTAGAATAGTTGAATCACACAGCAATTAATGAACATGGCTTGCAACTCCCGATGCTGATTATTTGAAAATATATGGCAACTTGAAGGGATGTTTGGGCAGAATCTATTCAGTCTTTCTGATGTATATTAAAATATCTTTCCATTATAAATTATCATTCAAAGAAAACTGGATCTTTTAACTATTGGATATGTTGTTCTCCTCCTAAATTCAGGCCTGTGTGATTATTCAACTTATCCTTTATGGGGAATTTAATTGGATAGTGAAAATTAAACAATCAACTTATTATACTAACATAGCATTTTATTCAAGTTTGCTTACAGAGCATAACTGTGCAGCTAAAAGACTGGAAATTGCCATGCCTAACAGAGGGATGTATTTAATCATTTGGAACAGCTGAATATATGAAAACTGTTACAAACCACAGTCTTTCCTTATTCATAGATCAAAAGCAACAACTGTCTTAATTGAGTCACAAACAAGAAGAATTGCTTACATTTCAAAGCCTATTTCCCCTCAATGCTCTACCTATTTAGATATAAACACTTTTTTAGGACTTTGATTGATTTAATCAAGAAAATTAGATCGAGAATGAGAACAATTCATTAGTTTTCAATTAAAGAAATGTGTTATCTGATGATACACTATTTTAGACATCTTTGAGTTGCAACAACCCCTAAATATTAGGACTGCATATCAGGGAACGATAGCCCTCTCTTTCGTGTGACATTTTAAACATTTTTCAGCTTTATTTGGGTTTGCTTTTTAGCCCATATAAACTCTGAAATAATATGATTTACTTTGATAAAACAACGCTATTTCCTAAAACAGGGTATAGTGATGAACAAAAACATAAGCAATAGCAATATTAACATCTTAACCAAAGATATTCATCTAATTAATTAAAGAACGTTGCAATTTTTACCACTGCTGCCATTGATTCTTCACTTTACCAATGAGCAGCTTATAGTTTGATTCAAATAGGCAATAAGGATCTTCAGAAGAATTTATCATTACATAGCACTTTGGATTTCTATTATATTTAAGGCTGGTTTTATTACAAGTGTGTGTATAGGAAAGCCTTTAGATGAGTACTGCCGGGGGCTCAATAAATTGAATGAAAAACACCTACAGCATATGCTATTCCCTGTTGCATGCCTCTCTCGGAGATTACAAAATTGTTGATTTATTGTTAATTTATTAAATAGGGTGAGGTTGATTTATATAGCGATACTTTCAAGCTTGTTATCTGTTCAGTAACCTTACATTAGTCTATTGGTAAATCGAAATTCCTAGCTGGCCAGGTTGAACATCTTCTCTGAATTTAATAAAATCAATGCCTCTGACATCTTGATTCTGTAAAAAAAAACAAAGATGCTTTGGCCAAATAATTGGCATTTGAAGTCAGTTACCTGCCCAGAAGAAAACCATTTTGATGTTTATAAATTAACTGGGAAACCACCATTAACAGTCAATTGATAATAATTTTTGTCAAGATTTTACAACAAGCAGAACAAAGTTATTGACTGATAAGAGATATAGTCAGATGTAATTTTCCTTGTTTTTAGGACACTCATCACCACCCCTTCATCAGAATGTTTGGGAATCTGGCCATCCTTTAATTCTGAGTTCAAACGAGCTATTACAGGGGTTAGTTAATATATAAGTTATAGAATTTAGAGTTTAACATTTCTTTCCCAATGGTGACATGTGTAACAACCTCTGTGACCACTCTTCCTTTAATGAGTTTTTATTATCTGAACATTGACTTCTGATGGGACCAAAGGGTCACCTTGTTTAAAAAGCCTAATCTTTCCTGACTGCTAATGATTGAATGGTGTTTGTATATTGCTTTATGATAATTCATAAACAGGGTCAGAATTGGTGTTGAGTCCTTGATAATCTGGTTTGATCGAGGTTTTATTGCCTCTACTGTATTGCAAATCAATCATTCCTTTGCCGATCATGACAAGAAAGAGCCCATATTTTCATTCTCTTCATATGCTTAGTTCTGATAAGTTATTATATTGACTTTATCCCTTATGTTAGTAATGTTCCTTAAAGGCTGAACATGAGGTCTCTGAGGTCTCATATTTTGACTTGGTAGGAGGTGCTTAGTAGACATTTTCTTCATATAACAAGTTTGACTGTAATTTTTATCATCTATCTCAAATGTATAATGAGAAGATTTTATTAACATGAATGCCCTATTTTAGTCACTTTAAAGGTGTCCAAAATTGTTGGAAAATCTACTGAACCCCGATTATGAATAAAACAATCTTTGATTTTAACAGAAATGTTACATACATTGTCTTCTGATGATAACAAAACCTGACCTGCCCTCCATAGATAATCCTGAACATGTATCTAATCTTTATACTTGATATTCAAAGTAATCAGTGGATGATCAGAAAAGCAGGCTGGTACATAATTAACTCTTACTCGAGGAAAGGGATTTGAGATAAAAAAAATAATGAATAAAAGAGGCTGCATTATGCCTATTTAAAAAAAAAAATATTTGCCCTTGTGAATACCCTTGGCACCATAGGTTGGTTATATCTAGAACTGGGTACATACAACCATTGTTTTCTATTCTGAACTTTTCTTGAATGAGATTAAACTATAAGATGATTAGATAAGTAGTTAAAATCACTTACAGCAGTGCAGTCTAAAGTTTATAGAGACTCACCAGGAATTTTACCATATTAAGATATTATGCTGAACCACCAAATCTTTAATGGAACCACTACCCATAATCCTTGACTGTTTGAAATTTGGGGGCCCTATGATACTGATACCAAAGTTTTGTTTAACCTTTGCTGCTATACCACTAGGGTCAGAGGAAGATTTTTCTGAGCTAGAACACGTGAAAAAAAATAATCTAATTTAAAACACCAATGACTTGAAATGTGACTAGGAAAACTAGACCATAAAAAACATTCAGTAGGAAAGACATGCAAGGTTTGAGGAATAGTACAAGAGTAGCGATAGGCACAAAGTGATCCACCAGAAAAGAAAAGAACAAGGAAATTCTTACATACACTGGAGTGAAAAGTCTCTTCCTTGCAGCATTAAAAAGGAAAAATCTGTCAGGAAGCTCCATCGAAGCTAACTAGCTCCCAACTGAGTGCTACGAGTAGCAACTTAACAAATACTAGAAAAGATAAACATGGCCACAAAAAGTAAAATTCCATATCAAGTTGAAAAATCAGTGTCAGAACTTCAGCATTTCGATATTGCACAAGCATAAGAAGGATGGTATTCCCTATCCTTTTTTCCAGAATGCCCATTTCGCTTCATCATCAGATGGTGAGATGAAAATAAAAAGAGCACCAAAAAGAGCACCAATATAGGAACAATATTACACAAAATGAGGCAAAATAGCCTCATAATAGGGGAAGAGTGTGAAGTAGACCCAATAACCATGAGAGACAAGAGAAAATAACGTTTATATCCAGGACAGTACACCTTTGGTTAAAGATACTAGTTTAAAACAACGGAGTTCACATGCCGATATATATTAAGCAGTTCTGTGCCGCGGACGTAATGGTTACGTCCTGCGGCACAGTGCTGCTAGCGCTCCCTTTGTGGGGTACCCCCCCACAACCCACGTGATGTCAGCGCGCGAGTGCGCACTGTTTGTCACAGGGCCTCCCCCATCGCGCTGGAAGCAGAGCGATCACGTGGGGGAGGCCGAGAGAGGCTTCAAAGGGAAGGAAATGTATTTCCTTCCCTTTGAAGTCTCTCTGCGTTTTGGCAGCCGGATTGAAAGCAATCACCCACTAGACACCAGGGATGTCTTTTTGGAAAATGAAAGTGGCATAAGGGAGCTACCCCTTGGGCAAGGGTCGCTCCCAGGGGGGGGCATTTTTTTTAAGGCCTTTTCTGCCCCCCCTTAGGTGTGGGAAGCGACCCCTTAGGCAAGGGTCGCTCCCATAGGGGGCAAATTATCTTTAGGCCATTTCTGCCCCCCTTTATGAGGCCAATCTGCCCCCAAGGGGGGCAGAAACCACTAGACACCAGGGAGTTCTTTTTTTTTTTCCGTGAATTTCACATAAGGGGAGCGACCCCTTAGGCAAGGGTCATTCCCCTGGGGGGGCAAATTTATTTTAGGCCATTTCTGCCCCCCAGGGGGGCAGATCAGCCTATTTTAATTAGGCCGATCTGCCCCCAAGGGGGGCAGAAACCACTAGGTACTGGGGATTTTTGATGTTGTTGTTGTTTTACAGATCGGGAGCGATCCCTTAGGCAAGGGTCGCTCCCCTGGAGGGGCAAATTGTACTTAGGCCATTTCTGCCTGCTTTGGGGGCAGATTGGCCGATTTTAAGTCAATCTGCCCCCAAGGGAGGCAGAAACCACTAGGCATCAGGGATCTTTTTTTTTGCGCCGTCAGGCAAGTGGAGCAACCCCGTAGGCAAGGGTCGCTCCCTGGGGGGGTTGGGGGGCACATATATTTTAGGCCATTTCTGCCCCCCCTTGGGGGCAGATCGGCCTATTGTTATTAGGCCGATCTTCGCCCGGGGGGCAGAAACCTCTAGGCGCCAGGGCAATTTTTTTTGTTTGTGTTATTTATTTATTTTTAGAGATGGGGAGTGACCCCTTAGGCAAGGGTCGCTCCCCTGGAGGGGCAAATTGTATTTAGGTCCTTTCTGCCCGCTTTGGGGGCAGATCGGCCGATTTTAGGTCAATCTGCCCCCAAGGGGGGCAGAAACCACTAGGCTACAGGGATCTTTTTTTTGCGCCGTCACGCAAAGGGGAGCGACCTTGTAGCCAAGTGTCGCTCCCCGGGGGGGTGTGGGGCAAATTTATTTTAGGCCATTTCTGCCCCCCTTGGGGGCAGATCTGCCTATTGTTATTAGGCCGATCTGCCCTCAGAGGGGGCAGAAACCTCTAGGCGCCAGGGCAATTTTTTTTGTTTGTGTTTCTTTTTTTGTTTGTTTGTTTTTTTAGAGATTGGGAGCGACCCCTCAGGCAGGGGTCGCTCCTCTGGAGGGGCAAATTGTATTTAGACCATTTCTGCCCCCCTTGGGGGCAAATCGGCTGATTTTAGGTGAATCTGCCCCGAGGGGGGCAGAAACCACTAGGCACTGGGGATCTTTTTTCACGCAAGGGGAGTGACCCCGTAGGCAAGGGTCGCTCCCCAGGGGGGTTAGGGGGGCAAATTTATTTTAGGCCATTTCTGCCCCCCCTGGGGCCGGCTGAGCTAGAGGCCAAAATCCACAGGTAGGCAATTTGCAAAAAACACCTCTGTTTTCTGTGAAAATTTTTTATGTGTCCACGTTGTGTTTTGGGCCCTTTCCTTTCGTGGGCGCTAGGCCCACCCACACAAGTGAGGTACCATTTTTATCGGGAGACTTGGGGGAACGAAGGGTGGAAGGACATTTGTGGCTCATCTCAGATTCCAGAACTTTCTGTCACCGAAATGAGAGGAAAAAGTGTTTTTTTGGCCAAATGTTGAGGTTTGCAAAGGATTGTGGGTAACAGAACCTGGTCAGAGCCCCACAAGTCACTCCATCTTGGATTCCCCTAGGTCTCTAGTTTTAAAAAATGCACAGGTTTGGTAGGTTTCCCTATGTGCCGGCTGAGCTAGGGGCCGAAATCTACAGGTAGGCACTTGGCAAAAAACACCTCTGTTTTCTGTAAAAAAAAATGGGATGTGTCCACGTTGTGTTTTGGGCCATTTCCTTACGTGGGCGCTAGGCCTACCCACACAAGTGAGGTACCATTTTTATCGGGTGACTTGGGGGAACGCTGGGCGGAAGGAAATTTGTGGCTCCTCTCAGATTCCAGAACTTTCTGTCACCGAAATGTGAGGAATTTTTTTTTTATTAGCCAAATTTTGAGGTTTGCAAAGGATTCTGGGTAACAGAACCTGATCAGAGCCCCACAAGTCACCCCGTCTTAGATTCCCCTAGGTCTCTAGTTTTCAAAAATGCACAGGTTTGGTACGTTTCCCTAGGTGCCGGCTGAGCTAGGGGCCAAAATCTACAGGTAGGCACTTGGCAAAAAACACCTCTGTTTTCTGTAAAAAAAAAAAAATGGGATGTGTCCACGTTGTGTTTTGTGCATTTCCTTTCGTGGGCGCTAGGCCTACCCGCACAAGTGAGGTACCATTTTTATCAGGAGACTTGGGGGAAAGCTGGGTGGAAGGAAATTTGTGGCTCCACTTAGATTCCAGAACTTTCTGTCACCGAAATGTGAGGAAATTGTATTTTTTTAGCCAAATTGTGAGGTTTGCAAAGGATTCTGGGTAACAGAACCTGGTCAGAGCCTCACAAGGCACCCCATCTTGGATTCCCCTAGGTCTCTAGTTTTTAAAAATGCACAGGTTTGGTAGGTTTCCCTAGGTGCCGGCTGAGCTAGGGGCCAAAATCTACAGGTAGGCACTTGGCAAAAAACACCTCTGTTTTCTGTAAAAAAATGGGATGTGTCCACGTTGTGTTTTGGGCCATTTCCTTTCGTGGGCGCTAGGCCTACCCACACAAGTGAGGTACCATTTTTATCGGGAGACTTGGGGGAACGCTGGGTGTAAGGGAATTCGTGGCTCCTCTCAGATTCCAGAACTTTCTGTCACCGAAATGTGAGGAAAATGTGTTTTTTAGCTAAATTTTGAGGTTTGCAAAGGATTCTGGGTAACAGAACCTGGTCAGAGCCCCACAAGTCACCCCATCTTGGATTCCCCTGGGTCTCTAGTTTTAAAAAATGCACAGGTTTTGTAGGTTTCCATAGGTGCCGGCTGAGCTAGGGGACAAAATCTAGAGGTAGGCACTTTGCAAAAACACCTCTGTTTTCTGTAAAAAACAAATGGGATGTGTCCACGTTGTGTTTTGGGTCATTTCCTTTCGTGGGCGCTAGGCCTACCCACACAAGTGAGGTACCATTTTTATCGGGAGACTTGGGGGAACGCTGGGTGGAAGGAAATGTGTGGCTCCTCTCAGATTCCAGAACTTTCTCTCACCGAAATGTGAGGAAATGTTATTTTTTTTAGCCAAATTGGGAGGTTTGCAAAGGATTCTGGGTAACACAACCTGGTCAGAGCCCCACAAGTCACCTCATCTTGGATTCCCCTAGGTCTCTAGTTTTCAAAAATGCACAGGTTTGGTAGGTTTCCCTAGGTGCCGGCTGAGCTAGGGGCCAAAATCTACAGGTAGGCACTTGGCAAAAAACACCTCTGTTTTCTGTAAAAAAATGGGATGTGTCCACGTTGTGTTTTGGGCTATTTCCTTTCGTGGGCGCTAGGCCTACCCACACAAGTGAGGTACCATTTTTATCGGGAGACTTGGGGGAACGCTGGGTGTAAGGAAATTCGTGGCTCCTCTCAGATTCCAGAACTTTCTGTCACCGAAATGTGAGGAAAAATTGTTTTTTAGCCAAAGTTTGAGGTTTGCAAAGAATTCTGGGTAACAGAACCTGGTCAGAGCCCCACAAGTCACCCCATCTTAGATTCCCCTAGGTCTCTAGTTTTCAAAAATGCACAGGTCTGGTAGGTTTCCCTAGGTGCCGGCTGAGCTAGGGGCCAAAATCTAGGGGTAGGCACTTTGCAAAAACACCTCTGTTTTCTGTAAAAAAAATGGGATGTGTGCACGTTGTGTTTTGGGCCATTTCCTTTCGTGGGCGCTAGGCCTACCCACACAAGTGAGGTACCATTTTCATCGGGAGACTTGGGGGAACGCTGGGTGGAAGGAAATTTGTGGCTCCTCTCAGATTCCAGAACTTTTTGTCACCGAAATGTGAGGAAAATGTGTTTTTTTAGCCAAATTGTGAGGTTTGCAAAGGATTCTGGGTAACAGAACCTGGTCAGAGCCCCACAAGTCACCCCTCTTGGATTCCCCTAGGTCTCTAGTTTTCAAAAATGCACAGGTTTGGTAGGTTTCCCTAGGTGCCGGCTGAGCTAGGGGCCAAAATCTACAGGTAGTCACTTGGCAAAAAACACTTCTGTTTTCTGTCAAAAAATGGGATGTGTCCACGTTGTGTTTTGGGGCATTTCCTGTTGCGGGCGCTAGGCCTAACCACACAAGTGAGGTATCATTTTTATCGGGAGACTTGGGGGAACATAGAATAGCAAAACAAGTGTTATTGCCCCTTGTCTTTCTCTACATTTTTTCCTTCCAAATATAAGAGAGTGTGTAAAAAAGATGTCTATTTGAGAAATGCTCTGTAATTCACATGCTAGTATGGGGACCCCGGAATTCAGAGATGTGCAAATAACCACTGCTCCTCAACACCTTATCTTGTGCCCATTTTGGAAATACAAAGGTTTTCTTGATAGCTATTTTTTACTCTTTATATTTCAGCAAATTAATTGCTGTATACCCGGTATAGAATGAAAACCCACTGCAGGGTGCAGGTCATTTATTGGCTCTGGGTGCCTAGAGTTCTTGATGAACCTACAAGCCCTATAGATCCCCGCAACCAGAAGAGTCCAGCAGACATAACGGTATATTGCTTTCAAAAATCTGCATTGCAGGAAAAAGTTACAGAGTAAAACGTAGAGAAAAATTGCTAATTTGTTCACCTCAATTTCCATTTTTTCTTTTTTTCAGTTGTTATTTTGTGTAGGAAACCCTTGTAGGATATACACAAATTACCCCTTGATAAATTCAGAATCTTGTCTACTTTTCAGATATGTTTCGGTTTCTGGGATCCAGCATTGGTTTCATGCCCATTTCTGTCACTGACTGGAAGGAGGCTGAAAGAACAAAAAAACGTAAAAAATGGGGTATGTCCCAGTAAAATGTCACAATTGTGTTGAAAAATTGGGATTTCTGATTCAAGTCTGCCTGTTCCTGAAAGCTGGGAAGCTGGTGATTTTAGCACCGCAAACCCTTTGTTGATGCCATTTTCAGGGAAAAAACCACAAGCCTTCTTCTGCAGCCCCTTTTTCCCATTTTGTTGAAAAAAACTAAATTTTCACTGTATTTTGGCTAATTTCTTGGCCTCCTTCTGGGGAACCCACAAAGTCTGGGTACCTCTTGAATCCCTAGGATGTTGGAAAAAAAGGACGCAAATTTGGCATGAGTAGCTTATGTGAACAAAAAGTTATGAGGGCCTCAGCGCGAACTGCCCCAAATAGCCAAAAAAAGGCTCGCCACAGGAGGGGGAAAAGGCCTGGCAGCGAAGGGGTTAAACAGCAGTAAACCCTAGCTACGCACAGGTGCTTCTCTTCTTTCAGAGACAACTACAGGAACTTAAAGAAATAAAGTCATCACTAGCAGCCATGTCTACAATGATACAAAGCAAACTTGAAGGTGTTAATGAAAAAATGGAAACCTTTGTTTCATGTATTGAAGAAATGAAGACAAGTGTTTCTGAAATAGAGAATTCTCAGTCACAGTTTCAGTCACAGACATAATCAATTGTCAAAGATGTAAACATATAAAAATTAAAAAGGAAGAGTTAGAGAATAACTCATGAATGTTGAAGGTGAGACTGCTAGACATTCCTGAAACAAAGGTCAGAACACAGTTGACTTCATTACTCTGTAATTATCGCACTGAACAAAAGGGCGAAAGCCACAGAAGGTCTTAATTAGTGTTTTACAATACAGAAAATAAGAAGCACATTCTTCTACGGCAATGCAACTGGAGTAAATCAAAGTTCAAAATTAATATTTTTATGGTTGTTCCGAATGGGAGCTATGAAAATTGAAGATGGTGAAGGGAACAGAAACAGCTTGTGACTAAATCGAAACACCTCCGGGTTTAAACACAGTTAATTCCACCAACAAAGTTCAGTGCTATGGACAGGTCACATCAACATTTTTACTGTTCAACCTGCATGAGTGTTATTTAATTGGATTCAGGGAGTTCATTGATGCACACACAAAGTCAAACAGCTCTCTCAGATAAACTTTGTTGTTTATAGAAGCGTGTACTTGAAGCACAGAATTACATTTTCTCAATAACTGACAGTCGGGGAACTGAGGGGAACAACTGGCACCCTAGGCAACAAGGCTATAAGAAGGCACTAAAGAGGCTAACATAGGAACTGAATGAGTTCCATTAGTAGGTGTGGCATCACCTTTTGGGGTGAGGGAGAAGCGCATTGGTGAATAGGGACAGAGGGGACCAGAGATTGTCATGAAGGTTGCAAATGTGCAAAAAGGATACAAAAGGATGAAATAATAAAGATGTTAGTTGTACTAAAAGCCTAAGAAAATATAAGATCGCCCAGTGGGATGTAAATTCTAGTTCTAAGTCTTAATATCAATGATCTTAATTATAGAGGTGAGTGCTTCACAGTCCTAGATAGGTTAAGAGCTATAAATCTGTCAATAAAGCTTTTTCAAGAAATTCATGTGCTCGAGGGTAGGGAGCATAAGTTGAAATGTGATTGGTTGACATTTAGGCCCTCATTACGAGTGTGGCAGTCTTAAGACTGTCACACTCGCTGTGGTGGACTTACCACCACGATCCCGGCAGTAAAGGCTGCCGCATTACAAGTTTGTCGGTTTGGCCAAACCCAAACCTCCACAAAGCTGTCAGTCCCGCCGGTGTAGTCGGACCTTCTGCGGCTGGCGGTGAGCACCTCAAGGCTGGCGGGATACAGCCGGTCATATTACAAGGCAGCAAATTGCCAGGCTTTTCGTGGCAGTCATCCCGCCACAAAAACTTTGGAGGTAACGCACCTGGCGACAGGAGTCCCCATTCCCCTTGCTGGAACACGCACCCTAACGTGTCCATACACTTGCACACAAACACCCCCACGCACTTCCTGACACAAACCCCACCTGACCATACGCATACATACAAACACCCCACCTGACCACACGCATACATACAAACACCCCACCTGACCGCACTCATACATACAAACCCCCCACTTGACCGCATGCATTCATACAAACACCCCACCCAACCACACATATACATACAAACACCCCCACCTCACAGCACACATGCATGCAAACACCCTCTCTGCATTCAAACACACACACACCCTTTGCACACATGCACACACACACACACCCTTCGCATACATGCACACACACACACCCTTCGCATACATGCACACACACCACTCCACATACATGCACACACATACCCCCTTTGGATACATGCACACACACAGATCACCTTCGCATACATGCACACAACCCCTCCACAAACACACACACACACACCCATTCCAGCACACGCACACATATTCGCACATATACACGCACACACACCACACAGATGCACATACCACACAGACACCCCCTTTCAGTCGGTCTACTTACCTGTCTGGGCAGCACAGCAGCACACATCGAGGTGGTCGTCCGGGAGGGGGTAGATGTCGGTGGTTCCACTGCCAATGCCGCACCGCCGTGCAAGGACCGCCGTGCCAAATTACTTCTCGTGATATGGCGAGTAGAGTCCTTGTGGCATTGCAGTGCTGGCAGTGGAACCGCCTCTCACCCACTGTTGGTCAGGCCGACAGTGTCAGATTTCTGCTTTTTTATGGGGGGAAATCCATTAGCGAGTCGTAATGCGGCAGTCTTTGGGCCACCAACACTGGCGGTCTTTTGGCATCCGCTTCGACGGCGGTCTTCGCAAAAGACCGCCAAAGTCAAACTGAGCACCTTAGTACCTACCAGTGAAGATGCCATTAAAGATCACAAAATCTGGCCATAGTTGGTGTAACCAAAATAGAAAAACATTCAAATTTTTAATACCACATAATCCATTCTATCCACATGAAAATATCAATATGTTAATAAAAGATCTACTTGAAGGCAAACAAGAAAGTACACCAATGAGACAATTTTAAACAATGGAGCAGAGCAACAGATGTATATCAAATTAAACAACCCAAGGACAACCAATCAGTACTGGAGGAAATAACATGGAAAAATGTTGCTTTGTAATGGTTTTCCCTGAGGTACAATTGATTGAAAAATATGTCACATGTGAAATCCCCCAAATCAGAAAATGTGGATTTATGTGACAGTGTGGTACAATATCAATAACATTAATTTACTACAAGCTGAGGACTGACTTACAAGCAAAATAACTACATAGGATGCAGTTTTGGCTTTCTAACACAGTATGTGAAAAAAGAGTAGTAAATAGTTTCATGTCAGGTATTTGCTGCACAGTTACTAGAACATCACCAGCAAGCTTATATATGCAAAGGAAACCTAGATCAAATTATATCAATGACAATAGGTTTATTGTTAAATTCAAAAGACCTGAAAGCACTGATCTGTGTAATTATTAATCAGCAGAGAAAATATTAGGCCAAAAGCTATGCTGTTGATGGAAAAAGACATACACACAGAGAATGTGGGTCCTATGAATGTGCCAATTTACTTATAAGAAATCTTTAATATGGAAATGCATCACCACAATATTGTTATAATTACCATATTTGTCTCCTCTAGGTAGACCCTGTTTAGGTTATATATGTTATTCATTTAGGTATGAGTGGCAACTATAGAATAGATGATTATTGAATATATTTTTTCTGTTGCAACATGATAATCAAATCTACTCACATATATTCACAGTATGTCATCTGAGTAGTGTTCTCTGTTTTAAAATAATTATTAGTCAGCTGGGAACAAAGTTCATGGAAATTGATAGTAGCATTTCAAGTTATTATAATTTGAAGGGCACAGTTTCACAGAAAGGAAATTAGTAAAAGGGTATGGGTCCTCTTTCTCCAAATTGTTTATTGTGAAAGATTCAACAATAACCAGGTAATGTTACATAAGTTAGGAACAGAACGTCAATGGCTAGAGAGGAACTTCATTCCAGGTGACTGAGTTGAGACAGACATACAGAATTGTTTTTCTTACTTGTGCTGTGAGCTATCAGGAAGTGCACTTAGCCTTCACTTATTGGACTTACTAGCTGCCTCACTGCAGAAATGTGAAGAGCAGACCGTGCAATTATATTGAACAATAGCTTGATTGTTAGATGCAGGTATGAGAGTGTGAAACCTCTTTAGCACTTAATTTAGTCTTTTCTTTTTGATATTGTGCTTTTACGTTGGCCAAAGCCAGGTGGTTGGGGGAGTCTATTGATGTAAAGCAATACAGCCAATATGTTGTAATATTTTTTGCTGTAGATACACTTCACAAACGGTATAGGTACTAATCTGTTTGTTTTATCATAGTTACTACTCATATTGTGTGCACTAGGATAGGATTTTAATTTTAAAATAAATCTTTAAAATATAGCCATTGTTTGCTAGTGTTGCTGAGTTTGTCTTTTTAATTTTGAGGGAGGGTTTGGGTCCCACTAATCATTCCTGTAATATTTCATAAAGTTGACTGTCATTTGAAACACATATTACCAAATGAAGTTCTGTGGGTTGCAGGTTTTTTGCAGTCCAACTGTCTCTCTATCTCATAATGGCACACTGACAAAGTCCTTAGTGCCAGGGGTCTAGAAAACCAATTCCCAGTCTGTGAAGATCCAGAAAACATATAATTATTGGTCAGTCTTGGGTAATCTATAAATCACAAAAAATTACTTAAACTTTTTTCACAAATTGAACATTTAAACTTTGAAATCCACTCAAAGACAACAAGTTAAAAAGAAAATGTGTATGTTTCCAATACTGATCCTTCTACTGCATTAAAAAAGGTTTACTTATGTGAAATCACACAAAAGTTTACCTACCAGCTCAATGTCACACTAGATGAAAACATTCATAAATATGTGGTCAAACATTATAACGGCAGCCTATTGAAGTTTACCAAATCAAACTCTGTGCTATCACAATAATTAAAAAGAACTCCCGTAATGGTCTTTTTCCACCTTTTCAAACTGTAGCTAGAAGGAAACACATTAATTGATTACTTGGACAGTTATGAATTGGATTTTGAGAATGTCTCAGCAACACTACAATAAAAAATTTACTAAAATAGTAATAAATACAGCAGGAAGAAAAACTAAGTGGTGGAATACATAAAACAACCCCAGAACGTAATGAGCAAAAATCTTTAGTTCAAGAGCCATCAGGAGACCAAAGAATTCATAATGAAGTGGATATACTTATTTGCACATTTGAAATGCACTATTTTATTAATATCATCGGGCACACGTCAATTTATCAACACTCAGTGTAAAATTTTGATTGATGTGCAACAACTAACCCTACATGAAACACTACAAAAAGCAAAAGTGCCATCTAATAACAGCAGCTGATGCAAAAATATATCTTTGTTGCATTATCTTCTTTTTCAAATCATGATTGTCCAGCTGGATGCAGCACGCTGTGAGCTTAGGCAGCATGCTGCCTCTCGGTGTCTCACACAGTATGCCACATTTAGGTTGCTGCCAGACACCTCATTGCCTGCATTGCAGTTCCTAGTTAAACAGTGCTGCAGTTGGAGGTGGTGAAATGTCAGTGAGCAGGGTGAGGAAGGCAGAGCGGGCACACTCCCATAAAAAATCAAAAACAGCAATCACTGTGGGGTAAACACTGGCATTGGAGTGTGAAGGTGTTTACCCCATAGTAAAATGTCTGCAAATCAGCTCATGCAGTGACCAAATCTACCCATGTAATAATAATCAACCCATTTAGCTTTTATTAGTGGTCAAGTGGGAACAGGAAAAGGTTTTGTCATGAAAAACACCCCTGCCTTTATGCATACCTCTACTGAAACTGCAATTGCATGTGTTGTAACTACTCTTAATAATTTAGCAGCATACGATACAAGAGTTTTAAGAATACACCACTTTCTGATGTTACCAGTAGAATAAAACAATAAATCAGAATGGGATGGTGAGACTAATGACAAAGTTAGTCAGATTTTAAGAAAAGAAAAACACTTATCATAGATAAATTTAGAATGATACCTATTTTAGTGCTAGTGCTCATACACTTAATAATGCAATAAGTCCCCCCAAAAATTACAGTCTTCTTTTAGTAGGAAAACACACAATTTTCTTAGTGGATTTATCACAAATATCTATTGTTAAAGTTCAACACTTTCTTCAAAACGTTAACTGGCAAAGAAGATGGAAAGTCATTGAAAAGTTCAACATGCAGACACTCTTCACTTACTGAGAGGTAACAGAATATAGATGTCAACAGAAAGACCTTGAATATAAACAAAACTGTATATAATGTACAAATTGGAAAATAAACCACATCAACAAAAACAAACCATTTAATCAAGACTGATTTCCCAAGCTTATGTTTAGTAAACAAATCTGGAGGGGATGTTAGAGAAACTTTCATTGTTTACAAAACAAAGGCCCTCATTCGGACCTTGAAGGCGGCGGAGGCTGCCCGCCAAAGTCCCGCCGTCAAAATACTGTACCGCGGTCGCAAGAACGCGGCGGGTATTTTGACTTTTCCCCTGGGCTGGCGGGCGGCCGCCGAAAGGCCGCCCGCCAGCCCAGGGGAAAACGCCCTTCCCACCATGAAGCCGGCTAGTAATCGAGCCGGCGGAGTGGGAAGGTGCGACGGGTGCTACTGCACCCGTCACGTATTTCACTGTCTGCTATGCAGACAGTGAAATACTAGCAGGGCCCTCTTACGGGGGCCCCTGCAGTGCCCATGCCATTGGCATGGGCACTGCAGGGGCCCCCAGGGGCCCCGCGACACCCCCTACCGCCATCCTGTTCCTGGCGGGCGAACCGCCAGGAACAGGATGGCGGTAGGGGGTGTCAGAATCCCCCATGGCGGCGCAGCGAGCTGCGCCGCCATGGGGGATTCAAATGGGCAACGGAAAACCGGTGGGAGACCGCCGGTTTTCCATGAGCACCGCCGGCCTGTCGGCGGTGCTCCCGCCCCCGTTGGCCCTGGCGGTGCAACACCGCCAGGGTCATAATGAGGGCCGAAGTCTTTTCTGCATAATGTCTACAACTGAAGCCTTCACATCATTCAATGAACAAATGTTGAAAAGGAAGTAAAATCCCATGATAGTATTGCCTTCAATTAACAGACTAGACTGCTTAGTCAACTGGAAAAACAGTTACAGACAAGCAAGGAACTTGAAAAGGCAACTTCTTAAACAGAGGGATTGGGAAACAAAAAAAATAGAAACTTCTGCTATTTATTGAATAATGCTCAGAAAAGTATTCAAATGGAAAGAGATTATAAAGACTTTAGAAAAGCAAAGTTTGCAAGTCTTTTCTAAACCCAAGATGATTAGAAATGGATCTCATCACTACGGGGAGGGAAAAATGTTCTGCCCAAGTCCAGAGCATCTATTTCAGGGAATCAACAGAGGATTAGCAGAGGATGAACGTGATGATCAGGAGGGAACATATGTACTTATGACAAATACAAGGAGATTTGAAGAGGAAGTGCTCTTGAATGGGAAACCAGTGCAGTTTCACTAAGTGACCACAAAGGGCACAGGTTGAGACAAATTTAAGATGAGAAGGAGGATTTGCCAATGGTGCCAAGGAGTATAATTGTTGTTTAGGATTCCAAGCAAAACGGAATTTGATTCATTTTGGTCACATTTGACAACATTAATGAGCCATAACAAATAGTAGGTTGCTCTGAGGAGATGTATTATTCATGGATTGCAGCATGACCCGGGAGTAATTTATATTGTGTGTAGCGCAGACAGTAACAATAGACAAATCACAGTAACATCAGTTAGATGCTGATTAGTAAATATCAGTTAAAAAGGGTTTCATGAAAGAATAAGTTGGGTTGCATTAGCTAGATCTAATACTTTAAATGTTTTTATGTGTTGTGATAAACCTCAAATGAATGCAGATATTTCTTGTCTAATGGAATATATCCGGTTACCCGCCTTGTTTGTCTCTTTATAACATACCAAAAATATTTTTTACTAAACCAAAGTTTGCAATACTACCAAGAGCAAAACAAATTCAATTAACAGCCGTCAAAGTCCAAAAGCACAAAGAATGCTAGTGCTCACAAAGAAAACCATTGCTTATCTTATTTTAAATATAAAAAAGGTAACTGTTATGCTACTGTTACAGTAGCAATACTTTCAGGTGTTAATTGTGTGGTTTAACAAGCCTGTGACAATGAGGAAAGGTATTTTGGGTTAGTATTCACATATACAAAATTAAAAAGATGAATTAACAATTATTTTGGCTCCAAAATATGGTAATTTCGTTGATATTGCAGTAAACACCGAATGATTCAAAAGCAACACAGAAGAATATACACAACAATTTCTAGAACAAAACAAATAGTTATTTCATTCATTAGTTAACTGATTAATCAATGAAAGCTATACTTAGGAAAAAACTCTTGTCTTGCATTCACAATGTTGCTGAAAATATTATTTGGAAGGCTATATGTATTTGCCAATACATTCATCAAATGTAAATACAAAAATAATATATCAAAAAAGCATGCTATCACTTGCCATCTATTTGAAGAAGCTTAAGTGTATATTCCTCTAAGAAATATATAATAATAACTTTATTAACTTTATTACACTGTGTTACTGATGGAGAAAAAGAAGCATACTTTTAGTAATTTAATTTATGACAGGATATATAGGAAAGACACACATTCCTTTTAACATACTTATATATCATGCAGCAAACCAAACTACATGTGGACATTATGCTGCATAGGAGAGAAAATAAATATCTTCAGAAAAGGATTTTCAGGGAAAATGCTTACTTCCTGCAACCTGAAAGGCTTAATAAAGCATCAAAGTAAAAATATCTTTCAAATGTGCTCAGGAATGCAATGTAAAATATCAATTCAAATTACTCCTGTGGTCATTGCTAAATATAGGGACTAGAATATTTTAAACACCAAATGTGTATCACTTCAAAAGAAATCTATCAAAGGACGGAGGAAAAAGGAATCAAAATTATGAAAATAATACACATAAAAATATTTCACAGTTAATGTATACTATCATCAATTATGCCAATGCAATTAATACATATAAATCAATTACGTCTATTGTCTGTTCATATGTCAAGTTAAGAATGTTTGTTTGGTGAGCTTTTCATTTGAAGTTTTTACAAGTATTGCCTTATTATTATTTTCAATTAAAATATCAAGTAGCACATTGCTGTAACATTTGTAAGCATAAATTGCATAAAAATAAAACATAAATTATGTGAAATCATGAAATGATATATAAAAACCCAATGTATGTTTTTATGTAATATTTAAACATATATACTTGGTTTATTTATAATTAGAAATATTGTACAAGAAATCTGCAACACATAACCACCATTTACAGAATTTGCATTGATGAAGAGAATTCATTAAAAAATACATATAAAAATTCCCTTAGTAATATGAAAGGTATCATTACAAAGAAACAATGACATTCACTAAAAAACGTAAGATGGAAAGGAGCTAAGGCAGACTAACATTTTGACAGTGGCTTCCCATCACAAAACTATAAACTGATTAGCTCCTTACCCTTCCCTAATCTCCTGCCCATCAAACTCACTCAACCTTAATTCCAACCCCTATCATATACTCTTAATAATTTCAAATGTTTGAAACATAAAGCACAATGACATCCAGTGTACAATGTTATATTCTACATATTTACTCAAACACTCTAGCATTGTAAAACACATTTTCTAAAACAAACAAAATAGAGCCCATTGTACAATTACATGCATTACATGTATATTTATTACACATATACATACATATAATCCAAATTAGAAATAAGCACAGCAACCAGCACTATGATAAAAACCCCAAGGCAGAGAGTCTAAGGAATCTATCAAATGTTTACTTATGCTCCTCTCACTAAACACTTTAACAAACATAAAAATAGTATTCCACACAAAATAACTATCTAAAAAAATATGATCTGAGAAATTTCTAAAAGATTAATTATATTTTGATGGAAAACATGTTTAAAGCAACAAAAGACTATAAAAGGCAACATACACCAAACAAATTAAAATCATATAGTAACAAATACCAGTTGACAATGATTTGAAGAATAGATTAGGATTTCATAGGTGTAAAATCTGTAAGGTTTTCAGAAACAGTCAACGTATGTTGGAATACAGAGTTACACGCTGTAAGAATAAAAAACAGATTAAAAAGGGCATCACCTCCAAGTCTCATTTTGTATTGTATGTATGTGACTGTCCATGTGAGATACAATATGTTGAACATATATTTTTTCAGTAACTTCATTTTCTAGTAGGACGTGAACAGTCATGTAGTTTGGAGATGTTGCTGCAAGCTTGTAGTTCTGGGAATACATTCCCTTGTGGCCGACAGCATCTTTGCAGGCAATCATGAAACAATGTTGCTCTGGCTCAGTCCTTGCTACACAGATTTACTATTTCCTTTGCAAAGAACAGATGTTTCTTTTTGAGTAGATTAAAAAGTTTTGTGAATACAGGTAACTATTCTGAGAGTTCAGATGTATGATTGAAATGAACTTGAACAAAACTAATTTGAACATCTGAAATGAAAGATTAACAGACTGTAGCATTGCTGCATTAAACATGTTGGTTTATCTCGTGTGATTCTTAAGCCAGGATTATGTCACTCATGCTATGGATAGAAGTCTGTAGTGCTAGCTACTACGGCCCTCATTATGACTTCGGCAGTCTTTTTCTAAAACCGCTGAACCCGCTGCAGCCAACAGACCGCCACTGCTGGTGGTCTGCTGACTGCCATATTTGGAGTCATTGGAGGACTTCTGCCCATCTATGGGCAGAAGTCTGACTCCTGAAGAGGCGGTTGCATCGCCAGCACCGCCACGGCATCAAGACTCCATCCGCCATATTACGAGCCATAATACGGCTTGGCGGAGTCTTGCTGATGTGGTGGTACTGGTGGTGCAGGATGCCAGGACCCATCCTCTCTCAGATGACCTTCTCGACAGAGAAGGTAAGAGATCGTCTGAAAGGGGGGAGTGTTGGATACACGTGTATGCGTGTGTGCGAGTATGTGTGTGAATGTGGGTGCATGTGTGCAAGTGTGCGTATGCAGAGGGGGAGTGTGAATGTATGCATGCGTGGAGAGTGGGGGTATGAATGTGGATGGGAGGTGGTGGGGGTGTTTGTGGATACGTGGGTGCATGTGCATGTGTTTCTGTGAGTGAACATGGAGAGCAGGTGAGTGTATGAATGAGGTGCAGGGGTGGGGGATGAAGGTGTAAATGTTAACGTAGGGGGGTGCGGATGTGTGAGTGAGGGGTGTGTATGTCAGTGTGAGTGTGGGTGTGGGTGTATGGATAGATGTGTATGGTTAGGGGGGTGTTTGAACATGTGTGGAGGGGTGAGGGGTTTGTAAGTGTGTGGATGGGTAGAGGATGCATGGAGGTTTGGGACATGTGTGCATGTTTGTGCTGGCAACAGGAATGGGGTCACCCCGCCATGGAAAGCCTGGTGGTCTGCAGCTTTGTATTCTGGCCGGCAGGCTGAGGCCTGCCGCGGGGTTGGAGGTGCTCACAGCCTGCCATGTACGGGTGACCGCACTGGCGGGTCAGGCGGCATTGAGGAGGTTTGGCTTCTGCCAAACCTCACAACTTGTGATGTGGCGGTGTTTACCGCCGGGTCTGCAGTATTAAGACCGCCAAGGTGAGGCTGGCAGCCATAATGAGGGTCTAAGTCAGTAGTGTTAGCTATTACATTTCTAGTAATCTTAATAGCAGTTGATAAAATAGGGATTATACAATATTAATGTTGGATAATTACCCTGCAATGAAACAAGAATCAAGCAGAAACTACGAACTCATATTTGACCTTGAACATATAATTAAGATACTCATCTCCTGCATGCTTCATGAAATACAAGTTCCACACCAAAATACAGAGAGTTGGTTAGCCAGATTTTTTGCCAAGGTATATCTAGTTTTTTGTGTAAACATTTGTATTAGCAGTTTTTATTCCAGATATGGGGGGTCATTCTGACCGCGGCGGACGGTGGTCGCCGCCCGCCACGCGGTTCCCGCCGAAAGACCGCTCCGCGGTCAAAAGACCGCGGCGGTCATTCTGGCTTTCCCACTGGGCTGGCGGGCGACCGCCGAAAGTCCACCCGCCAGCCCAGCGGGAAACACCCTTCCCACGAGGACGCCGGCTCAGAATTGAGCCGGCGGTGTGGGAAGGTGCGACGGGTGCAGTTGCACCCGTCGCGAATTTCAGTGTCTGCTAGGCAGACACTGAAATTCTTTTTGGGGCCCTCTTACGGGGGCCCCTGCAGTGCCCATGCCATTGGCATGGGCACTGCAGGGGCCCCCAGTGGCCCCGCGGCACCCTCTACCGCCATCCTGTTCCCGGCGGGAGAACCGCCAGGAACTGGATGGCGGTAGGGGGTGTCAGAATCCCCATGGCGGCGGAGCGCGCTCCGCCGCCATGGAGGATTCTCAAGGGCAGCGGAAAGTCGGCGGGACACCGCCGACTTTCCGTTTCTGGCCGCGGCTGAACCGCCGCGGTCAGAATGCCCAGCTGTGCACCGCCAGCCTGTTGGCGGTGCTACCGCCGACCTCCGCCATGGCGGTAATTACCGCCAGGGTCAGAATGACCCCCATAGTGTTACGTTTCAAGTGTAAAGAGCTCAGTGAGCATCGCCGCCCAGACTCTCAATTCATCCTCCAGTTTATTGTCTCTGTGTGTTTTAGGCATATGGAATTCTTCATCCATTGCCCATTCATCAATGTCTCTCAACTAGTCCTTTTGGACAAGTGTAGCAGGGGACAACCAACATATGGCAATTCTACGTTTGGGTAATAATAAACCCAACAAGAAGAATTTTCAGCTATGTTTCTTCTTCTTTTTGACCAGGAGCAGACCCAGCAGAAACTGTCTTGCATCACGAGGGACTTTCTAACCTGAGGCTGCATTCAGACTTCTAAGAATTGCCTCCCAGTAGTCTGTAAGTACCGGACATTCCCAAATCATGTGTATGAAGTCCGCCTTCAGTGCAGAGCATGGAGGGCAAGAAGGCCATGACAGATAGATAGCATGAAGAATGCTCAGAGTAAGATACACTTGGTGCACCACATTGTGTTGGAGCAGTTTAAACCATGTATTAGTGGAGGTGATTTTCATCCCTACATGGATCTCCCCCCAATTTTTAGTCATGAGGGGGACCTCCAGAGTGTCCTGCCACTTAGTCTGGACCAGCAGCTCACCCACAGCACATCCTCCCTTAGTGCTATGTATAAATGTGACCTCAGACTCTGGCCACCAGACATTTTTAAAAGTGTCACCAAAGTTTGGGATACCATGGGGACCTCAGGGAAGAACGGCCTCATGCCAAGGGCCATTGCTGTGATTTTTGAATAATGAAGGAACTGTTGTGTGCACAATTGGACTGTTTCTATAGGGTCTGCCATTGTGATAAATCTATCATTGTGATAAAGGTCCTTCAAGAGCTTGCATCCGCCGGCTCTCCTTTTATTAATAGACATTGTCTGTGCAATTAATTTAAAGGGACGCAGCGTCCAGATGGGCATATCGGGCAGGTAGGGGGTACCCTTCAGGATATGTCTGACCACTCCTTCCCGCGCAACACATACTTGTTGGACTATCCATGGCTCTCGTCCCAATCATTAAAAGCTCAGGTAGGAGATTGTCACCACATGTACCTCTCAGTAGCTGACTCCCATGTTTCATGCTCATCAAATCAATGCATCACATGCTGCAGCTGTGCTGTTAGGTAAAACATTTCTAAGTTGGCCAATTCAAAACCCCCATGTGGCAAGTATGTTTGAGGGTGGGTAGGCAGCTAACTCTCTTTTTCCCAGAGGCCCACAGGAGTTTAACAATCAGCCTGTCTAGTTCTATAAAGATTTGTTTACAGATCTCATACATTGTCCTCCTAGAACACATATAGAAACAGTGGCAGTATGATCATTTTGACTAAAGCCAATGATCCTATGAGCAAGAGAGGAAGCATATTCCAGAATTTCACTGCAGGTTTCAGGTTCTCCAATACTCTACCTAAATTGACGGCCTAAAATTCCACCTCACTATGTATAATCCTGATCCCAAGATACCTTACTATTTTCAGCTCGCACAGGAGGTCCAATGTTGGTAAGTCCTTCCTCTCTGAACTAATCAATTGTCCTAGTGGAAATAATTTTGATTTGGACCCAGACACATCGCCAAACTCATTAAGCATAGTCAGCATTATAGGCGCTGAGTAAGGTGGTTGGCATAAGAAAATTAATGGATCATCTGTGTAAAGGGGGAACATGTGGGTATTTCCTTCCACCCTTCTCCACCAGCCCCCCAGTGTCCGGTGCAGTCTCCATGCTAGTGGCTCCATCACCAAGTCAAAGAGCAGGAACGATAAGGGACAGCCCTTTCTGGTACCCCTTTTTAGGGTGAACTGTTGCAACATTGCACTTCCCAATCTCACCTGCACAACGGGGGCCCTAAAGAGCAAATTCACCCAACGGGCTTACGTTTCTCCAATGCTCACTTTCTTCAGAATCCTCTACAGAAAATTCCAGGAGAGAGAATCAAAGGCTTGTTCTATATCCAGGAGTGCCAACATGTATTGGTCCTCTGCAATAGTCGGTTTATGCAGGACCAGGGACAGCCTCCTCAAATTGCACATTGTGTTTCTCCAGGGAATAAACCTGTATTGGTTCTTGTGGACCAGTTGCAGGAGGTGCGGCATCAACCATGTCGCAAGGACTTTACTAAGTATTTTTGCATCCACAGTGGGCATTGACAAGGGGTGGTACGAAGACACCACCTCACCGTCCCTGTCAGGTTTGGGGTTCATGGCGACCAGCCCCTCTCTCATAGAGGACAGTAGTAATCATTTTTCATAAGCCTTGTTGTAAACCTTCAGTAGCCAATCTGCTATACTCCCCACCCTCTTGTGGTAAAATTTGGGAAGTAGGCCAGCTCTCCTGGGGCATTAGCAGTCCTCAATGGCCTGATTGTAGCTATGATTTCCTCTCTAGTTAGGTGGGCATTCAAAGTATCCATCTCTTCCCTAGTCAGTGAAGTCATCTGTAGTTCGATCAAGTATGTTTCTTCAGCTAAAGACATATCCTTTGGCGGCACTGCATACACCGACTTCAAGTGTTATGCAAATACTACCATAATACCTTCCTGTGAGTTTACCATCCTATCCTGCACATCTCAGATCCCTACAAAGGGAGGGCACTGTGTTTTGGTCCGGAGGAGCATGGCTAACATCCTACTCGCTTCATTTCCCTCAATATACAGTCACTGCCTGTAGTTAGCGCGGGCAAACTTATTCAACCTGTCCCAAGTTTCAAGCAGGGCATGCTTACACTTGTTCCATTCATTTAAACACGTGGTCATTCAATCACCGCCATTTCAAAGATGCTCAGATGCTTCTCCAGAGCGTCCAGGAACCTAGACAGCTGTTGTCAGCCCACATGCAGCTTTCAGGCATTCACCCCTTAACACAACTTTCATGGCATCCCATGCGAGGGCCCTTGCTGATGCACTATCCCAGTTCGCAGTAAAGTAATGATCAAGTGCTTCAGTCACAGCAGCAGCAAACAATTGATCCAACAGGTCATCCACTCACAGTCTTCACAAAGGTACTCCATGGGTCTTCCCGCTCATCCTAAAAGTGATTGGTAGGGGTGAGTGATCTGAGATGTATGGTGCCAGAATAGAAACAGCTGTCAAACATTTCATCAAGGCACCCAACAATAGGCAATAATCTATGCAACTTTGGGTCCCTGTGGCAGACCTAACATGAATACTCTTTAAATTGAGGAAAAAGCACCCTCCAGATGTTTTGTAGGCCTAGTCCCAGTATAGTCTTCCTGAGGGCACTCATTATCACTGGTTTGGTATCCCAACAAGGGGGCAACTGGTCCAAACCTCCGTCTAGAACACAGTTGAGTTCCCATGCCAGTATTAGTCCAAGTCCCACATACTCCATTGCAGCACCCATCGCAGTCCCAAAGAACCCATCATGATCTATAATAGGGGCATGCACACTCATCAGACAGACGTCCATGCCATCAAATGCCCCAGAGACTATCACAAAGCAGCCCTGTGGGTCAATTTGTACCCCGTTAGATTCAAAGGGGACTCATGCACAACCCAAACCAGCCCCTTCCCCAGACATAGCTATAGTACAAAGTGGCAAATAATTGCCCCCTCCATCTACACCTCAACTATTTAATATATATTTCCCAAGTGTGGGTTTTCTGAAAAAAGGCCACAGTTATTCAATAATGTCTAAGATAAGTGTACACCCTGTGCCTCAAAATGGGTTGCCTCAATTCCCAGACATTCCAGGTGACTAACTTGCAGGTAGTAGCCATAACCCTTACAGCAAGACATGCCTCCTTCCAATTGCGTTCCACAGACAGATTGCACCCTCCTCACAAACACCATACACAGTCCGGGTCTTGAGTCATTAGTATAGGACCAGTGTCCCGCATTCGCCTATGTTCCCTGGAACAAAAACAATACAAAACACCCCCTCCTATGGGCAGTGAGGCCAAACAACTGTGGCACTGACTAGCAAGGCCAACCACTAGATGTCTTTTAATGAACATAAATTTCCTGAGATCTTGAACCTTGCAGGTATAGTCCGAGAAGAAAATAAGAATCCTGCCATCAAACTGTGGGGCACCATGAGCGTGAACGTGTCGCAAAATTCTGTCCCTGTTTCTGAAGTTGAATAGTCTAGCAATGGTGGCATGAGGTGGTGCCCCAAGACAGGGGCCTGCTCAATGGTAAAGAAATTGGATAATCATTTTGGTTTCATGACCTTCATGATCCAATGCTCCAAGAAGATCTCTACAGACAGCCCCTCTGCTTTTTCAGGGATGCCCACAAAGTGTAGGTTCTTCTGTCTTGAGCCTCCCCCACATCCTCAAGTCTGTCCTCCATGTGGTCAAGCATGTTTGGAGTTCAACCACAATCTTTTTGAGGGAAACCACCTCATGTGGTAGCATCACAACCTGTCCTTGGCCCCAGAGACCCTCTTGGATATTTTTTTAAAGTCCACTCAGAGCAGGCTCAGCTCAAATGCCATTGTGTTGATCTTCACAAATATTGCCTTTCAGAACCCTTTAATCCCCACCTTGAGGTTTGCCAATGGGGGCTATTTACTCTAGTCAGTTGTGGTGCCATCTGGGGTCAGTGGGTGAGCATAATTGTCAATTCTATTGGCTGGGACTTGCTTGGCTAGTTTATCATTTGCAATGCTGGCCCTTAGAAGTGACCATCTCAAGGGACAGACGCTACCTGGTCTCAGCAGTCGCACAATCTCACCCAAGGCTCTCCTCGTCCAACTGCAGTTTCACAACAGGATTATATGAATTAGGAGTGGGCCACAGCATCCCACCTAGCTTGCAGGTTTATATACTCTCTCACCTGGTTAGTGCAGCACACAGGGTACAGTTACCCAGTCATCCAGCCCCATAAGCCTGTCATAGTGCCATGCCTGGCAGCAGGGCTAATTTCCAACCCCACTCACTCTATCCCTGAGGCCCCCAGCCAGTAGCACGGGCTGTTGGAAGCAGGTCGTACCCCCGGCTCTTCCTGGCAATAGGGTTGTGCATTAGTGCTCTGTGACTTCCCCTCATCATCCTGCAATCCAAAGCACACTTTAAAATCTTCCAAGCAGCATAGCAAATTTGTCTGACAGAGGTCTCAATGTGCCACAAGGCTAGTAATTACACTGACATTCGTTCAGCCTACAGCACAGAACATAGGCCCTCATTCTGACCTTGGCGTTCGGCGGAGAGGCGGCGGTCGGACTGCGAACAGACCGGCGGTCCAAAAAATGGCATTCTGACCGCGGCGGTCACCGCCGCGATCGACCGCCACTTCCCCACTCCGACCGCCACGGCGGTCATGACCGACGGGCTGGAGTTTGCGCACTCCGGCCCGGCGGTCGCCCCAAGACCGCCACCCGTATCATGACCCTGCTTACCGCCGCGGTTTCTGGCGGTCGGGAACCGCCATGCGAACCATGGCGGTAGGCACTATCGGGGCCCGGGAATTCCTTCCCTGGCACTGATAGGGGTCCCCCCGACCCCCCACTGCCCCCCCGAGTCCTCCCCCTCCACCCCCCTGCCACCCCCCAGAGGTGGTACGAACCCCCTCCCCACCCCCACCCCGAAATGCACATACACGCACCCCGACATGCACGCACCCCAACATGCACATCTGCACGCACACATCACACAACACCCCCCCACCCCCTCCCCTCACGGACGATCAACTTACCTTGTGCGTTGGTCCTCCGGGAGGCGACGGGAGCCATAGGGACGTGACCGCCGACAGCACACCGCCAACAGAAGACCGCCACACAGAAATGTGGGTCGTAATTCTGGGGGCGGTGTTCTGCTGGCGTGGCGGTGGAGGTTGACCAGTCTCCACTTTCCCGCCGACCGTCAGTCTGGCTGCCGGCGGTTTCCCGGTGGAACGCTCCCAGCGGTCGGAATGCGCACAGCGGCATACCGCCGCGGTCGGCGGTCTTCACCGCGGCGGTAACTCGGCGGTCTTGCGAAAAGACCGCCGAGGTCAGAATGAGGGCCATAGTCTCCCCTACATTCGGGCCGATAGTACAAGAGGGCACCAGGCCTAGGACTGGGTCTACCACTAGAGAGGCTCTTCCCCTAGTTCCAGGGCAAGCAGGTGAGCTTCAGGGAAACAGATTGCGCCCCGGCCCCCTACTCTCATCACGTCCATGTGGCCGTGTCTCACAGTCCTTGCTACTGCTGGTGCAGCTGTGTCGCGTTCTGCACACCTAAGCCAAGCAGGGTCACTACGGCAGCGCGGTTAGTGTCCCGTGCCATCCACATAAATTAAGGAAAGTCCCCCGGGGCCTGAAGCTGGGCAGCAGTCTGATCAGTCCTCCTCTCTACCCACTGTGTTAGTCCAAGCAGCCCTGCTCTGCACCACCCGGCTCATGGGAGGAAGCACCACAATCGCCTCTCAGGATCGCAGATGCGGGTCGTTCAAAGATAGGGTGGGCAGCCCCCAGACCACTGCCCTTACCACACCACAGCAGCCTCTCCCTGCTCTCCTAATGTGCACATGCAGCTCCAGCCGTGAGGCCAAGCTGGGCACATGCACTCCAGTCTCTGCAATAGTGTCCTGCTGTACAGGGGTCAAGCGGGGGGCTCCAATCTCAATATCCAGGACCGGGAGTAAGTCGTGGAGTCTCCCACTGTGAGAAAGGGCTTCTTTTGACATGGTAGCCCCCCACCTTTTGCCTTTAAAATGATGTGGGTTCAAACTGTAAGTGCCATGGGCCCCTACTAAACAGGTTCCCAGGGCCAAATCTCTTTCCCCAAAACTGTAGTATATTTGGCACTTCAGCTACCTTTGTAAGACCCTAGTAAATGGATCTCCCTGTACCTAGGGCTCCGGTACTGAACAGGGCCCCTCAGAGATGCAGCACCAATTGTGCCACTCTGAGAGGCCCCACACCAGCACAATGCAGACTGCCATATTAAGTGGATGACAAGGTGAATCTGAAGTTGTAAAGTCAACATGGCACTCACAGAGTGCCATACCCACTAACACTGCATGCAATATAGGTAAGTCACCCCTCTGGCAGGCCTTACAGCCCTAAAGCAGGGTGCACTATAACGCATGTGAGGGCATATGAAAACATGAGCAAATATGCCCCTCCTTGCCATTACTAAAATTTAAGGCATAGTTAGTGTATAGGGGAGCCATAGCAAATGCATGTGCTGGACACTAGTCACTACGAGTTCCCCAGCAACATGGTGGCCTTTCTGAACCCTGGGTTGTTTGGTATCAAAAAACTCAGAATAATAAACCCCAAATAATGCCAGTGTTGGATTTATTGTAAAATGTACGCAGAGTGCACCTTAGAGGTGCCCCCTGCAAAACCTAACCATCCAGGCATGGTTGATGACTGGTCCTGGACCAGCCTGCCACCACCAGACACGATTCTGGACTCCTGGGGTGAGAGCCTTTTGCTCTTAGGAGCCAGAACACAAAGCCTTTCCTGAGTGGAGGTGTAAGAAATCCTCCCCCAGACAGGCACACTGCACCAGCGGTCAGCTTAAAAATGTTTACTGCCTTTGAAATCTGACAGCCTCCTCTGCTGCTAGCAGTGTAAGCGTGTCCCGATCACAATAATTTACTCACTCTGAGACTCGCTTTAGGTTGATGGATCTTTTGACCCTGTTTGAAGTCTCCTTAGAACCAGATAGCTACTCAACATGTCAATCAATAGATCAATAACCTTGTCAATAATCACAATAGCAAGTCAATCAAAGTAATCAATGGCATCAATAAGACTCGGAAACCACCATGAACTTTCAGCCATGAATGACCACACAGAATTTTGTATGATTTATGATATTTATTCCCTTTCGATTACAATTCTAATAGCAAGTTTATTAGTCTCAATACCAGCACACACATCAACATGTCGTAATTTGGCAACTCGAATAAGACTTCATCAAAGCAAAGATTATAAACATTAGAACATAGCACAACGTCAACATGGATTAACCTTAGCAGAGTATCATTAGTACATTATTCAACATAGCATAGATTCAGTCATTTGTCTATTTGCGTCATTCAGTGAACTCCTTAACTAACCACGAATTAGCATCAGCATGTTAGGCTTCATGCAAAAACAATTTAGTAACATCAATTTGGAAAAACCTCTAACTAAGGTCTCTGTCAAAAGAAGCAGTTGGTACCTAGAAAGGAAAGGCAAACAGACAATTACAATCTCGTCATTATATAGTTACCCTCCGTAATGGGTCAGCATACAGAGTCAGTCTTCGTCCTCAGGACATCAGTTGATTCGTCATCAGCCAAGAAACACAGCAAAGTTCAGTAAGGCAGGGTAAAAGGGGTACATCCCTCATAAGGAGGTAAAGTATAACCGGGCAAGGTAAGTAGGATAAGAATGATTTAAAGAATCATACAGCAAAGTCTTTAGGCAGAGTGACAAAGTGTCTAATTAACGGCAAGAATGGCTTCTCCGGAACCCCCTCTTCTTGTGTCAAAGGTTTTTATCCCTTTCTTGTTGTACAATCCCCTAATTCCTAATTGGGTGAATTTGGCGCACTATTATCTCCATCCAATGGTTTACCAGTCATGCCATCAAAATTGTCACCTCATAACAGTTCTCACGTAGTTTATTGGTTCTTGTGATTGACGTCTTCAACGGGCAGAATGTCCGGTATGATTTCATTTTCATGTGGTCCTCTCGCATCCCTAGTCAGTAGTCCCATTGTCTATACCGGTTTAGGCGACCTTGTACCTGTTTCAAGTCTACACTGTTGCATTGGGCAAAAATGTTTCCTTGAGCAAGTCGAATTTCATGAGAACGGATCCACTACGGTTAAATACATCCTCTAGCTGTGGAAAAGTACGAGTAAGTGTCCTTCAGCAAGTCTTGTCAGTAC
Organism: Pleurodeles waltl; assembly: GCF_031143425.1. Lineage (NCBI taxonomy): Eukaryota > Metazoa > Chordata > Amphibia > Caudata > Salamandridae > Pleurodeles > Pleurodeles waltl. Next base: position 365,274,123 of record NC_090447.1, read on the forward strand.
ACTGCGCATTAGAAAAACACATTTAATATGAAACCGGGCAGCTAGGCCTCGACTCATGCTAACTAAGGCCCAATGATTAATTTAGCAAAACCTTAACATATAAAATTCAGAATACTAGTTCAAAATCATACATTAATACATTAATTCTTCATTATTAGTCAGTTTCATTAATCTTTGTATACATTGGTGGCCACTCCCTGTGGGCACATTTCAAACACATGTTTATTAAAAACACATTAATATATTTTCTATGCGGCATTATTAGGCATTAGTTCATAAACATTTCATGTTAATTTTCATTATAAGAGCTATGCTCTCACAATCCCTCCTCTGATGACACTTGCCATCACACAAAACCTTTCCCTTCACAACCTTTCACTTTCTTAATTCACGCATTTAAATTTCTTCCCCCCTTTTACATTTTTCATAAATTTCTTTGAATATTTTCTCCTTTTTCTTCTCTTCTTTCCTCTTATTATGTTTTGCCAATTTTCCCTTAATTCTTTTACTAATTTTATTTAATAATAACCATAGTCCGAATAAGCAGGCCAGGACAATTAATATTCCCTGTATTATTTTTCCCAATATCCCATTCCAAATGTCTTTAAACCAGTTTCCTACTTTAGCAAATCCCTTTCCAACCTTTTCCCAGACTCCTGGTTCTTTCAGCTCCTTCAAATCTGTACTATCTTTTGTGAGGTTAGTAAGCATACTTCTAATCTTATCACTATTACCAGGAATAAATGCACAACATTGGTGCTCATTAAGCATTCTACAGACTCCGCCACTTTTCTAAAGCAAGCCGATTTTGAAGAGTCATAGCCCTCTCCACAGCAAGTTCAGTATCCATCAGGAGTACAGCCCCTGTGAAGTTTGTCAGCATGTTATCCACAATAGTAGACAACTTTTGAATCTTTATGGAGTTTAAGGTAACTCCCACTGAAGGAATTATGGCTCCAAATATATCACCTACGACAGCAGCCGCTGTCTCTCTCTTTTGTCTAGTATGATGTAATTCAGACACTTTAGGAAGCTTCTTTAAGTCATCAAATTGGTAGATCTTTGGAAAAACTATTCCCAAATAACATGTCCCATACCATCCCTTAGGAAGACGGTAATAAGCATTAAGTCCACATATGTAATAGATCCCTGGGATCGCTGGATCCTGTCCATTTAACATGAATGTCCACTTACTCTGAAACCAAAACACATGTCTGTATTCACTCGTTCCCACAAATAAAGTGTCATGATCAGATTTCGGCCTATATATACAAAGCTTTCCTACGTGCAGTGCATCTATAGCTATTTTGCCCTGTGTCTTTATTGCAGTATAAGCATAATCATTTGCAAACGTTAATTTTTCTAGTCCCTTTTCTAGCTTTTCTTTTAATGCTTTTCTTCTATCATCAGTGTGATCTAAGAAGCTCTTTTCTACAGGCGTTAGTAGGCAGGTTAGATTGTTGCGGTGTGCATAAGCTGTCCCAAATGTCAGTGTTGGCTCAAAGAAACCCCTAACTATTTTTATGTTATGTTCCTTAGCTATTTTATTCAAAAACTCAATTATAGGTACAAAAGAAAAAACTACGTCTAGATTAGAATAGAAGTACTGAACATGTTCTTGATTATAGAATCTTGTTAATGGCAAACTACAACTTATTCCATAGGTAAGCGGCAAACTACGATAAGTAACCCCTTCTTGTACTGATGAAGGATTCTTTGTGCACACATAACAATTATTCGCATCCATTGTCTCAACATACTCATTCAACAAGCGATAGAAGACATTAGTAGATAGTTCCCTTTTCATATTAGTTCCCTCATGCAAATATTTCATAACCTGCTCAAACTTCTCCCATGGTGTTAATGTAACAGTCTCAGGAACTGAAGCATTGTTAATCGCACTCTTATCCACCAACGGCATTCCCACAATCACAGCTATTATCACTATTGCACACACAACTCCCAAAACAACACTCAAACATGCATGAGTCCTACCCCTATTACTATTATCCCTAATGTTACTCATGATCTGTAAGGAATCAGATAGCAGAATAATATAAAACAAACAATCAACTGAGGAAGATCTAAAGCTCTTTTTTTTCTTGAGCAAAGTCTTTCTTTAGCAAGTATTTACAGCTTTTCACTCACTCCCAGGACCCTTTGTCCAATCCAGTTAGAAGCTTGTCATAATCAGTTTTCAAAGTCAATTCAGGTTAACAGTGTCACATTCGGTAATTTATCAGTCTCTTTTCTTCTCAGCTTTATTCAATTTCAACTTAACGCACTCTCTTACTTGTGAGCAACCTCACGTACCATAATATTGACCTGGAATCTCCCGATCAAAACAAAATGCCAAGAATTCTTGTTGCCACTCAGCTGATGTTGCATACGTCCATTCAGGACCTGCGTACCTTCTATTTGCAACTCTCTTTTTTTTCAGTTTGCGATCACCCTGCAACTCTCCTTCACTCAGGTCCTCCCTCCTTGTGGTATCAACTTCTTCCTGTATTGTTTCGTCTATTACCACTTTCTCCTTTTCAGCTCGTGGTTCTGGCCATTTATCTCCCTTCAGCGTCTTTTAACTTTTTGACCCCTCAGGTTGCTGTTCACTGCCCTCCTCTTGTGCTATGGTGTTTTCTCTTGATGGCTCTGCAAGTGGCTCAGGAGGAGTCGGAACACTCTGACGTCCTTCCGCCTCACTTCCTTCGCCTTCTGGGTCTGTCAAGGGATCAACTTCAAACCCATATCTGTCTGCTTCTGGGAGAACCTCTCTACGGGTCGGTTCTCCAGGTGCCTCAGTTGAGATAGGCTCTCTGTCACCCTGCTGTTTTTCATTTTCTGGTTGAGTGCCCACACCGTCCTCAATCCTTCAGTCTCAGTTCCCCTTTGATTACTCTCCGGCCCTGAGACTTCCTTTCCTGCAGCTGTTATTCTCGACATTTCAAGTTCCTCATCAGTTGGACACGTCACCTTCTTTGTGTGACTGGCATGGATCCAATTAGGAAGTCCTGCACATTTTACAACAGTAGTAGTTGTCAGTATCACTTGATACGGCCCCTTCCAACGTGGCTCCAAACACGATTTCCTCACGTGTTTCTTGACAACAACCCAATCACCGGCTTTCAAGGTGTGACCTGGATCACTTATCAGTGGCAATGTGGTGGCTTCTACCTGGTGAGAGAAAGAGCGGCCCTCGTCAGCCAGACCCTTGCAGTAGTCTAACACCATATCATCCGTGATATTCACAAGAGCATTTGCAGGCACTGCGGGCAATCTCATAGCTCGGCCCATAAGAATTTCATGAGGAGACAGTCCTGTTTTCTTGTCGGGTGTGTTTCTCATTGACATCAGCACAAAGGGTAATGCATCTGGCCATTTCAAATTCGAGCTGCACACATTTTTGCCATTCTCAAATTCAAGGTACCATTCATCTGCTCCACTAGTCCTGATGCTTCAGGGCGATAGCTACAGTGCAACTTCTGTTCAATGTTCAATGCAGCACATAAGAGCTTAATCACATCACTGTTGAAGTGACTTCCCCTATCTGATTCTAAAGAGATCGGAAACCCGAAACGTGGTATCAATTCCCTAAGCAACAACTTTGCTACTGTGAGACTATCATTTCTACGTGTAGGGTAGGCTTCAATCCAGTGACTGAAAATGCACACAATCACCAACACATACCTCAAACCTCCACACACAGGCATTTCAATAAAATCCATCTGCATTCTGCTAAATGGACCACCTGCTCTCCCAATGTGGCTCAAATTCACCAAGGTTCCTTTCCCCGCATTCATCTGCTGACAGATGATACACCTGTGACAGATAACTTCTGCAGCTTGTCTGAATTTTGGATCGAACCAATCGATTTTGAACAACCTGATCATTGCGTCTCTCCCAACATGTACTTGACCATGGTAAAACCTCGCAAATTGTGACAGAAGACTGTTTGGCAAAACCATTTTCCCCTCATCTGAAACCCATAAATCGTCAGGTCTTTGTACATATTGCACTTTGAGCCAAGAGCGTTTCTCCTCCCTGCTGGCACGTCCCTGCAGCGATTTTAACTCATCCAGTGTGTCAACCACCCTTAATGCGTAACCTGAGCATGTTCCATTTTCAGTTTCAGGTAACAATTCTGTGACTTAACATGAGCACTACATTTCACCACGGCAATTTCAAGAGGTAACTGAATCGCGTGCAACAACACCTTGATTCTTTCGCCATTTTTCACTGGTGAACCAGAAGAGGTCAGGAAACCCCTCTGTGACCATAGCTGGCCAAAATCATGGACAATTCCAAAACTATATCTGCTGTCAGTATAGATAGTAACTTTCAAATGATCTGCAGCATGGCATGCCCTGGTAAGAGCAACCAATTCAGCCACTTGAGCAGAGTATACTCTTTAGAGCCATGACGCTTCTAGGATAACACAGATTGTACACACGGCATATCCGGCTCTGAATACTCCTACCGAGTCTCTCAGGCATGAACCATCAACAAAAATAATGTAATCATTCTCTTCCAATTGGGTATCTTTAATGTCAGGCCTCGGTTTGGTGCACAGATCTGTTACCTCAAGACAATTGTGTTCTACTTCCTCAGCATCATCATTATCTGTATTTTCATTAGGAAGCAAAATTGCAGGGTTCAACACAGTACATCTCTTCAGAGACACATTTGGTGACCCCAGTATAATCGTCTCATATTTAGTCAAGTGTGCATTTATCATATGCTGAGTCTTTGTTGGGGTCAGTATTATTTCGACTGAATGTGGGACCATTACTGTTAAGGGATGTCCCATCACTATACCTTCACACTGAGTGAGGCTTTGACCAACTGCTGCAACTGCACGCAAACAACCTGGTAAGGCTGCTGCGACTGGGTCTAAAGTAGCTGAAAAATATGCTACTGGGTGGTTTGCACCTCCATGGACCTGTGTCAGGACAGACAAAGAACAAGCATCACGTTCATGACAAAACAGTACAAAAGGCTTTGTGTAATCAGGCATACCTAAAGCTGGTGCCCTGCACATACTCTCCCTCAGTTCAGTGAATGCCCTCATCTCTTTCTCGGACAGGGTTATGGCACCCGGACCATCTTGAACCTCCTTAACAGTTAACCTCACCAAAGGTTTAGAGATGATCGAGAACTTGGGAATCCACTGGCGACAGTAGCCCACCATTCACAAAAACATTCTATCGTCCCCTTTGGTTGTCAGGGGATTTATCTGCAGTATGGCTGTCACTCTCTCTTTGAATATTTTCCTCGACCCCTTTTCAATCAGGTGGCCTAAGTACTTCACCTCTTTCTGACAGTACTGTAGCTTCTTTGGGGACACTTTATGTCTGTTCTTTCCCAAATGATTCAGCAAGGCAATAGTATCATACCTGCAGTCATCTTTTGTTTTGGACGCGATCAACAAATCATCAATGTACTGTACTAAAGTTGAATTAAAAGGCAGCTCTAATGATTCCAAATCTTTCTTCAATATCTGGTTGAAGATGGAAGGTGATTCTGAAAACCCTTGCGGAATTCAACACCAACTGTAAACCTTGTCCAGGAATTTGAAACTGAAGAGAAATTGGCTGTCCTCATGAAGAGGCACAGAAAAGAATGCTTGGGACAGGTCCCCGACTGTGAACCACTCTGCATCACATGGAACCTGAAACATAATCACGGCTGGATTTGGCACTATGGGACAACATTTTACCACAATCTCATTAACTTTTCTCAGGTCTTGGACAATTCGAACTTTCCCACAAGGCTTTTTCACACCCATTATTGGTGAATTACACGGACTGCTCATCACTTCTTTTAAGACCCCTTGCTTCATAAAGTCCGCAATTATCTGCGTTACTTGTATGAGGACATCTTGTGCCATGTGGTACTGCGGCACCCGAGGAAACACTGCATTTGGCTTCACTTCTACTTTGACTGGTTCTACTCCTTTTATCAAACCTACTTCTTTTCCTGTCAAGTCCCACACTTTTTTTGTCACTGTTCCCTGTAATTCGGTTGGCAAATCAGTCATTGTGAACATCGGGAAGAAGGTTATCAAAGGGTGCTCCTCATCTACGGTCTCCGTTTCTGACTCTGAGATCTGGCCATCATCCCCCTCGTCATCACTGTTTGTCTGCACTTCTATTCCTTCATTGGAACAGGTAATCGAGCACCTCGTCTTACACAGTAAGTCTCTTCCCAGTAGGGACACAGGACTTGAGTCACAGACTACAAACCTATGTAATCCCTGGAAGGTACTAATCTCAACTTGGACCGGATCTGTAATCGGATTAGTCAGGAGCTGATTTGCTACTCCTACCACCTTTATGGTACGCCCCGAAAGCGGCAACTTCGGAACCTCTGCACTTCTGACTGTGTAGCGTGTAGCTCCTGTATCAACTAAGAACGAAACCTTATGACCCATCACCTTTCCCTGTACATAGGGTCCCCTCTGATCTTCTTCTAGGGACGCTGCAAGCCTGCATTCCTCCCTATCTGAACAATCATCCGACCATTCATCGTTTATTCCATCCTCACCACTCAATGGGAACTGTTGTACTGTGTCATTTTGAATCATAGTTTGACCTGTGACCTGTTGAGGAAGCATCACCTGTTGCTGTCCCATCGGAGCTAATGGCAACTGCATTTGCTGTCTAGGAACCATGGGAACCTGCTGTTGTACTTGCTGCACTTGTGCTGGTTGTATACGCGGCATTTGTATCTGTTGCATGGATTGGAGACCCTGCATCTGCACCATGTTGTTCTGGAAGTTCTGATTTTGACCCCTCATTCTGGGACCCCATACATTTTGAAATGTACCGACATCATTGCTTTGTTGAACAACACCATCCTGCGCCATCATCGGGCATTCCGGTGCCAGTGTCTCACGCCCCCACAATCGTGACATGGTTACACCTTTTTCATCCCTTGCACATCATTTTGAACCACAACCGTATTCAAATCTTGACCGCGGTTCACAAAACCTCCTCGACCTCGGCCTCTTGGTTGCGCCTGAAACATCCTGTTCCCTTGCTGTTGCTGCTGTACCATCTGCTGTACTCCATTTCCCTGCCTCCCTGCCTGAGCTGCTCTAATTTGCATCACCATCACCTTCTCTTTCAGCTTTTTCTGTTTCAGCTCAATCTCATCACTACAGTATTTCGCATACTGCAGCACCTCATCAATCGGCTTCGCTTGCCAGCAGATCAAATGATTCTTAATCATCTGGCTAATCTCTGGTCTCAACCCTTCAACAAATCTGAACACGAGGTGATTCATGTCTTTCGGTTCTATGACCTCAGTGCCACTATAATGTTTGAACACTTTCAACAGCCTCTCATAGTAAGCATGTATTGACTCTTTGCCTTCCTGTGCCGTTCGATCAATCTTCTGCCAATCAGTGACTTTCGGCGACACCTTCTGTTTCAAAAACTCAATGGTACTTTATGGTAATACCTCATCACATTAGGGGATGGTGCTCCAGTAGCCTTGTCCCTTGTCAGCTCCTCTGTCGGCCAATCTACACCCCTCTTACATTCAAGCCACAGATCAGCTGGGACTATGATCTCGAACAGTGTATTCAAGTCTTCCCAGAGACATTTCGCAAGCTTCACAAACCTGTCTGTCTGCTGATACCACTCTATTGGTTTCTCCCTCAACCTGGGATAATCATTCGTGAATGACAGAATGTCACCTCTGGACCATGGTACATGGACTAAAACTCCTCCAGCTGTTTCTCTCATTTGCAACATCTTTATTGTCCTGTGTCTGGTGCAGCTTTCACCTGCTTCGGTTCCGAGCAGTCACCTTTCTCTTTATCTCTCTTCTTTGCCCATCTGCCTTCCCACTTTTCTAATGCTCCCCAAATTTGGGCACTCTGCAATATCTCTTTGAGGTGTGCCTTCATTCCAGTGGATCTCATGTGATCGAAATCTTTAGGTTCAAAATCTAACCTATAGCTCCTTTTCAAGTGCTTAGTATTGTCTAAGTCTATGACGTATTTATCTGCTACGTTCGCCAACCTCTGATGCACCTTGCTCACTTCTTTGGTTATCTTGGGGCACAGAAACCTCGATTCTGCTTCAGTGTATGACTCTAACCTGTTCACTCCCATAGTTCCTTCTACCAACTCTGTAGCTTCCACCCCCAATCTCACGAAATTCAGGTATTCCTCTCTCTCCGATCGCTCTGTAGTCACTTAAGTATTCTGTGGAGTGTTGAGTTTGTCTAACCACTCATTTAATTGTTGCGTGGTTAAACCTTGCAACAAGATATTTCCAGTCGGCATCATTGATGTCTGTGTCGTATTTGTGCTCATTACCTGTGGAGTTGGTACACCGAACCCTGCTTGCATCATTGTCTCTAAAGGAGCCCCAATCGGACTGAAGTCCAACAAAGATCTAGATCCTTCTGCTGTCTGTTCTTTTGGTGTCATTCCTTGGGAAGTTCCTGTGAACCCTCCTCTTATCGCTTCTTGAGTCATTATTCCCTGATCGCATACACTAGGCTTTGCTTGCGCATACAGCGGTACAGGTGGACCAACAGTAATTGGCAATGATAAAGCAGGTGGTGTGTGCCTGGTTCCCAAACCCTGTGGAGCATTAACTCCCATATCTTGATGATTTAACATGGGTGCTGTAGCTACTGATTGTGATCCTCCGACCGAAACATAATTCGGAACCATTTGTTGCTGCGGCTGGGGCAGCAATTGTGGAGTTGTCTCAATCTGTATTAACTTTGATCTAGTAATTATCAGATCAGGCGGCACGATCAAGTTAGTAGTTGTCTCTAGTACTGGGACATCAGGATAGAGCCTCTAAATCGGTGGTGGCTGCAACTGTATCTGAGTGCCTGGTGCAGTAGATACACTGACACCATTCTGTATCGGAATTGTATTGCTTGTCTGAACTGTATTCATGTTTCCCTGACTTTGTATCGGATCTTCAGGACCCACACTAGTACTCGGTCTGTCATTATTTATGGCATATGGCGGCGGTCGATCATGTAGTAAGTGATTTAGAAACTCATCATCATCTGAATCATCTGCATCTGCCCAAGACTTCTGAGTCTATTTTGGCTTACTAGAACCCTTGTCTGTTTTACAAGTGGCTTTCTTTCAATGCGTCTCAGCTTCTTGAGTTATGGCCGGAAACATCCTAACTCCGACTACTATTCCCCTTCTCCACATTTTGGTCTCATCATCCCATCTAGCCTCCGCTAGAGTCTTTTCTGCTCTCCTCATAAATTTCTGCTGTCTCTGTTGTATGGCCATCAAATCCCAAATCGCTAATGCCTCAAATTGAGCTGGTCTCGGAGGCGGCTTTTGCTCACTTAACACCCTCCGCAAATTTTCCAAAATCCTTATATTGAACGTTCCATACTCCGGGAATGCCAAACAACCCCCCTTTTCTGTCATCTTGCACCACTGCTTTAGCCAAAGGCATGGTGCAACTCCCTTCTCCTCCATTATGGTATAAGCCGGAGTATCCTCTGGCGTTGTGTGCTCCCCCACACTTACTTTGATATATACATCTCCCCTCAAAGCACTTTTTAAAGCCTTGAAAAACTTCATTTTTGCATCTCTTATTTTGTTTTAGAATCTAATCGGGAAGTGACTTTAATTCCCAGAACACTCTTCGTCTACCTGCTCAACCAATTGCCTCTCACGGATGGCTGCCAATCCGTGCGCGACCCCTCTAAGCAACTGACCTATCCCAGCGCGGCTCCAATGACGTCACACTCACGCACACTGCAGCTGACAAAGTCTTGCGGCTTGTCCTCCTTACTCTAAACACACACAAACTAATGCAATATATTGCGAGCACCTTTAACAATAAAACCCAAATTTGCCAGTTTACTACAGGAAGGGTAACACAATCGCTTCAGAACTTTACAGAGATTTCACTTGAAGCCTCAGCCGCTACTCTTTCCTTCTCAGATCCCGCACTCGCAAGCAAGAATTCGACCCGCAAATCCTACTCTCGACTTGTCAATGGTTCGTTCTAGTGCACTTTAGAACTTGCCAAATCTCCATTGAAGGTTTCATTCACACATTTGACTCAAACTCGACTCGTCAATCACGCCCGATTGACCTACTAAACCGCACAAATTACAACATAAACCAAGTGTCTCATGCACTCATCAATATACTCCAGAGTCTCAGACCACGACAGGTCCGTACACCAACAACAACCACGTGGACAATTTTTTAGCACAAAGCGCCACATTCACATGAAGTTCGACGACCTCCCTCCTCTCATACTGCGGAGTACGCACACTCTTACTAAAACATTACCTGGCCTAATTCTCACAACCCTCACAATTCACCTGCAATATGCATAAGCTGAGCAAGGACAAATTCTACGTCACACATACTATCACTAGAATGCTGAGAACATACCCAACTCACTTAGGCAAGCGCCGAGATTCCAGGAAAGTCATACGGATTTTAGGAGCACATCATATCTCCAATTTGCATTATCTCGAAAAACAATTCTAAACAATGGTCCCTCGTCCTAGGGCCCCCAAAGGGCCGAAACTGACCTCTGCTACCAAGAACTGTTAGCGCGTCCCGATCTCAATAATTTACTCACTCTGGGACTCGCTTTAGGTCGATAGATCTTTTGACCCTGTTCGAAGTCTCCTTAGAACGAGATAGCTACTCAACATGTCAATCAATTGATCAATAACCTTGTCAATAATCACAACAGCAAGTAAATCAAAGTAATCAATGGCATCTATAAGACTCAGAAGCCACCATGACCTTTCAGCCATGAATGACCACACAGAATTTAGTATGATTTATGATATTTATTCCCTATTGATTACAATTCTAATAGCAAGTTTATTAGTCTCAATACCAAAAGACACATCAACATTGTCGTAATTTGGCAACTCGAATAAGACTTCATCAAAGCAAAGATTATAAACATTAGAACACTTAGCATGACGTCAACATGGATTAACCTTAGAAGAGTATCATTGGTACATTATTCAACAAAGCATAGATTCAGTCATTTGTCTATTTGCATCATTCAGTGAACTCCTTAACTAACCTCGAATTAACATCAGCATGTTGGGCTTCATGCAAAAACAATTTAGTAACATCAATTTGGAAAACCTCTAACTGAGGTCTCTGTCAAAAGAAGCAGTTGGTACCTAGAAAGGAAAGGCAAACAGACAATTACAATCTTGTCATTATATAGTTACCCTCCGTAATGGGTCAGCATACAGAGTCAGTCTTCGTCCTCAGGACATCAGTTGATTCGCCATCAGCCAAGAAACACAGCAAAGTTTGGTAAGGCAGGGTAAAAGGGGTACTTCCCTCATAAGGAGGTAAAGTATAAACGGGCAAGGTAAGTAGGATAAGAATGATTCAAAGAATCATACAGCAAAGTCTTTAGGCAGAGTGACAAAGTGTCTAGGTAACGGCAAGAATGGCTTCTCCGGAACCCCCTCTTCTTGTGTCAAAGGTTTTTATCCCTTTCTTGTTGTACTGTCCCCTAATTCCTAATTGGGTGAATTTGGCGCACTATTATCTCCATCCAATGGTTTACCAGTCATGCCATCAAAATTGTCACCTCATAACAGTTCTCATGTAGTTTATTGGTTCTTGTGATTGAGGTCTTCAACGGGCAGAATGTCCGGTATGATTTCATGTTCATGTGGTCCTCTCGCATCCCTAGTCAGTAGTCCCATTGTCTATACCGGTTTAGGCGACCTTGAACCTGTTACAAGTCTACACTGTTGCATTCGGCAAAAATGTTTCCTTGAGTAAGTCAAATTTCATGAGAAGGTATCCACTACGGTTTCATACATCCTCTAGCTTTGGAAAGGTAGAAGTAAGTGTCCTTCAGCAAGTCTTGTCAGTACACTGCGCGTTAGAAAAACACATTTAATATGAAACCGGGCAGCTGGGCCTCGACTCATGTTAACTAAGGCCTAATGATTAATTTAGCAAAACCTTAACATATATAATTCATAATACTAGTTCAAAATCATACATTAATACATTAATTCTTCATTGTTAGTCAGTTTCATTAATCTTCGTATACATTGGTGGGCACATTTCGAACACATGTTTAGTAAAAACACATTAATATATTTTCTATGTGGTATTATTAGGCATTAGTTCATAAACATTTCATGTTAATTTTCATTATAAGAGCTACGCTCTCACAGCAGCAGATGGCTGCCTAATGTTTCTTCCCCCACTTTAGGCAGGAAAACCAGCAGGAAGACTAGCAAGGTTAGGAGGAGTGGCCATTCCCAGCCTGCACCACCCCTCAGGCGCGGAAGGCGATGTGATCAGTCCATCTCATTTTCCTCCATCTTAGATGGTAGGAAAATAGCCAATCAGGGTTAAGGATGTGACCCTTTCCCACATGAAGTGGTTACTTAGTGGGTGTTGCCACTCCAACATAGGTGGTCCATTGGCCACTACCAGTTACTCTCTCTAGCTCCCCCTAAATGCATTATTTAGTAGGGATACCTGGACCAAGAGATCAGATTTGATGGATCCAAGGCCAGGAACAAAGAAATAATACTAGGAACATAGAATACCCTGCCTGCTGATCCAAGGATTTGACAATCACCGCTGAGGTGTCGTCTGGAAACCTGAAGGACTCTACAAAACCCCAGAGCACCTACAGCCTTCCGAACAACACCTCAGGGTGAAGGTATCACTCTCATACACCCTGCAAGCAAGGAACCAGTGAAGTCCAGTTCACTGAAGGGCAGCTGACTAATGACCCAGACATAGCAGCCTGTCCAAACTCCACACAACACACCTGAAGGACAAAATCTACCAGTGTGCTGTTTGGTTACACTAGGGCTTCTAGGGTCTGAGACGTACTATTACCTGGGGTATTGGACCCCCAGCATTGAACAGACAGAAGCAAAGTCCACTCCAGACTCTCAAAAGGCCAGAAGCAAGCACCAGTTGAGGGACTTTCGAACACCCAAAAACCACCCCCCAGAGTGGCCCTGCTGACCTACAATCTACCCTCCAAGTGACCTGCTCCAGGCTCCAAAGACCCTTAGACACACAACTCCTGGCTAACCTATCTGTGTTGCACCTGGCCTCCCTGGCCCCTGCATTGATGAACCAGCTGTGCTCTAGGGGCCACTAACCCCTTGCAACCTTCACCCTCCAACTCCAAGCTTACCTTTAAGTCCATCTGTGCAGTGTTTCCAAGTGGTGCCCCTCTCCATTGTGCACCAGCTCCAAGACTTTCAGCCTCTGTTTTTGCTTGAACCGGGAACCGCCCGAAATTCTCCAGCTGGCCCACAAGACATCTCAATGGCCTCGATCTAAAAATAGAAGGTGACACTTGTGAGAGCATTCCCTGATTTTATATGGATTTTTAAAGATTTTCCCATTGATTCATATGGTGCATAATTATGCACAAAATCAGAACATGGACTAAACTTTGAATACTCATAACTAAATATGTACTTACCATACATTGATGATCTTGGTCTTGATTGACAATATTAAGTATTTTTGTAAATTGGTCTTGAGTTATTCTTCTGGGTGTGTGTGTCCACATTTATTGGTACTGTGAGTACAACAAATGCTTAGCACGTCTCCAAAATAAGCCTAACTGCTCGCCCACACTACTACAAAAACACAGCATTGGGTGGTCAGCTTTTTACCTCTAGTTACCAACGTGGGGTTGCTTGGACTCTCTGCACAGTGCATGCCATTTTCATACACTATAGAGAGCCAGTCTCCTACACCCACTACACTCTGCGGGGCAGTTGTAACTGGTGACCAAGGATGCTGGCGGATATTTCTGAGCACCAGCAGGAGCTCCAGAAGACCAGCGATAGGCGGCACTCTTGCCAGGCCACGCCCCCGGGGTATATCTAGTTATTGTTCCAAGTAGACATAGGACTCTTATGGAATTTTTACTAAAGGTTTCTCTTTACCATAGACATTCACTGCTTCCTCCAGATATGAGTACCCAGCAGAGTGGTGGAGTTCAGTGTCTTTACTTTGTCACCTTAACCTAGTCTCTTTTCCTGCTGCTGGCCCTTATGTTTTTATGTATGTGATTATTGGTGGAGGTGATCAGAGGTGGAGGAGCTCATCACTCCTATTAAATACATAATACAGGGTTAGTGCTTTCAGACTAAGGAATTATGGGGGTCATTCTGACCCCTGCCGGCGGAGGAAGCCGCCCGCCTGGCGGGAACCGCCAGAAGACAGTACCGCGGTCAAAAGACCGCGGCGGTCATTCTGACTTTCCCGCTGGGCTGGCGGGCGACCGCCAAAAGGCCGCCCGCCCGCCCAGTGGGAAAGCACCAGCAACGAGGAAGCCGGCTCCGAATGGAGCCGGCGGAGTTGCTGGTGTGCGACGGGTGCAGTTGCACCCGTCGCGATTTTCAGTGTCTGCTAGGCAGACACTGAAAATCAATGTGGGGCCCTGTTAGGGGGCCCCCTGACACCCGTTCCCGCCAGCCTGGTTCTGGCGGGAAGGGGGTCGGAATCCCCATGGCGCGCTGCTTGCAGCGCCGCCGTGGAGGATTCACAGGGGCAGGGGAAAACCGGCGGGAAACCGCCGGTTTCCCTTTTCTGACCGCGGCTTTACTGCCGCGGTCAGAATTGCCCTTGATGCACCGCCAGCCTGTTGGCGGTGCATCCTCCAACCCCGGCCCTGGCGGTCCATGACCGCCAGGGTCGGAATGACCCCCTATATGTTATGATTTTATTTTTGTTTCTACTTCCCAGTTTCTACTATTTGATACTTCTCTATTTGTTGCAAGAAGAGTAGCTGTTTCCATTCTGGTTTTAACAAATGTTATCATGTTTGTAGTGAACCACTAAGAAAGTGGTTATGGATATTGTATGAAATTGTATCTATACTCTGAACTGCATCTAAAATAGTGATCAGCCTCAGTAAGAATATGGCATATGTCACGTTTTTCTCAACTAAGAAATATTTGCCAATTTTATTGAATTTGTCCACTATGCCATTAAGAGGGTCATCCTGACCCTGCGCCCACCTGGCGGGAACCGCCAAATGGCCGCTCCGCGGTCAGAAGACTGTGGAGGCCATTCTGGCTTTCCCGCTGGGCCGGCGGGCGCCCGCCAAGGGAGCACCCGCCGGCCCAGCGGGAAAGGCCCTGCAACATAGAATCCGGCTCCGAATGGAGCCGGCGGTGTTGCAGGGGTGCGACGGGTGCAGTTGCACCCGTCGCGATTTTCACTGTCTGCTAAGCAGACAGTGAAAATCATGCTGGGGCCCTGTTAGGGGGCCCCTGCACTGCCCATGCCAGTGGCATGGGCAGTGCAGGGGCCCCCAGGGGCCCCACGACACCCGTTCCCGCCATCCTGTTCCTGGCGGTCAAAACCGCCAGAAACAGGCTGGCGGGAAGGGGGTCGGAGCAGCGCCGCCATGGAGGATTCTCCCAGCCGGGGGAAATCCGGCGGGAAACCGCCGGACCCGGCTGGGCGAAGCACCGCCAGCCTGTTGGCGGTGCATTCCGTGGACAGCCACCCTGGCGGTCATAGACCGCCAGGGTTGGAATGAGGCCCTAAATGTCTTTAATCTATAAGTAGTATATGCAAAATGAACGTTCTTATGTAGCACTGTTATTAACAATATCGAAATGTTACATTTCATTATGATGTTAGAATGCAGATGATCAGTAGGATGAAGGTTTGAAAAGTGAACAGCTTATCGTTCATATGGTATTTGTTGAAAGATTAGTTTGATATCCAACCTGCTTGAGTTTTATTAGTTCAAACGTATTATCTACTGTATAATAATGGTCATTATGTAGACAGTAATGTTGCAATACATTGGGCTCAGCAGAAAAGCATTTCTTGCATTAGAATCATAAACCATAAGTTATGTGTTGATTACATTTTGCCGTTATGTATATATTTTCTGTGTTTTCTGTGAATTATGAGGGCACCCAAATTACATATTTTCCATGTGGGAGGCTAATGTGCTAATTTCTGCACAACTAAATAGAAGAAGTGTATATTCTCATTTCTATGGATCCAGTCTGTTCTCTGGAATCACATAACCTTGTAGTCAGTTAGGCCAGGCTGGGAATTGTTTTTTTTTTTTATGTTTATTTTACTATGTACAGATACGTAAGCGAGTATTGACTCTTGAAAATGCTATGAACTATGCCCTAGCAACGGCCGGTACTGGACAGATCATGTTTTTTGAACAAAGGCAAAAATGACTGTGAATTCAAAAAAAGGTAGCCTTAAACAAAATAGTAAAATTATCTTTGTGAATCAGGCCTCTATTCTCTCTGAAGAGTTCTGCGTGTGCATATACTAAAATATACACGCTGTGTTATATCGCATAATAACATTACTACAGGAAGACAATCTATAGTTATTTCCTAGTTATCAAAAAATAACAACATTTAAAACATATTCACACACCAAAAATCAATTACAAGCCACACTTGTGTTCAGTGTGATACCAGACACATAGTTAATCAGTTAAAGAAAGTTCTACTTACTCATAAACATACTAACTCATTCATTCAAATATGTATCATTTCCACCCATTTCAAATGTTAAGACATTAGAGGTTAAGGTGGACTATTTTGTATGTGTTGCATAGCTACTCTCAATGTATTAGTCATCTTTAACACTCGTTATTTCTTTAGGAAATAATTAAGGTTGCACATGATTACTGAGTGAATCAGTGCATTTAATATGTAAATATTGTTTTTTAGTTACATTTATTTTGGAACAATGTTATCCAATTGTTGACGTCATAGATGTTAACTTGTTTTGTAAAGTTAGAATTATTTGGATTCCCAGACCTGGTTACAGGTGCACAGTATAGTGGCCAGCATGTAGAAGTCTGCCTCTCTTTCTCGACACCACTTCTCTACTCTTCTAATTTCTAGTGCAGTAATCTCTCATGTTGTACCATCAGTACCAATTTTGAATCAGCAAGAATATTTCTGTACTTATAAATGACTTACCTTTGCTCCTAAGGCATCTCTTTGGAGTACGATGGTGTTACCTGGTATTTCTGACTAGGGTGGGCGATGCACTGCTGGTGCTAATAAACATTGAGATCACCTACCCAGGGCTCAGCTGTCTCAGGAGAGTGTGTTGATGGATGAAAACAACCAGCAAGTAAATCCATAAGGCTGCACAGAATAACTAATGTTTCAACAGCAGTTTTAACAACCTTGTCATTTTTAAAGCCATCCACTGTGAAGAAGGAGTACTACATTAAACTCCTTCATTCATGTCAAGTTAATATAATTCTGTTGGTACCTAGAGGAGAATTCGGGGTATCATAACAAGAGTGATTTAACAACTCGTGTTTCCTTTTGCAGGTCTCCCTTGCCATAGCTCCCTTTCCACAACTCCCTTTCCTTCACCTGCCACTCCAATTTTCTGTGATTAAACATCAAACAGACTTGGTTTTGCCAGGAGGTGAACCACTAAGATCATTGTGCAACCTCCGAGGTAAAAGGACGCCGCTGAAATTTTGGCTCCAGGTTTCTGGCTTCCTCCTTTGTTTTAATGGGCTTGGACTCTCCCAGTCCAGCTGCATTGTGCGGCATTAACTAATACATGTAGACTTCCTCTCCACCGCTTCCTTTCCCAAGAACTAGGTCAAGCACTGCTAATAGCTCTATTGTATGGGCAGGCAGCAGGCCTTTGATCCTCCTGCTAGTCAGCAGAGTAATTAATTTGGTCCAGTAACTCATTTGGTCCAAGGCTTGGAATCTGATTATGCCAGAGAAAATGAAATATGAAATCTCTCACAGACGTATAAGGAGTATAGTCATGATGAGCATGACTGTGGATCTACACTCTGGGTACATGTTTACCCTAAAATTGATATCTCACTGGACCTTGTAGGCCTAAGTGGGGTAACATCATACTTTGTTGCAGATTTCACCTATAGTGTGTAATATAGTCAAGCACCACAGAATTTTTGTAAGCACTACAGACTATACTATGAATGACCCCTCACATTATAAGATCTATCTCAGGTCCCATATGTAACAGGATACCTGTGCTCAGACACCAGGCTGAGCTAGATGGTGGTTCACATGCTCAGCCTGCACATGTGAACATACATGTGTGCTCATGTATTTTTGTGTAACCAGCCCAGAGCCTCACACCCTACATGCATAGCAGCAGACCTTATCCTAAAGGGCAAACATAGGTTGTTAGCACTCTCATTCCATTTTCATAGAACTTACAGTGCTTGAGACTCGAAATGTTTGTGCCAAATTACTCATAATTATGTGAATGGTGGTAAATTAGGTAATTTGTATTAATTTTAGGTCAAAATAGTAATTATCAAAACTAGTCTGATTACTCGGGCATAATTAAAATTTCACCCAGTCCCATTTGTCATGCCAGCTACTTTTCTCATCCATAAGTCAGTGACACTGTCATTTGTCACAGTCGCCATGCTCCCTTGTGCTGAATTTACTTGTGCCCCACCTGCAAGACCATTAAGGTGGCACTGTTCTGTCCTCAGGCACGTCCTGTTGTGCTGTCCTGCATCTTCTGTTGATACAGAGAAATTCCCTTTGATATTTTTGAGTTCTCACTAGTAATTTGGGAAACATTTAAAGAGAAGCTGGGCAGCTTGGGGACGAGCCCTAATCCTACCCCTCAAATGACTAATTTGGTATCTCAGTTTCTCATAGGAGACATTCTTTCCCCAAACCACTCGCTTCTTATCTATGTTTCATGGCTCCATCATACCAATGAACACGAAGGCTGCCTACAGTTCTGATCTTGATTTACACTTAGGATCCTTCAATTCTTTCTCAAGGTTGTTAAAACATTCATTATGAAGGATACCTTCTACTTTTTATCCTCACCAGTAGTGCACTTGACTCAGTTTTCAAAATACCTGCACATGTGACACGTCATGGACATGAGTCCTTTTTGCTGGGGCTTTTTTTTCTTAGATTTTCTTGCCCCCATTGCCGCTCCTCACTTTTGTTCACATCCACGTAAACAATTAGGTGTTTGTCATCCTTGTGCTGTAGCTTATCCTATGGAGGGGTAGAGATGGTAGTGTAAGGAAGGTTCTAAATGCTCTTCCCATCTGGTTTCATCAAGAGAAATAGAAAATGAGTATCTGTATGGGGCTACACTGTGTTAGCCAAACCAGTAAGGTAATCAGGCTATAAAGTGTCCTATATTTAATCTCCCAGTACTTATGTACACTCACCAAGGGCATCCCCCAATTAGGATTTTAGAACCCTCACCGTCCTAGGTGACATGCTTCTTTATTGGGTTTGGCTCCAAGCTACAATGCTTTGTGGACGCTGGAACCCAAATATGGCAGGCAGGCACTTTTGAAGGGAGATCTTCTCACTGCCTATTATTGTGATCTGTGGATCAGTGAAGTGATGAATGATTCTGAATAAAGAGCGTAGTAAACATGCAGGATAAAACTGACTTAAGGATCCCTAACTTACTTACTTTATTCCATTTGGATTTCTTCTAAGATTAAAAACATCCAAGAGTACCAATGAAAAATTAGTTGTTCAGGGGTCCTTCTATACTAGTTTACCTGTTGTACGCCCAAGTATGCCAAAAGGGTCCAACAGTGTTTCGTTAGGACCTAATCTAATAATCACAGTCACAGAATACCTTACTTTTTTATCCTTCTCAAAGTACAAAAAGGAAAGATTTCACCACCAGGCTGCCCAATTTGATCTTGCATAGGTTCTCTTCTGGAACCTCTAGCAAATTTTGTAATTTCTTTTCACAGCCACATTTTGTATTGGTTTTCAATTACTACTCAAAGTTCTTTGTAGGGGTTGCTGGGAGGGGTACTAAGTTCAGCAGGTCACTAGGTGGTGTCCCAGAGTGAGGTTTCTTTGCTGATGATTAATACTTCCATCTTGTCTGTGTTGAGCTTGAGAAAGTTAGTTTTCATCTATCTGGCAACTTTGATCATGCAGGTGGAGAAATTAGTCTGGAGGTTTGGCAATACTGTAGTGGAGGGAGAGTAAGCGTTGGGTGTCATCAGCATGGGATATGATGTTGATTCTGTGGATGCAAATGATGTAGGGGAGTGGGGACATGTAGCCTTTGAACAGAGTGGGGCTGAGTGAGAATCCGGCACCCGAGATGAAGAGGGCCATCTGGATACAGCCTGTTAGAAAGGAGCAAATCCAGTGAAGTGCAGGAACTTGGACATCGGCTTTGTCCAGTCATTGTAGAATAAGATGGGAGACAGTGTTTGAGGCTGTGGAAAGATCCAGTAGAATAAGGGTTGCAGTGTCATCTCAGTGAATGATCATCTACATGTCTTTCATGGTGGCAACGAGGGCGGTCTGTGTACTGTTGTTGAACTTGAATCCAGATTGAGTGATTTTGAAGATGTGATTGTTAGTGAGGTGGGTGGATAGATGTTTCTTTATCTTAGTTACCATGAATTCTGCTGGGTAGCGTATTAGGGAGATAGGTCAGTTGTTGGAGAGTTTCTTGGAGAGAAGGGTACTGTGTCGTGTTTCCAGGTCTCTGGGTATGCAGCTTTGATGATTAAGTCATGCTGCTGAAGTTGGTGCGTGGTTCAGGAGGGCAGCGATGAAGAGCATGAAGCTCAAGTGTTCCATGTTACTGGTGGTGCATTCCACCGGTCTGTTTGTCCGGTCTTTTCTTGCAATCTAGTATCCAGGCAGATTGCTGGGGTGATGACAGGGGCTGACAAAGGAGTCAGCAAAGTATTGGTCAGGAAGAAAAGATCCAGTAAGGGGTCGTGTAGCAGAACCCAAATTTCAGTGGTATGTTTAGTGAGGGAGTGAGTGTTCAGGAATATGCAGGACCTGAAGGAGTGTGGTGTAGTGTAGGTAAGGTGTGTGTGGTCATGTGGATTGATTGAGTGTGTTGGGTGTATGAGGTGCATGGTGGAGGGGGGCAGGTGTAAAATGGCAGGTGGTGCAGGAGAAAGCTCTATCAGAGCTGGGTGGTAAGAGGAGGTTGGCGGTAAGCTTCACTCCACTGGCAAAGTTAATGGAGTTTTTAGTGAGCATGGAGTTCGGCCAAAAACTCAGTTAGCCTCGGTAGCAGAGCGGAGCTCACCAGTGTGTGCAGCAGCCCTGTTATGAGCCACACAGTGCAAGCGCAGACTCGCAAATGCATTCTGCACTTGCACTGTGTGGCTCATAACTGGGTTGCACTTCACACTGGGCCCAAAATAAAGACAAAATTTGCCCTGTGACATACTGGTCAGTGGTGTGAGCTGCTGCAAGCTGCTGCTCAGAATTTGCACCGGCATCAGCTCCAGGCCTCTCTCCTTTCACTGTCCTCAGCAACCTGGGAGAAGGGGCAGATGGAGGCAGAGAGCAAGGCAGCTGGCAACAGGAACTCTCGACACGTCAAACTCCAGTTTCACTTTCTTTTCTATGTGCACACAGGGGCCGGCATTGGGCATGGACAGTGTTTCCATATCGGGTCTGTGCTTGGAAATAAGGAAACTTACGGTCAGAGCTCCACTTGAAAAGAACCTGTCTTCCCAGAGTCCCTGGGAAAAGAAGTGGTGTTATGGGGTAAGGTTCTGAGGCCAGCAGGGAGAGCTGGAGACCGGGGGAGCATCAGCTGCTGAGTGGTAGTCCAACATCCCCAACCAGATAGAGATGTGTGTGGCTTTAGTGCCCAGTGGCAAGCAAGGCTAGGCACTTTGTGAAAATACCAGGGTGCTGGTGGGAAGCTGGTTTGCTGCTGCTGGTGCAGGGTCCTGAAGAAAGGGTGGTCTGAGGCTGTGTTTAAGAGCAGAGGAAGCAATTGCAAGGCTGGTGAAAGACAGAGGGTGTGCTTAGCCCTCCTTGGCAAGTTTGTGAAGGAGGGCAGTTGGTGAAGGGAACTGTGCAGGGGTGGTTAAAAGCAGCATGCTCCACATCAGTGGGTACAAGAGAGGCCTGAAATGGCAGATTTCGTTGCATACAGCACATCACCCTGGCCTGAATGCACCTGATCTCAGAAGCACTAAGCAGGGTTGGGCCTGATTAGCCAGGTCCGACCCTGCTTAGCACTTGCAAGATTGGGTGCATTCAGGCCAAGGTGGTGGTAGGGCAGGTGGCACTCTGCTGCATGCGGAAATCTGCGGAATTCCATGTGACTTTTAGCCAACTCCGCAGAGTAGAACTCGGTTAGCTCCACCCCTAGTGGTAAGGTGCAACAGCAGAGCTGGGATATGCAACCAGGGTTTAGGGCACAGACAGTCATGGTGGAGAAACGATAAAGGGGGAGATGGGTGGGAGGAGGATCAAGGGTCTTGGCACTGGGCATGGATCAGGTGCAGGCAGACTTGCCTTTGGTGCACCCTTGGAGTGTCCACTGTGTGCATTCACAGATGGCTATGCTGCACCCAGAAAACATTGTTTTTGTGGGAAACAAGTGATGTCACTTCCTGTGCAGATGGATCATGGGAAATCCAGTAATGTCATCTCTTCTGCAGATGGATGATGGGAAATCAAGTGATATCACTTCCTGTGCAGATGGATGATATAAAAACACTCCTCTTGCCTGGCTTCTTCTTTTAAAGACAGCTTTTGTGGGAGCACTTACTATGCAGATGGATGATTCAAAATCCAACTTGCTTTACAGATAAATGATGGATAATCCAGTGATGTTACTTTCTGTGCAGATGGATGATGCAAGATGAGTCCTCTTGATTTGCCTCTTCTTCTATAGATAGTTTTGGACCAATTATATCAGTTCCTGTGCAGATGGATGATGGGAAATTCAGCAATGCCATTTTCTGAGCAGATGCACAATGGGAAATCCAGTGATCTCTTCTCCTGTG
Organism: Pleurodeles waltl; assembly: GCF_031143425.1. Taxonomy (NCBI): domain Eukaryota; kingdom Metazoa; phylum Chordata; class Amphibia; order Caudata; family Salamandridae; genus Pleurodeles; species Pleurodeles waltl. Next base: position 365,296,907 of record NC_090447.1, read on the forward strand.
AAGATGGATGTTGGGAAATGATCTCTCTTGATTGGCTTCTTTTTTAAAGACTGTTATTGTCTCAGGCAAAATGCTCATGCAAATATTGGAAAACAGATGTTTTTGAATGAGAAAAAGTACTACTCATTAGGAACTGTATCAGACTTAAGAGCCAGATGTATCAATTTTTCCAATAGGGATTACCGAATTGCGTTTTTTCGCAAATCACAATTAAGTAATAGCTATTGGAATGTATGAAACTCCAGGAGTTTTATACAGTGATTTGCAAGGGCTTGCAAATTGCCCTACCTCATTAATATTCATGAGGTAGGTCGCAATTTGTGACCCATTGCATATGGCTACAATTACAGGGATGGTGTGGCCTGCTGGGCTCAACAGACCAAGTCTGTGATTGCTTTTCAATAAAGCAATCTTTTTTTTTAAATGCAACCCGTTCTCCTTAAAGGAAAACAAGATGCGTTTAAAAAAGAAAAAGGAAAAGTTTTCTTTTCATTTTTAAAGAGCAGGCAGTGGTCCTTAGGACCACTGCCTGCTCATAAAAAAATGTTTTTGCATGCATTCACAAAGGGGAAGGTGTACCTTGGGGACCCCTTGCCCTTTGCAAATGGCTTACCACTAATTTTAAATTGGTGCAATTGCTTTGTGAACGCATTCATCGTCACAAAGCATTTATACATACCTCTGTGATTCGGTATTAGGAAGGGACGCCCTTGACACACCCCTTCCTAATACCGAATCAGTATGTAGTCGCAAATCCAATTTGCGATTCAGCAAGAATTACTGAATCACAAATTGGATTTGATACATACCAAAATGCAGTTTTTGCAATCACAAAACTGTTTGATACATCTGGGCCTTTATCTCTAATTTTATTTCATCATCAAAGTGAGAAAAAAATCATCCTTAAATATGCACTACTCCGAAGCCACCATGGTTCTCAAAAAGATAATATAGTTGGACAAGTATTCAAACCCTACACCTGTGTGGTAGTCTGTTTTCTTGTTAGTCTCGTATGACCAGATAACAACTGAGTAAAGCATACACACAAAAAGTGTGAAAAAAACACCAATGGTACAAGACAAATGTAAACCATTCACAAACCGGTCCTTGCAATTTACTTTCTCCATATGCTTTTGTATCTTATGCCTTGTATTTGGTTAAAAGATTGCTCACACTTAACACATATTATTGTACTCCACACAATGTGGACTCACATGTCTCTTTGAGCTCCAATTCAGCTGAAGGAACTTATATACAAGGAGACAAAGTGATGTAGCACAAGACCACACAACATGACTATTAGGGAAGAATGGATTCAAATCAGACATCTTGGTCAATCTGTAGCTTAGCTACTTGAGAAAATTACAGTCTCATTCCTACATTCTTTACATTGGTGAAGAAAAGAGGATTTACTTGTTCTCAGAGTCTTTATTGCAAAGCAGAAGTATTGAGGAAGACAAACATTAATCTTATTTGTTTTTCTTGGAATAATACTGTGTACCACTGGCATCTTAAGAAAGGACTAGATGGGGCCTATGCCTCAGCTCTGTTTATTCTGGCCACCCCCAGCCCCCACCATCACAGCTGCTGAATGGGGCATGTCTTATCCTGGGCTGCAACAAAACACTGGACCTTTCAACACACATTAATCTATCCCAGAAGATATAAATAGTTTCATGTTTGCTTAAACTGTTTGCATATGACATACATCTATATAGGGCTGGAATAGGGAACCAAAAGCAACTCTGACAAAAATGCTCAAACTAGCCACACCCCTCATCTCCTTGTACAATCTCTCTCTTTCCATCCATCTATTTTCTCCCTTCCTCTCTTTTTGCTCTTAGATTTGCTCTCAGACCTCTTTCTCTCAACCTTCCCTGTTCTGTCTTCTTTTTTGTCTCTTGAACCTACTTGTGCAATTAACATCTGGGATCTGTAAAAAGTGACAGTGGTGCCAGATGTGTCCGTCAGCTTTCCACACCATCCTCTAAGGGCTTAGGTCCTTCAGGAATATGCAGTGCCTCAAGTTAACTATAGCTTGCATCCCTGCCATGCACAGTTATTGCATCAATAATTTTAATCTAAATCCATGTAACCACCCAAACCTGTGATGCCGCAGACTACCGCGGGGTCCTTTTTATGGGCCACGGTCAGGCCAGCAGTCACTGTGTCAGGACGCCGGAACCACCACAGTCCATTTTCTGGCACTTGTTTGGCTTTTTGTGCTGGGGTGTGGCCCAGGAGGCACATTTCATGTTCCGGGTCACGCCGCAACCCCTGGCAGCCTCCCTGACTTTCCTTTTCCACTTACCTTACTTGGGTCCTTTTTCTTTTTCTTCTTTTTTCTTCTTTTTCTTCTTTCTGCATTTCATAGTGTCATTTGTTCTTCCTATTTTGTCACTTCCTGTTTCATGGCATATAAGCTCTGTAGTTCCCTCCTTCCTTGCGTTGCAAACACATCCATCCTAGTGGTGATCCTCGCGCCTGTTTCCAGTTTGCTTCTCACTCCTGCTTATTTTTTCCCTGCGGATTTGACCTCTATTTTGAATTTTTTTACTTGTTTTTTCCTCTTTTTCAGGAGTTCCTCTGAGAGAGGTTTTTCCCATTACTTGGGTTTTTTCTGTGGAACTCCTTCCAGGGGGTACAGTCTGTCTTGGCGGTTTATGTAGTCAGCAGTACTGTGGCTACTAGAAGGGGTCACCCTTATCTTGGCCAGTCTAGGACCAGTAAGAACCTTTCAAGTACTGCAGCCTACAGCGGTAAGAGACGTGCAGACAGTGACAAAGCCTGTGCGACGGGGGTTGGCCTCAGGGCCTGTGGTCACACCTTGCAGTCAACCCTCTGTAACCACCAAACCCCGCTTCATGCATGGCCTTTGGCCGTGCATGACAAGGTGGGGCTCAGGACTTTGCCAGCGGCCAGGCCCTGGGGTCAACCCATGTAACCACCCAACCCTGCATCGGGCCCTGTGATCAACCCCCCTTTGTGCTCCTGCACAATGTACCGCCAAAGGGGTTTGGAGGTTGAAAGGGGCAACATTACATAAATATATTTAGGGGTTCCACACGTAACCCCCAGGCCCTGGGGACCACTACCTCCCCGGGGTGACATGATAACAAAATGAGGGGGAACCCTCAGGTCCTGGTGACCACCAACGTCCCAGGACAACATTAAAAAAATGTATGGGAGCTACCCAGAAACCCATGCCTCGTGGACCACCACCTCCGCAGGCCTACATAATAAAAAATGTAGGTGGGACACGCAGACACCCACAGGTCCTGCGGACCACCACCTTTGCAAGACACCATGAAAGAAATATGGGTGCTGCACGGACCCACTCCAGGTTCTGGTGATCATCACCTCCCCGGGGTTATTTTAAACATATTTATAGGATGGGACACAAGGAACCCCAAGGGCCTTGGGGATCACCCTCTCCCCAGGGACAAATACTTTTTTTTTAAAGGGAGGGGGTCCATATGGCCAACATCCCTAGGCTGATTTCAGCCAGAGAGACCCCATCACCTGGGCTCTGGCCACATGTTCCTGGGTGCCTAGGGCACCCAGTTTAAAGTTATGGGGACCACAGGGGAAGCATGAAGGCCCCTGTGGTTCCAGTCAGCTCCTGTCTTCTGCGGGAGCGAAGCATTGCTCCTCCACATAAGGCGCTGCAGCAAATAGCAACTCCCTGCATGCTAGAGCAATGTTGTAATCCCTTTCCCTGCCCGCATGTAGGAAAGAGATGAAAAATCTGCTTTCATCTCTAGATAAGGGCGACCCCTTCTAGTAGCATTTTTAAAGCTCCTGCTTGCTGAAAGCGAAGTGTTTGCTTTTACTTGGAGGGAGCTGTCAGCTTCAGCCAAGCAAAAGCAAACGGCTACCTCCTGAGGGCCATTCATGGCTTCAGGAGGGGGGCCATGTAGCCCCCTCCATCTTTTCTACTTTGCCCCAAGTAGGTGGTGATCCCCAGGGCCGGGGTTTCTGCCCAGACCATCTTCTTATAGCATTTCGTATACCTGCGGAGGTAGCAATCCCCAGGTCCCAGTGGGGTCCACTGGACCCTCTTATTTTGTATTCAATATGTTGCCCCAAGGAGGTGGTGGTGCTCAGGGTGTGAGGGGGCCCACGTGGTCTCCTGTATACTTTTTCCAAAAGCCCTGGGGAGGTGGGAGTCTCCAAGGCCCAAGTGGGTCCACAGGACACTCACCTATTGATTTTTTAAAATATTGCCCTGAGGAGATGGTGGTCCCTGGGGTACGGGAGTCCTCAGGACCCTATTGTTTTATTTCACAACTAGCACCAGGAAGGTGGTAGTCCCCAGGGCTTGAATAAGCCCTAGGAGGGGGGCTCCATGAACCCCCCTGTTAATTTATAAACCAGAAATGATCCCCGGATCTGACCCACCCGGGGGGGCTAAAACAGAAATGCAGGAGACTGCATTTTTTAACATTCACTGCAGAATCCATGGATTTCTCTGTGATTCAAAAAAATACTTTTAAGCCTGGGAGGGGTTCCCAGGAGGATCCCTAGACCAAGGCTGGGGTAACAGTATAAATACCCTGCCCCCATTTTCTTTATTATGTTTTTCTGGGACTTAGCTGAAGCAGAGTGTCAAAATGGCTGGTAATACTTCTTGCTTGAAGTGCTGGCAGCCAATCATATCTCAACAGGAGATCTCCCTGGATCCACAGCCCTAAATATACCAATTTATTTTCCCTTTAATATCTCAAAAAACTACTGAATGGATTTACAGTAAATAAAAAAGGTGATCTGTGGACCAAAAGCTACTTTTTAGTAACATTTGGTGTAATTCCATCCAGGAGAATCTCTAGGCATTAACTTGAGAAACGCATTTTTTGACCCCCCTCTTCCTTGGCCCCTGCTTGATGGATCATCCCAGAACTTTCCATGCACAACAAGGCCCAACTTGATACTTTAAAAAAAAAATGTTATGAAGATTTGTCGAAAGGGCCCAAAGATATATGGAAGTCAATAAACACATTTTCTGTGGAAACTAGGGGGGGTCGTTCCGAGTCTGTCGGTCTTGAGACCACCAGACTCGGGGTGGCCTTTGGACTGCCGATCCGCCACATTTCGACTGTGGTCAAAACACTGCTGTAGTACCCCCGACACCGCCAGGCTGTTTTATCCGCCAGGGCAGAGCTGCAAGCAGCGCTGCCCACCGGATTACAAGTTCCATTCCATCAGCCTTTCCATGGCAGTTCAGACCGCCGTGGCAAAGCTGGCAGAATGGGCAGGCCCCCCCTGCACAGCCCCATTGCGCATTTCACTGCCCACTACACCGCCACATTGGTGCCGCCTCGATTCCGAGCCGGCGTCAATGTTCTGGCCCTTTTCACCGCAGGGCCGGCGGACGGAATCACTGTTTCCCCCCCCGCCAGCGCTGCAGTGAAGTCAGAATAGGGCCGGCAGTGTCCTGACGGCACCAGCGGTCAGGTGGCAGGTTCGGTTTGGCCTTCGCCACCCGCAAACTCAGAATGAACACCTTGGTCTCAGTTATAACAACCTACTAACGACTATATATATATGCCCTAACGTAACTATAATGCATGCCCGCCATGCACAGTTGTCTGGTAAATAATTTTACTGCAAACATTACTTTGAGATTATTAATGATGTTATCAAAGATGTCATATGAGTGATGTAATATTTGGGGTAATTTTCAGTGCATGGGAAGGGCGCAAGTACATATATATATATTTATATATATATATACATACATATATATATATATATATATATATATATATATATATACACACACACTTAAAAAAAAAACTTTACAGGGACGTTATAGTTAGGTTCTGAATTTACTCACACAAAACTTGAAAAAATCTGTTTTTATAGTTAGAGTTATTTAACTCACGACCAAAGGCACCTATAACTTGTGCCCCTGCATGCACAGTATTTTCTTCTATAAGTTGACTGCTAATATTTCAGTGATATTTTTATTGACGTTATAAACATTGTCATGAGTGCTGTAATATCTGGGGTAATTAGCAGTGCATGGAAAGGGCATGAGTTATAATTACTTTAGGCTGAGATTTATTGTTACTTGAAATAACTCTAACTATATCCACTGAATTTCTCTAGTTCGCAATCGGTGCTGACGGTGAGCAGAAGACCACCAGCACGCACAACCCTCAGACAACACTCAGAGTTACTAAAAATAAAAGGTACTTTATTTTAGTGAAAATGTGCCAAAAACATCTCATAGGATATACTCCCTTAGGAGGGAAGTAAAATACATAACATATATGCACAAACCAAAATCACGTAAGTAAAGCAGTCAGAAAGTAGTACAAACACTGTAGAATACAATAGGATGAAATAGGCCTAGGGGCAACACAAACCATATACTAAGAAAGTGGAATGCGAACCACGAATGGACCCCTAGGCTAGTGTAGTGTGTAGGGGGTCACTGGGAGTGTAAGAAAACACTAAAGGTGTCTGAGATAACCCACCTCAAGACCCTGGAAAGTAGGAGTAAAGTACTACTATTTCCCCAAAAACATACTAGAGTCGTGATAGAGGATTTTGCAAAGACCACAACAGACTGCAAAGCACTGAAGATGGATTCCTCGACCTGAGGACCTGCAAAGGAAGGGGACCAAGTCCAAGAGTCGCGAAAGTGTACAGGGGGGGCAGGAGCCCACTAAACCCCAGATGAAGGTGCAAAATGGCTGCCTCAGGATGGAAGAAGCTGAAGATTCTACAACAGCGAAAGGTGCTAGGAACTTCTCTCCTTCATACAGAAGATGTCCCACAGAGTGCTGGAGGATGCAGAGTTGTTTCTTTGGCAAAAGACTGCAAACAAGCCTTGCTAGCTGCAACAGTCATGGTTGAAGAAAAAGGGTGCTGCCTTGGTCCAGAAATGACCAGAATGTCGCCACTTAGGAGAGAAGACAGAGGGGGCCCTCAGCAACGTGGAGAGCCCTCGCACAAGAAGGTAGCACCTGCAGAAGTCTGAACATGGCGGTCATTTCAACACTGCAAAAGAGGGTCCCACGAAGCCGGAGAGCAACTCAGGGAGATGAGCATCGCAGGACAGAGTGCTGGGGACCTAGGCTTGACTGTGCATGAAGGATTTAGTGGAAATGTGCACAGAAACCCTAGCAGCTGCAGTTCACGTTGTGCACAGGATTACTGTCTGGAGAGGGGAGGTAAGGACTTACCTCCTCCAAATTTGGACAGTTAGACTCTGGGTCACTTGGGTCCACCACCTGTGTTCCAGGGGCCACGCTCGTCAGGATGAGAGGGGTCCCAGAGTACCGGTGATGCTGAAGTTTGGTGCCTGCTGAAGCAGGGGGAAGATTCCGTCAACCCACGGGAGACTTCTTCATGGCTTCCAGTGCAGGATGAAGGCAGGCAGCCCCCAAAATATGCACCACCAGGAAACAGTCGAGAAAGCCACAGGATTAGGCGCTACAATGTCGCTGGTAGTCTTCTTGCTACTTTGTTGCAGTTTTGCAGGCATCCTGGAGCAGTCAGCGGTCGATCCTTGGCAGAAGTCGAAGAGAGAGGCGCAGAGGAACTCTGGTGAATTCTTGCAAGTCGTTATCTGAGGAAAATCCCACTGGAGAGACCCTAAATAGCCCTCACTGGAGGCTTGGCCACCTAGTAAGGTAAGCACCTATCAGGAGGGGTCTCTGACATCACCTGCTGGCACTGGCCACTCAGAGGCCTCCAGAGTGCCCTCACACCACTGGATCCAAGATGGCAGAGGTCTGGGACACACTGGAGGAGTTCTGGGCACCACCCCTGGGGTGGTGATGGACAGGGGAGTGGTCACTTCCCTTTCCTTTGTCCAGTTTCGTGCCAGAGCAGGGACTGGGGGTTCCCTAAACTGGTGTAGACTGGCTTATGCAAGGAGGGCACCATCTGTGCCCTTCAAAGCATTTCCAGTGGCTGGGAGAGGCTACCCCTCGCCCAGCCTTTAACACCTATTTCCAAAGGGAGGGTGTAACACCCTCTCTCAGAGGAAATTCTTTGTTCTGCCTTGCTGGGACTGAGCTGCCCAGACCCTAGAAGGGCAGAACCCTGTCTGTGGGGTGGCAGAAGCGGTAGCCGCAGAGAAAACCCCAGAGAGCCGGTTTGGCAGTACCCGGGGTCCATAGTGGAGCCCCGGGGATGCATGGAATTGGCACCCCAATACCAGATTTGGCATGGGGGGACAATTCCATGATCTTAGACATGTTACATGGCCATATTCGGAGTTACCATTGTGAAGCTACATATAGGTATTGACCTATATGTAGTGCATGCGTGTAATGGTGTCCCCGCACTCACAAAGTCTGGGGAAATGGCCCTGAACTATGTAGGGCACCTTTGCTAGTGCAAGGGTGCCCTCACACTTAGTAACTTTGCACCTAACCTTCAGCAAATAAAGGTTAGACACATAGGTGACTTATAAGTTACTTAAGTGCAGTGAAAATGGCTGTGAAATAACGTGTGCGTTATTCCACTCAGGCTGCAGTGGCAGTCCTGTGTAAAGTTTGTCTGAGCTCCCTATGGGTGGAAACAAAAATGCTGCAGTCCATAGGGATCTCCTGGAACCCCAAATACCCTGGGTAACTAGGTACCATATACTAGGGAATTATAAGGGTGTTCCAGTGTGCCAATTAGAATTGGCAAAAGTGGTCACTGACCTATAGTGACAATTTTAAAGGCAGAGAGAGCATAATCACTGAGGTTCTGATTAGCAGAGCCTCAGTGACACAGTTAGTCACTACACAAGTACAGACGTTCAGGCCACAAACTATGAGCACTACGGTCCTGGCTAGCAGGATCCCAGTGAGACAGGCAAAAGCAAACTTACATACATGTAAATATGGGGGTAACATGCCAGGCAAGACGGTATTTTCCTACACCACCATACCATTGGTGGAAGTTACCGCCACAGCCGGCATGGCGGTCCAGACCGCCATGTTAGTAATGACCCCCATAGACTATGGGGCTCAGAGCCCAGAGAAGGCATTGAGCAGGAAAGACAGGCAGGCAGCAGGCCCACAGACCACAGGACTGAGAGTGAGGAGCAAGTGGTGTGAAGGAGGGACAAGCAGTCAGCAGGGACACCCACCACAGGGCTGAGAGGAAGGAGAAAGTGGTGAGAACAAGGGACAAGGAGGCAGGAGGCATGTAGACCACAGGGCTTAGAGGAAGGAGAAAGCTGTGAGAAGAAGGGACAGGTAGGTAAACAGACTGTGGGGCTGAGAGCCTGGAGAAAGCATTGAGCAGGAGGGACTGCAGGAAGTAGGTATGCAAAAACCAGGGATGAGATCCAGGAGAAAGCGGTGAGAGGGAAGGACAGGCAGGCGGCAGGCACATAGACCACAAGGCTGAAAGCCTGGAGAAGGCATTGAGCAGGAGTGACAGGCAGCAGGCCCAAAGACCACAGGGTTGAGAGCGAGGAGCAAGTGGTGAGAAGGAGGGACAGACAGTCAGGAGACATGTAGCTCACGGGCTCTGGGCCTGGAAAAAGCAATGAGGAGGGACAGGCAGGCAGCTGGCATGCAGACTGAGAGGTAGGCAGGCAGAAGGCACGCAGACCACGTGGTTGAGATGAAGGAGAAAGCAGTGAGAAGGCTGGAGAGGCAGGTCGCAAGTACGCAGACCACAGGGCTGAGAAGGAGGAGAAAGCCATAAGAAGAAGGGAAAGGGAGGCAGCAGGCACACTGACCACAGGGCTGAAAGGGAAGAGAAAGAATTGAGATTAAAAGACAGGCAGGCAGGAGGCATGCAGACACACGGCTGAGAGCCTAGAGAAAGCTTTGAGATGGAGGGAAAGCAGGCAGTAGGCACACAGACAACAAGGCTGAAAAGAAGGAGAAAGTAATGAGATGTAGGGACCGGCAGGAAGCAGGTTAGTGGACGAAGAAAGCAGTGAAAGGGAGGGAAAGGCAGGCAGCATGTACACAGACCATGTAACTGAGAGTCAGAAGGAACCAGTAAGAACGAAGGACAGGCCTGCAGCAGGCACATAGACAACAGTGCTTAAAGGAAGGAGAAAGCAGTGGGAAGGAGGGAAAGGCAGGCATCAGGTAAACAGACTATGGGGCAGAGAGCCTGAAGAACACACTGAGCAGGAGGGACAGGCAGGCAGCAGGCATGCAAAAAGCAGGGCTGAGAGCCAGGAGAAAGCAGTGAGAAAGAAGTACAGGCAGGCAGAAGGACCACAGACTACAGGGCTGAGAGCCTGGAGAAGGTGTTGATCAGGAGGGACAGGCAGCAGGACCACAGACCACGGGCTGAGAGCGAGGAGCAAGCAGTGAGAAGGAGGGACAGACAGGTGGCAGGTATGTAGATCACTGGGCTTAGAGCCTACAGAAAGCAGTGGGAAGGAGGGACGGACAGGAAGCAGGCATGCAGATCACGAGGCTCAGAGCCTGGAGAAGGCAGTGAGGAGGCTCAGGCAGGCACCAGGCATGCAGACCGTGGCACTGAGAGGAAGGAGAAAGCAGTGAGAAGGAGGGACAGACAGGCACCAGGCACACAGACTAGAGGGCTGAAAGCCCAAAGAGAGCTGTGAGAAGGAGGAACAAGCAGCCACACAAACCACTGGGCTGAGAGCCGAGAGAACGCAGTGAGCAGGAGGGACAGGCAGGCAGCCGGCATGCAAAACTAGGCCTAAGAGCCAGGAAACAGCAGGGAGGACGGGCAGACAGGCAGCAGGCACACAGACCATGGAACTGAGAGCCAGGAGAAACCAGTGAGGAGGGACAGGCAGACAGCAGGCAGCAGGCATGCAGACCACAGGGCTGAGAGTAATGAGAAAGAGGTGAGAAGGAGGGACAGGCAAGCAGCAGGCACGCAGACCAGGGGGCTGAGAGCATGGAGAAAGCAGTGAGAAGGAGGGACTGACAGGCATCAGGCGCACAGACTACAGTACTGAGAGCCAGGAGAAACCAGTGAGAAGGAGAGAGAGACAGGCAGCAGGCACATAGACCACAGGGCTTAAAGGAAGGAGAAAGCAGTGAGAAGGAGGATCAGGCAGGCGACAGGCACAGAGACTACAGGGTAGAGAGCCTAGAGATGGTGTTGATCAGGAGGAACAGGCAGGCAGCAGGACCACATACCAAAGGGCTGAGAGCCTGGAAAAGGCAGTTGGGAGGATGGACGGGCAGGAAGCAGGCATGCAGATCACGGGGCTGAGAGCCTGGAGAAAGCAGTGTGGAGGCACAGGCAGGCAGCAGGCATGCAGATCGTGGGCCTGAAAGGAAGAAGAAAGCATTAAGGAGGGACAGGCAGGCAGCAGGCACACAGACCACGGGCTGAGAGCCAGGAGAAACCAGTGAGAAGGAGGGAAAGGCAGGCAGCAGGCATGCAGACCACGGGGCTGCTGTGAGAAGGAGGGACAGGCAGGCAGCAGTTACGCAAACCACGGGGCTGAGAGCCCAGAGAAAGCATTGAGCAGGAGGGACAGGCAGGCAGCAGGCATGCAGAGCATGGGCTGAGAGTGTGGAGAAAGGAGTGAGAAGGAGGGACAAGGAGGTAGCAGGCACACAGACCATAGGGCTGAGAGCCCAGACAAAGTAGTGAGAAGGTGGAATAGGTAGGCAGCAGGAACACAGACCATAGGGCTGAAAGGAAGGAGAAAGTAGTGAAAAGGAAGGACAGGCAGGCTACAGGCAGGCACATATCAGGGCTGAGAGCCAGATGAAAACAGTGGGAAGGAGGGACAGGCAGACAGCAGGCACACAGATGACAGGGCTGAGAGCCTGGCAATAGCAGTGAGAAAGAGGGACAGGCATGCAGTAGTCATGCAGACCATGGGGCTGAGAGGGAGGAGAAAGCAGTGAGTAGGAAATCCTACTTACATATTTAGCAGCCTTAGACTTGGCACAACTGATATCTGGCCCCACTCATCTTCAAGGTCATACAATTGAAATAGTCTTCAGTAATCTTTCCAATCTATCAGCTCAGGCTCCTCTCCCCCTGGTTTGGTCCGATCATTTTCTAGTGGCATTCACATTCCCCATTTACCGTTCTTCAATCTCCCAGCCCTGTGGTAAGGTAACTGTATATCAGTGGTCAAAGTTGAAGAAGAAAGATTGGATAGATACACTAATGAATCTGTATGCCTCCCCATCTACAGCAGACGGATTTGACAAATGGATCTCCAAGTCTTTAGACATTATTCTTCCAACTAAGACTATTATCAGGACCACTCATCAAAAAATTCATGTCGATTCTCTCCTCATTTGTTGCATCTCAAAAAAGAATGTAAGCAGATGGAGAGGAAGTGGAGGAAATCTTATGATCCTGGCTTCAAAGGAGACTATAGGAATATGATCCGATCCTTCCACCAGGAAATTAAGGCGGCGCGGGCCTCCTACTATTTCCAGGACTGAACAGTCCTCCCAATCTCCTAGAGAGATTTTCTCTATTTCTAAGGAAATTACTAAGCTTCCCCCATTAACAACATAGTGGAAGGTTCTAAAGCACATAATAACAAACCAGCCTGTTTTTCAAAAGAACATTTCTGACATTCAGGCAACTCTTTCCAGTAGTTTTTCTAATGAGGATGAGTTTGTCTTTCTCCCTGATGTTCAGGGTCCCGTAGTCTCACTTTCAGTTTTCCAGCCTATGAGTAAAGAGCTAGTAGACAAACATCTTGGCTCCATTAAATCTGGATCTCCTTTGGACCCTTCCCCTCCGTTTATTCTTGCCTTAGGATCAGAAGTCATAACGCCTGGGTTAACTGATATTCTCAATGACTTTTGTCTCATGGGCATATCCGGCAACATTGGAAACATGTGGTAGTTAAGCCTCTATTAATAAAACCTAATGTTAATACAACATTACTTTCCAACTACAGACCAATTGCTCTTCTTCTCATTGTATCAAAAATAATCAAGAAACATATTAATACTCAGGTGTCAGGTTTTCTTGAGGAACATAATCTTCTTCATAACATTCAAATGGGTTTTAGACCACTTCACAGAAACGGCCCTGCTGGCTGTTACACAACACACTAGATGACGTGTGGATGCTGGTGGATACGCAGCAATCATTTTACTTGATCTGCATGCCGCCTTTTACACTGTGGATCATAAGATTCTTCTTCGTAGAGCTTCTCAAATAGGAGTCGAGGGCACTTGCCTCAAATGGCTTTCTTCATATCTGAGTAAAATAACTTTTCAAGTCCTTGATCAGGCACATTACTCTAATATCCTTCCAGTGACCTGTGGGGTCCCACAAGGTTCATCTTTAAGCCCAATGCTTTTTAATATCTATCTGGCCCCTCTGGCAAAGATTGAGGAACTATATGGGTTGTCTCTTGTGACCTATGCCGATGACACACAATTGTTTTTTTCCTTTTCCACTGATACTAGTTCAGAACATGCTATTCTTTCTTCATGTCTGTCGGATGTTGCCAGATGGATGGCTAACAGCAAACTCAAGTTAAATGATGAGAAAACAGAGGTTATGCTGGTAGGGAACTTTTCTCGTCTTAAGTCCCCTGCCTCAATTTTAGCTGAATTAAATGATCGTCTCTCGCCTAAAGAAAACATAAAAAGTTTAGGTTCTTGGTTGGACTCCAACCTTACAATGGAATGTCACTCAAAGAAACTGGCTGCTACCTGTTTTCATCTATTGAGGACTTGTAGGAACATTTGTACATCTCTTAACCTTCTTAGCTAAAAGGCTTATTATTCAGGCTTTGATACTGTCTCACCTGGACTATGGCTCTCCTTCTTACGCCCTAAAGAGATTGCAGGCTCTTCCAAAGCTGCGCTGGTCTTCCTCCACTGGCTCCCCATTGAACAGTGAATCAATTTTAAAGCTGCCTGTTATGTTCATCAGGCACTTCATAATAGAGGGCCGGCCTTTTTTAGGCATATTATAACTCCTTACAATCCCCAAAGATCATTTACATCTTCATCCGCTTCCTTGATTAATATATGTCGGGCCACAAAAGTAAGATGGGGAGGCAGGTCTTCTGCCTGGAAAGCATATAACCTATGGAATTTTTTACCATTCGAGCCTCAGAACTTTTGTTCCATAAAAAGTTTAAGACTTTTCTCTTTTCAGCATAGTGTGTCAGCTTTGTCCGTTTAATTGGTCCTGCATTAGCGCTGGGAGGCCTTTGGGTAGCCATGCACTCTATAAATTTCTAATTCTAATTCTAAGGAGGGACAGAAGGCATGCAGATCACAGGACTGATTGCACTTGGAAAGTGGTGAGAATCAGGGACAGGCAGGCAGCAGGCATACAGACCCTGGGGCTGAGAGCCCACGGAGAGTGGTGAGAAGGAGGGAAAGGCAGGCATGCAGACCACAGGGCTGAATGGGAGGAGAAAGTGGTATAAAGGCAGGCAGCAGGCATACAGTCCGGAGGGCTGAGTGCCCAAAGAAAGCAGGGAGAATGAGGGACAGGCAGGCAGGCAGCAGGCATATAGATCATGGGGCTGAAAGCAAGAAAAAAGTGGTGAGAAGGAAGTAGAGGTGGGCAGCAGGTACACAGACTATGGGGCCGAGAGGAAGGAGAAAGCATTGAAAAGGAGGGACAGCCAGGCGGCAGGCATGCAGGCCTTATGGCTCAGAGCACAGAGAAATTGGTGCGAAGGAGAGACAGGAAGTCAGCAGGCATGCAGAAAACAAGGCTGAGAGGAAGGAGAAAGTGGTGAGAATGAGGGACAGGCATGCAGACCATGGGGGTGAGAGTACGAAGAAAGAGGTTAGAAAAAGGGATAGGCAAGCCGCAGGCATGCAGACCGTGGTGCTTAGAGGACCAAGAAAGTGGTGAGAAGGAGGGACAGGCAGGCAGCAGGCACGCAGTCTACATGGGTTAGAAGGAGTTGAAAGCAGTGAGGAGGGAAAGGCAGGCACCAGGCACTCAGACCATGGGACCGAGAGGAAGGAGCAAGCTTTGAGAAGGAGGAAAAGGAAGGCAGCAGGCATGCAGAAAACAGGGCTAAGAGGAAGAATAAAGAGGTGAGAAGGAGGGAGAGGCAGCACAAAATAGGACTGAGAGCAAGGAGAAAGCAGTGAGAAGGAGGGAAAGGAGGGAAAGTCAAGGAGGAGGCATGCAAAAAGGGGGGAGGCAAGGAGAAAGCAGTGAGTACAACAGAAAAGCAAGCAACAGGCACCAAAAATGGGGTTGAAAGCAAGAAGAAAGCAGTGACAACAAGGGAAAGGCAAGCACAGGCACACACACAACGGGGCTGAAAGCAAGCAGAAATCAGTGAGAACGAGCACTCCTGTTTTGTGTACCTTCCCCTTGCTTTTCTCTTGAAGGGTGTGCACAGTTTGTGGTTAGATGCATCCAATGGGGTTGAATGCACACAGGGTCAGCCCCTGCAATCAACCACCTCCTGATGGTGCATTTTAAAAGCGTAGAAATTTACTGAGAAAACCAAAGGTTTCTGGGACGTTATAGTTAAGAAATAAAACGAAAACTACCTTAGAAATTCACTGACAATATCAAAAGTTACAGGGATGTTATAATTAGGAAATAGAACAAAAAAAAACCTTACAAATTCATTGACAAAAACAAAGGTTACAGAGAGGTTATAGGTGGGAAATAGAATTAAAAAACAGTAGATATCCTCTAAAAAAAACAAAGGTTACAGGGACTTTATAGTTAGGAAATATATTTTTTTTTAAACTAGAAATTCACTGAAAAACCAAAGGTTACAGGGGCATTATGGATAGAAAAAAGAATTGTAAAAAACCCTAGATATTTACTGAAAAAAACAAATGTTAAGTACTGAATTTAATCGCACAAAACCATAGAAATTAAGCAGTTATAATTACCAGCCATAACTATAACTCACACCCCGCAATGCACTGCTTATGATCTCTCATAATACACCACTCATGACATGTTCAGTGACATTACTGATGACATCTCAAATACCAGCTACCTTTTTTTGTGTGAATATATATATATATATATATATATATATATATATATATATATATATATCATGGGTCTCTGAGTGTGAGCATGAGTACCTGAGTGGGTCTGTGAGTGCGTACATGAGTCTCTGAGTGTGTGTCTGAGTGCATGCATGCGTATCTCAGCAGGTCTGTGAGTGAGTGCATGGGTCTCTGAGTCTATGAGTGCATCCATGAGCCTCTGAGTGTGTCTGTGAGTATTTGCATGAGCACCTCAGCGGTCTGGGAGTGCATACATGAGTCTCTGAGTGTGTCTCTGAATGCATGCATGAGTACCTCACTGGGGCTGTGAGTGTGCACATGGGTCTCTGAGTGGGTCTCTGAGGGAATGCATGAGTACCTCAGTGGGTGTGAAATGGCATGCATGAGTCTTTGATTGGATCTGTGAGTGTGTGCATGAGTACCTCAGTGGGTATGTGAGTGCATACATGCGTCTCTGATTGGATCTGTGAGTGTGTGCATGAGTATCTCAGTGGATATGTGAGTACATAGATGAGTCTCTGAGTGAGTCTGTGAGTTAGCGCATGAGTGGCTCAGTCAGTCTGTGAGGAGGTGCTTGAGTCTCTTAGTGGGTTTATCTGTGTGTGCATGGGTACCTCAGTGGGTCTGTGAGTGGTTGTAAGAGTATCTGAATGTATGAGTGTGTGCATAAGTCTCTGAGTGGGTCTCTGAGTGCATGCATGGGTTCCTCAGTGGGTCTGTGAGTGGCTGCATGAGTCTACGAGTGCATACATGACTCTGTGAGTGGGTCTTTGAGTGTGTGCATGAGGACCTCATTGGTTCTGTGAGTGGATGCATGAGTCTCTGAGTGGCTTTGTGAGTGGGTGCATGGGTCTCTGAAGGGGTCCGTGAGTGGGTGAATGAGTCTCTGAGTCTATGAGTGCATGCATGACACTTTGGGTGGGTCTGTGAGTGCATGCATGAGCACTTCAGTAGGTAGGTCTGAGAGTGTGAGTGTTAGAAATGGGGTCCTTGGTTGGCAGTCAGGTTACCCCCTGTCCAAGCAAGGACCCTCGCTCTAGTCAGGGTAAATCACACACAATCCAAATGATCCTGTGCCCACCCTCTGGTAGCTTGGCACTGAGCAGTCAGGCTTAACTTAGAAGGCAATGTGTAAAGTATTTGTGCAATAACTCATGCAATAACACAATATAACACCACAAAATACACCACATAGTCTTTAGAAAAATATATAATACTTATCTGGTTAAATGCAGGTCAAAACGATCAAGATTCGATAAGTACACAATAAAATATCACTTTAGAGAATGATGAAAGGAGTCTTTAGTCTTTAAAAAGCAATAAATGTCTCTTGTAAGCACAAAGTACCTGGTTTGCATTCAAATTGTCTGCAAGGAACCGCAGAGGAGGAGATGCATGGAAAACGTGGAGGTGTGCGTCGGTTTCTTCGGGCGCACACAGACGATGCTTCGGTAATTTTCCACACAGGGAAGGATTTGCGTCAAATTCCGGCACGTGGACTCGGATGCTCTTCAGGTTGCGGGGTTTTCAGATGCCCCAGGGACGAGAAATCCTAGGTGTGCAGGATGAAGTCACAGGAGCTGGGTCGATCCAGTGGGCGATGAGGGGAAATTTCTGTTGCACGGCAGGCACTGCGTCGATTCTTCTCACAGGAAGTCGGGCTACGTCGTTCCGGCTCATCTATGCATCAATCCAGTGGGCCGTGTGTGAAAGTTCCGGTCACAACGCTGGGGCTGCGTCGATCTCCTCTCCAGGAGCTGGGCTGCGTTGTTCCGGTTTGGTGTGCGGTGATTTTATTACCACGATGAAGGCTGTGCGTCGTTTCTGGCAGGCTGTTCATCGAATTTTCGCCGCACAAGGAGTTCTTTGCAGGAGGAAGTCTTTTTGGCCCTGAGGCTTCAAGGAACAGAAGGCAAGCTCTATCCAGTCCCTTGGAGAGCACTTCTCAGTAGAGCCAGAGGGCAGCAAGGCAGCAAGGCAACAGCAGGGCAACAGCAGGGCAACAGCAGGGCAGCAGTCCTTTGCAGAAAAGCAGTCAGGTGAGTCCTTTGGGCAGTCAGGCAGTTCCTCTTGGCAGGTTGCAGGGTCTGGTTCAGAGTTTCTTCACAAGTGGTATCTTGTCCAGAAGTGTCTAACTTCAGAAGTGTCTGAGTTGGTAGGGTCAGAGGCCCTGTTTAATACCCAAATGCACCTTTGAAGTGGGGGAGACTTCAAAGAGTGGCTTAGAAAACCACCAGGTCACCTTTCAGTTCCATCCTGTCTGCCAGGGTCCCAGTAGGGGGTTTGGCAGTCCATTGTGAGAGGGCAGGTCACTGTCCTGTCAAAAGTAAGTGTCAGGCCCTCCACCCTCCCCCCAGCCCAGGAAGACCCATTCAGTATGCAGATTTGTACAGGTGTGACTGAGCATTTTGTGTTTGGGGTTGTCTTGAGTGAATTGCACAAGGAAGCTTTCAAGTAACCCAGCTAGATATGGATGTTAAGGCACAGAAGGATTTAAGAGCAGAGAAATGCTCACCTTCTAAAAGTGGCATTTCTAAAATAGTAACATTAAATCCAACTTCACCAGTCAGCAGCATTTTGTATTACCATTATGGCCATAATAAATAAGACCTTGTTACTCCTTTCAGATCAGAATCTACCACTCAAACAGCAGATGAGGGTAGCCCTAAAGTTAGCCTGTGAAAGGAGCAGGCCTCACAGCAGTGTAAAATTAATTTAGGAGTTCTACACTACGAGGACATGTAAACTAGACAGGTGTATGTCCTGCCTTTTACCTACATAGCACCCTGTCCTATGGGATACCTAAGGCCTACCTTAGGGGTGACATAGGTAGAAAAAGGGGAGTTTAAGGCTTGGCAAGTACTTTTAAATGCCACGTCGAAGTGGCAGGGAAACTGCACACACAGGCCGTGCACTGGCAGGCCTGAGGCATGGTTAAGGGGCTACTTATGTGGGTGGCACAATCAGTGATGCAGGCCCACTAGTAGCATTTAATTTACAGGCCCTGGGCACATGTAGTGCACTTTACTAGGGACTTACAAGTAGATTAAATAAGCCAATTAGGTATGAACCAATGTCACCATGTTTTAAGTGAGACAGCATATGCACTTTAGCACTGGTTAGCATCAACAAAAACAGTGTCAAAAAAGTGGAGGGAGGCAGGCAAATGGTTAGGGGTGACCACCCCAAGGCTGTCAGGTCAAACAGTGTGCATTAATATTTCTGTGGTGCATGACTGGGCGCATGAGTGTCTGTGAGTGTCTTTTTGAAAAACGTTTTGCGATATTTGTGAATTTGTTGCAACGTTACATTGGGGGTCGGACTGGGCATCACCACAAATTTGTGAATATTGCAGGAGGTGTAAATAAAAACATTTCATGTCCATTCAGAATCCAGTAAACACCACTATATTCCAACTAGGGGGGTCAGGTTACATCCAGCCTGACCCCTTATACCACTTTTAATCATCAGTTTTTCAGCCCCTGGAAACATCCCAGTATTAGAAATTGGCATCCAAAATTTTCTATTCAGGTTGTGTCTACCCAATCACTGCATTTCTGTTTGTGCACACATTCACAAATCTACGCAAATTCACCATGAAGTATATGCGCTTCTCTATACACACATTTGGATTTCCTTTAATTTCTCGATAACTACTCATGGATTTAAACCAAATAACAAAAAGCATGACCTATGGACCAAACGCTATCTTTTTGCCAAATGTGGTGTAATTCCGGCCAGCGTTTCGGGCTAGAGGCGTGTCTAAAGAGTCTATGGGAATTAACAAGGGAAACACACTTTTTTGACTCCACCCTTTTTCCCGGCCTCTGCTTGATGGACCAGCCCAAAACTTTCAATGCACAACACGACCCCAGAAGGCATTTTGTTTTGGGAAAATTTTGTGAAGATACTTCAAGCAGCGCCAAAGATATAGCCAAATCAAAAAACACTTTTCCTATGGAAACTAGGTCCTAACTATAACTACCTACTGCTGACCGCCAATAGGTAATTTATATATATATAAGCAATACTCTTCCCACACACCAGTTTCGGGGCCCACTTTTCCACTCTTCCCATATACCAGTTCCGTCATTAACAAAAGTGCATTACGTGACATCTCTAATTGCACCTTGTTCCACATATCAAATCGCACTACACCAACAGTCACTCTATGACTCTGGACAACCCTACCCCACACAATATGGAGTGAAACACCTGCAATTCCTCCTCATTAAATCAAATTTCCATGTCCAAGCTAAATGAGAGACTAATACGCATGGAAAACCAACTAGATAAAGTATTACACCATCTCAACAATATCATAATAAACCTAAATGTAGGCCTGAATCATACCTACCACCCCCACCCCCACTTCATGCAGCAGTAGACAGCTCCTAAGATGAGCTAAAACACAGCCACACAGTTGGACCACAAGTCTCTCAACAACAAAGCTCAGAGGACTAAAAGAATGAGAACCACAATGTCCTGAGCGAGGTGGTCAAGCTAGCCAAATCCTACAACCTGGCACCCATTAGAACTAACCCATCTTCTCAGATCCAGGTTATCATGGTACAAGGGAGAAAACCCACATCAGTGAGAATGACCAAACCACCAGCACACCTCATCAGCATCACCCTGGCTTCCCCTCCTCAAGATCATAAGAACTGCAGAGGAATCAAATGCATGCTCATAAACTGCAGATCTGCAATCAAACATGCAACCAAACTAGCAGAAACAATTTTAAACCACAACGCTGATGTTGCATTCATCACTGATAGATGACCAAATGAATCCTCATACTCATGCATGGGCATGCTAGTCCCACCGAAGTTCTCCATGATCAGGAAAGACAGGAAGAACTGCAACGGTGGAGACATCGCCACTATCCACAAAAATAACATCAACATGGGGGAAGAAGACACCTTCACCTATAAAACATTTGATCTCAACACTACCATAAGGATGAAAGACAATATTACACTAAACTGCAACCAACTCTACATCCCATCAGCTAATGTACTCTCCTTTTGTGAGCAACTAACAGACCTGATAACACACTGCTCACTCTTAAACACCAAAACATCATCCTGGGGGACCTCAACTTTCACTGGAATGATGAAAGCAATACTCTAACCCAATCCTTAAATTACCCCTTAATCAGTAAGCACCTCTGCTAGCATGGTAAAAGTCAAACTCACAACAAACGCTCAACCCTAGAAGCTATCATTGCTCAAGAAGAAACACTAACTGTTGACAACATCCTCCCCAACGACTGGTCAGATCACCACATCATTTTGTTTCCCATTAACAAAGGGCTTCCCCACTCAGTTCACATGAGGAAACCCTCCAATGGATGAGACACTTGAGGCAGGCTCCCATAGCGGAACTTGAAGAAAGAATGTTGTACATTTTATCCCCCTCAGCAGAGCACCTCGAAACAACTGAACTCACCACTCACTACAACTCAACAATGTACCCTATCCTGGACCAAGTAGCCCTTCTGAAACTAAAACAAATGAGAAACACTCCATCAAGATCCTGGTTCAACAAAGACATTAACTTGGAAAGAGGGCAGCTCAGAGCAACTGAAAGACTCTGGCAAACTAATCCTACCGCAGCCCACCTTGACCAGCTCAGGAGGGAAAGCAGGAAACATAAAAAACACATGAATGAAAAAGCCTCCTTCTTCAGTATCATTCTGAATAAGGCAAAAACTGCCCCAAAGAGCTCTTCAATGTCATAAATCAACAAACCTCCAAACCAGCTCAAAAAAACCTCTCAGATATCCAAAGAATGGTGTGACAAATTTGACAAATTCTTCAATTATAAAATCTCTAATATTGAGCTTTCCCTTGACTAGCACAACCCTTGTTCTAAGGGGAACACATTTACCAGAAATGAAGATAACAACCCCCCCCTCACCCTAAATGGCCACCCTAGCAACGTTCACTGCACAGGACAACAACGGATTCAATCAAATCCAAGAGCCCTACCCAACTCCCAGAAACTGAAAGGTATTCAACCCAATCTCAGAGACAGACATATCTAATCTGTTTGCTATGCCAAAACCCTCCTCCGACCTAGCAGACCCCATCTCAGCCTCCCTGGCCAAATAAACTCAATTACACACTAGCCTCTGTCTGGACTAAGATTATAAACAGCTCCCTATTGACTTGAGTGATGCTTGACTGTCTCAAACTTGATCACGTGATGTCACTCCTTAAAAAACCAGAAGCATCCCCTCACGACCTCAATAAATTCACAGCTGTTTCCAATCCTCCCTTCCTAGCCAAAACTCTAGAGAAATGTGTTTTCTCACAACTTAACCAACACATCTAAAACAACAATCCCCTGGACCATCACCAATCAGCTTTCAGAAAAGGATGCAGCACAGAAATAGCTATTTTGAATATAGTAGATGACCTACACAAATTCCTGGACTCAGATTGATGCTGCCTGCTCATACTCCTATACCTATCAGCTGCCTTCCACACGGTAGACCACAAATTTCTTCTGGATTCCCTCCATTAAAGGATAGGTGTGGATGTGGTGGTCCTATGCTGGTTCACATCTTTCCTTCATAACCACTCTCATCTAATAAAAATATTAAGACTTCTGACACAACGGCAATAACCTAGGGTGTGGCTCAGAGCTCTGTCCTCTCGCCCACATTGTCGAATAGCTAAATGGAACTCCTCACCATCATCTTCAACCAAGCAAACATCCCCTTCCATCTACACCCAGAGGACACCCAACTCTACATGAAAATCTATCAACTAGACAAAATACAACAGTTAAATGACGCCCTCAAAAAAGTTCAACACTGGCTATCACAACCACCTAAAACTCAACCAAGATGTGACAAAACTGTTCATTTCCAAGACAGAACAGTCCCCTCATAAGCAAGAATGTTTAAACTCCATATACGCTTTGAAGTGCAATCTAACCCATGCTGGATTCATCAAATCTCTAGGAATCACACTAGACCCCAAGCTGATCATGAAAGATCACATAAGGAATAGTGTGAAGAACACCTTCCACAACCTGAAACTTCTGAACAAAATAAAAACCCTATCTACCGCTGAGTGATCTCAAATCTGTCATACAAGATTGGACTATGAGAACGCCACCCTCGCAGGCTCTACTAAATCCCACCTTGCACCCCTTAGAAACACTCTCAGTGCAGCAGCCAGAATGGTCATAGAAATAAAAAAATATGACCACATCTCCCCTGCCCTGAAAGAAATGAATTGGCTCCGCATTAAAGCCAGCTGCAACTTCAGAACTGCTTGCTTTACTCACAAAGCCCTTCACACTGGGAAACCTGATTACCTTGCAGCACAACTCAAAAAGACAGTCAAAACACCTGACACCTCATTCTGCCCTAAGCCCACAAGGAAAAAATATGGGTATAGTCCTTGAGCAATTCCCCTAAAATCTGGAACTCCATATTGGTACATATAAGGATGAACCCTTTCTTCTTGTGCTTCAAGAGGCAGCTAAAGAATCTCCTCCTCAAATGGCATCTCAACTAGTAGATCATCAATCGGCTAATATGACAGGTTCTCCATCCCCGCTCTCCCTATGCCCCCTCCTTGTTATATATCATCACTCATGTTCAACCACCGCCTGATCTGACTCAACTTAGATGTCCTGAATATACTTGCTATACCTGCTATTGTGTTAAGAACATGTACCGATGTAAAGCGCTCTGATTCAACTCAGCTGTCCTGATTTTACTTCTTATTGTGTTATGAACAGGTACCAGTGTAAAGCTCTTTGAAGAAGCGTTATTAAATATATATATATATAAATATATATATATATATACAAATATATATATATATGGAGAGAGAGACGCACAGTTTTTTCTTCAGTAAATTGACTGCTAATTTTTCATTTATATTTTCATTGATGTTATAAAAGTTGTAACGAGTGCTGTAATATCTGGAGCAGTGCATGGCGAGGATATGAGTTATAGTTACCCTAGGAAGCAAGTTATAGTTACACGAAATAACTGTAACTATAACTGTCGAATTTCTCTGGTTTTGTGCGAGTAAATTCAGAACTTAACTATAACATCCCTGTAACCTTTGGTTTTTTAACTGCATTTCTAAGGTTTATTTTATATTCTATTTCCTAATTGTAATGTCTCTATAACCTTTGTTTTTTATCATTAATTTCTTTTTTTTTTTTTTTACGTAAAGTAATTTTCATTACTATATGTTAATCCAATCTAGCTTGCGCCCAGTCCCTGTGGCTAGCCCCCCTAGCAATCCAACCTTATGCTGCTCATGCTCTTTGGCGGGAGTTGGCAGCAGGGTGTGAGAGTGGCAGTAAGAGTACCTGTCGGGGTGTGAGAGTGGGTGTGAGAGGGTCTATGTGGGTGTGAGAATGGGTGTGAGAGTGCCTGAGTATGCTCCAATAGGTGAAATATGCATTCACCTCCAAGAAGGATTTCAGATGATTTTTTTAACATGGATTCGCCGAGTAAGCACACTTGTTTCGCCTTCGCCAAGCCCAGGAGTTAGGATCATTTGTCCTTTCCAGAAGTGGAGCTTCAACTGGGCCACCTGCTACTTTTATGTTTCTAAGCACTTCCTGTTGAGGTTTAATTTCTGTAAAATGAGTATCATGGCCAGCACAGAAGCTCACCTGCTTGTTTATCCAACAGGAATCCACAGTTTGCACAAAATGTCTATCCAACTAGAGCACTTTCTACTTGTTAGTTAGTAAGTGCTACCTCATTGGGTAAAGGTCCAGTGTGGGGGAGGGGGCCTGTGCGGCCTACTTCACCTGACTGATTTTGGCACTGGGGACCTCATCCCCTGGGACCTGGCCTTATAATTTTTTTTTGTGGGGGCGAGGGGTGCTGCACGGCCTCTCTCATCCAGCCAGTTTCCTCCCTGGGGACTTCATCCCCCGGGGCCCGGCCTTAATATATTTTTGGGGGGAGGAAATGGGCAACGTGCCTCCCTCCCTGGGCAGATGCCGGCCCCGGGAACCCATCACCCAGGACTCGGCCATCTGTCCTGGGTGCCCCAAAGGGCATCTAATATGCAATAGGACTGCAGGGTTGCCTCAAGGCCCGGGTGGTCCCAGCCGGCTCTCCGCCTACATTGCTGTTACAGACAGGGAGCTGCTAAAAATGCAGCTCCCTCTATGCGAGGGCAGTAGTTTCCTCTGTTTCCCCATCTGCATGCCTACAGGCAGAGAATTAGAGGAAACCTCTGCTCCCAGCAAGTGAGAACTGTTGACAGCTCTCACTTGCTGGGAGCAGAGTGTTAGCTCTGGCTTGGCAGTAGCTGTCAAAGCACCCCAGGACATAGCAGAACCCAGCCCTGGGGAATGGCGGCCCCCAGGGCCATTATTGGCTCCAAAAGGGGGCCTTCTGCCCCCCCTCCAACATTTAAAATTTGCCCCAGAGAGGTGGTGGTTCCCGGGATCTGGGGTCCAGAACAGGTCCATTTCCTTATCTTTTTTGAGCCCCAGGGATGTGGCGGTCAGCTCCCACCAAGCAAAAGCAAACAGCTACCTCCTAAGGGTGGGTCCCTAGGGAGGTAGCAGGAGCCAGACCTGGGGATTGAGGGCACCCAGGGCCATCTATGCTCCACAAGGGGGCTGTATAGCCCCCGTTATTTTTAGAATTTAGTCCCAGGGAGGTGGTGGTACCCGGCGCTGGGAGTCCGCAACAGTCCCTCTGCTTTACTTTCATTAAAGCCCTGGGAAGGTGTCAGTCCCCAGGGCCAGGAGGATGTTATCCTTCCTACTGATGAAGGATAAAGTTCAGAAACATGTGTCTAGACATTTACAGCACTATCTGCAACAACTATGGTGGATAAACTTCAGTTAATATTCAAGTAAGCGCAAACTTTGCACTGCATTTACCACAATGTAAAGGGGTGACCTGTGCTGTGATGTGAAACAGGGTGCTCCCATCCCCCTGCTGTTTAGAAAGGCTCCCTTGAGCCAACAAGTTGACAAGCTTTTGGCAATGCACCTGTGCGGCAGTGAGAGGTACTGAGATCTGAGAGGACTGTGGCAGCATTCTCAGAAACCCCTGATGAAATTCATTTTTTGATTTCTATTGATGAAGGATAAAATCCACGAACATGTGTGTCTAGAGATGTACAGAACTAGCTGCACTAACCCTGGTGGAAAAACTACAGCTAATATGCAAGTAAGCACAAACTGTGCACTGCATTTACTACAATGCAAAAGGGCAAACTGTGCTGAGATGTCAAGTAGTGTGCTCCCATCCTCCTTCTGATATTGAGTATATCTGATTTGAACTTTTTGTGAATTTTTTTTTTTTTCCAGGTGCAGAAAGAGCATTGCCTGTAGTTTCAGCCACCATGGGGTAGAGTAAACAGATAACTAAACATCTGTAATCCAGATTACATGGTTGACATTCTTGAGTGTTCATGTGGCATGTGCTATGTGGGTAGAACGATTCATCCCGTCAAAAAAAGAGTGCTGGAGCACATGTGGGCAATACACTTTTTAGCAGAAATTTACAGTGACAGAAATCTCCTCACCTTTTTTGCTATTGACAAGCTTCCTCCCATGAAGAGAGGAGGAGACAGATAAATGTCCCTCCAGAGGTTGGAATCAAAGCTCGTCATTGATCTAGAAATTAAGATGTCACAAGGCCTCAATACTGAGGAAAGATAAGTATACACTTTGGTGTATTTTGAATTAAGTGGATCTCTCTCTCTCCCCATCATGATGCTCTTTAACTTAATAGATATCGGTGTCATATTTTCAACAGACGTATGTTTTATGATTTTAGGAGGTTTTATGTTATTGTGCAGGCAGGTGGTTGGTGAGATTTCCTGGTCGACAGCATTCCAAAGAGCTGGGGTAAAGCGCGCCTTTTTGACAGCAGGGGCTGCTTTCCAAGATTGTGAAAGTTGTTTTAGTGTGTAGGTGTTTTTCTCTGTTATAAAGTAAGGGGTCAGCAGAAGCATTTGCATCTAGCTAAAGTAAAGGGTCAGCAGAAGCATTTGTATCTAGCTGCATGTTTTATAATATTGCACGGCAGCACTCTCAATGTAGCAAGTGAACATCTGCTCTGGGCCAGTCCCATCAGGGAGATCAAATGGTCAGGGTATATGCGGGACCCACAGGAGGAAACAACCTCACACTTTAAAGTCAGCAACGGAAGCCATAACTTTGGGTTTATGTGGCATTACAACAAATAATGTTTGCATCAATTTACTAGTACAACCTTCAAAACCTGATTAGCAGGGCAAGGGAGGCGTTGAGACAATAAACAGATGAGGGTCTGAGGACCAGTACCGCACTGTAACACTGTTAGCTTCCTACCTAGAAGTGCAGTTAAATTGTGATGGCCACCTGCTATTCCACAAGGGCTGGTCCCTGTTGACTGTCTACCAGGTCATGGTAGTGGCAAAGGCTGAGCTTACTGGATGAGGGAGCTTCACGACCTATTAGTTCAGGATCGGGGCAGCAACCACAGCATGAACAGGATGGTCAGGTTATGACATCAGAAAAACTGGGAGGTAGGAATATGACCACTTTAAATGCTATAGTCAAACACAGGGGCAAACTGCTTCTAATTGGCATACGTAACAAAGGCTTTGTCTGGAACCTTAATATGCATGTGTGTTAATTAAACTAAAGTTTGACTTTGGTAGATTTATAAAAACAATTGTATGTAGAAGTAGAATTTTCAAATGTTAAAGCTCCAAATTGGACACCACCATAATGTCAATCTTCACTGTGGGTTACAAATTGGTAATAGTAAATCAAGTAAAAAAAAACAGGAGTTTGGTTCACTTTGCTTATGCTCATTTATTTTCTGTGTTTGCAGTCGCCAAGAGGATATGAGTGATGGGACACTTGGTTGCATCCAGAACCTCTCCACATGACTACATGATCAACAGCCATGAAAAACATGATTTCATTTGAGCAAAAGTAGTGTAGGGGTAGGCCAGGCATGCTGTGGGACATGTTGTAGGGATCCATCAAATTACACTTAAGACACTCCCCAGCAACAGACATTTTGGTTACAAGGTCAGGAAGGATTGATACTTACTCCCAATGATGTTTATCCACTTCAAAGGAGAGTTGTCACACCCTAGCAGAATGTAGGTGGAAGCAAATGGTCTGTAAGCTTTCACCACCTTGTTAGATTTCACTGTTGAAATGCAGAAAGGCAATCCAAATGCAAACCCCCTCCTCCTCTACAGCCACCAGACTTCAAGGCTCACCCGATGTGCTTGTTTGACTAAGGCATGGTGTTGTTGTGAAGATATAATGTACATCCAACACGAGTAATCTCTGAATAAAGATGTATTGGAGAACACAACTTGCGCCAGTCCTTCTAAAATGCTAGGAGGAACTGACAGTGTTGGAACCCCGTTCTGCTCACAATCAAAAATAGAACACATGCAAATGCAATACAACTTACATCATAACACATCCCCTTCTTTTCTTCTATGAATCAAAGGAATGTTAATGAAGACAGAAAATATAAAGTAAAACTGCAATGTATCTAATGAACAACGTATAGCTGCAATGTATCAAAAGAGCAAGGAATTCACGTTTTCCTTGCAAGGTACATGAGTGAAAAAATAGCAATGTAAAATATAAAATATACTGACACGCTACCAACTCAAATAGTCTTCAAGGTAAGATGAAGATCTACAAGTTCTTGCTTCACGTGTGGGCCTTGAACCACTAACTCCATAACCAATTGGGTTGACACCAATACCTCTACCCAAGTTGATCTCTTAATCTCTCATAAATATCATCCCTGAACATCCTTCATCCTCTTCCATCACACATTCACCTCCTTTTTGGTCTAAGGTCACATTCCTGAAATTCCACCTTTCTCCACCTTCTAACACCACAAAAAAATGTTTCCACCTTCGCAGTGCGGAAAGGACTTTTTATTTGGAAACTCCCCCTGAAAACTTGCCAGATTTTATTTTGACCCGATTACCAGCCCTAGATTTGGATTCTCCTTTTTTCATGAGCCTTACTGTCCCCTGACCTCCAGTTTTAACCCATTCCTTGAACCAGTCAGGAACTAATTTATTACCTGGTAACTACCCTTGCATTTCCTGAAAGGGAATTTTCTGTGTGATACTATTGGTGGTGGTGCACTATGCCCACACCATCCTGGCCACCATTTTCTTAAAATTGCATTGATCAGCCAAAGCTAATTGAATGGTACTTTTGACCACTCTGTTGGCCCTTTCTGCCATACCATTCCCCTGGGGATATACAGTGAGGTGCAGGAATATTTTATAGAATATTAAAAACATTTCCTCCACAATAGCAATAGTAGTCTTTGTGGTAACAGCTCTCATGAACTTTACAATTAATCATTTGGAATATACATCAATGTCTACTACTGCAAACCTCAACTCAGCAGACAATTCCACCAAGGGCCAAATGAAATCTAAACACACTATGTGTCAAGACCTACCAGGATTCTCAATGTGACTTCCTTTCCTTTTGCTACCCACTCTCAATCTTTTCTCACTCTCCTTACAAATGCTACACTTTTCTACCCTCCTCTTAACCTGACCAACAAAACTCCCCCTTGAGTCTTTTAAATGGTTAAACCTTGACCCATATGGCCTGCATGCACCAAGTCAAACAATCTACACCTCAAACCTCCAGGTGGAATAAATTGATCACCCCCTCATAATAACATTCCTACCACACACTGATAGCTCATCCAGTTCTTTAAAGTATGGCCTCACTGATACCGAAAAGGTACTCTCTCTTACTGCACCACATTGTATCATTTTGTTAACCTGCTTGAGCCCCACATCAGATGCCATTTCCTCATCCCACTGCATCATTGTGAAAGCTTCCAAACAACTATGTACTACATCCTGTACTGATGCTACTGCATCCAAACTCCTTACTGCGGGACCATCTTCTATTTCCCAGTCCAGCGACAATCTTGACAGACAATCAGCCTGTACATTCCTCCATCCCTGCACACAATCCACTGTATATGCATATTCTTAGAGTCTGGCTGTGAACCTGACCAACCTAGCCGACCCTTTACCTGCTCCACCAGATGATAAAATATGAATCAGAGGCTTGTGATCAGTTCACATAATAAACAGCAAACCCCACAAATATACTTGAAAATATACCTCAAGCAGTAGCTAACTCCTCAAGTTCTATTACAGAATAGTTCCTTTCTGCATGTGTCAGGGCGCATGATGTAAACACAACTGTTCTTTCTTTCCTCACATGTACATGAGGCAAAAGTACTCCTAATCTTGTTACGTTCGCATCCACTTTGAGTATCAACTTCAACATAAGTTTGAAAGCAGTCAAAATCCCAGCATCACAAATTTCCCTCTTAATGTTGTCAAAGAGAACTTTTGCTTCTCACGCCACACAAACATGTCCCCTTTTCATAACAGCTTCCTTAAGGTTTTCATCTTCTCAGCAAATCGTTTACCAAATTTTGCATAGTACTATATAAGACTTAAAAGTTATCTCAATGGGCCT
Source organism: Pleurodeles waltl (assembly GCF_031143425.1). Classification (NCBI taxonomy): domain Eukaryota; kingdom Metazoa; phylum Chordata; class Amphibia; order Caudata; family Salamandridae; genus Pleurodeles; species Pleurodeles waltl. Next base: position 365,327,317 of record NC_090447.1, read on the forward strand.
TTATCATTGGGAGCAGGTGCCATTCTTATAGCATCTAACAAACATTGCTTGGGTTTAATGCCCTCATTTAATATAGTATGTCCAAGATAATCAATTTCTTCAGTTAAAAATGTACATTTTGATGATTCATAATCAAACCAAACTCTTCCAAATTCTTCAGGACCATTTTCAAGATGATGTTATGCTGCTCCACTGTTTCACTCATGACCAATATATAATCTTGAAAATAGATTAGATTTTTCATCCCTTCATGCGTTTGTGTCATCATCCGTTCGAACACACTCACAGTTAACGCTGAGTCAAAAGGTTTACGAGTGAACTGGAATATGCCCTCCATTGTTATAAATGCTGTTAATGCTTTAGAGTCTTCATGTAATCTGATTTGACGGTAGGCACTTCTCAAATCTAATTTTGAGAAATACCTACCATTCTTCACCAATGATAATGGTTCATTGAAATTGGGAAGTACGAGTGTATCCGTTACAATCCCCTGATTCAAGGATCTCAGATGCATGCAGTATCTTAAACAACCATATGTTTTTTGGGTGATAACCACCAGAAAGATCCATTGAGAAACCACCAAAGGTTCTATAATGCCCTCCTTTAACATGTAATGCAACAATTCTTTATCACCACCCCTGACTGACAATGGCACCCTTCTCAGCTTGTGCTGTTCTGGCACAGCATCCTCCTTCAACATGATTTTATGCATATACACTTTGAAACATCCAAGGGTTTTTTAAAAACCTTTTTAGCACTGTCAAGGACATCTCCCAATTGAACTTTCTTGAAAACCATTACCTGATTATGGGCTCTAGGATTTATTATCATATAGAGATCAAACTGGTGCATCCATGTTAAAATGGGAGGACTATCCACGGATACATACACCTTGCACTCTGTGCACCACGTTCCATAATGTATTCACCCTTCCATGTATCCCACAATATCAATACTTTCCTCCAATATACCCCAGGATTGATGTCTTTCAGCAACAAATTCACATCTCTTCAATGCACCCTGAATAACTTATCTGGGATGATGGTATACATACATCCCGAATCAACCATGAGTTCCACTTCACTACAATGCTCCCTAAACGTAGCTGTGGGAAGGGTTGTTCTCTTCTCGTCGCTTGAACTTGAACCATACTACAATCTACAACCAGCACTCTATCATCATACTTGACATCATCTGCTCCCTCCACTTCACTCACTCTAGATTTATTGTCTTTGCCCCATCCATTGTTTTCCGTACACATATGCACATATTGTCCTTTGAATACACAGCTCCTGCAATCTTTATTGCTTGCAAAACACTATTCGAAGTCTGAGATATAGTATGTGCTCACATCGAATACACTATCACTGTTTTTTCTGCACAATGCTAACACCCCCCTCTCCACTTTATCATTATTCACAATAGACACATTCACCCCCTTTCTCCCATATGTTTAACTCCTTCATGTATCATCGAGATTTTTCAATCTCTTTTGGAATTTCTAGGGCTATCCTTAAGAGACAGATCCTTTGTCGCCATAGCCTCTCCTGATTCTCCTTTTCTTTACACTGAACAATGAGCTGGTTATAAATTCATTCTTCAGATATATTACCAAAACACTTGACAGAAAGCATCTTAAGCCTTGCTACAAAATCATCAATTGATTCATGCCCTACTGTCTATAAAATTTGTACCTAGCCATAACTAAATTGACCTCTTTAGCAAATCTGGGGCCAGATATACAAAGCCCTTTTTAATTTCTTAACGGTCCGAATCAGTATTTTGGGCTGTTAAAAAATACAAAACGGCCTTTTAATATGTACAAAGGCCTATAAGAAATCACAAATTGTGATTTCTACCCTGTAGAAATGGCAATTTGTGATTCCCGGTATAGGAAATTGTAAATAGGGATTTTCTATTTGTGATTCTGATTCTGATGTACAAAGCATTTCCTAAATGTGACTTAGGCATTTATGAGATGCAATTACCACTGACTTGAAGTCAGTGGTAACTAGGTGCAATTTAAAAAAAGCCCCTTAAGGTGCTTTTTTTAATTGCAAGAGAGCACATACATGCCCCTTAGGCATATGTGTGCTCTACAGGTGCAGTCATATTTTTGGGGTGAACCAAGGGGGACCTTTTGCCCTTTGCCATCACTGGTTTTGCATTTCCTAAATAACCATTTCTTAATAAGAAATCACTATTTAGGAAATAAAAAACCGGCCCACTGACTAAAATGCAATGGTATTTCTTCATACCTATTTCCTAATAGCGTTTCCTACTTTGTAGGAATCGCTATTATGCAATCGGTATTTCTGTACATAGAATTTAGCATTTCTTAAATAGCGATCTCTATGAAGTTTCTATTTAAGAAATGCAAAATTGCATTTGTGTACATCTGGCCCATGGTTTCTAGCCATTTAAGTGCCTCTTTATACACATCAACCATGGGCTGACCATTTGGACCTAACGCCAATGGCAAATACCTAAAAATCCTTTGGCCCTCATTACCTAATGCGCTCAATAACTGCTTTTTTCCTTGCCAGTGAAAATTTTTGCCCATCCAATGCAATGATGTAATTTTCCAACATTTCCAGACAATCCTCCCAACTTGTTTCAGCTTACCCCGGTTGCAATAGAAAATGGTGGAGTTATATTACTTTGCGCCGCCATCTCGACCTTATACAAAAATTGTGAAGCCTTTAACCAGTGATGAGTATATACTTCCAGTGTGCAACACCAGCTAAATGCTCTGAATTAGTCCCCTCAAAATGCTGCACCATGCAGTAGAAAGTACTATTCCTTTGTGGAAAGGTGTGCAGATCACCGATACCGTGCCTACACAATATTCAAAATATGTTGCTATCACAGTACCGGAAGGAGCACTAACACTTGGCCGAAGGTGTGCAGATCACGGGTACCATGCCTGCGACAGGTTTCACATGCGCTGCTGTAGAAAAAGTGTGCACATTTCCGTGGAGTGCGTATGCACAAAGCATTGCCCGTTTGACTCCACCTCACTCTTTGTGCACTTTCGACAGAAAGCGCGCCTCATGCAGGAATAGTAGCCAGGTACTGTGGCCAAATTGCAGCTTCCTACCAGATGGCGTCAACCGTGAGATACTGGCACACCTATTGCTGGCACTTGATTTTCCTAATTCACTGTGGCCGTAAACTGCCCTGCTGTTGAAGTGGTAAATTATTCCCAGTAAAGATGCAAGTGGAGAAGGAACTTTAAATGTCATTTATTAGTCCAAAGCAATAATAAGCTCACGAACGACCTCCCACTCCTATCAGCTGTTCAACGATGATAGAAATTGTTGAATCCCTGAGCGGCATCAGAAGACAGAATGTGGGACAAACAACACAAATTAACAACCTATAATTCTACATCACGAGGCAAGCATCTTGTGGAACTGAAAACAAGAACTACAGTATCAACATACACATACCATCATCTTCCCCTTAATAAATAAAGACACAAAAATAGATATAGATATAAATATATAACCAGCTATAAATTACAGTAAGTAATAATCCTTAAACCTACTGGGAATAGAAACATTATGTGAAGCTCTAGTTTTAATATCACAAGCAAGATTATCATCAACATTGTTCATGTCATCTGTTGAAACTGAAAATTCAGAACTGCTCATTGAGCCCCTATTGGAGTTATCCTGAATTGTGCAATTTGTTGACTGAAAAGGAGATATATTAGAACAAGGATTGAAATCCCAAAACAAAGTCCCATCACTAATATCATTGCTCTGCAAGGTGAATTCATCTTTCCTTTTAATTTTAATTTGTTCAGGCAATAACTTAATTAAACTCCTTTTTCTCCACCATCCTTGGACTCTAATAAAACAGCACTTTTGGATACCTTGTTTATTCTTACTGGCACAGAAATTCACCTTTTTTAACCCCGTTAGGCTTTTTAATAATGACCCGGTCTCCTACTTTAAAGTCAATGGCCCTCATTCTGACCTCGGCGGTCTTTTCGCAAAACCGCCGAGTTACTGCCACGGTGAAGACCGCCGACCGCGGCGGTATGCCGCTGTGCGCATTCCGACCGCTGGGAGCGTTCCGCCGGGAAACCGCCGGCAGCCAGACTGGCAGTCGGCGGGAAAGTGGAGACTGGTCAACCTCCACCGCCACGCCAGCAGAACACCGCCCCCAGAATTACGACCCACATTTCTGTGTGGCGGTCTTCTGTTGGCGGTGTGCTGTCGGCGGTCACGTCCCTATGGCTCCCGTCGCCTCCCGGAGGACCAACGCATAAGGTAAGTTGATCGTCCGTGAGGGGAGGGGGTGGGGGGGTGTTGTGTGATGTGTGCGTGCATGGGGGTGTGCAGATGTGCATGTTGGGGTGCGTGCATGTCGGGGTGCGTGTATGTGCATTTCGGGGTGGGGGTGGGGAGGGGGTTCGTACCACCTCTGGGGGGTGGCAGGGGGGTGGAGGGGGTGGGGGGAGGACTCGGGGGGGCAGTGGGGGGTGGGGGGGACCCCTATCAGTGCCAGGGAAGGAATTCCCGGACCCCGATAGTGCCTACCGCCATGGTTCGCATGGCGGTTCCCGACCGCCAGAAACCGTGGCGGTAAGCAGGGTCATGATACGGGTGGCGGTCTTGGGGCGACCGCCGGGCCGGAGTGCGCAAACTCCAGCCCGTCGGTCATGACCGCCGTGGCGGTCGGAGTGGGGAAGTGGCGGTCGATCGCGGCGGTGACCGCCGCGGTCAGAATGCCATTTTTTGGACCGCCGGTCTGTTCGCGGTCCGACCGCCGCCTCTCCGCCGACCGCCAAGGTCAGAATGAGGGCCAATATGTCTAATGTGATGGTTCTCAATAAAAGATATTTTTCAACTGCTCCCAGTTTCATACTAACATCATTTTAAATTATCTTGACCATCCAAACATTTATACTCTTGAACCCAGCCCGGCTTCAACAACAATCTAGGTGACCTGTTGCGTAATAATTTAAAAGGAGAAATTCCTGTCACACTGTGTGGTGTTGTTAAATAAATCCAGGTTTTTTTAATTAAAAAAATCCTCCACATCCATTCCGGTGGATATAGCTGTTTGTACCTCTCTTTAAGGAATTTGTTGACACGTTCTACCAACCCGTTTGCGGATGGTGAATGCAAAGCAACCTGTTAATGCACTATATTTTTACTCTCTATAAAACTTTTCATTTTCTGAAACTTAAAATGAGTACCATTGTCTGTTATAAGTTCTTTTGGTGGACCCTCTATGTTAAATATCTTTATTAAAAATGCAACCACTGTATCTGGTGCAGCTACAAAAATAAAATAATGCCATTAAGAAAAGTAATCCACAACAACAATCAAATACTTTTTTGGTATTAGGCAATAAGTCAAATGGTCCTGCAAAATCCAAAGAGACGTTTTGACCAAGGTCCCTCCAGGCAAAGGAACCATGTGCAAAGCTGTTTCAGATGTTTTCCAAAGCTTGTCTGAAACTAAACGAATTGCACACTCATTTACCCACGCATTCACATCCGTGTCCATGCCTGGCTACCAATAAAATTGTTTTAACTTCTGCACCATTGCAGACACACCTAGATGCCCCTCATGAGCAAAATCAAATAAATGTTTACCTAAAGAAATAGGTGGAACCAGAAAATCATGTCTCATCAAACATCCATCATTAATTGATAATTCACTAGCTACTTATGTATATGTTTTAACACTAGATTCCAAAATCCTTTCCTTTGGCCAACCGTTTTTTTACAAATTTGCATAAAGAAATTCAAGTCAAATCATTCTCCATTGCTTCTAACCATCTTATTTTAGAAATTGCACCATTCTTGCTGACAAAGCTGTCATCAATATGAGCAACTACACACTCTACATCATCTTTTATCATATCAGACTCCTCATAAAGCAAAGGTACATGTGACAGGATTCAGCTCTAGTAGTCCTTCCTCCTGGTACATACTTGATAATAAAATTATACTCTTGTAACTTAAAAAGAATCCTTCCTAACAGAGCTGAAGCCAAACCCATGCCATTGCCATCAACCATATTAATTAGCGGTATATGGTCTGTACATATTTCAAATCTAGTGCCCCACAAAAACATCCTACATTTTTCATTGGCCCATGTACAGGCTAATGCCTCTTGTTAAATAGTACTATAACTGGTTTCTGATTTAGATAGCACACGAGATGCAAAAGCTATGTTCTCTCCTGATTTTCAACCCACTGAGAAAGAATAGCTCCCAACCCAAATAGGCTGGCATCTACACTCAAAATACAAGTCTTCTCTGTCGAAAATGCTGACAACATTGGTGCAGAAGTTATAAGTGTTTTAACGTTTTTAAATGCTTCATCAGTAACTTCATCCCAAATTTCTGCCCTTTCTTTAAAGAAGACCTTAACGGTTGAACAATCATTGCATAACCTTGAATAAAACGGGAATAGTATTCACAAAGTCCCAAAAATGGACGTAGATTATCTTTATTCTCTGGAGCTTTCAAATCTAAAATTGCATTAACCAAAGATAACTTTGGTATAATACCTTTGTCAGAAATGCAATGTCCGAAGTAATCAACTTCCTTGATCAAAATCTTGCATTTCTCTTTCCTTAGTGTGACACCTACGTCCTGAACTTTGCTTAAGACCCTTCCTAATATAAAGTTGTGTTCCTTAACAGTCTTAGCAAATATGAGCACATCATCTTGGAAGGCTTGAACTCCTGGAATTCTCATTAAAACTGTATCAATGAATCTCTGAAACACACTTGCTGCAGAAGCTAATCCAAACGGCATACGCAGAAAATTGTAAGCACAAATGATGAGATAAAAGTTGTCAGATCTGTACTTTCTGCAGCAAGCTGAATTTGGATATGCAGATCTAAGATTAAGCAAAGAATAAACTTTGGATCCACTCAAATCCGCTAAAAGATCTTGCACATTTTGTAAGGGATGACAATCCACAACAATATTTTTGTTTAGAGTGCGTAAATCCACACATAAACGGATTTCATCTGGGTTTTTATTTAACAGTTACTACTGGACTAACCCATTCAGGTGATTCTGTAGGTTGTATTACCCCTTCAGGACATAACTTATCCAGACGTGCTTTCAAATCCTCCCTAACAGCCATGGGTAAAGACCTGACTGTGTGGGCTACTTGTATGCAGACTGTTTTAATTTAATGAGATGTTCAAATCCAGAAATCTTACCAATAGTTTCTGTAAAAATCTTTGGGCATTTAAGGAATGATACTAATGACAGAACATTCCTGATCTAAATCAACAGAAGAGATATTGGCCATCATTATGACCCTGGCGGTGGGTGATAAAGTGGCGGTAATACTTCTGACAGGCTGGCGGTAAGCACCACCAAATTATGAACATGGCGGTCATATCTCCGATAGCAGCCAATGTACCACACCAACTACCAGGGTGGAAACAACAGCTACCACGACGGTAGCCGCCAACAGCCAGGCAGAAGTCAAAGTTCCACCCATCATAGTAAGACCATGCAAACCGCCACCTTTTCTGGGGCGGTACCAACGCCAACAAACGCCTGGCGGAAACAGAGTACAGAAGTGAAAGGATTTACCATTGGAGACACAGGGAAGAACCATGCTGCCATGGAACCAAACTGCAAGATTTCCCGATGATCTTCTACATTATGCTACACCTGGACAACCAACGCTGACTTAGCAGATGACGGTGAGTACAGCCACCTAGCACACAAGGGAGGGTGGGAGGAAAAAGAGAGTGACACACACACGCAGCACACACACACCCGACACACACACACCATACACATAACCAGCTGCACTACAAAAACAATCTGACCCCAAAAATCACCAGTATAATGCAAGGACAACAGGAATTGATGAAAGTGATTGTAATCAGTTCAATATCAAAATTAATAATCTGATTTGGCCATGAAACAGATATGCACACTGCCCAGTCCAAAGTTTAAAGGGCCCACATGGCCACAGTCAAAGGCCCAACTCGATACCTGAGCACATCCGGATAGAACACTGCAGGGGCATCAGTCTGCAAATAGGCAGGCACCTCAGGGGGATGAGGGGCACCTCAGCCGGATGCGGTTCTGGAGGGGGCAACATGCCCATTGCTTTGTCCTGGGAGTGCAAGACCACAGTCTCTCAAGTGGGTGTTGTAAAGAAATGGCTCCCTGTTGCAGTTACCCCCCACTTTTTGCCTGATACTGATGCTGACTTGACTGAGAAGTGTGCTGGGACCCTGCTAACCAGGCCCCAGCACCAGTGTTCTTTCACCTAAAATGTACTTTTGATTCCACAATTGGCACACCCTGGCATCCAGGTAAGTCCCTTGTAACTGGTACCCCTGGTACCAAGGGCCCTGATGCCAGGGAAGGTCTCTAAGGGCTGCAGCTTATCTTATGCCACCCTGGGGACCCCTCACTCAGCACAGACACACTGCTTGCCAGCTTGTGTGTGCTGATGAGAACAAAACGAGTAAGTCGACATGGCACTCCCCTCAGGGTGCCATGCCAACCTCACACTGCCTATGCAGTATAGATAAGTCACCCCTCTAGTAGGCCTTACAGCCCTAAGGCAGGGTGCACTATACCATAGGTGAGGGCACCAGTGCATGAGCACTATGCCCCTACAGTGTCTAAGCAAAACCTTAGACATTGTAAGTGCAGGGTAGCCATAAGAGTATATGGTCTGGGAGTCTGTCAAAAACGAACTCCACAGCTCCATAATGGCTACACTGAATACTGGGAAGTTTAGTATCAAACTTCTCAGAATAATAAACCCACAGTGATGCCAGTGTTGGATTTATTAAAAAATGCACACAGAGGGCATCTTAGAGATACCCCCTGTATTTTACCCAATTGTTCAGTGCAGGACTGACTGGTCTGTGCCTGCCTGCTGCTGAGAGACGAGTGTCTGACCTCATGCGGTGAGAGCCTTTGTGCTCTCTGAGGACAGAAACAAAGCCTGCTCTGGGTGGAAGTGCTTCACACCTGCCCCCTGCAGGAACTGTAACACCTAGCAGTGAGCTTCAAAGGCTCAAGCTTCGTGTTACAATGCCCCAGGGCACTCCAGCTAGTGGAGATGCCTGCCCCCTGGACACAGCCCCCACTTTTGGCGGCAAGTCCAGGAGAGATAATGAGAAAAACAAGGAGGAGTCACTGGCCAGTCAGGACAGCCCCTAAGGTGTCCTGAGCTGAGGTGACTCTGACTTTTAGAAATCCTCCATCTTGTAGAAGGAGGATTCCCCCAATAGGGATAGGAATGTGACCCCCCTCCCCTTGGGAGGAGGCACAAAAAGGGTGTACCCACCCTCAGGGCTAGTAGCCATTGGCTACTAACCCCCCAGACCTAAACACGCCCTTAAATTTAGTATTTAAGGGCTTCCCTGAACCTAAGAATTTAGATTCCTGAAACTACAAGAAGAAGAAGACTGCCGAGCTGAAAAACCCCTGCAGAGGAAGAACAGAAGACCCCAACTGCTTTGGCCCCAGTCCTACCGGCCTGTCTCCTGCCTTCCAAAGAACCCTGCTCCAGCGACGCTTTCCAAAGGACCAGCGACCTCTGAATCCTCAGAGGACTGCCCTGCTTCAAGCAAAACAAGGAACTCCCGAGGACAGCGGCCCTGCTCCAAAAGAACTGCAACTTTGTTTCAAGGAGCAGACTTAAAGACCCCTGCAACTCCCCGCAAGAAGCGTGAGACTTGCAACACTGCACCCGGCGACCCCGACTCGACTGGTGGAGAACCAACACCTCAGGGAGGACCCTCCGGCGACTCCGAGGCCGTGAGTAACCAAAGTTGTCCCCCCTGAACCCCCACAGCGACGCCTGCAGAGGGAATCCCGAGGCTCCCCCTGACCGCGACTGCCTGAACTCCATTTCCCGACGGCTGGAAAAGACCCTGCACCCGCAGCCCCCAGCACCTAAAGGAACGGAACTCCTGTGCAGGAGTGACCCCCAGGAGGCCCTCTCCCTTGCCCAGGTGGTGGCTACCCCGAGGAGCCCCCCCCTTGCCTGCCTGCGACGCTGAAGAGATCCCTTGATCTCTCATTGAAAACCATTGAAAACCCGACGCATGTTTGCACACTGCACCCGGCCGCCCCCGCGCTGCTGAGGGTGTACTTTTTGTGCTGACTTGTGTCCCCCCCGGTGCCCTACAAAACCCCCCTGGTCTGCCCTCCGAAGACGCGGGTACTTACCTGCTGGCAGACCGGAACCGGGGCACCCCCTTCTCTCCATTGCAGCCTATGCGTTTTGGGCACCTCTTTGACCTCTGTACCTGACCGGCCCTGAGCTGCTGGTGTGGTAACTTTGGGGTTGCTCTGAACCCCCAACGGTGAGCTACCTTGGACCCAAACCTGAGACTTGTAAGTGATTTACTTACCTGACAAAACTAACAAAAACTTACCTGCCCCAGGAACTGTGAAAATTGCAGTGTCCACTTTTAAAACAGCTTATTGTGTTTTATGTAAAAAGTATACATGCTAATGTAATGATTTAAAGTTCCTACAGTACTTACCTGCAATACCTTTCAAATGAGATATTACATGTAGAAATTGAACCTGTGGTTCTTAAAATAAACTAAGAAAAGATATTTTTTCTATAACAAAACCTATTGGCCTGGATTTGTCTCTGAGTGTGTGTTCCTCATTTATTGCCTGTGTGTATGTACAACAAATGCTTAACACTACTCCTTTGATAAGCCTACTGCTCGACAACACTACCATAAAATAGAGCATTAGTATTATCTCTTTTTGCCACTATCTTACCTCTAAGGGGAACCCTTGGACTCTGTGCATACTATTCCTTACTTTGAAATAGTGCATACAGAGCCAACTTCCTACATTGGTGGATCAGCGGTGGGGTACAAGACTTTGCATTTGCTGGACTACTCAGCCAATACCTGATCACACGACAAAGTCCAAAAATTGTCATTAGAACTTGATTTTTTGCAATTTGAAATTTTTCAAAATTCTTAAAAGTCCTGCTAGGGCCTTGTGTTAGTCCCTGTTTAGCATTTCTTTTAGAGTTTAAAAGTTTGGTAAAAGTTTAAATTAGAACCTAGAACTAGTTTTAGATTCTTAAAAAGTATTCCAACTTTTAGAAGCATAATGTCTAGTGCAGAGATGAATGTGGTGGAACTCGACACCACACCTTACCTCCATCTTAAGATGAGGGAGCTAAGGTCACTCTGTACACTAAAGAAAATAGTAATGGGCCCCAGACCTTCCAAACTACAGCTCCAGGAGCTTTTGGCAGAGTTTGAAAGAGCCAACCCCTCTGAGGATGGCAACACAGAGGATGATGATAGTGACTTGGAGGGTGATTCCCCCCTACCAGTCCTATCTAGGGAAGACAGGGCCTCTCAAGCCCTGACTCCACAAATCATAGTCAGAGATGCTGGTTCCCTCACAGGAGGGACCAACCTCTCTGAAATCACTGAGGATAACTCCAGTGAAGAGGACATCCAGTTAGCCAGGATGGCCAAAAGATTGGCTTTGGAAAGACAGATCCTAGCCATAGAAAGGGAAAGACAAGAGATGGGCCTAGGTCCCATCAATGGTGGCAGCAACATAAATAGGGTCAGAGATTCTCCTGACATGTTGAAAATCCCTAAAGGGATTGTAACTAAATATGAAGATGGTGATGACATCACCAAATGGTTCACAGCTTTTGAGAGGGCTTGTGTAACCAGAAAAGTAAGCAAATCTCACTGGGGTGCTCTCCTTTGGGAAATGTTCACTGGAAAGTGTAGGGATCGACTCCTCACACTCTCTGGAAAAGATGCAGAATCATATGACCTCATGAAGGGTACCCTGATTGAGGGCTTGGGATTCTCCACTGAGGAGTATAGAATTAGATTCAGGGGGGCTCAAAAATCCTCGAGCCAGACCTGGGTTGATTTTGTAGACTACTCAGTGAAAACACTGGATGGTTGGGTAACTGGAAATGAAGTGCATGACTATGTTGGGCTTTATAATTTGTTTATGAAAGAACACATTTTAAGTAACTGCTTCAATGAAAAGTTGCATCAGTATCTGGTAGACCTAGGACCAATTTCTCCCCAAGAATTGGGAAAGAAAGCAGACCATTGGGTCAAGACTAGGGTAACCAAAACTTCCACTGGGGGTGACCAAAAGAAAGGGGTTACAAAACCTCCTCAGGAGAAAGTGGGTGACACTAGAAACAAAGAAAAAGAGTCCTCTGTAGGCCCCCAAAAACCAGACCAGGTGGGTGGGCCCCGAGACATAACCCAAAACCAAGGTGGGTACCAGGGTAAGAACTGGGATGCCACTAAGGCATGGTGCCATAACTGTAGACAGACAGGGCACCACACCAAGGACACTTCTTGTCCCAAAAACAAACCCCCTAGCAAAATCCCAGGGGTGACCAGTGTAGCCATTGGGGATGACTCCTCAGATGAGGAGGTCTTCATAGCCTTCAACTGGAAAAAGGGCCCAACAGGTGAGTTGGAGATTCCAGAGGGAAGTAGACACTTCCACCACCTACTGGTGAATGGAATCCCAGCCACTGCCCTGAGAGACACTTGTGCCAGTCACACTATTGTGCATGACAGGCTGGTGTTCTCAAACCAGTACATCCCAGGTGAGATAGCCAGAGTAAGAGTTAGCCCAGACAGGGTCACTGATAGGCCTGTGGCTTTTGTGCCCATAGAAGTGGGTGGGACATTTAGCTGGAGAAGGGTGGTAGTCAGTACAGACCTCCCCCTTGATTGTCTCCTTGGAAATGACTACCCAGAGGTTAGTCAGAGCCCAAGAGAGGCACTGGTCCAGTGCCAGTCCTCTCCCAAGGATTCTGGAGTTCCTGCCTCTGCAGTAAATGCAAGTAGGCCCCAGAAGAAAAAGAAAATAAAACAGTGTAGGAAGGGTGGACAACCTTTAGCCAAGGTTCCAGCAAGCCAAGGAGATTCTGCTCCAGTAGGGGAGAACTCCAAAAGTGGCACTGGTAAAGTCCAACCTGACCCCTAAGAAGTCCTGGCTAGTCAGGCAACTGTTCAGCCTGAGTGGGTGGCTCCTCAGCTAACAGAAGAAAGAGTGGAAGAAGGGTGTTTACTACAAGATGTGGTAACCCCCCACTCTAATACAGCAGACAGGCACCCTGAACCCAAAGAAGCCTGTAACTTAGCCCCTTCCCTTGTAGGTGAAGAGCTAAAGGTGTGGTTCTGGGCACTGACAGCTGTCAGTGGCCTCTGCTGGGTGTTAGCCTTTATGGCTGCACTATCCTTGGCATGGTGGTCAGACCCCATGCCAAATAGCAAGTTAGGCCCCCTGACCCTGTTGGTCATGGTGGGGTTACTCCAGCTCTGGGTAACCTCTTTGGGTAAGCTAGGGGTGACCCTGGCTAAAATAAGATTAGCAGAGGTGGATACCTCTAACCTCAAAATAGAATGGGTGAAGACATTAAAAGCACAGACAAGAGGCAGTTCAGATTAGGTCCTATCACTGTGGAAGTGGGTCAGTTCCCCAGAGGGAATGACCTGGACAGGAGGATGTAAGGCAGAGTAGGCCCTGCAACAAACCAGCCTATTTCCTCTACTCTTCCTCGCCTGACAGACTAGGAAGACTCTCCCAGCTTTGGCTGAGTCTCCTGGCCTGTGGGCTGGGGGGGGCTTGTGTAAAGAAATGGCTCCCTGTTGCAGTTACCCCCCACTTTTTGCCTGATACTGATGCTGACTTGACTGAGAAGTGTGCTGGGACCCTGCTAACCAGGCCCCAGCACCAGTGTTCTTTCACCTAAAATGTACTTTTGATTCCACAATTGGCACACCCTGGCATCCAGGTAAGTCCCTTGTAACTGGTACCCCTGGTACCAAGGGCCCTGATGCCAGGGAAGGTCTCTAAGGGCTGCAGCATATCTTATGCCACCCTGGGGACCCCTCACTCAGCACAGACACACTGCTTGCCAGCTTGTGTGTGCTGATGAGAACAAAACGAGTAAGTCGACATGGCACTCCCCTCAGGGTGCCATGCCAACCTCACACTGCCTATGCAGTATAGATAAGTCACCCCTCTAGTAGGCCTTACAGCCCTAAGGCAGGGTGCACTATACCATAGGTGAGGGCACCAGTGCATGAGCACTCTGCCCCTACAGTGTCTAAGCAAAACCTTAGACACTGTAAGTGCAGGGTAGCCATAAGAGTATATGGTCTGGGAGTCTGTCAAAAACGAACTCCACAGCTCCATAATGGCTACACTGAATACTGGGAAGTTTAGTATCAAACTTCTCAGAACAATAAACCCACACTGATGCCAGTGTTGGATTTATTAAAAAATGCACACAGAGGGCATCTTAGAGATACCCCCTGTATTTTACCCAATTGTTCAGTGCAGGACTGACTGGTCTGTGCCAGCCTGCTGCTGAGAGATGAGTGTCTGACCTCATGCGGTGAGAGCCTTTGTGCTCTCTGAGGACAGAAACAAAGCCTGCTCTGGGTGGAGGTGCTTCACACCTCCCCCCTGCAGGAACTGTAACACCTAGCAGTGAGCTTCAAAGGCTCAAGCTTCGTGTTACAATGCCCCAGGGCACTCCAGCTAGTGGAGATGCCCGCCCCCTGGACACAGCCCCCACTTTTGGCGGCAAGTCCAGGAGAGATAATGAGAAAAACAAGGAGGAGTCACTGGCCAGTCAGGACAGCCCCTAAGGTGTCCTGAGCTGAGGTGACTCTGACTTTTAGAAATCCTCCATCTTGTAGAAGGAGGATTCCCCCAATAGGGATAGGAATGTGACACCCCTCCCCTTGGGAGGAGGCACAAAAAGGGTGTACCCTCCCTCAGGGCTAGTAGCCATTGGCTACTAACCCCCCAGACCTAAACACACCCTTAAATTTAGTATTGAAGGGCTTCCCTGAACCTAAGAATTTAGATTCCTGAAACTACAAGAAGAAGAAGACTGCCGAGCTGAAAAAACCCTGCAGAGGAAGAACAGAAGACACCAACTGCTTTCGCCCCAGTCCTACCGGCCTGTCTCCTGCCTTCCAAAGAACCCTGCTCCAGCGACGCTTTCCAAAGGACCAGCGACCTCTGAATCCTCAGAGGACTGCCCTGCTTCAAGCAAAACAAGGAACTCCCGAGGACAGCGGCCCTGCTCCAAAAGAACTGCAACTTTGTTTCAAGGAGCAGACTTAAAGACCCCTGCAACTCCCCGCAAGAAGCGTGAGACTTGCAACACTGCACCCGGCGACCCCGACTCGACTGGTGGAGAACCAACACCTCAGGGAGGACCCTCCGGCGACTCCGAGACCGTGAGTAACCAAAGTTGTCCCCCCTGAGCCCCCACAGCGACGCCTGCAGAGGGAATCCCGAGGCACCCCCTGACCGCGACTGCCTGTACTCCATTTCCCGACGGCTGGAAAAGACCCTGCACCCGCAGCCCCCAGCACCTAAAGGAACGGAACTCCTGTGCAGGAGTGACCCACAGGAGGCCCTCTCCCTTGCCCAGGTGGTGGCTACCCCGAGGAGCCCCCCCCTTGCCTGCCTGCAACGCTGAAGAGATCCCTTGATCTCTCATTGAAAACCATTGAAAACCCGACGCGTGTTTGCACACTGCACCCGGCCGCCCCCGCGCTGCTGAGGGTGTACTTTTTGTGCTGACTTGTGTCCCCCCCGGTGCCCTACAAAACCCCCCTGGTCTGCCCTCCGAAGACGCGGGTACTTACCTGCTGGCAGACCGGAACCGGGGCACCCCCTTCTCTCCATTGCAGCCTATGCGTTTTGGGCACCTCTTTGACCTCTGCACCTGACCGGCCCTAAGCTGCTGGTGTGGTAACTTTGGGGTTGCTCTGAACCCCCAACGGTGGGCTACCTTGGACCCAAACCTGAGACTTGTAAGTGATTTACTTACCTGACAAAACTAACAAAAACTTACCTCCCCCAGGAACTGTGAAAATTGCACTGTGTCCACTTTTAAAACAGCTTATTGTGTTTTATGTAAAAAGTATACATGCTAATGTAATGATTTAAAGTTCCTAAAGTACTTACCTGCAATACCTTTCAAATGAGATATTACATGTAGAAATTGAACCTGTGGTTCTTAAAATAAACTAAGAAAATATATTTTTTCTATAACAAAACCCATTGGCCTGGATTTGTCTCTGAGTGTGTGTTCCTCATTTATTGCCTGTGTGTATGTACAACAAATGCTTAACACTACTCCTTTGATAAGCCTACTGCTCGACCACACTACCACAAAATAGAGCATTAGTATTATCTCTTTTTGCCACTATCTTACCTCTAAGGGGAACCCTTGGACTCTGTGCATACTATTCCTTACTTTGAAAAAGTGCATACAGAGCCAACTTCCTACAGGTGTCTTGCCCACTGGTTCTGGAGGGGGCAACATGCCCATTGCTCTTTGTCCTGGGGAGTGCAAGGCTACAGTCTCTCAAGTGGGTGTCTTGGCCACTGGTTCTGGACGGGGCAACACGCCCAGTGCTTTGTCCTAGGGAGTGCAAGGCCACAGTCTCTCAAGTGGGTGAATACCCCACTGGTTCTAGAGGAGGGAACATGCCCATTGCTTTGTCCTTGGGAGTGCAAGGCCACAGTCTCTCAAGTGGGTGAATATCCCACTTGTTCTGGAGGGGGCAACATGCCCGTTGATCTTTGTCCTGGGGAGAGCAGGGCCACAGTCTCTCAAGTGGGTGTCTTGCCCACTGATTCTGGAGGGGCCAACATGCCCATTGCTCTTTGTCCTGGGGAGTACAAGGCCACAGTCTCTCAAGTGGGTGAATACCCCACTGGTTCAGGAGGGGACAGCCCACACAGTAGCCCCTGGAGGGTGGACTACAAGGTGTCCGACAGCAGTGATGGCTGAATGCTGGTGGTGGTTGGGGGAGGATCCTGAGCAGCCCCTACACTCACTGATGGCTGCATGGGTGAATGGGCTCTTCCCCTATCTGCCTGGTGGTGTAGACTCCTTCCCCTTCCTCACAGCTGGTGCAGCCTCCTTCCCCTTCTTCCCAGCTGGTGCAGGCTCCTACTTCACAGCTGGTGCAGGCTCCTTCCCCTTCCTCACAGCTGGTGCCAGACTCTTCCCTTCCATCCCAGGTTGTGCTGCCTCCTTCTCCTTCAGTGTTGTTGGTCTGGTATTCCTACCATCACGAGTAGATGGTGCTACCACTGTCCCTGTGGCTGAGGTGCTGGGTCGTGCCCTTGGTATCCTGCCCATAGGTGCAGGACGGGGGAGAGGTACGGAAGAGGTCAATCTGGGAAAATAAATGCTTTTAAGGGAGGAGTTATGGGAGTGGAGGATGAGGGAGTTATCATCAGAGGTATATGTCTGCTGGATTTGGGTGCAGGTGCATGGGCTGTATGCTGTTATGGGATGAATGGCTGTTGGGTGTCTCAGTGCTTGTGTTTGTGTCCTTTAGGAGGGGGGACAGACACGGTGGGAGAGGACACAGGAGACGCGTGCATGGATGTTGTGCAGGTGTCTGCCAGTAAGGTGTGTGTTCTGCTTAGTGTGGTGATGATGCTGGTAGTGGATATTGATGTAGTGCATGCAGGTGTGAGTGTGGATGTAAATGGGTGGGAGGTGCAGGAGGAGGAGGAAGGGGAGACGGTGGAGGCAGTGGATGTTGTTGTGTCTGCAACGGAATGGTGTTTGTGTGAGTGCCTGTGGGATGAAGTGTGGTGCTTGTGTTTGCCTGTGCCACTCTTGTGTGTTGCCTTGTGTGCATGCTTGTCTGCCGTGTGCTTGGTGATGGGTTGGGGTTGAGGAGAATGGGACTGGCAAGTGGAAGTTGGAGGGGGGACGGTAGAAACAGGGACAATGGCTGGCATCAGAGAGGAGGCCAGAGCCTGAATCGATCTCTGTTGGGCCACCAATCTACTGTGAATGCTCTCCAGGAATGCATTGCATTGCTGCATCTGGGATGCCAGCCCCTGGATGGCATTCACAATGGCTTGTTGTCCTACAGAGATGGATCTCAGGAGGTCAATAGCCTCCTCACTCAGGGCAGCAGGGTTGACTGGGGCAGGGCCTGAGGTGCCTGGGGCAAAGGAGATGCCCACCCTCCTGGGTGAGCGGGCACGGGCAATTCGCTGAGGGGCTACAGGGAGGGCGGTGCTGGTACGGGGGTGGCGGCTGTACCTGGAGCTGGGGTGGTCACAGAGGTGTCTGCCACCACCAGGGAGCTCCCATCGGAGGAGGCATCAGAGTCTGTCCCCTCCATTGTCTGGCATGGTGCTACCCTGGCCCTCCGCCCCACTGGTTCCCTCAGCGTCAGTGGACTCTGCCTCCAGGGTCCTGTGGGAGGCAGCTCCCTCTATCGCCGGTGCCTCTGCTCCTCTGCCAGATGATGCTAATGCACATAAGGACAGGATGACAAAACCAGAAACGGGGAAGAGAGACAAAGGATACACTGGGTGAATGACTGCACCAACACCACAGTTGGCGTACCCAGCACTATCACACACAGGATACAGGCCTATGCACTATGCATTGCACTACCAGTGAAATGGCTAGTCACCAAGGCATGAGGAGGGGCACACATCGCCAAATGCAGTACACCTGGGACCCACGCAGCCCTGACTAGAAATGAAAACTAACAAGCTAGGTAAGCAGTATTTTCCAATCAAACCCTTAGGGGGTCATTACAACATTGGCGGTAAAAGCCGCTTACCGACGTGCAGAAGACCGCCAATACACCGCCGCGGAATTCCGCCACAGCTATTATGACTCACAGCACGGAATCCGCCGAAATTCAGACACCCACACAAGTCCACCACACCAAAGGTCAGTGATAAACTGGCGAAAACAAAACCTCCACTGTCACGCCAACAGAAACACGCCCATGTTATCACGACCCACGAATCCACGCGATGGTCTTTCAACGGCAGTATTCCATTGGCGGTACACACCGCCGCGCTCAAAATACACACACATCTCGAAAACACCGCCACATTGGACAATTCGAAATACACACACCTGATACACATACAAACACCACTCCCACACACCCAACACAATATAAAACACACACCCACATCACCCACAAACCCCTACGACCACAATTACAGAGAGAAGGCCAGAGAGAGACTACAGCAATAGACAACCCCACCACACAGAGGCACACAACACCATCACCCATCCAACATCCACGCACAAAACACCCCACACCACCACACATCACCACAGTCATCAACACATACACCACCCCACACATCACCTACACCACCCCATGTCATGCCAAAGACACCCCAAGTTTTCCGAGGAGGAGCTCAGGGTCATGGTGGAGGAAATCCTACGGGTAGAGCCACAGCTATTTGGCTCACAGGTGCAGCACACCTCCATAGCCAGGAAGATGGAGCTATGGCGAAGAATCGTCGACAGGGTCAACGCTGTGGGACAGCATCCAAGAAATCGGGAGGACATCCGGAAGAGGTGGAACGAACTACGGGGAAAGGTGCGTTCAGTGGTCTCCAGGCACAACATTGTAATTCAGCAGACTGGCGGCGGACCCCCACCTCCTCCCCCACAACTAACAACATGGGAGGAGCAGGTCTTGGCCATCATGCATCCTGAGGGCCTCGGAGGAGTCGGTGGAGGAATGGACACTGGTAAGTCAAATCTTAACTATCATATCCCCCACCCTACCTGCATGCTATCACACACCCCCACCCTCACTCCCTCCCCTATCACTCCAACTCAGTAATGTACTAATAACACAAACCACCCATCCCAACACCAAGCCCTGCATGACACAACTAAGCATGGACACCCAGCACTAAAGCATGCTCACTGCACATACCCATAACAACCCCCCAACCATCATCATACAAGCCCCCACACAGGAATGCAATCACTGGGGTACACGCACACCCACCCATTGCACACCATGACACACACACATGCAATAATCATGCTCCTATACCCCTGCAGGACCACTACGTAACGTCACCACACAGGAGGGTCCAGACATCTCCACTCCACCCACAGAAGAGACCCACAGTGACGACAGCAGCTCTGGCCAACTGGATCCAGATGACCAGCCTGGACCATCGTGGGCCTCGGGACAGTCGGTTCCCCTTGCACAGGCACAGTCCAACACTGACCTTCCACCCTCTGGTAACACCAGCACAGCACCCACCCAGCAGGCCCATACCTCAGTTCCCAGGACACGTCAATCAGCGGTGTGTCCACCACTACAGGGAACCCAGGGTAACCCACCACCCCAACAAGAACAGGGACCTGGGGGCAGTGGTAGTGGGCACACGGTCCAGGGGACGGAGGCACAGGAACATAGGGGAACTGGGAGGGCTGCTGTGCGACAGGGGGCGGACAGGCCAAGGGAACCCACTCTCCTCGAGGCCCTCTCCTCCATCATGGGAGCATACCACCACTCCCAGGAGACGATGGCTACGGTCCTGGCCAAGTTTCAGGAGAACCAGCACCTGCAGGACCAACAGTATTTGGGGTTCATGGAGGAGCTCAGAACCATCAGCTCCGCCCTGGGCACCATCGTAGGGGTGCTGAAGGACATACAAAAGACCATGAGGGACACCGTGGCACTCCAAGGGGCCCCTGACACTAGCATGGACGATGAACTGCCCACCACCTCCGCCGGCGCTAGTGGACAGGACGCCCGCCACAGGACCACCACACCAGCACCCCACCCCCTGCAGATGGAGAACCACCTGCAAGTGGTCCCTGAGATCCAGGAACAGGACAGAGCAAGATGGCAAGACCCCCGCCAGGAAATGAAACCACCCTGATTGTCCTCCCACTGTCTCACTTTGTTACCCTGTCCAGAGTGGAACTGCCCCAGCTCCACTTCCTATATCCATATGGGCAGTGCACCTGTGAGACTAATAGACTGGACTCTGCCATGGACATTCCTCCACCATCATCCATCACCATTTTGCCACCCCCTCCAATAATTAGCACTTCAATAAACACCCTTGAACCACAAAACAATCTGGAGTCAGTCTGTGATTTTGAAAATGTGTATTAGCAATGACAGTGACAAAATGCGTTTTCAAATGTAATGCCAACATACCTATATCACACATCAAAAGTCCATGAAGGATGCAAGCAGATGACACACGTTGGTAACCACACCTGTGAAACCGTAATGGAAATGTACAACTCAGTTACCAAATACTGCTACTAATTGACAGACAGGATAGAGGTAGAAGTGTGAAAGTGAATGTGATAGTAAAAAAAAATTTTCTCACCTGTGTGTCACTGGAAATATTGCTGTATGACTGACTCCCTGTTGTCTATGTCTTCTTCCTCGGCTTCCTCCTCATCACTGTCCACAGGCTCCACAGGATCCACAGCTGCCACAACACCGTCATCTGGACCATCCTCCTGCAGAAAAGGCACCTGGCGTCGCAAAGCAAGATTGTGAAGCATCGAGCAGGCGATGATGATCTGGCACACCTTTCTTGGTGAGTAGAATAGGGAACCACCTGTCATATGGAAGCACCTGAACCTGGCCTTCAGGAGGCCGAAGGTCCGTTCGATCATCCTCCTAGTCCGCCCATGGGCCTCATTGTAGCGTTCCTCTGCCAAGGTCCTGGGATTCCTCACTGGGGTCAATAGCCAGGACAGGTTGGGGTAACCAGAGTCCCCTAATAGCCACACACAGTGCCTCTGGAGTTGACCCATCACATACGGGATGCTGCTATTCCACAGGATGTAGGCGTCATGCACAGAGCCAGGGAACATAGCATTCATCTGGGAGATGTACTGGTCTGCCAAACATACCATTTGTACATTCATCGAATGATAACTCTTCCGGTTCCTGTACACCTGTTCACTCCTGCGTGGGGGGACCAGAGCTACATGGGTGCCATCAATAGCACCTATGATGTTGGGGATATGTCCCAGGGCATAGAAGTCACCTTTCACTGTAGCCAAATCCTCCACCTGAGGGAAAACGATGTAGCTCCTTACGTGTTTCAGCAGGGCAGACAACACTCTGGACAACACGTTGGAAAACATAGGCTGGGACATCCCTGATGCCATGGCCACTGTTGTCTGAAATGACCTACTTGCAAGGAAATGGAGCACTGATAGCACCTGCACTTCAGGGGGTATTCCTGTGGGATGGCGGATTGGTGAGATCAGGTCTGGCTCCAACTGGGTACACAGTTCCTGGATTGTGGCACGGTCAAACCTGTAGGTGATGATCAAATGTCGCTCCTCCATTGTTAACGGGTCCACCAGCGGTCGGTACACCGGAGGATTCCACCATCTCCTCAAATGTCCCAGCTGACGGTGCCTAAGAAGGACAACAGCGACCACAGAGTCAACAAATTCCCAGGTATGTACCCACAGCTACACAGAACACGACACCAAATACAAAACTCTTCCTGTATGTGTGTTGAGTGTAGGCCTAGGTATGTGTGACGCAGTAGTAAATGAAGCCATGTGGGCCCCTGAAATGGAGGCTGCCTGACCTCTAAAGTGGGACAATGGGATGTGAGTTATCTGCGCTGGCGTTGTACACCGTCGCGGTAGGCGGTCGTAGACCGCGGCGCAATGCTGCATTGGTTAACATTGGGCCCCATGGGTCCCAGGAGCCAATGATGAAGTGCGCCAGCGGTGATGATACGCACCGCCGCGGACGTCTCTGCCGCGGACGTGACCGCCATTTTCTATCTGTTCAATCACTCGATACCTGATCTTCGACAGGAGAGGACCTACACTGCAAATGCTGCTGTGACCTCGGTCTGGAAGAGACAATGGCTGCTGCGTCTGGGGAAAGGGCCCCTGCCTTCACTGCTCAGGAGTTGGAGAAGCTAGTTGACGGGGTCCTCCCCCAGTACACGCTACTCTACGGTCCTCCAGACCAACGGGTAAGTACACAGGGAGCACGTTGTATGGGCTATGCTGGGTGGAGAGGGCTGGATGTCAGTAGCAAGGGGGCAGAGTTCAGCGACCATGAAGGACTGTGAATGCATGTGCCACATGGCAAGGGTAGGGATGGGGGCCACTCACTTCCACGGTGCAGTTGTTAATGACTTCTCTTCTTCCCCTGTACATGTCATGTAGGTCAGCGCCCACCAGAAGAAGGACATTTGGCGTGCCATCGCCAAGGACGTCCGGACCCTGGGGGTCCACCAGAGACGGGCACCCACTGCCGTAAAAGATGGGAGGACATTTGCCGCTGGAGCAAGAAGACGGCGGAGGCTCAGCTGGGGATGGCCTCCCAACGTGGGAGGGGTGCCCATCTCACCATGACCCCCCTGATGTTCCGGATCCTGGCGTTGGCCTACCCTGAGTTGGATGGGCGCTTGAGGGCATCACAGCAGACACAAGGGGGTGAGTACACTATCATTCAGCGGACTTTGCGTGCAGTGAAGGTGTCTGGGTGGGGGAGGAGGGCTGTGGGTTTCCCTAGGCCAGGGGGAGTTACGTAGGCTAGGCCCCTCCGGAATGCAGGCCATGTGGCACTCCACCCCACCTCTGTAGAGTGCCAAGTACAGGTATACATGCCCCTGTGTCATCTATGTGTGCAGATGTCCACCATAGCCATGTAGGCCAGATCCCAGGAATTGCATCTGTAGAGGCCAAGAGCACGGCGTAGTGCAGGGGGCTGCTGTGTCTGTATTGTCCGCCAACGGTAGCGGTAAGCCATGCACTCAACCTGTCTTTCTTCTGTCGTCTCCCCCATTTTTGTGCTCTCCCGGTTCTTTTGTGCATCAGCATCATCAGGCGGAGGTACAGTCTCAACGGAGCACAAGGGAGCTGCATCCCAAATGGCCATGGAGGGCCACACCACAGACTCTGAATACACCAGTGGGACAGAGGGCGAGGGGAGCTTCACGTCGGTCACTGGATCACCAAACAGCGACACGGACTCGTCCGCCGATGGGCGCTCCCTCGTGGTGGCGGCACCATCTGTGCCCCCCACTTCTACAGGTACAGCCGCCACCCCACCTACCAGCACCGCCCTCCCAGCAGCCCCTCAGCCTTCGCTCCATGCCCGCTCACCCAGGAGGGTGGGCATCACCTTCGCCCCAGGCACCTCAGGCCCTGCCCCAGTCACCCCTGCTGTCCTCAGTGAGGAGGCCATTGACCTCCTCAGGTCACTCACTGTTGGGCAGTCTACCATTGTGAATGCCATCCAGGGTGTAGAAAGGGAGTTGCAACACAGTAATGCATACCTGGAGGGCATTCATTCTGGTCAGGCTGCACTTCATCGAACCCTGCAATCTCTGGCCTCAGCACTGATGGCAGCCATTGTCCCTGTGTCTAGCCTCCCCCTCCAACTTCCTCCACCCAGACCCAATCCCCTGTACCCCAGCCCATCCCAAGCACACCATCAGACAAGCATGCACACACCCCAACACACAAAAGTAGCTCAGGCAAACATAAGCACCACACAACCCACAGGCACTCACACAAGCATCACCCACATACAGACACAGCAACATCCACTGCCTCCACTGTGTCCCCCTCCTCGTCGTCTCCCTCCTCCCTCCCAGTGTCGTCTACACTCTCACCTGCATGCACTACATCTACAGGCACTAGGACTCGCACCAGAACACCCAGCACCACACCCCGCTCACCTGCACTCACCACCCCCACTACCATTTACACGTCCCCTGTGTCCACTCCCAGTGTGTCTGTGACGCCCCCTCCCAAAGTACACAAACGCGGGCACCCACACACCCAACATCCATCCACCTCATGACAGCCTCCAGTACCTGCACCTGCACCCAAATCACCTAACGTTACACCTCCTACAACCACCTCCTCTTCCTCCACTCCCAGACCCCCTCCAGCTACCCATCCCAGTGTTCGTCAGAAACTCTTCCTCAGCGACATTGACCTCTTTCCCACCACCCCCACCCCTCCAATTAATAGGTCCCGTAGTAGCACCTCAGCCAAAAAAAGTCCGGTACCAGTGGTGCGTGTTAAAGGTGTGTGGAGTGCACCGGCCACCAGGGCAGCCAGTGTGACACGGAGCCAAAGCACTGCCAGTCCACCCCCTGTAAAGCACCTTAAGATGGAAAGTGGCCGACGGGAGAGGGTGAAGACTCCTACCGGCAAAACAGCTCACAAGGGTCCCGGGGGGAGTGCCGAGTCAGCTGTGACTCCTCCCAAGATGGAGAAGGGGCAGAAGAAGTCTCCAAAGTCTGGGAAGAGCAGCACAGAGGAGAAGGCCGCCATCGTCCCCGCCGACTGGGACGCCACCGCCAGCAGTATCGTCACTGGTCCGGAGACCACTGCCAGAGTCAGTGCCCTGGAGGGCACCAGTATCGTCACTGGTCAGGAGACCACCGCCAGAGTCAGTGACCTGGAGGGCCCGGCAGCCACAGCCCCACTGGGCACTGAGGGACCGTAATGCCACACACCGCTGCACAGGCCAGAGACAGCAAAGGCAAGCACCGCTGAACAGGGCAAAGACCACCATGGTGAAGACCGCTGAACAGGGAAAAGCACCGCTGAACAGGGCAAAGACCGCCATGATGAAGACCGCTGAACAGGGCAAAGACCGCCATGGTGAAGACCGCTGAGCAGGGCAAAGCACCACTGAACAGGGCAAAGACCGCCATGGTGAAGACCGCTGAACAGGGCAAAGACCGACATGGCAAAGCACCGCTGAACAGGCCAAAGACCGCCATGGCAAAGCACCGCTGAACAGGCAAAAGACCGACATAGTGAAGACCGCTGAACAGGGCAAAGACCGCCATGGTGAAGACCTCTGAACAGGGTAAAGACCGACATGGCAAAGCACTGCTGAACAGGCCAATGACCGCCATGGCAAAGCACTGCTGAACAGGCCAAAGACCGACATGGTGAAGACCGCTGAACAGGGCAAAGCCTGCCATGGTGAAGACTGCTGAACAGGGCAAAGCACCGCTGAACAGGGCAAAGACCGGCATGGTGAAGACTGCTGAACAGGGCAAAGCACAACTGAACAGGGCAAAGACTGCCATGGTGAAGACCGCTGAACAGGGCAAAGACTAACATGGCAAAGCACCGCTGAACAGGCCAAAGACCGCCATGGCAAAGCACCGCTGAACAGGCCAAAGACCGACATGGTGAAGACCGCTGAACAGGGCAAAGACCGCCATGGTGAAGACCGCTGAACAGGGCAAAGCACCGCTGAACAGGGCAAAGCACCGCCAAATCAAGCATCGTTAGCCCATGTGCAGCTGGGACAGTGATGGAACTGGGACCGTCACGGGGAGCGTGATGCACTCTGGGCACCAGTCCCCCTCCAGAACCAGTGGAGACCTGCATCCACTCTGTCTGTCCTTCACAGGATGAAGCACTCTGGGCACCAGTCCCCCTCCAGAACCAGTGGAGACCTGCATCCACTTGAGAGACTGTGGCTTTGCACTCCCCAGGATGTAACAGTGGGCAACCCACCCACTGTAGAGACTTGAGAGACTGTGGCTTTGCACTCCCCAGGATTGAACAGTGGGCAAATCACCCACTGTAGAGACTTGAGAGACTGTGGCTTTGCACTCCCCAGGATGTAACAGTGGGCAACCCACCCACTGTAGAGACTTGAGAGACTGTGGCTTTGCACTCCCCAGGATACATCAATGGGCATGGAACCCCGTCATGGATCTGGCGTGGTGCTGTAATCCGGCTGAGATGCCCCCCCTTCCCTTCCCCCTGAGGTGCCTGTTGTATTTCTATCTGATGCCCCTGCAACGTTCTCTCCGTTTGTGGACAGGTATCTAGTGTGGGCCTCGCCCATGCATTTTGGGCCCAGTGGTCCACGGACATTGAAATGTGCATACCTGCACTACTAATCGTGATGTATATATTTGGAAAGTGTATATATATCTGTATATAGTAGGTTACTCTATTTTGACATATTACAATGTTTGAACTGATTTCCTTTTGTCTTTGCATTCTTCCGGGGGGGTTGTGGGTTGTTACTGTGCTGTTTGGAAATGCATTGGTGTGTGTTGTAGGGGTGAGGGTCGGGTTGGGGGTGGGGGTGTTGCGTGTGTGTGTCCCTGACTTTTGCCTCCCCCCTCCCCTATCTCGTAGGTGCAGTACTCACCGTTGTCTTCGGCGCCTACGTTGCTAGTGATCGTAGAGGAGCAGGAAGACAAGCGCAGGGAGTATTTGTAGTTCGGGCTCCATGGTAGCCTCCTTCCTTGTGGAGTGTGTTCAGGTGAGCGTTTTCCCATTGCAAAAGCTGTTTCCGCCGTGTTTTTATCCACGGTGAATCCGCCCCGGATAAGGTGGCGGATTGGCGGGTTGTGATACTGTGGGCGGTACATTGTCTCCCGCCTGTCTGTTGGCAGTGACCGCCGCGCTGCTTGTCTGTACTGCCGTGGCAGTCGGAGTGTTAAAGTGGCTGTCTATGTTGGCGGTTTCTGCCACAGTCATAATTCCCTTTTTTTGTCCACCGGCCTGTTTGCGGTATTATCGCTGCTTTAACACCGTCCGCCAGGGTTGTAATGACCACCTTAGACTCCAGAGGACCTACACTGCTATATCTGGCATGGCCTAGAGGCAACCATTGATACACAACCACCACCCGGATACCACCCCACCAGCTGTAGGTTGTAGTGAAAGCCACTGTACTCACCCACTTGTGGCTACTGTGATGCCCTCAAGTGCCCATCCAGCTCAGGGTAGGCAACCGCCAGTATGTGGGCCATCAGGGGGGTCATGGTCCGACAGGCACCCCTTCCTCGTTGGGAGGACATCCCCAGCTGGGCCTCCGCAGTCTTTTGTGCCCAGCGTCTTAGGTCCTCCCACTGTTTCCGACAGTGGGTGCTCCGTCTGACATAGACCCCCGGGGTCCACACCTCCTTGGCGATGGCATGCCATACTCCTTTCCTTTGATGGGCGCTGACCTACAGAGGCAATACAGACAGGAGAACGCCATTAGACAAACAGTCCAGCCTGTCACACAAATGGCCGACCATACCAGTTTGCGTCACCATTGGCACACACATAGCCCAGCGCACAACATGTACACCACCAAGAGGACATCCACCCAGCCCCTTACACAATGCCTTCACACACATCTCCATCCATTCATGCCACATGCATCGTGCCCACAGTGTACTCACCTGTTGGTCTGGAGGCCCACACAGCAGTCCGTAATGGGGTAGGACCCCATGCACCAGTCGCTGCAACTCCCCCAAAATGAAGACTGAGGCCCTTTCCCCGGTCACACGGGCCATGGTAGGTTCCAGACACAGGTCACATCAGCACATGGAGTGAAGGTCCTCTCCTATGGAAGGTCGAGAAACAAGTGAGGAATTTGAAATAAAATGGCGGTCATGTCTGTGGCAGTGCATACCATCAATGCCTGAGTAGATCTTCATTGGCCACTGTACCCTATAGGGCCCAATATAAACCAATGAGGAATTGCACAGCGGTTCTCGACCGCCTACCACCATGGTGCCCAACTTTGGTGGCATTACCTCACTTCCACCTGTCCCTCCACACGGGACAGGCAGTCGCCATTTCAGGGGGGGTGAACAGGCCTATCGATTATTCCTGCGTCACGGGATATATAGGCACATGCTTTTAAATTACACTGTCCCAAAACATGATTGCACGACGTGGACTGCTGTTGTGGTATAGTTGTTCAAAATGTGACAGCCTACTCACTCTTGTGTTCCTTAGATACCTACCGCTGTGGATGAAGACGAGATGGAGACTTACCCCCGTGTACAGACCCCTGTGTGCCCAGTTGGAACCTGACCTGATCTCAGCTATCCATCTTCCCACTGGGATCCCCCCTCTTGTGAAAGTTCTATCTGTGCTCCATTTCCTGGCAACTAGTTCTTTCCAAGTGACAGTGGGCTTGGCAGCAGGAATGTCACAGCCAATGTACTTAATAGTGTCGGAAAGAGTCTTGTCTGCCTGATAAAACACATGTGCAGCTACATTGCTTTCCCCCAGGTGGAGGATTTGGCAACTGTGAAAGCAGGGTTTTATGCAATGGGACATATCCCCAATATAATTGTGGTGGTTGACGGAACACATATTGCATTTGCCCCCCCGTCAAAATGAACATGTGTTCAGGAATCGTTAAGAGTTTCCACTCCATGAATGTGCAGATGGTATGCCTGGCGGACCACTACATCTTTCACATCAATGCTAAGTATCCTGGGTCAGTACATGTTGCCTTCCTTTTTGCTAAGGAATAGCAGCATCCCAAATGTGATGTCCCAACTACAGAGGCACATGGTATGGCTAATAGGTGAGTCTTGGTTCCCACCCAGTATATGTTGGTGTATCCCTATGCTGTGGGCCTTATAGGATAGTGTGTGGCTAAATGATGTCCCTCAAAATTTGCAGGTGACTCTGGTTACCCAAATCTATCATGGCTGCTGACCCCTGTGAGGAATGCCAGGACAAGGGCAGAAGAATGTTATAATGAGGCACATGGGCGAACCAGAAGTATCATTTAGAGGACCTTTGGCCTCCTGAAGGCCAGGTTCAGGTGCCTCCATCTGACAGGTGGATCCCTGTGCTACTCACCCAAGAAGGTGTGCCAGGTAGTAGTGGCAGGCTGCTTGTTGCACAACCTGGCCCTCAGATGCCATGTACCTTTTCTGCAGGAGGATGAGACTGGAGATGCCCCTGTGGCAGCAGTGGACACTGAGGTCAGTGAGGATGAGGAGGCAAAGGATGAGGATGTGGACAACAGAACACTGGTGATATGTCAGTACTTCCAATGACACACAGGTGAGACAGTGCTTGTAAGGAAAGGCCTCCTTGGCATGGTTACCCCCTGACTTTTTGCCTTTGCTGATGCTATGTTTTGAATTGAAAGTGTGCTGAGGCCTGCTAACCAGGCCCCAGCACCAGTGTTCTTTCCCTAACCTGTACTTTTGATTCCACAATTGGCACACCCTTGCATCCAGGTAAGTCCCTTGTAACTGGTACCCCTGGTAGCAAGGGCCCTGATGCCAGGGAAGGTCTCTAAGGGCTGCAGCATATCTTATGCCACCCTGGGGACCCCTCACTCAGCACAGACACACTGCTTGCCAGCTTGTGTGTGCTGGTGAGAACAAAACGAGTAAGTCGAAATGGCACTCCCCTCAGGGTGCCATGCCAACCTCACACTGCCTATGCAGTATAGATATGTCACCCCTCTAGTAGGCCTTACAGCCCTAAGGCAGGGTGCACTATACCATAGGTGAGGGCACCAGTGCATGAGCACTGTGCCCCTACAGTGTCTAAGCCAAACCTTAGACATTGTAAGTGCAGGGTAGCCATAAGAGTATATGGTCTGGGAGTCTGTCAAACACGGACTCCACAGCACCATAATGGCTACACTGAAAACTGGGAAGTTTGGTATCAAACTTCTCAGCACAATAAATGCACACTGATGCCAGTGTACATTTTATTGTAAAATACACCCCAGAGGGCACCTTAGAGGTGCCCCCTGAAACTTAATCCAACTACCCGTGTAGGCTGACTGGTTCTAGCAGCCTGCCACACTCGAGACATGTTGCTGGCCACATGGGGAGAGTGCCTTTGTCACTCTGTGGCCTGTAACAAAGCCTGCACTGGGTGGAGATGCTAACACCTCCCCCAGGCAGGAGCTGTAACACCTGGCGGTGAGCCTCAAAGGCTTACCCCCTTTGTTCCAGCACCGCAGGGCACTCCAGCTAGTGGAGATGCCTGCCCCCTCCGGCCACGGCCCCACTTTTGGCGGCAAGGCCGGAGGAGATAATGAGAATAACAAGGAGGAGTCACTGGCCAGTCAGGACAGCCCCTAAGGTGTCCTGAGCTGAAGTGACTCTAACTTTTAGAAATCCTCCATCTTGCAGATGGAGGATTCCCCCAATAGGGATAGGAATGTGCCCCCCTCCCCTTGGGAGGAGGCACAAAGAGGGTATACCCACCCTCAGGGCTAGTAGCCATTGGCTACTAACCCCCCAGACCTAAACACGCACTTAAATTTAGTATTTAAGGGCTCCCCTGAACCTAAGAATTTAGATTCCCGCAACTTACAGAAGAAGAGGACTGCTGAGCTGAAAACCCCTGCAGAAGAAGAAAGAAGACACCAACTGCTTTGGCCCCAGTCCTACCGGCCTGTCTCCTGCCTTCCAAAGAAACCTGCTCCAGCGACGCTTTCTCCAGGACCAGTGACCTCTGAATCCTCAGAGGACTGACCTGCTTCCAAGAGACCAAGAAACTCCTGAGAACAGCGGCCCTGTTCAACAAAGACTGCAATTTTGTATCCAGAGGAGCAGATTTAAAGACCCCTGCAATCCCCGCAAGAAGCGTGAGACTTGCAACACTGCACCCGGCGACCCCGACTCGACTGGTGGAGAACCAACACCTCAGGGAGGACCCTCCGGCGACTCCGAGACTGTGAGTAACCAAAGTTGTCCCCCCTGACCCCCCACAGCGACGCCTGCAGAGGGAATCCCGAGGCTCCCCATGACCGCGACTGCCTGACTCTAAAATCCCGACGGCTGGAAAAGACCCTGCACCCGCAGCCCCCAGCACCTGAAGGATCGGAACTTCAGTGCAGGAGTGACCCCCAGGAGGCCCTCTCCCTTGCCCAGGTGGTGGCTACCCCGAGGAGCACCCCCCTTGCCTGCCTGCACCGCTGAAGAGACCCCTTGGTCTCCCATTGAAATCCATTGGAAACCCGACGTGTGTTTGCACACTGCACCCGGCCGCCCCAGTGCCGCTGAGGGTGTACTTTTTGTGTGAGCTTGTGTCCCCCCCGGTGCCCTACAAAACCCCCCTCGTCTGCCCTCAGAAGACGCGGGTACTTACCTGCTGGCAGACTGGAGCCGGTGCACCCCCTTCTCTCCATTGAAGCCTATGTGTTTTGGGCACCGCTTTGAACTCTGCACCTGACCGGCCCTGAGCTGCTGGTGTGGTGACTTTGGGGTTGCTCTGAACCCCTAACGGTGGGCTACCTTGGACCCCAATTTGAACCCCGTAGGTGGTTTACTTACCTGCAAGAACTAACATTACTTTACCTCCCCCAGGAACTGTGAAAATTGCAGTGTCCACTTTTAAAACAGCTTATTGTGTTTTATGTAAAAAGTATATATGCTATTGTGATTATTCAAAGTTCCTAGAGTACTTACCTGCAATACCTTTCAAATGAGATATTACATGTAGAATTTGAACCTGTGGTTCTTAAAATAAACTAAGAAAATATATTTTTCTATAACAAAACCTATTGGCCTGGAATTGTCTCTGAGTGTGTGTTCCTCATTTATTGCCTGTGTGTATGTACAACAAATGCTTAACACTACTCCTTTGATAAGCCTACTGCTCGACCACACTACCACAAAATAGAGCATTAGTATTATCTCTTTTTGCCCCTATCTTACCTCTAAGGGGAACCCTTGGACTCTGTGCATACTATTCCTTACTTTGAAATAGTGCATACAGAGCCAACTTCCTACAGTGCTACTTCACATTTCTATGGCTATTGGTGTATTCTGTGTGGCATTGGCATGTTGGCATCCCCCACTTCTTTCCCCTACTTACTGTTGTAACCTATGGATATTCATTTTATAGATGTTGATGATATTACAACAATGTCCTGATGTGATCATAATAGCCAGCAACAGGTCATTAATTCTATGCTCAAACTATGTAGAATTAATTTGCAATCATTGTAGTTGTTTCAATCAATACAAATTTTCAATACATGAAATACTAGTAGTAGAGCTCTATCCAAGGGTGTTTATTGTTGTGCTAAAATACAGGGGAAAGGGCAATGAAATGGGGTGATAATGGAGGAAGGTCAAAGGTATTGTTCCAGTCTGTTTGTTGCACAGGTGCAGTGTCCATGGGGACATAGGAAGGGGATCAATGGCAATTCAAGGTGGACAAGGTGACAGAGTGGGACACAAAGGGGACAATCAGGAGAGTCTCATTTCCTGGCAATGCTCTTGGCAAGTGTCTCTGGCTTCTGTCTGGTTCGCAGGGAGCGCTTGCGGGGTGGTTCACCTTCTGCAGGGGGAGGGGTGCTGGTGGCCTGTGGGTCCTGTGGAGGGCCTCCTGGCCACTAGCGGCAGTGGAAGTTGGGGGCTGTTCAGATTACTGGCTAGTGGTAGGGGCCCACTGGTGTGCTGTTGCCTCCCTCATGATTTTGCCATGTCTGCCAGCAACCCTGCTATGGAGATCAGGGTGGAGTTGATGACCTGTAAGTCCTCCCTGATCCCGATACTGTCTCTCCTGCAGCCCCTTGTTCTCCTGCACATTGTCTAGGATCTGGCCCATCGTGTCCTGGGAATTTTGGTAGGCTCCCAGGATCTCGGAGAGTGCCTCCTGGAGAGTCAATTCCCTGGTCCTGTCCTCTCCTGGCACACAGCAGTCCTCCCAGTGCCCCTGGTGGCATTTGCCTCTGTCCTCTTAACGGTGTGCCCACTGCCACTGACCCCAGGTTGCTGATTGTCTTGTGGGCAAGGTGTGGCAAGGGTCCCTGTATGGGTGGGCACACTGCTGATTAACGTGTCCTGGGGACAGAGGCGTGGGTATGCTGGGAGGGTGCTGTGGTGTTGGTTCCTGATGGGGGATGCTCTGTGGTGGTCTGTGATTGGGCTTGGGTGACCGGCTGTCCAGTGGTCCCTGTTGGGCCAGGTAGGTTGTCCAGATCTAGAACACCAGAGTTACTGTCATCACTGGAGGCCTCTTGTGTTGGGGGACTGGATAGTGTTGGCACCTCCTCTCCAGTGACATTAGCTGTGGTACCTGTGGTGATGTAAATTATGTATTATGCTTCAAGTGTATGACATTTGTACTTCTGTAGCTTCCCCTCTATGGTTGTTGTTACACTGCCAGCTTTTGCCTGTGTATGTTGGTGTATTTTGGGATTGTTAGTTTCCCTATGCTATGCATGCTTTAGTGATGAGTGTCCATGCAGGGCTGGGAGGGGTGTCCATGCATTGGTACAGCATGCAGGGCTTGGCATTGGGATTTGTGGATGTGTTGGTGGAGCGTGTGGGATGTGGTGGAGTGATGGGAGTGAGGGTGAGGGTGTATGATGGCACGTAGGTATTGGGGCTGATAATTGTTAAGAGTTGACCTACCAGTGACCAGTCGTCTGCCAACATTGGCGCGTCCCTCAGGATGCAGTATTGCCAGTACCTGCTCCTCCCATGCTGTGAGTTGTGGGGGAGGAGGTTGGGGTCCACCGCCAGTCCTCTGTATGGTGAGCTGGTGTCTTGCTGCTATGGAACGTACCTTCCCCCGTTGGTCGTTCTACCTCTTCCTGATATCGTCCCTTGTTCTTGGGTGCTGTTCCACGGCATTGACCCTGTCCACGATTCTCCGCCATAGCTCCATCTTCCTTGCTATAGATATCTGCTGTACCTGTGCTCCAAAGAGTTGTGGCTCTACCCTGACAATTTCCTCCACCATGACCCTTATCTCCTCCTCAGTGAAACGGGGGTGCCTTTGTGGTGCCATGGGTGTTGTGTGATATGTGTTGGCTAGTGTGTGTTGGGTAATGTGGTGGGGTGTGTGATGTGGAGTGCGTGAGGGGTGATGTGTGTGTCTAGTTGTCTCTGTGCTCTCCTTCTCAGTCTCCTGGTGGCAATTGTTGTATGTAAGGGGTTGTGGGTAATGTGGGTGGGTGTTTTATAGTAGTGTGGGTGTGTGGGTGTGGTGTGTGTATGGTTGTCAGTTGTGTGTTTTTGGTATTGGCCAATGTAGTGTTGTTTTGTATGTGGGTGTCCATTCTGAGCGTGGTGGTGTGTACGCCGTGGTGATTTGTGGGTCATAATGTGATGGTAGTTGTTCTGCTGGCGTAACGGTCTGTCTGTCTGCAGCAAAGTTTTATCACTAAATTTATCATAAAAGATATTATCTGAAATAATAGTAATGGGAGCCTCCAAGTCCACCATTACATTCATGCAAATATTCCCAATGTGAGCTAAACACCAAGGGGGGTTTACATAAGTAGTAGTGCCTTCCACTGTACTAACAGTTAAAACAACTTTAGATAAGTCCTGTAATTGCTGTTCAGAAGTGATCTTCACCAAACTAACTTTAATATTGCCTCTATTGTTCCTACAGACAGAATGAAAATGACCAATTTTATTGCATTTATTACATCTCTTGTGAATTGCTGGACAATTGTCATTATTGGCTAAATGAGACAGTGAACAACATGTATAACATGCACTCACAACATTCTTTTGTATTGTGTTAGGATTTTTTTTTATTTTATTGAGACTGCTGAAATATTACTAGAGTTATTGCTCAAATCAATATTTGGCACACTTTGTACAGAACTTGAAGACTCTGAGGCAATGATATTACTTGAAATAATGACCCTCTCAATTCCCTTAGATATTTCAATCACTTCCGAAAGAGTGGGATCTCTAGAACTTAGTAATCTTTCTTGAATCTTTTCAGATGCACAAATGAAAACAAATTGGTCACGAATATATGTATCCAGTGAATTTCCAAAATTACAAACT
This sequence comes from Pleurodeles waltl, assembly GCF_031143425.1. Taxonomy (NCBI): domain Eukaryota; kingdom Metazoa; phylum Chordata; class Amphibia; order Caudata; family Salamandridae; genus Pleurodeles; species Pleurodeles waltl. The sequence continues at coordinate 365,362,690 of NC_090447.1, forward strand.
GCTGCTAGATTCCTCAATGCAGAGATATACTCCTTCAACTGTCTCATCCATATATTTTTTGCGTCTGAAAAAAATTAAACTTTTCCAGTAGTACGCTGGGCTGTTCTGAAAACGTATTAGATAATCTAGCTACAGCTTTCGTGTAAACATTCCAGGAACCTTCAAAGTCCATTGGAGCACTTGCTGCACGTAAGTTCTCAAACATTTGTTGCCCGTCATGACCCAGATGACTTTGAAATATTGCCAATTTACTTTGTGGTTCAAACTTTGTGGCATTAATTGCAACTAAATAGTTTTCAAAACTGTGTAGCCAATGTTCCATATAACTTGTGGTTTACCAGGTTTTGTTAAAAAAAGGTGTCAATTGTGCAAATTATGATGAGTTGCTAGCCATAGTGCAATGGAAGACAACACTGGATAAAATTAAATAAATTAAACAAATGAAAGAATAGAATGAATAAAGAACAACAACAAAATAACAAGGGTCTGCCACTGTTTCAAAAACTGCAAAGAATAGTGCAAAAATGTTTTCTTTGGTAGGTGGCTTAAAGGTGTGCCTGTCACTGCATTACAGTACTTCTTGAATGGAGTCAAATAAATATTGAGAAATGTACCTTCCACATGTGAACGTTATCTGTTAAATACAATACATGCATCACCTCCTGCGGCACCTATGACGAATGAGGCCTTTGTTGCTATGGTTTCCATGAAACGCTGAGCTCTTGGCAATGGCATACAAATTACAGGCTAACGATGAAACACTGATACTTTGGAATCAGCATGCAAATCAGAGTGATCGCTCCAATGTGATCCCCCACTCGCTGCCGCATAAACAGCAGTAAAATTAAATAAACATAAGGATCCTTTGCGCGGCTGCGTGAAATAAAAAATTTTAAAGCTTACGCGTTAAGAATTTTCAATTCTATTAAGGACACGGAGGCGAGGATTATACTTCTCTTTCTAGCTTTATTTTCCACAGCAGCCAATGAGAGAAGAACAATATAAAACTACAAATCCCATAAGACCAAGTATACCAAATGATCATAGAGAACATACTATAAAACATCAAGAGGCCATAACAATTCCTCTTTCTTTGCGATAATACAGTCAGTAAAAGTCACTAAAAACAACTTGATCTAATCGAACAACAATCCAAATCCAACGTAGAATCTCCGGCACTGGGTAGATGTAACCATTCTGCTCTGAACCTCCTTAGAGCGAAGAATTTCAACTCTGATCCCCTCCTAAGAGGAAAAACAAATAAAACTAATAATAGTATGTGTTATAGAAACATTGTATACACTATTACAAGCATTCATAAAATTACAGGGTGGGTAAACATTGAGACAACAAATGAAAAGAGTACTTAACTCGTAAGCAGAAGTCTTATTGTCTTGGGAGGGATAATCCTCGCCTCCGTGTCCTTAATAGAATTGAAAATTCTTAACGCGTAAGCTTGACATTTTTTTATTCTATGTCAGGACCGGAGGCTCAGATTATGCTCGTTCAAAGCTGATCCACCACAATCGACGCAATGTCCACAATGGGTTTATGATAGAAGGTCTTAAACGTAGATTCAGACGACCAGTCTGCCGCCCTCATAATATCCTCCAACCTCATGCCTAAGCTAAAGGATTTTGAAGCCATAGCTCCCCGAACTGAATGAGCTCCGAACATGGAGACATCAATCCCCGCTTCAGAAAGAAGCCACCTGATCCATCTGGCTAGAGTAGCGGACGACACCGGTTTAAAGGGTTTTTGAATAGCAATCAGCAACTGACCTGCCCGGTCTGCACGAAATTTCTCTGTAGCCACTTCATAGGCTTTCAAACATTGCACCACGCACAATTTGGGGTTATGCGGGAAAGCCGGATACGAAGCTGAACTGGTACCCGTCTTTGTCCGCTTGGAGATAGAAAACATGACTCCCGAAGGAGAAAAAGTCCTGCCTTGCAAATCGAGGGAACGAACATCCGAAACTCTTTTGCATGAGATAAGACATAACAAGAGGGTGAGTTTGGCCGAGAGTTGCTTACGAGAAAGCAATTCGTTATCTGGCCAAGAGGAAATGAATGTAAGAACCACATTAACGTCCCACAAAGAAGTATACCTGGGAAGCGGAGGATTCGACATTCGAATGCCCCTCATGAGTTTGCAGACAATATTGTGCTCGCCAATCGGTTTGCCTTGAACAGGGGAATGACCGGCGGAAATGGCAGATCTATAATTATTGATAGACCTGAAAGCTAGGCCTGAAGCCGCCAGAGAAGCCAAGAAATTGACGACTAAACTGACATCCGCACTAAAGGGATCGGAACTCCGTTCCGCACACCAATGACTCCATCGTTTCCAAGCCGAAGCATATCGCTTGAGGGTCCCGGGGGACCAGGCTTGGCGGATGAATTTAGCAGCTTGTTCTGAAATGCCTGGCAAGAACCAATGACGCCTGAGATTTTCCAAGCTACCAGCCGAAGCTTGCCTTGTGCTATCAACGGATGTGGAGACCCCAGAGGGTCCCGGAGAAGGTCCTGAAGAGGAGGAATTAGGAGAGGGAAATCGCACAGGAGATCGAGCGCCAAAGGAAACCATGCCTGAGCCCTCCAAAGAGGAGTGATCAGCACAATCTCTATTCCCAGCCGGCGCACCTGGGCAAGAACTCGAGGAATCATGCTGAACGGAGGGAACGCATATGCTCGATGGGAAGACCAGTCCTGGAGAAAGGCGTCGGTGGCCATCGCTTCCGGATCTGGTCTCCAACTGAAGAATAGAGGAAGCTGACGATTCAATCTCGAGGCAAAGAGATCTATCGACAGAGGGCCCCATCTGAGGTTGAGAGAGGCAAACACTTTGGGGAGCAGCATCCAGTCGCTGGAATCCCGGAGAATTTTGGAATTCCAATCGGCCACCGTTTTGCGAGTTCCGGGAAGGTACTCCGCAATCACCGATATCCGATGCTGAAGGCAATACTGCCAGAAATCCTTGGCGATGCGTGCTAAGGTCGGAGATCTGGTACCCCCCAGCTTGTTTACATACCTGACCGCAGATATGTTGTCCATCCTCAGAAGAATGCAACAATCCACTTTCAGAGGGGACACACTGCGTATTGCAAAGGAACCGGCCTGAAGCTCCAGACAGTTGATGTGGAGGTGGAGTTCCTCCTCCGACCAACGGCCCCCGGTGGTCACTTCTCCGCATCGGGCTCCCCAACCCCATCTGCTGGCATCTGATTCCAGAATGACATCTGGGGCAGAGCCGAAGATGGCTCGACCATTCCATGCCTCCATGTGCTCTAACCACCAGGTTATCTCTGAGTGAGCCTCCGGATTCAGGGGAACCAGATCTGTGTAAGACAAGCCCTTCTGAAGATGAGAGATCTTGAGCCGTTGAAGGGCTCTGTAATGAAGGGGACCCGGGAAAATAGCCTGGATCGACGATGATAAAAGACCCACCATCCTGGCTAAGCTCCTCAAGGACACCATCTGTCTGGACAGAAGCAGGCGCAACTCCTTCTTGATATTGCGCACTTTCTGTGGAGGAAGGAATAACTGAGCTGACACCGAGTCTATCCTGAACCCGAGAAACTCGATCTGTTGGGAAGGATGGAGACAAGATTTGGGTTGATTGATTATGAAACCCAGATCCTGGAGTAACTGAATGGTCCAAGATAAGTGGACCTGCAGGCGAAGGGGATCCTGCGCCATAATTATCAGGTCGTCGAGGTATACTATCAAGCGCACACCTCTTGCCCGAAGGGATTCCACTACAGGCCTCATAACCTTGGTGAAGCACCACGGAGCGGAGGAAAGCCCGAAGGGAAGAACCTGAAACTCGAAACACTGGTCCTGCCACAGAAACTGAAGGAAACGCCGATGAGGAGGAAAAATAGGAATACTTAGGTAAGCGTCCTTTAAATCTAGACGCACTAACCAATCCGCTTCCTGCAGGATGTCCCTGAGAAGATGGATCCCTTCCATCTTGAAGTGTCTGTAAACTAACCAGGCGTTGAAGTCCTTGAGGTTCAGGACTAAACGCGAACCTCCCCCTTTCTTGTCTACCAAGAAGATGGGACTCAAGAAACCCCTGGGATGGGGAACAGCTCTGCAAATAGCCCCTTTTTTTGAGGAGAGCTTGAACCTCGGAGTCTATGATGCCGATATCTTGATGGGAAAAACGGGGAAGGGGAGGGGGGGTGTCTTGAACAGGGGTCTGGTAAAATTCCAAACGAAACCCTTGCACGGTTTGCAAAAGCCACGGGTCTCTGGACAACTTTTGCCATTCTGTTAAGCAAGATTGAACCCTGCCCCCAAGAACCACCTCTGACGGTTGTATTAGCCTCACCTGAAGTGGCGTGATCCTGAGCGTCTCCCTGTTGGGCTCTGGAGAAAGACTTGCGGAAGCGACCTCTACCTCCGCGGGGACGCGTGGGGTAGAAAGTAGAGCTTGTTTGTTGCTCCCTGTAGAAACCACGCCCTCTGGAGAGGGCCTCGCGACGAGGGCCTTGATAGAAGGATCGGCCAGACGAACGCCCCCGCAGGCGCCCGGCCCTCCGAAAAAGAGCCTCTTTAAACACCTTTTTTAACGACAACTGCGCTTTGTCCATGGTGTTGAAAGTTGCCGCAAATTTGGCCTGATCTTTGATGAAAGGGGCCCCAAACAGAAGCCCCTGGGCCACCGGACCCGCCTCTGAGGATGCGAGTTCCGTAAGTTGAGGGTCAATCCGCATGAGGATGGATCGCCTCCTCTCTGTGGACAAAGCCACATTGGCATTACCCAAGTGGCAGATGGCCCGTTGAGCCCATCCAACTAGAATGTCCGGATCAATCGGGGACTGTGACTCCTTGGCCACATAAGCCATCTCCAAAATTTTGGCTAAAGGGCCCGAGAGGTCGAGAAGCTTGTCCTGACAAGCGCGCCAAGCTCGGTCAAGCCCCTTCTTTGGGTCTTTCGCCCATTTTTTCAAAAAGGTGACCATTGTAGGGTCCACCTCCGGCGTATCCGTAACCCTTCCCTCCAGATCAGGGCGAGGGCATTCCGACCGAAGCCGGGACCTTACCTCCTTGTCGAAACGGGCCCTGATATGTTTCTGGAGATATTCAGCCACCTCGGGCGGAGGGACCCAGCTCGAAGAGCGAGGATGGACTATCTCCTCTGGGCTGAAAGTCAGCACTTTAGGCGCTTTGGAAGGAGGTGCGCTGGAAGACTCCGACTTTTTGCGTTTACCCGCGCTAGACTCAGGGCCAAGATCCTGCTCAGAGTCAGATCCTGAAGAATTTGCAGGAGACCGGTCGGAATCCGAACTGACAGCTTCTTGAGCCTGGGAAAAACTATACCCATGGTCTTCATGAATGGACGATGCCAATTTCTTGAAAATCTCAGAATGAGGCCAAGATTTTGCTTTCGCCTTACCCTTAGAGGTAGAAGGTTGGTCTGAAAGGGCCTCCTCAGATGACGCAATAGGGGGCAACCAGCCCTTCTGGCGCGCAAACTTCTCAAAATGTACTGAGAGGGGCCCCAAAGCCCTCTCCAAAGCATTATTTATGGACATCTGGACCGTATTGCCCAAAGCGCCAGCCAGCGTCTCATCAAACAAAGGAAACTGGTCCCCAAAATATTCTTCCTCTTCATACTCATATGAATGAGCCATCTTTACACTGCCACGCCGAGAACGTGGATTCAGGAAAAATTCAAACACGTAACACACGTGAAATAGGGGTAGCCAAAGACTACAGTAAGGGGGAGTGTGCACCCCAGCAGGCTGAAAGCAGTAGAGAAGTCTTTCAAAACTGCTGAAATTTGATTTGTTTGAGTGTGGAGGGAGCCAGCCTGCAGCACTCTAGGCAGCGCCTAATTTAATTTTACAGCCCTGGTCCGAGGATCGCAGGGCGTCAGGGAGTAAATAAATGGTGCTCCGGCAGGGCAAGGCGGCAATAACAGGTAAGAAAAAGCAAGCGCCGGAGAGGTCCGAGGAAATCAGCCCGATCGCGTCTTTCCGTTGCACTGACAGCGCGTCCAAAGAGGACGGTCGTCAAGGCAACGAGAAAAAACGCGGGCGCCTGAGGAAAATCGCGCGCAACGGGTAGAGAGCGCGCTAAGCGCCTGCCCTCACCAGCGCCTCACCGGAGCCCCCAAAAGTCGGACGAGCCGACACTCCCGCTCCCGCTCCACTGTAGCAATCCAATAAGCGGCGCGCGCTGAAATCAGAAATACAATCAGTAAAATCAGAAATAAATCACACGAGCAAGAACACCAAAAGAGTACTTAGCTGACTGCGGAAGCAGCAAAGAAAGAGGAATTGTTATGGCCTCTTGATGTTTTATAGTATGTTCTCTATGATCATTTGGTATACTTGGTCTTATGGGATTTGTAGTTTTATATTGTTCTTCTCTCATTGGCTGCTGTGGAAAATAAAGCTAGAAAGAGAAGCATAATCTGAGCCTCCGGTCCTGACATAGAATTGAAATAGATGTGCCTCACCTGATTTGTGAATAAACTTACAAAAGCAGGTAACAGAAATCAACGTACAGTAACTCTACCTTTAGTGACAGAGCCAGAGACATTTGTGAAAAGGACTGAAACTATAAGCGTACACAACAAAGACGTCAACAGGATACAAAAGATCCGGAACTCCAGGATCTCTCAACGTGAAGCCGCAAAGCCCGGAAGATGGAGGTGAGCTCGACGATCCTCCAATATCCAAGGTAATAATTTGTAAACCACCAAGGGAATATCCCACACTCAACGCCAAATGATGAAGTGGTAAATCCTTCCCAATAAAGATGCAAGTGGAGCAGGAACTTTAAATGTGGTTTATTCGTCCAAAGCAGTAATAAGCTCACGAACGACCTCTGACACCTATCAGCTGTTCAACGATGATAGAAACCATTGAATCACCGAGCGGCATCAGAAGCCTGAACGTGGAACACACAACACAAATAAACAATCTATAATTCTACATCATGAGGCAAACATCTTGTGGAACTGAAAACAAAAACTACAGTATCAACATACATACAATACCTGCGCAAGATGGTGTCAGACAAGTGGGGAGCACGTTGCGTTCAAGTTATGCACCCACTCTCATCTGGAGCACCCCACCTTAAGCTTCACTGATGTACCGCCGCATGACATACAATCTCCCTCAGCAAGGCCTTCAACAATGCTCTTTTATGCAATATTCAATGCTACACGCTCAAGCACTCGGACACTCAGTTCAACTGGGAGTTCTTTAAAGTCAAACTCCATAACATAAATCCCAGTACCTTAAAAACTTGAAATGCCCATGCCAGGATCCGCCTCTAAATTTTCCATGGTCCAACTTACCTCCGTCACCATGACCCAGGTTCCAGGAGCTCAGCATTAACACTCTTCACAATGTCCAAGAAGGTAGTGCACCAGGACCACCCAGGTTGTGTCTTCCTTCACCAACGCTCTTCTCCAAGTTGTCACCAAAATGTTGTGGTGAAGATATAGAGTACACCTGACACCAGTAATCTTTGAATAAAGATTTATAGGAGAACACAGCCTGGTATGAGTCCTTTCCAAAATGCCAGGAGCAACCGACAATATCGGAACCCCGTTCGCCTCACAATCTTCAATAACACATGCAAATGCAATACAACTTACATCATAACATATGGCTACTGGAAGTACTCAGTCAACCAGAAAGCCTGGTCGAGTGAAGTTATTGAAGCATGTCTGGTGCAGGGTCAGATTGGGAAAGCAGGTAGTAAGGCATTGGGTGATGGGCTGGTGTCTCAGTGCCCTCAATGTGATGTGTTTTTTTCTTCCCCTTCCCACAGAGAACACTGGATGGGAAAGTAAAGCAGTCTCCCTGGGGGGCCAAGTGGTATTTTGACCATTGGGCCATCAGCAGCTGTGCCCTTTCCTTAACCAACTCCCCTGCCATGCCAACCCAAGAGGCAATGTTGGGCTGGGGAGGGGGCGAGTAAGGGAAGGGCCCTTGGTGGGGGGGGCAGGTGTTGAAATGGCTGTTGAGCCATTGCCATCTTTTCACCAGTGTCTTTACTCCAAATGTTTCCCCTGCCACATTCAGACCTTGATGGGGGTGGGAGGGTGTGTAAATAGTCTGCATAGAAAGAGGCATTAAGGCCAGAGCTGCCAAGCAGATGGAGAATCAGATTTGAGTCTAGGCATGGGCTCAACATACTGTGATTCTGGGCTGATTACTTCATCTTTCAGGCACTAAAATGAAAACGAATCGGATCTTGTGTATTGTAACTGGTGCTCCTGAATAATGCTCCAATGCCATTGGGCCAAATTCACACTATACAGAACTGTAAAAAAAACAACAGCAACAAGAAAAGAAAAAATCTGTTCATGTTTAATGATTCTGTACATGCCGGAGCAAGATACTTAAAAACGATTCTTTATATAGAAAACGTCCGTATTTTTAAAACAGCTTTTCTGTCATTGTTTAGTTTCACTATCAGCAGAGCAATTGGAATTGAATTATGTGCGATAGTATGGCACATTTTGTGATAGTATTACTCCATTAGGTTGACATGTTTAAACTTGTTAACACTGCCTGGGTATTAGTTGCACCTGATTAGTACCCATTTAACACCTAAATATAGCACTAAACAACAGAAAGGTAACAAGGCTACCTTTGCAAAGATCTTTCTACTGCACAGCAACAAGGGTTGCTGTGCTTTTATTAACTTCTGAACTGTTTGAGCTAGAAACAAAAATGTTTTTGTTAAAATCTGCAGGTTAAGCAGCAGGTGGTTGATTATGTGGCAAATGTGGCAAGTCTACACTTTTGCATAAATAGTTACCCTATCAGTCACGTATCATTAAGGCAACTTCAGAAAACATTTTAAAAATGCTTTCCTTATGTTTACCGTTCAATGCACATACTGATAAAAGGATAAAAGACTGGATCTTAGGTGGTTTTGTTCATTTTTTGTACCAGCCAGGACATGAAAAATGTCCCATTTTTCAGAGAGGGACAAATGAAGAGTTCCATTGAAGACTGTGTAAAAGTTTAATTTAATTCCCCTTACTGACTTACTGTCTTTGTTTTCTATGTTGTGGAGGCACTTTAGACATTCTATGCCCCTTATTGGATACACAATTCTGCTTCTATGTTCTTAGTGTGCTTTTTGTTATTCAGGTAGGAGCTCCGGTTGTGCTAAGATAAATATTTTGTTGTATTCATATGTTCCAGTGACTTTATCCTCATCCTGCAATAGGGATCTTCTTGGGTGATGTCTGTGGCTTTTCTTTCCATCCCCACTAGAAAGGAACATTAAAAGCTGTGTCTCACCTCCATAGTGCCACACTCCTCACTCACTTTGCTGCCTGCATGAGTGGGAAAACACCTGGCCTGTAGGTTTCTGCCTTGTGGCTCTGACTACACCCATTTCTCAGTCAGCCAGTAAGGCTCAATTTACGGATAAAAGTGGGAGTGAGAAATCATAGTTTTTATTCCCACCTCCCGATTACCATGCCCATGTTTGCCTGGCGAAGGACATAAAATCACCTGGCCAGCAGCTTGCATCAGACAACTTCAAGCTGAACTTTACAGCACCTGCCACTAGTAGGATCTTACCCAGAAGTCACAGTGGGAGGACAAAGCGGAGGGCTGACCAGCCCAGCTCTGAGGTGCACAGAAGGCCTGCTTCAACAGAATTCTGCCTCAGCTTACTTCTTCACCTCTTTAGGCCTCAACTTTTTCATGCCTTTCCCAGGAGAAAGGAACCCATGTTTAGGCCTTCAGTGGCCCAGTCTAACTCCTGAGGCTGGGGCAGAAGGCAGGCCTGACCTTCCTTTTCTGAACTACAAAGTGTTCACCTATACTTTTCTGTGCTATTACTCTTAACTTTGTATGTAAACAGTAAACTTGCTCTCTTCATTCTTAGTTGTTGCAGGTTCTGTTCCATAAAGCCCCTTCATTGTAAATTGGTTAGAGAAGAACTCATAAGAGTTGGGTGAGATTTTAATGATCAAAGTCTAGCACAAAGTTGGCTGGGAATGGATGTCATTCCACCTTGGTCAAGATGTTTAGTCTTCAAGTGTGTAAATAAATGTATTATTGTTTTCAGCTCCAGTCATGGAGGGGTCCCAGAGAATAGTTTGCTAAATTCGGGTTAAAGCCAGAGTTGTGAGGGCACTGAATTGTATTAATTTTTGGGCACTTTAGAAGCTGTTTCCCATAGGTGACTTGTAGACATGTTTCTCTTGCTGTCTTATTGCAAGTTTGATTCTCAGAGGCCACCCAAGTGGATCATAGTGGAGCTAGCACAGTCAAGTCTTAAAACAAAATGTACTTTGAGTGTTTTGCAAAAATGAAAATGTATTTCTCTACTGTTTGTCATTAGAGGCTCTATTCTCCAAGGAAGAATTTTAGAGTTGCACTTCCTTCGGTTTTTATCATTACAAGTACTGTTCCCAGTGAGTCCGGCCTAACCCTTCTCCCTTAAATTGGTACTAGCTTTCTGATTTATTTGATGACCAGAGTCAAGGACTCAGTTGGTTGGGAGATGCCATCATACTACATTGTGCATGGCATTAAGACTGCACATAAGTATTCCTGTGATTGTGGACAGACTCGTTTTTTTTAAAACTCTTCCCCCAAATAAACTGTGAATGATATGTAGTCAAATGTATTTATGTCAGGCCTGATACCTCTTTGCAGGAGTGAAATGGACAGGATGTAATTTCCTACTTCCCTGTAAACCAAACAGACTCCAGAGAAGTCACACCTGACCCGCCAGGATGAAGGGACAGATCTTGACCAAGGCCAGCACCAAATTTCTACCTTGCGATGTAGGTCGTCTTTTTCAGTTTATAAAAACATAAAGAACAAACCTTAGAACTTAGAACATATACATTGTGATTCTTTTTCAATTTATGTAACCCACTTCAGGTTACCTAGCGTTCCTTCTCCCTTTTAGGTCCTGGTTTCCTGTAGGCTGGACTTCGCTATATGTCTAGAAGCCAGAACTCAAGACCATTAACTCAATAGTTAAATTTAACATATTATGTATACATATATAACGTTAATCTCTAACACCAACCTAAATATATAGGCTCTGTGAACCTAGTTAGAGAAATAACATCAGTCCTTTTGATAGTGAATCGAAGTTCAAATAAGGTTCATATGCTTAAGTCCCCTTTCGTCTCCTCAAATATAATATACATAATAAAACATTGCCATTGTCGTGAATCACTCTTCATTAATCAATGTCATGTGCAAGTAATAATGACCTTAATATGTCTCTGTTCGCTTAACAAACGTGTACTGAAAATTTAATATATGTATTTATTGTCCTCTTGTAGACAATAACAGAAGATAATTAACTTCACAAGTCCTTTCAACAAGACTCCATAAGATAACTTTTTTTAATACTTTGAAATGTATAAAAAATGTAAATGTTACCAGATTGTGTGGATTGCCCCTTAAACAATGTCTTTTTTTTGTCTTTTGTAGGAATTCTGTGGATATAGAGATGCAGGAGCAAGAGAACCGACGCCTCTGATGCCAAGGAGGGACCTGCCGCAATTCTAGGTGAGGACGCAAAGCACTTCGGAAGCAGTACACGGAAGCCGGAGGACTACGCCAACACAGGCATCCAACAAACATGTGAGTATGGGAGAGGGTGTGAACTCAGACAATGAGCAGTCGTCATGGTGCAGAACGAAGCCTTAAAGGCTATGCACTCCACTCTTAAAGGGGCCACTCACCCGGACACGTTATGTAGTATGTTGCCATGTATTTAATTCAGGAATTTGGTGATCCTCTCAACTTCCACCATCTTCTGGCACTGCGTAATCACTTTCTAAAAGTTTAATTGGGCCAGTCACAGCTCACCAGCCGCTCCACGCTCCTCCTGCCTGCTGCATTCCTGAGCCTCATTGCGACAGCTCTGCCTGCATTCCCGAATGTGATTGTGACAGCTCTGACGCATTGCTGGGCCTAATTGCATCTGCTGATACCCATGCCGATACCTCCTCCTGCCACTGCCGCCCCTTCCCTCCTGCCTCCTACTTCAGCCCCTCCCACATCCCAGGACATATAATGGAGGCGGCAACATGGCTGAACAGCAGATGGGCACAGCAGACACGTCACAATACGCCAAAGGCAAGCCTGTCTGCACCCATCTGTTCCTGGACAGCGCCCAGCACCAGGTCCCCTGGTCCTTCCACCCTCCACCGCTACACTACCAAGAAGATCCAGGCCCTGAACATCGGACCTCCATGAACAGCCTCCCCACACTCAACCAAAGGACCTTTCACCTGCTTACACTGCCATTTCTCATGCAATGCAGGCCCACCTGCGCACACTAATGCCCACAATGCACCCACACAGAAGACTACAAACAACCAAGCACCATTCTAGTGCATCCTGCTAAATGCACACTCCTTATGCAAACACACCACTGAAATCTGGGATACCATCACTACCCATGACCCGGACATCACCTTAATCACCGAAACATGGTTAACACCCTACTCAAACCGCAACATCACCACTACCATCCCTAACGGCTACAAGATGATACACTGAGAACGCACCAACAAACATGGCGGGGGCTTTGCCATCATCTTCAAAGAAACCATCCAATGCACCATAACCGACGACAACCCGACGCCCCTCATGGAGCATCTCAACTACCAACTCCAGACTGATGTCAAAACCACGAGGAGAGGCATCCTTGAGTACAAACCCTTGGGACCATGCCCGGCCTTCTGTGACACCATTGCCAACCTCATCCCACCTTCGCCATCAACTCCTCCACTAAGTTCTACTCGGCGATCCCAATTTCCACCTTAATGACACCAACTCCACTTCCCTCCTAGAGAATCTCAGCAACATCGGCCTCACCTAACTGGTGATCCATGCCAAAGCCGGACTCACACTGGACGCCATCTTCACTTCTAGAGACAGAATCAATTTCACCCATGTGACTGAACTCACCTGGGCCGACCACGTCATGGTCCACTTTACCATCTCAAATTGTCAGCACACCACCTCAGTAACCCCCCACTGAAGCTGGGGCAAGGTAACAGAGACCCAATGGGCACAGACCCTAGGCATCACACAACCCAAGCCCTCGGCAGACCTCAACATCAACCAGGCCATCCAAAATTTCACCACCTGGATCACCAAATCCGCTGACAGAGTCGCCCCGCTAAAACCAGCTAAACTCTACAACACCTCCAAGCCAGGGAGATGGTACATGACAGAGCTCAGAAAATCCAAACGCGACTGCCACTGACTCAAGAAACAACGGCGCGTGATCAAGGACTTCTCCAACAGATTTGCATACAAGGAAGCCCTCAACAACTACCATCACCACATCAAGGCAGCAAAAATAGCAGCAATCACTGCCTGCATCGACACCGCAGCCAACCACACAAAAGAACTATTCAAAATAATCAAGAAATTTTCTAACCTGATAACCACAGAGACCATCATCAACCGATTCCAGGAACTCTGCAACACTCTCTCAGACTACTGCCACAGCAAGATCACCAACATATACAACAATTTTGACCCCCAACCCTCCACCTCCAGCCTAGACATCTCTCAAGCAGTGAACACAAGCCACAAGATAACCTCCTGGTCCCTGATTACCACACAGACCACCACCGCCATCATGTCATCCATCCACTTCAAGGCACCCACCGATCCCTGCCCACTGGCTTTTCAACTTTGGAGCCATCACTATAAGCATGGAACTAACCCACATGGTCAACACCTCCATCTCCACGGCAGCCTTCCAGGACAAATGGAAGGACCCAGATGTCAGACCCCTCCTAAAGAAACCCTCCACTGACCCCAGTGACCTCAAAAACTACAGCCCGATCTCCCTGCTTCCCTTCCAAAGTACTCTAAAAAGCCATCAACCAACAGCTAACTCAAACAAAACCACCTTCTCGACACCTCACAATCAAGATTCTAGGCCAACCACAGCACTGAGACTGCACTGATGACCGCCAAAGTTGACATCAGGACCCTCCTCGGCCAAGGAGCGTTGGCAGCTGTGATCCTTCTGGACCTCTCCACAGCATTTGAAACTGTCTTCCACACACTCTCAAAAAACACAAAGAGAGAGTTAAGGGAGTGATGCTATCCCACACAAACTCCCAAAAGAAATCTATATATCCATTAACCACTGAAGGTGTGGGATAGTTGGGGTTGAGCCTTTTTTCCCCCTCGTTTTAACTTTACCAACATGCACCTCCATTAAAGTTTAATCAGTTGAATTAGGTGACATGTATGGTAATTTTATTCTAACCCTATCTGGATCCCTGATATTTATCCAGTAAGATTAATTTCAGCACTCTCTCTTGTTCTTTTAACAAAGAGGTTGAGTCCGCCCAAGTAGTATCATCTCACTTGGGTGGGGCTAGGTGGTCAAATGATGAAGCAAGACACTATTATGTGTGTGAGACCACCTTGTCCGTAAAGGAACTTCCCCCCTTATTTAACACAGCCACCCCTTTTAGAGACACTCTTCACACATTTCTCTCCTTCTATCACAAAACCCTACCTACCCGGTACTGATAATTGAGGGAACACTGGTCTAATTCCACACACTCTCAACAGACTCCACAACATAGGCATTCAACAAAACGCTCTTAAATTTGTTGCCTCTTTCCTCTCAGGCCGCATGCAGACCATCCGCCTCACCCCCTCACTTTTACACCCAAGAATATCACCTGCAGTTTACCCCAAGGATTCTCCCTTCCTCTGTTCTAAATCTACATGACCCCCCTCGCAGACATTGTCAGATCCTACAGACTAAATAAAGTCTCCTATGCCGACAACATTCAACTAATCCTCTCACTCACTGAAGACCCCCACAAAGGCAACTTCTGTAAAGCCATGACCAACAAAGCAACATGAATGAAAAACAGCTGCCTCAAACTAAACACCGACTAAACGGAAGTCCTGATCTTTAAGAAGAACACCTCTGTATTGGACCACAGCTGGTGACCAGCAGAACTCAGACCAACAGCCTGTCCATCAGACCACGCACAAAACTTCGGCTTCATCCTCGACTGCCAACTATACATGAATCGACAAGTGAACTCAGTTGCCTCCTCCTGCTTCTACATCCTCCGTATGCTCCACCAAATCTTCAAATGGATCCCTACCAACACCAGAAAGACAGTCATGCATGCCCTAATCACCAGCCGCCTCAACTATGGCAACATTCTTTATGCGGTTTGTCCTCCCAGCTACTTAAAAGGCTCCAGACTCTACAGAACATGACAGCCAGACTCATCCTCAACCTCCTCAAGTGCTCAAGAATCACTCCACACCTCAGGAACCTCCACTGGCTCCCCATCCTGAAGAGATGCCAAATCAAAATACTCACACTCACATACAAGGCTCTCCACAACCTAGGGCCGTCCCACATCAACCACTGACTTTGCTTCTACGTCCCAGCAAAACAACTACACTCCACCTTGCTAAACCTCACACACACACACCCTGCAGCTGCAGAGGAGGCCACTCCTTCTCCTACACAGCAGCCAAGTCCTGGAACAGCCTGCCCCTCTACCTCCCAACAGCTCCCTCCCTGGCAGACTTCAGAAGGAGACTAAAGACGTGGCTTTTCGACTGAAACATGGCACTCTGAGAGCCCAGGTACCCTAAGGGGTGATAGTGCTACGCTTTACAAATGCTTTGATTGATGGATTCAGTTAGAGTTGCTAGCCTCATCAAGATCACATGTTGCTTTTGTATGTGTCTGGACAATGGGTGTCAGTCCTATTTATAGCCTGGTATAATTGCCGAGATAATTATATTTGTCCACTTCTCCTCCAACATGCTTACAATGCATGCAGATTTCTTGCATATAAAGCCTGAACAAGTCAGAAACATAGCCCGACCCCCTGTCCCATCCCAAACTTCACCCCTTGTTCATAAGTCCAGTTGGCGAGTACCTGCACTTATGTTTTTTTTCATTTAAAGCACTGGCTATTATTGTAAAGCCCCACTTGGTATGCCTGATTGGATGAAACCTCTGATGGCAATTGTAGAATGGTCAGCCAATAGAGAAAGGAGTGCCTAGCATGGAAATTCATGTGAAGTAATTACAATAAACCTATTTCACAGGAAGGAACTACTATGTACCTATTTTCTATTCAAATGAGGACAGCAAAGTGACTTTTAATAGACTGCCTGTGAGTGAAAGCACCCATGATAAACTGCTTGCTGCCTTTAGTCCTCCAAACAAACAAGTGTGGTCTCCTTTATTGGGATGAGGGTGGGCGTCAGCTTCAAAGGTACAACCGCTACGCTTCTCAGGAAAGAAAGTGTTGTGAACTGCAAGAGTCAGGCTACAGACAAACACTGCCCAGGCTCCCCCACCCAAACCCCCCTTTCTGAAAAACCTCTTTATTGGGATCTGCCGGGCGTCCCAGTGTCTGTCTCCACTGAGTTGTGCTGCTGCACCCTTGTCGTCGAAACTGTGGACACTTGGCAAAACTAAAAAGAAACTGAGCACTGGGTGCGTGCAGGCTATGTCCTGTTCTGCCTCCTGTCGTGTGTCGGGACGGGGAGCCAGGAGCGAGCGTTTGGAGACAGGACAGGACTGAGAAGCAACATAGAGAAAGAAAGAAAACAGACAGGCGCTCGGAGAATCTGTGTAAACATCGCCAGCGGGCGCCAGCTTTCCCAGAGCTGATAGCAGAAAAAACCTTTCAATAAATTTAGAAAAACAAGTAATGAAAAACGCTCCTCAGTGGGCGTTTTGGGAACGGCGAGTCAGCACCACCTTGAATGGGAGAATGGGAAACAGCCCCGTCATCCTGTTATCGAAAGAGTAGAAGCCACTTCCGACAGGGAACGCTCTGCCTCACACAAAGTATTTGGAATCAGCGAAAGAAAAGTTAATTATAAAAGCTGTAAAGACTGATGTTTTAGTTCTGACAAAACGTAGAACCTGTGCGCGCTGTTGTTTGTTTTGTAGCGCTGAAAATACCAGAGTCCGGATTACATAAACTGCCCTTATGATGATTGTTTAGAGAGAGGCGTTAGTTAACATATTACATATAAGCGCGCACGACTGAGTCGATGTGTTTTTTGTCCACTACTCTCCAAAGAAGAGTGCTCTCAAACAGCCGTGACCAGCGTGAAAAGAAATAGAGCGGGGGCGTGATATCCCTGTAAAAACTTTATAACTAAGGCAAATGCAACCACAGAGTTTTCTCTCTGACCGTATGTTGTTGATATATGACTGTGGTATGTAACTGTTTTATTTCAGACCATGTGAAACAGTTACCAGTTAACTGTATACGTAGTTGGAATTATCCCACAAGAAGACAGAACGAAAGATTAAAATGTTAAAGGAACGTCTGTGTGGCATTAGCGCGTTCCTGTCACCGGGAGTCGCTGTCCTGTCAGATTTCCTGCAGTGAAGACTGGTGTCACATATTCCGGCTGGAGAGCATGACTGGAAGCCACCGCCAAGGCACGTTTATTCCGCTGCGTAAGAACCACGCATCCCTAGGCTGTTGCATTATTTATCCAGGATCCTTGAGCTGCCACTAAAGGCGTGCGGGTGGACAGACATAAGTGCCCCCACCCCTCTTTCCAAGCTGCTGTGTGCGCACATCTAAAGCAAAGCTGGGAGGGTTCCAGAAGGAAAACACTGCGCAGTGTGCCGGGTCTCCGTCTCCGCCTCCTCTGTGCATGGGTTTATGGGGAGGGGTGGGCACTGAACAGAGCGGCTTGGTGCGACTTCGTGCGTAAACAACTCAAAAACACCTGCTCTAGCTGACGTCTTTCTTTCTGAGCCTCCTTATGATTTTATAGACCGGCGATAACCCTGGGCCCAGCGCTCTGGGGAGGCCAGATTATGGTAATTTGGCAAATAAATATATAAACACATATATATAAATAAATATATACACATTCAAATGGGTTTCAGTGGAAAGAGGAGGGGGTGGCGTAGCTATCAATGGCGCAGTAAATGTCGCAGTCGGTTCCAAGGGTATTTATTTGGGGGCCACTGTAGCCAAACTGTGGCTGTTTTTTTTTTGTTGCTATCTCATCGTTGGAAGGCGGGGACGGGGGTATTTTCCTAGCTTGGACCAGGGGGCGTATCTTTCTTGCTGCGCCACTGCTAAAAGAAACCGCGATTCTTATTTGGCAGAACAAGGAATATGTGTGTGCCAACCAACAAGATGGAGGAACTATGTCTTCAGGGACACTTGTGGGTCAGAAATTAGGAACCCACCCCGTCCGATAAGAATGCTTCAAAGGTCACCTTTTGGACATATTACACGGACAGCTGTCAGTGCCACCCCTCTCCCAGCTGGCGTTTTGCTCTTGGGAATTCCTCGTGTTATTTGGGGGATGGGTGAACGCATCACAGTCCATTGCACTGCAGATGCCAGCCCCGAGCGCCTGGCACTTCACCGCACGCCAGACCGCATTAAACGTGGCGATCCTTGGCATTATTGGTGACACTGGCGAAAAACGATATTGCCTTTGTATCGTAGCAAGAAGGGGGGGCGGGGATTTAACGCTGCTCCAACCGACATCCTTTGCGCGGCCTCCAGACGCATTCCTCCAGCTGAGTTTCAGAGCTTGTGTTTTGAACTGTAAGAGGCGGCGAGTGATTTTTTGCCCGCCTTCTTGTATCGGGGCTTCGGGAAGTAGGAGCAGGCGCCCCTCACCGCTACCTTCTCTTGGAGGAAACATTATTCCGTGTGTGCTCAGTTGTTCTTTGAACAGTTTGTTCCTTTTCCATCGAACAGGAAATAAGTTGATTTCTTTAGTAGCGGCTGCACTGACGTTGGCGCCACGATTCAATGTAATACTACGTCCTTCTACCTCTGATCAAAACCACTACGAGTTCAAGGGGTTTCGACTTGTCTTTACATTATAGCGCTTATAAGCTAACAGGTGGCATGAATGACCCAAGCGCTTTCCTTCAATACAGTGAAATATGCGTATTTAGCATCACAAACGCATTCCATGACAATTGTAATTAAAAGGTAAATATTGGATTGTCCTGCATCTCGGTTACATAAATGTGTACACACCTTTTAAGCAGATCTTTTTAAGATGGCACTGCCTGCTCTGCTGATGCCGACAAAACTTTAATTCGAACAGGTCTGTTTTTCACTGTGAGATGGATGGTTGTTGTCAACATGCGAAAGGAGGAATGGCTCTCCTTGTCAGTGCTATGCATTTGTTCCGTTTAGGGTCTTAATTGCGATTGGCCTGACGCACAAAGTACCTGGTGAAAAACACCTACATAAATAAAATGTATCCTGGTGCCTTCTTTTGCGCTTTCGCCAAAAGCGTGGACCAGACATTAAAGTGTCAGAGTAGTGCTTGGTGGGCTGCCAGACTGTATAAGCGCTTTTGATGCCGACAGTAGACCTGTTCCAACCGTTTCCCTTTTTAAAATCACGCTCCTGGCACAATAGATTGGGACAAGGACGCGCGTCACCGGAACTATTTTTAGTGCAGGACCCGGTACTGGCTTGTGTGCTTTTCCATGGCCCTGTTAGTGCTACGCACTTTTTCCCAGCGCGTCCCTTGACTCACCGCCGCAGGTAACAGTGACGAGACTGCCTGTACCCGGCACTCTGCCGTCACCACTTGCGCTTCCGTGAAGGGAGACCACGGAGGAAAAGCGATAGTTCCGGGCAGCGTTTGACCATCCATTAACGACAGTGGTCAGAACGGCCGGGACCTGTTTTTGTTTTGTGAATTTAAGACGAGAAATGCAAACTCCAGGGGCCTCTGGTTTGCAGAGCGCAAGGCGTCCTGGTAGCGACGGAAAAAAATAGCCCTGCGCAGACGTCAGCCATGGGGAGGGCGCTGACGCGCAGGGTAAACACTGCGGATTTCCAAATTGGGAGAAGCACGAGAACAGGGGGCGGGCCCGGAGCTTACTACGCATACCCCATCAGACCCGGTGACTGCCGGGGTGCCGCGACACCTCGACAAGGGAAGCCCCCCTTTACAGTCATAATAATTAGTATGTGATTCCGGTGTTGTTCCGGTGCTCAGTCTTGAGGGCGAGAGGGGGAGTACAGTCCACCGCCATGTATCGTTGCAGCCTCCTGAGTGCCTAGAAGTAAAACCTGCAGCACTACAATGTTGGCGCTAAAACACCCCTCAAACCTCTACTGTCGCGTGTAACTTTCATACATGCCAATATTTTGAATCTGGTAAACGGGAGATTTTGAAAAAAAATAGGTATTGAGGTTCCCTATTAACTTATTAATGCGGAGGAGATTTTGGGTGGGAGATACGTAAAATAAAGCCATATGTGCTTAAAAATAGGGAGTCTCCTATCTCAATCGGGTTTTGTGGTATGCATGCACTTTCCAAAGGATGAATATTCCGGAGGGCGGGAATAGACAATGAACAGGTTGCTATTTAGTATCACGTGTGGGCCCCTGGACTTGACGGTCACTGTAGAATTACGCGTATAGAGCTAAAGGAATACAAAATCAGCGCCTCGTCAGGGGTAGTAAGCGCTACATAAATGCAATTTAAAGATGAGAGGAATAAACAAAAACAATCCCGTATAATGGAAGCCCCCACCCACCCTGCCTGTTTTTACCTAACCTTGTTTTGGTCAGAAGCTGGTGGTTGTCAAAGAGGGGCGGGATCTATTCCAAAAGGTAGAGGAGGTAGGGCAAGCAAGATGCGTAATAGCCGGCTTGCTTCTTCAGTGGCTGCGGTTGCCATCAATCTCCAAGCGAATCAATGGAATCGCAAAGGTGTCCGGAACTGACAGCCTCGCCCACCCAGCTCTGGTCCCGCCCGCATACACGCTGCTCTCGCCCCCTCCCGCACCCCCGGAGACTTCCCACGTCACATGTTGTTTTGCTCTTTAGCTCACTCCCTCTGTACGGCGTGTTATTTACTGTCAAACTGTTACCGACACCAGCTCCGCGCCAGCCTGCCGGGATCAGGCTTCACACAGCCCACGGAGCACCTGGAGCTAGTGGTTGAGAGCCAGTTCCTGATTTTTGGGGAGCCCACGCGAGTGCACCATTAAAGACCCCGGCAGTGGGGTAGCCCGGCGACCGGCGAGGATGGCCAGCTCGCCGCTGACGGGCTCCCCGGAGTCGCCCGCCCAGTTCCAGGGCAGCAGCGGTAGTCGGCAGAGCGTGCGCAAGAGCGGCTACCTGCGTAAGCAGAAACACGGCCACAAGCGCTTCTTCGTGCTGCTGGGGCCAGGAACAGCACCCGCGGAGCCGGCACGGCTCGAGTACTACGAGAGCGAAAAGAAGTGGCGCAGCAAGCCTCCCAAGCGCAGCATTGCGCTCGACTCCTCCTGTCTGAGCGTCAACAAGCGAGCAGACGCCAAGCACCGGCATCTTGTCGCTCTCTACACCCGCGATGAGTACCTGGCCATGGCAGCAGAAAGCGAGGCCGAGCAGGAGTGCTGGTATCAGGCGCTAAGCGAGCTGCTGAACCAGGGCAGGGCCGGGGGCTGCTCCGCCTGCAAGGAGGGCGGCAGCCCTGAGGCCGGGGGGCCCTGTAGCAGCTGTGGCGCCGCCACTGAGGACCCCGACTACGGACTGGTGACGCCGGCCAGCCAGGTGTATCGTGAGGTGTGGCAGGTGACCGTGAAGCCCAAGGGCCTGGGCCAGACACGCCAGCTGAGCGGATTGCACCGCCTGTGCCTCTCCGCCCGCTCTGTGGCCTTCGTGCGACCCAACACCGAGACACCCGCGGCCCGACTACAGCTGATGAACATCCGGCGTTGCGGACACTCGGACAGTTTCTTCTTCATGGAGCTGGGGCGCTCCGCGGCCACCGGGCCTGGCGAGCTATGGATGCAGGCGGACGACGCAGTGGTGGCGCAAAGCATCCACGAGACGATCTTGGAGGCCATGCGAGCGATGCGGGAGCTGGCCGAGCTGCGCCCGCGTAGCCAGAGTCAGTCCACCCCCATCAGCGTGCCGGCTCCTCGGCGACACACCCACAGCCATCCGCCCCCGAGCCAGACGGGTCTGCCGGCTCGCCGAGCACGCACCGATTCTTCTTCCTCTGCCACGCCACCCGCCAGCGCCCCTTGCCCACGGGTGCGCACGGCCAGCGAGGGGGACCGGGTGGTGATACTGAGTCCAGGGGCCTTGAGGACGCATCTGAGCCGCTCCAACACCATGGCAGGACCTCGCCCGCTGTTCTACCCACAGTCCCGCCTGCCGCCCCCGGGGGCCCTGCAGCACAGCCGCTCCATGTCAATGCCAGTGCCCCGTTCCCCACCCTCGGCTGCCAGCCCGATCAGCCTGTGTTCCAGCAGCAGTGGACACGGCTCAGAGAGCAGCGCTGCACCACGGCCATCCAGCTGCGGCGCCTCCACCTCC
This sequence comes from Pleurodeles waltl, assembly GCF_031143425.1. NCBI lineage: Eukaryota > Metazoa > Chordata > Amphibia > Caudata > Salamandridae > Pleurodeles > Pleurodeles waltl. The sequence continues at coordinate 365,385,016 of NC_090447.1, forward strand.
TGTTCGCCCAGCGACGCCGGCTTCATGTCCTTGGACGAGTACAGCTATAGCCCTGCAGATGCCGGGCGGCCTTGTCTGCGCACTGGGCTCCCGCACCACCACCGCAGCAGCACTCCGGAGTCTGTGGCCGAGACGCCTCCCACCCCCGGCCGAGATATGAACGGCTACATGTGCATGGAGCGACCACCAAGTGGGGCCGGACTTTGGCCCCGCCATCACTGCCGCCTCTCCAGGGAGGAGGTACTCGATCCGGCACAGAGGAAACGTACTTACTCACTAACCACACCGGCCCGCCAGCGGAGCACTCCGCAGGTCTCATCCGCTTCACTGGACGAGGCCACCCTGCTCCGGGCCGCCTGTCGTGGCCACCTCTCTCGCACCGCCTCTCCGAAGATGCCCTATCACCCTTACCCCGAGGACTACGGCGACGTGGCGATCGGATCTGCTGCCCACCTTGGCGACGATGGCTACATGCACATGGTACCCGGAGCGGCTCTTATCACTAAGGACTACATGCCCATGAGCAGCTGCACTGTTTCTGCACCCAAGGAGATCCTACGGCCCCGCAATGATAGCCCCCCACAGCTGAATGGCTACAAGACTGGTGAGAGCTCACCAGAGGACAGCGGCTATATGCGGATGCTGTGTGGCCCCGAGAGCCGGCTCAATAGTGCAGGCGATTACCTAAACATGTCCCCTGGCAGCCAGGCCTCTGCCACCCCCCCGGACTGCTTCTTCCACCCCCAGGTGAACGGCGACAGCGACCAGTACGTGCTGATGCACTCCCCGGGTCGCCTCCAGCCAGAGGATCCGGCGCTCGCCCGGTCCCCTTGCCGGCCTGGCACAGAGAGCATCCTCCACCACCGCTGCCGGGCAGTGCGACCCACTCGATTGGCGCTGGACACTGTGCGGACCCTACCGAGTATGACAGAGCACCCTGCGGGACCCGAGCCTCACAGCCCCGGAGGCGAGTACATCAATATTGACTTTGGGGAGCGCTGTTCGCCAGCCGGGGGCACCTCGCCTGGCTCGGACTACATGAATCTGGACTGTGGTGGCCCCTCTCCTCGTTCCGGCCCGGTGTCACTGGAGTCCGAGGCCGCGTCCCCTGGAAGCAGGGGCTCCGGTCCTCCCTCTCCCGTGCGACGGCCTCAGGAAGACGATGACTACACAGAGATGAGCTTCCCCACGCCCCCACAGCCCATCTGTCCGAAGCCGGAGACCGCCGTTCTGTTGTCTAGCCCCACCGCCGGCGTCCAGCGTCTCAGCCTGTTGGACCCCGCGGTCACCTTCCCGCCTCCCCTGCCCTTGGACCCCGATCGTGGCGCCAAAGTGATTCGTGCGGACCCCCAAGGCGGCCGGAGGCGGCACAGCTCTGAGACCTTCTCGTCCACCACCACAGTGACCCCAGTGTCGCCTTCCTTTGCGCACAACCCAAAGCGCCACAGTTCAGCCTCCGTGGAGAACGTGTCAGTGCCGAGGAGGGGCCCTGGGGAGAGCTCACCCGAGTCCACTGTTCCCTCTGAACCCCGTGGGGGCAGCCCCATGTGCCGGGAAACATCAGCTGGCTTCCAAAATGGACTCAACCACATACACATCACGGCAGAGTGGGCTGATCCCAGCGGTAAGGCGCACCCTCTGCTGGCCGCAAGTGATGGCGCCGCCTATGCCAGCATGGACTTCTTCCTGACGCACACCTTTAGGGAGGCGGCTGCCAGTGGCAAAAGGTGAGAAATGCCTTCTTTCTCCCAGTAATATTCTAAGTGGGCCTTCTGTGGGCAGATGTATGGTGTATTCGGATCACTTTCTGTAGTGATTTTTAAATGGACACATTTCTTTGAGTAAAGTGAATCCTCCATATAGGAACACGTGTCTTTTAAAAAAAACACTACGAATGTGTGACAGGATCTGGGTAGCACATGGTATCCCCGAACGATCACCTGCCAGACCAATGCCCTGGCACGTTCCATAGTGCTTGCCAAAATATGCTGTGTTTTTAACAAGCATTGTGATTGGGTCTAGCTGTTGGCAAATTCAGTGGGTCGTTATCGCTGCCTTTTGTGTACACTGATGTGTACCCCGAACACGGTCTCTGGGGTGAGGCCTTCACCATCATCCAGATGATTCAATGTGGGCGGTCCAAATTAAGGACAATATTTTTCAACCTCATAGAAGATGTTTCACCCTGTGTCCGTGGGCAAGGCACTGATTTCCCAGGAGCGTACATACGTGTGCCACAAACTCCCCAATCAGCTGCCTCCTGTGTGCTAGCCCTTGGCGTATGCTACCAGCACTGCCTCTGGGCGGGACCTACTGAGAGGGTATTCTGGGATCACACGTGTCAACAACTGAGTAAAACCTATTCCACTTTCTCCTTGTGCCTTCCACACACTGTTGCCAAGGACATAACCTCTGTCCGACTCCCCGGTCTGGGTAAACGGTACTTCTGAACTGGGTGGGTGTGTGCAGGATTACACCGCAGTGCGAGGTGCTAGATATGCTAACGAAGTGAGCTTACATTTTGAAGTAAACTGAGATGCTTTAGGGGTGTGTGTGTCACCTGACCATCCAGTAGAAGAGGGCCGTAAGCAGGGTAGACCCCAAGCCGAATTAAAGTTCTGAAGGGGTCCCCTTACATGACGACTTCGACTGCACCTCGTGATGCTTCTACCCATTCACTGTGAGACAGCTCCTGGGCAGAGACAATTTGTGTTATGTAGATGTATTTGTGATTGGTTCAAGCTATGATCCTTGGGCCATGGAGTGTGGTCAATATTTTATTGTGTTTGTATAGCGCGTCATATTCCTGACGAGCCACCGCAGCGCTTATTCGTATGTTCTACTGTTCTAAATGAAGTGTAAACGTCGCTTTGACGGGACCGCGGGCGCCTTGTTTATGAGACTAGCGTCTTTGACACTACGTTCGGTGTACTTTAGGTAAATGTCTGATGGGAGTCTTGTGTGTACTTTTGGTGATTGGTAGTATCAACATCTGTCGAGTTGCATTTTGCTCCACACAAAATGTTGTTTTAGTGTCACATTAACGGTAATGTAGGAGTTTAGGTTTGCTTGACGCAGGCATGAACTGCATGCATGCCTTTTGAAATATGCCTGCACGGGAAACAGCTGGAAATGTTGTAGCTGAGACGTGGAGGGTGCTTCGTTTTTCTGCCGGGCCTGTTAGTTTTGGCCACGCCGTGCGCATCACTTTGCGTTGGTTGCGGTGGTCAGAGCCGCCGACAGGAAGCCATTCATTAGTGCCTACCGCTGTACAGGAAACTCTCCAATCACCTGGTTTCCTGGAAGAGGATCTCGTGGCCGTCAGATAGCGGAGCAATATGCTCTTTTCTGAATGTGTTTTAGGTACTGTGTAATAGATAATAGGCGTTTAAATTGACGTCTGATTTTGGAGTCTATGGTTTTGGGGCGGAATGTTCTTATTTAAAACATCTTTAATGCTTCTTGGTCACTCATACATCAGGTGCATTTATGTTGCATACCTAAGTAAGTTATATCATATTAGACCACGCAGTCATCTAGTTCCTAAGGGCCATATGTATGAAAGCTTTTTCCCATAGACACAGAATGGGTAAAATCCTTTGGTACATCTGGCCCTAAATGTCACTGCACTTTAAAATTGGGTGCGTTTCAGCGAGAAGAAAACCTAAAGAAATGTCATTTGCCCGTGGGTAGAGTAACCTTAAATAACGCCTGTGAGTTGTCTTGTTATCTCTTCAGGCACTACCCGTGCTTCTTTACTACAACGGGATAGGGTGAGTCTAGTCAATGCTTGTTCTGGCTGAATGTTTGTATATTTGGTTTGAATTGTCACTGTGGTGGGCACGTGTTTGTGTGCATCTTCGGGGAGGGGGTGGGGCTTGTTTGGTGACAAGGTGGGATGCCGCCTTTTTCTAATGATGGGTTCTTTGTTCTGTGGAAGCACTCAAGCTTGTCGGTAGCAGTGTATACTGCATGTACACCGTTTTTACTCTAAAGAAGGCGATGGTGGTTAATTCTTCGAATAGACTGGATTCATCTTTACCACCCAAACAGATAGGGTGAAGGTCAGATGTAATGTAAAGAGTTTGTAATCCTCCCGATTTATTTAAGATCGATCGCTCGCTCGACCACCCAATACAATTACTGTCACTACATAAGAAGCCCCTCCCAAATCACCCTTTCTCCTCACCACCTCTTCGTTATGGTAATAAAAGCTCGTTGTCATGGTGACCGTTTGCCCGTCTCCACGCTTCACCCAGAGCCCCTGCTGTTCTGTCGCGGAAGTGCCACACGCCCACAGCTTTCCTTGTTTTGGTATTTCGGCGCATGCGTACTGGAGGTTATTTAAACCCTGAAAATGTAGTCGTGTGTGTCTTGCCAAGGCTGAGATTGAGAAGAATCTGGGCGCTATCACCTCTTTAAGCTTAAGGTGCTAATGGTAGCAGGAGGTTTGGGGGACTTTTCCTCCCACATTTTGCGTTCCTGATAGAAGCCATTCACAGAGTGGCCGCACATCGTTTCTGAATGAAAATGTATTTGCACAGCGACATTGCGTGTTATTCATGAAGGCACTGGTGTCCTTCACTTCTCGAGTATAGTAGAAACCCTAAATAAAAAAAACGTGACGGAAAACATAGCGTTATAAAGCTTTTAATTAAACATCATACCTCCTATTTTTCTTTTTTTACTTGAAGCCAGAAACGTGTTTAAAATCACGTTTAACGGATGCGTGTTGACACCCCCATGAGTAGCTTTGGTTTGCGGAAGGGTTATGTGGACTCCCATCTGGTGAGGATATGGGAAAGCATATTTTGTGCATTCCATGAACAACTTTACAGACACAAACAGCGCGTGTTTCTTTTACTGGCTGAAAAGACCCCTGGTAGGTGGCCGGAGAGGCCACTAGCTCGGTTCCGCGAGGCAGGGTCACATGAACCAGACATATTGGAGAGTTCAGCTCGGGACTTCTTAGAAACATTAACCAGGGCCTGTTCGCGCTAGATTCGAGGTTGTTAAAACCGTCCATTTCCAGTATACACTCCTTGCCAGTGTAAAGCCAGCTCGTTACCCGCTTCCTACTGTGCCCGTGTGGTGGTTGTCGTCAAGGAATAAGCTGTTCTTAAAATAACCCGATGAAACCGCTCTGGTGGCGCCTTTTCACAATCTCACGTGACTTTGAAAAAATAATTGCACACAGAGTACAGAGCCCGTATGACCGAGAACCCACCTTCTCTGGTTTAGCCAGCACACTCCTGTCAGAGCAGGACTCCTCGTCTCCTCGAGGTGCCTATGCTTTTTTTTCCCTCTAACTGGATGCGATTGTTCGTGTTCAGTTTTCAAGAAAGGACTAGCGTGGGCTTACACAGGGGAACTGAATTTAAACACAAGGACCCTTTCTTTGAAAACAATGAATGAACTTAAAATTCTTGCATGTTAATAACTCGACCATTTATTGTGTTCGCAAATGACTCCTTGGTTAGAAAATGGAAATGAGTTCTAGCAAAGCAAATCTACTTTGTATATTGCAGACTAAAATGTTTTAAACGCCTTCTGCAGCTAAAACAAGACAAACTGATTTCTGTATACAATGCATCTATCAGATAAGACATCTATTAAGTGTGACGATTCAGTGTACTTTTGGATACAAAATGGACCCTCATGCATCGCAAGGCAAGAACTCTGTAAGAGCGCAGTAATATCCCAAAGAACCAAGAAACAGATTCTGAGAATTGTCCTCTGCCTGGAACCAAAGCTCACTCTGTGTATTTTAAATAAATGGCAACAATAGGGTTTGAGACCAATGAACTCTCAAGCCAGACCTAAAAACAGAGCCTGGAAGTACTTCTCAGTGTCTATAGCATGCAGGCATGTTCCAAATGACATGATTACTATAATGCAGCCATTGGTGTGTTCATTGTCTTAACTGGTCCACACCATTTTGGTGGATATGTTTTTTTTTTACCCGAGGCCTCTCTACTTAATTCCTTTGCAAAATGTTCCTTGTAGAAAACTAGTTTCTGCTAAAATTTTACTTGTAAAAAACTGGTAGCCAGACCCCCGATCTGGTGATACAAATGATAAAAGCTGGCCTTATTCTTCCCCCAGCAAGATCCTGTTAATATTTCCGTTAAAAACGGTCCCCCAGGATTACACACAGGTAGCTATAGTCTAAATGGAATTTCAAAGCAAATTACTTTAATTAAACATGGTCATCTATTATATAGTCTGAACTTCGCCTGAAATATACAAAAATAGAAATCATTTAGCTTACGCTCTTGGCTTTTAATGGTGTCTTCTACTGATTTCTCTACTTGCATTCAGAACAGACCATGTAATAGTAACTAAGCTTTGAATGGAAGAGACCAGCCTGCTCTTGTTGAACAAAGGCAACTTCAAAGCGTTGTGGTGATTGCCGTTCTTGGCTGTGGTCCTTGACGGTTCGGTGAAGTTCTTGAAGGTAGATTGTGTCTGTAGCTCTTGTCTCGAGGGCTTGTTCCCAGGTGGGCCAGCAGCCGCTTCTCAGGGCAAAGGAAATGCCTGCGCTGATACTATCTTCCCAGCACTTGATGTCTCCAACTTGGTAAACGCGGGTTAAGCCATTTGTTAGTGAACGTTTACAGCATCTCGTCGGCGGGAAAGCTTGCCTGTTTGCTGTTGTCAAGGAAGCTATAGGTTTGATTGATCTTGTGATGTGGAATTTTAGAGGCTGAAACGTGATCTGTGGCATAAACGTGCTTTGGTACGCTTTCTCAGGCGTGCGAGTAGGAAGGTACTTAGTGCTGAGATGCTTTCAGATGCTTAACTTGGAACACACCAGTTTTCACATCATTGAATTTTGGGAGGGTTGCTTAGTTTTCATTTTTACAGGTGTGGGCTGTCAAAGTGGTCCTAGGTTTTCTTCTGCCACTCAGTATACACGTTGCAATAAATATTTTATAAAATTAAAAGAGGACAATATTTTAATCTGGTATAGCCTTGTGGGTTGGAGTTTAAATTGGTGGTGGTGTTGTTGGGTAATACTTGAAGAGCCCACAATCTGCCATCAGTACGGGTTCCCAACGCCACTCAGTGTCCCAGGTTATAACTTCCATTTCTGCTGCAAACCCTTTGTGGAGATGTGCAGTTAGCCCGCTTGTTATGTAGGTGTTGATGAACTGTGCGCGTTTGATTGTCGAGACCTGAGGGTTTTCTGGAACTGCTTAGCATTTCTCGGCTTGACAGGGATGCCTTTGCCCAGCAGGAGTACATGTGATAGGAAGCTGGTGGTAGTAAGTGCTGTTGGTTTTTAATGCATGTTGATTACATATTCATTTTGTGTTGTGTATATGTAGAGAGCTCTTTCAGTGTGTGCTGTTGGAAGGTGCTGTGTGACATCTAATGGTAGACAGCTGTGGGCGCTTTATTCTGTCTGTGCGCTGCTGGCTGTTGTATGTTTTATAATTGAGGTATTGTTGTGTGTACATGTCAGCTTATTGACATCCAAATAATTAGCATATACGGTTGGCGTTGTTGGGCGTTACTTTTTGCATTTGATAGTTAAGCTTTGCAGTTTTTTGTTTTTTTTCTATAATGCCACTGAATGAATTACACGATTGCAGCCACGGTGGCTACTAAAACCTCTGAACCTTTGAGTAAATAAATTGGTTAATGTAAAACGTCTTGATTACGCGTTATCAGCGCGCAATGTTTAGTATGAAAAGTGAGCTTCAAGGTCCATAAAATGTAATTCCCCCCTGTCCCAGTGGACTGGTAAGTTTGCATGAATTATACCGCATTACTCGGTTCTCCTAGAACAAGTGCTGCCTTGTCCGTGAGGCCAGGCTGCCTTTCATCGCTGACGTTAAGCTCGTAGGTGAGCTGTTGCGAGTTCTCCTTGTAGAAGAATGTTTGTGAAAGAAGTTGCAGGACCGTCCAACACAGGTCCAAGCCACAGCCCCTCTTTGTGGCAGTAATGCAGCACCGCGGTATTGGGGGAGGGGGCATATATGTGTCTGTGGGGGGAGAGTCAATGGACTTTCGGCATCCGTCCTTGTCTTTTCAAGCGCCTCAAAGAGAACACTTCCTTCCTGGCAGATGGCAGCCCCAGGGCCGTGCACCTGCTTTTTCTCGCAGCGCACACCAGTAATCTAGGCCCGCATCACCGCTGACAATAGGCTAATGATTGCAGACCATCTGCCTCCGCCTAAACAAAGTGGGGAGATGCCGTCCTTCAGCGAGGAGTGGCAGGGCTCGCCGCGGATAATGGCGGAGGCATAAGGCTCCTGAGACTTTCAAAAGATGCCTTGGCTTTGCGCGGAATGCGCAGTGATTACTATCAGGCCTGTCGGGGCTATAGAAGAAGCAAATGAGCTTTTGCTAAACTCGTTCTGACGATCAGCCTGCATTCCAAAGCGTCCTGATGAAGCCATTCTAAATACTGCACTGAAACGTTGATGTCAATATAGAGGGTGGCAAAAGTGGAATTGAATGTCCGTGCATTGAAAATTAAAATATATAACATATGTATTCAGTGGGAATTTGCAGAAAAATCCACTTAGTTACCCAGCCCGCATGGACTACAACTCTCAAGATATGTAGATGTTTTTGACGCAGTATATGACGTAATTTGCCGAATAGCTCCTCTAACATAAGGCTATTTTTTAAATAATTCTCACCAGTATGCAATTTCCTAATAGCCTTTTGGTCAAAATGTGTGTGTGGTAAGGCACTGATGCCATTAAAAAAGACTTACCCTTTAAAATTTAAAACAGCAACGTTAAGATGCGGGTACAACGTACTACCTCCCATTCAAGAATACCACTGTGTAGTGAGTTTGTACTTTTCAGCCGCTGCATTTCTTTTGCAACAGGAACTATGTGCGCGTGGCGTCAGAGAACACGGCCCTGCGCTCTACGTATGATAAAGAGTACACGGAAAGCAAATATGCAATTATGTAAACATTACAAACCGCAACTGGTATCCTGGTGTGGGTTTGTTTAGGTAGTTTCCCATGGGTACGCATTATCATAAAATACCTTCCTGGTGCCAGTGACACGTTCTGCGCCAAGGCACATTGAGAAAAACCGTTGGCTGCATAGAGTTCGCACCCCCTCTGCTTTTATTTGAACCCTCTCAATGAAGGTCTATTTTACATTGTTCATCTGGCGCTGCTGTAAGCGGTGTGTGACTTACAACCCGTCGACCTTTTACCGCGTCTGTTTCTAGTGGACAAAAAAGGGGCCGTTAGGCAAGCATTACTCTACTTAGGAACTTGTTTCCACCAGAAAAAGTGAGATGGAACTCGAACATAACTCGACATTCTTCAGTTTGTACGGACTTAAAATTGCAGTACAGCCTGCAAGACCGGTTCAGTGGTGCTGTTGGTGTGGGGCTTTGATGTTCAAATGACTCATTTCTTAAGCACTCGCACAACATGTGAAAGCAAGTTTATGAAGTTTCACTGCTGTAAAATTAACCGTAATTTACGAATTGGGGGGACGACTCATTTTTAGGTTTGTACAAATTTTCATTTTTTCTTTTACTTTAAACTATACATGTTGCCATGTGTTGGAGTACTACATGAAGGCAAATTGATTTTTTTTGTTTTTTGTTTGCTAGTCAAACATGGAGATGTATAATTTCAACTTTCTTAGTCAATTGTAATGCAGAAGAGCGTGTGTAAAGCATGATTTGCTTATGACTTGCAACCTGTTTTACCACAAGACTTTTCAAAGACAGTTTCTCCACTCAAAATGATAGTAATAGTGCAGGGCACACTTAGGATCTGCATACCAACAAGCACTTCTTATGTGCACCATCTTTGACATAAGTGCTTTGATCCATTCCTACAGTTTTTTTTGGTTACTCGATCTTTGGAAGAGGACCCACTGCAGAAAGTTAGGTGGGTTAATTTTAGACATATACGAATTCCCCATTTTCTTTTCAGTGGCCTTGGTCGATAATGCTCACAAGCAGGGTCCAGTTATTACTTCTCCAGAGATCCACTATTCACAGGACTGTCTTTCTCAGGAGGTTCGTACAGTTCTGAAAAGGGTTCCTTATATAGTTGAACACACACCAAATCTAAAAAAAAACGTAGAGTTCATTGAATTGGTGGACAATCTTGTGACCAGCCACAGAATAAAAAATTGCCCAGATGACATGAAAGCCCGATCCAGTTTGAGCGATCTTGACGTTCCAAAATAGCAATAATGACCTCTTGGCCCGGAATGTAACCTCTATGTTTGGAATTTCCTGTTTATCAATACTTTGACAAGTTAAATGGCTGTGCCTGGGGCGCTCCCGCTTTTCTTAAGGGGCACGCAAAACCTCACGGACATTTCTGCATAATTAGGTGTATGGGAACAAAGTGTCTTAAAAATAAACTTTTCATCACTTTAAGATTTGATGGGAAATGAGGTCAAAAACAAAACTTGCAGTAGGTGAAGGGGTACTTTCTTAATCCTGTAAGTTATGTACATTACAGGTTACTCCCTTGGCCAACTTTACCACTGGAGTACTAAAAGCACTGAAAACAATGGGCTTCTCCCGTGGAAGTGGCACTGACGTGACCTATAAATAAACGACTCGCAGTCGATTCCGTTTACCTTGAGCTGGCTATGGTAATCCTTTGTATCTGTGCTTGTGAATCTTTTACAAGGTCATTTCTCTGCTCCTTTGTACGCCGATCTGGTAGATCGTGTCAGCAAGAGGCAAGAAGTTGATGGGGTGCATGTGAATTCGGCTGTCCTGTCATTGAATGCTGCATTTACCAGTGGCATCCCTAAATTAAAAGTGTTTGTTTTCTGTCTGGCATCTTGCTTCTGCCTGTTTGTGAAAGGAGGCAGTATTGTGTGCATGTGTGAGTGAGATTGCACATTCGCAGTATTGGTTTTAAATATGCCATGTACAGATGGTCTTTATGCTTTCTCCATATTTAAAGTTGTCTAGAAATAAGAGGTACTCCTCCAAGGAGCTGAGTGGCATAGGTAGTACATACAGCCCATTCTAGCCAACAGCTTTAAGCGTGCTGGACTTCATGCAGAGCCCATTTGGCTGAAAATGGCAAAATTGTCTGAGGTAACTTGAGAGCTGTAGCATGATGATAACTACATCTAAATATAGATTTTAAAAAAAAAACACATCTCATGTGCCATGAGAATAGACTGTGGGGCACACTACAACTTATCTGATTGTGTTGACTTTTTCTAGGGCCCAATTCCACATCTGTTCAAACTCTTCCTCCATCTGAACCATTGATTGGTTCCCTCCACCCCTTAGGTCAAGGGTTCTCTTTGTCCTCTGTCACGATTTACCCTCTGCATCTTAAAATCTGTTTCTTTTTATTAAAATGTACAAAGCTGTCTGATGCATGAAAAACGAGATTTGTTCCAAGCAGTACTGAAAATGAAACCCAGTTAGTCTTAGATGTACTGTGATTATTTCAATAGACAGAGTTTGTTGATTCCAAGGAGCAATGGTGCCCATCTCGCTGAAATCCTTTAGACCTGCTACCTTCGAGGAGAATGTTTTGTTCCTAAATGTGCCGAATACCCTCGTCCTCTGCACTGGGCCGTTGCAAATGGTAGGCTGCAGGGCAGTCTTTCTCAAGGCTCTAATCCTACAGCCCACGAGTGTGGCACAGAGGGGGGAGTTCAGGTCCACCCGAAGGATGAAGTCAAACATTTACTGCAGAGTTGTGATGATGTTGCGCCCGAGGCTTGTTAACCTGTGGGGACGACTTAGAACCTTACCATGGCTCTCACTGCGAACCACGGGTTTGCTTTAAAATCGGGTATGGAGTACTAGTATGAAGAGAAGTGTTTGAAACAAATTTGAGACAGCATTGTAAGCACTGTGGTAGCTGCGGAGGACGTCTCCTTTTTATTGTCGAATTGTTTAAAAAGATGTTCCCACATCTCTAAAAGAAAGGAGGTGGAGAAAACTGCGCTGAGGTCGGACAGTACTAATGTTTACTAATGTTCATTCTGCTTGGGTGCACTTTTATACCAGCCTTCGCCATTGTGTCAGCTCTTTTGGCCTTGCATTCCGGTCTGCATGTAAGCCACCAGCACTGTTATTGTTTTATGGTTTGGTTTTGCGGAATTGTGAGTGATGATTGAAGCTAAAGCGCATGCAATATCCATGAGGGGGAACTAAGAATGACAGGATATCTGGAAATCCTAATTTGCTCTTCAGATAACTACTTGGCCTTCTCAAACCGAGGTGTCTTGTTTGACTCTCACTTCCGTTTTTAATGATGTGCACCAGACGAAAGAGGTGACTAGACACCCCATGAGAAATAGTTGATGTGTTCCAGCAGGGTTCTATGAGCAGCTAAGTCAGTCTTCAACAAACTCGAGCAAGATGAGGGTTGGAGTGAACATTTAGGTGACAGCAGTTGTGACTGGTTCGTAATGCTGTCTTAACAGCCTACAAATTGTTTGCATCTAAGGTGGCAAACATATGTCAAAGGTCATCTGAACCATCACACATTAGACTCTTTGACTCATAAATGCATTGTATAGGAAAGTCATATTTTTATTGTTCTTATTTTTCACAGCAGCAGTCCTCCTTTCAAATGTTTTATTCAAGACTCAAAATGTGAAGCCTGCCTCACTGGCTTTGCCAATGCTTGTTTCCTTTTTAGTATTGCCTAAACTACTTCTAGATACTGGGTGTATTTGCTATATTAAGAATGTCTAGTTATCTAATCAACCTCCTTGTTTATTCTGTATTCGACAGCCCCTGTGTGCTCCAAATCGCAAACCAGAACGACTTGGCTGTTTTCAGCCTACCCATAACAAATCTGGGGAGAACAGTTTTTGTGAACTGGTGAATCTAGTGGGCCTTTCTCAGGACGTAAGGATGCTAACTAAATACTCGAGCACTTTAAAAAAACATGGCTGATATTTGGCTCTGCCGTGAACGCCCCAAATGCCAGTGGCGCTTCGCTAAGATTGCCAGTCTCCTCTCGAAATAATTTTCTTACCTTTTTTAAGAAACTAGTTCTAGGGGTTCCTTTTTTTTGCAGGCATCTCATTGCGAGTGAGCATGCACGTGCATTGTGGTCTCCCATTTCAATAAGTGGTGTAAGGGGGGGATGGCGTATGGGTTTGTTTTGATATACATTGTTCTTGGTAACAGCTGTCGATTTTATGCTTCCTGTGTACAAAACAAGCTGCATGCTTCCTTAATGTTCTGCCAAGTAGACTTGCTTTGTTTTGATACAAATGCAGTAGTACATAAGGAGTGATTCAAAGTCGTTCAACGGGTTTTAACTCCTGTTCTTGAAATATATGAATGCACTGCATTTTATACAGTTATGTGAGAAGTATCCTCATGGTTAACTGACATGCAGCTTTTTTTTATAATGTAATTATCGAAGTTTGCTCACTATCTTTATAGCTAATTATACAAATATGTTCTCAAGTCCTTTCCCAGATGTTTAACTTTGAGATCCAGTTATAGGTTTTTGCTGGAAGATTTTTGTCTCATTCCTTTATTTTAATAGCCACACTTTCTAGTTAATGGCCGAAATATCTTCTGTAAATATTCTTGAAAGCTCTTTTGAGTTCTTCAAATTGATAAGATACCGCTTGAAAGTCCATTGAATTGGAATGTCCAAAGTGTCTTATAAAGTTTCGCACTTTACTCCTTTGTGAATATTGGAATGGTGTCAGTTTTCCCTTTAACCTATTTTATATCCTCATTGCAGCACTCTTTACTGTACTGCAGGGATAACTTTAACTCAAATCGAGCCAACCCAAGCTGGCGAATGTATGCAGAATATTTATATTTTGCACAATGTTTACACTCCGTGACAATGCATAGAAAAAACTGATTTCTGCAACGTATATATTATGCACAATTTTTGTTTTTTTTGTTTTAAGGATTTGTCCAACCTAAATTGTTGCCAGAGTTCATACTTTAATACATAACATGGCAAAGAGGAAAAAGTGCAACACTCTCAAAGTTGTAAACTTTTCTTAGAACTTCGCAGATGTGTAAAAAATAAATTAAAAAAAATGTACACCCCCCCCCCCCCAAAAAAAAGAAGTGTTTATGCCTTTAATGGTGTCCGACCACTTTTTGACATTTGAGCGCTGGTTCGGTTTTTTACGTTTTTTGCTAATGTAAGATCTGACACCCCTAAACCAAAGCAGATGTGTATGTTTCTGTTTTTCAGGCATGTGAATGTTTTCCAAATAAAGTTCTTGCTTGTTAAATGCGCCTTCACTTTTAACTTGCTCCTATAGTTAATCTCTGAAAAATAAAGTGTGAGAAAGCAATGATTGGGCTGCCCCAGACGCGCTTTTACTTATTCCCTCCACTCTTGTCTCACCCCCTTTGGTTAATGTTGCCCCTCTCATCCTCTTATGGTTGAGAAGTATATGGACACATGAATTGACTATTGTATTTTGATTAGTTTTGAATTTCAGACAAGCGGTGCTTTTATGCTTCCTTCCTTCCTTCAGTGTGGTTTGCGCATGAGCAGTTTGGGTAAGGTGCATATATAACTGAACGCTCTGTAAGCTCGTGTCGAAGCAGTTTTAAGTCTGCCCGGCATTCTGACAGGTCGATGGCACCTCAAGCCTTGAAAAGAACACTCGAATGTAGCCCTGCTGTGTACCAGGAGCTTGTTATCCTGGTTGGAGTTAAGTAAGGCACAAGCACGACCACCCAGTGATGTTTTCATCTTTGAAGCGTCAGTCGTGGGGTGTTGTCATACCAGACTAGTAGCTAAATGATGTATGTCTTGGTTACATTTCTAGCTTTCCTCAGTTTTCCCTACCCTATGTTACTTCTCAGTGCTGTGATCCCCTTGAACAATTCTAATGTGTTAAGGCTGCAGTCCAGAAGTCCTGATTTTTGTACCCCAGGCTCGCTGTGGCACCCAGTGTTTTACCCCCTGAAGCAGCCACTTGGAAGTATTTAAGTATTGTAAGCATGTGTACCAATGCTGCTGTAATTGTTAAAGAAAGCGTGTCGTGTCTTGTTGGCAGATAGATGTATGTTCACTACCTGTGCCCTGCAGGCTGCATGATAGTTTCTATATAACGTCCTTGACCCTCCACTTTGTTTTATGCACCACTGTTAAATATCTGGTAGTAGAGGAATAAATTATGTTTCTGAATCATTCTGATTGCTCTACTTAGGTTCCTACTTTTGTGTGTGTGGGGCTGGGCGAGGGGGGGAGGGAGGGGGAGCGCAGGTTGGTGGGGGGTGAGGCGGGAGTTGGAGCAATATGTTTGAAGAAGCCCTCGATTAGGAAAAGGGCTCTGTCGGATTTTGCAGCCTTTTTCTCTATAGCCCAATCTTTTGATGACAAATGCAGGCTTGTTAAGTGGCAACAGTAATGATAATCGGATGTCCCTCATACTGTTTTGTGAAAATTAAACTAAAAGTTAAGCCCATGGCTCAAGTTATAGAGATGATCTTATTGCAAACGTGACTAAATGCACTCATTGCTGGTTGCCTATATTAAAGTTGATTATCCTCTTTACTTTATTATAGTGGAATAGGCCCTCTTCTCTCACTAGGCATCTTTTTGGAAGCCTCATTGATTTTTTTTTTTTCTTTTTTTTTTTTCTTCTTTCTTGATAACGATTCGGTCGTTGTAGCCTTGCCATCTGTCTGGATATTGCTGTTGGAAGAACTGATGTGCAGCATGGTAACCGTGAAACAGATTTCAGGGTCGTTGGGGGATGGGGTGTGTTCTTCAGTTTACCTCCCCTATAAAGTATATTTTTGAATTACAATACGTACAATTTCTGGTACTGCAAGAAATCTATGTAATCCTGTTTTCGTATACGGGTTGGCTCACATGTGCAGCCCTAGTGTGTTTGTACTTTCTACTTGAAGCACACGTCACCGTTTTTTGACAGTGCCCAGTGTCTGGTAACATGGATGTGCACACTTGCCTCAAATGACGATAGCCTGATGCACTGTCTTGTGTTCGGGGGTTTCGAGGTCTGGTTTGAAATCACAGATGTTTGCTTACCTCCTATGACTAATGCTTTAAAATAAACATGGCAAGAATGGGCTTTGGCTCCACCCAAATTATTATTTCTCTCTCACCTCATGCTGTTGGCTCCCCTAAAGGAGTACTTGCTTTGTATTTCATGAAAGACATTTTCATCCCACATTACATTCTTTCTCATATAGGCAGTCTATTTAGAGAGGAATCGTGCTGTGGTTTGTTTTTCCGTGTGGCAGGCTAATATAATGCTTAAATCTTAAGTCGAAATGTCAGCCAGACCTATTGCCTGTTGGCTTTGACAATGCTTTTTACATTGTTTCTGAGAGAACAGGGATTCGAGTTCTTTTCACAGAGGGACGTTAGTGCTAAAACCGCCTTCCATAAGAGCCAGTGGCGTCTACCCATGCGCACAGAAGAATCCTAACCGAGCACTTGGTAGCCCATCTCGTTTAGGAGTAATTTTCATCCACCCCTCTCCTTCTTTGGCATATCTCCCCTTTTTTAAGTGAATTATTGTGCAAGAAGAAAAAAACAGTCTGCTTTTTATTTGTAACGTTTGTCAAGGCTGATTGGCATCTTCTGGTAACTTAGGAGCACAAATTCCCCTCCCCCACAAACAGCATATACAATGCACTTTCTCCTCCCCATGTAGCCTAGATATTAATGCCAAGTAGTGTTTTTTCACTATCACACGCCCCCTCTGGCTCTTTTTTGACAGGAAGTCGATAAAATAGACATAAACCCGTGTGTTCCACAGGTATTTAACCTCTGTTTACCGACATCCAATTATGCCGCCTCACAGTCCCTAAAGACATACCTACATCCCTCAGTTACTAGCTGGGTCGTGTGAAGTTTCTCGCTTTTGGAACCACTGGCCAATCCTCTTTGTAAATGCCACTCTGTTTTATGGTACCCTCAAAGTAGGTACATTTTGCCCCTCTTTAAAATGGTCATCTATACCCGAAAGGACAGCTGTTGTATTAATTGAAAGTTATTATTTTGTAGCCATTCTACTAAAGATACTTCACAACCACAATAGTTAAAATGTATTAAAGTTGCATACTAGCAACTTATTCACCCCGCTATATTTTCCCCTGACCTGCCGTTGCAAATACAGGCCAGGTTTTGGTTGTCAATTAAAGCCTGTCCCAGGGGGCACAGAGAATCAAGCATGATGGTGTTCAGATACTATCTGGATTCAAGTAATACACGTGGTAAATGGCATTACCTCCCGTCCCTCCCTCGCCTTCCTTTAAACCAATGAGGCTTCCTGCCTCCCACTAGACCCTCCCCATCCCTTTTAAAACCCCCCCCCACCCCTACCCCCTCCTGTTCTTTTTGTCTAGCCCATGCTAGACTTTCCCTTTTCACTTACCTTCACGGCGGGGCCTGGAGGTCATCGTTGGATGCACTCCTCGGGAAGCGGAGCTCCGCGAGGTGTGCTTCGGCCGGGCGCGTCTTTTCTGAGCAGGCGGGGCTGCTCGTAAGACGCGTCCTGGGAGGCGGCTGACGGGGTCAGCCGGCTCTTGGTGGCTGGGGCGTTCAGTTCCGGTTTTTCTTCGCCACGGAGGGATGCCGAAGAGTGTTTTTGGGTTTCTGTGCGGGTAAGACGGGCGTTCTGCCCGCATTTTGGCTGTAATTCTTGTTTTATCCTTTATTTGGATTGGTTCTGGGATATTGTTCCTGGGCCCTGTATATTTTATCTGTGGATGAGATCGTGCCTACAGATTCAGTTAATGGCCGGAATCCAGGTGCTAGAGCTCAGTGGCAAGGTCAAGTACCTTTGGTGCAGCAGGTTACCTGTGTACAGTGGTACGACTCCCGCCTACACCCTTAAAATTTCTTAGGAGGATTATTTCTTCTTCCTCCTCAAAGGAGGGTGGTGCTGATGGCATTTCCACTCCTGGGAGCCCCCTGATTCAAGGTGGTGGTGCTGCGCCCATCATGTCCAGGGAGGAGGTGCAGGAGATGTTCGAGGGGGCTGTTTTCAGAGCTCTTCATGCGGGGATGGCCTGGCCTAGTGGGGCTAGGGCTGCCCATTCTCCTGCAATTGCAGGGAAGTCCTCCTCTGAGAGTGTGGGAGGGGATGCTCCCTCTACGTCCTCTGGGGGTGATTTTGGCTCCAGGAAGGTGATGTGGGTTGTGATGGCACATGTAGGGGTTTCCTGTGTTTAGTCCTGCCAACGCTGGCTCTCACTTATTTCCACGATATCAGACGCGGTCTGAATTTTCCATGCCTTTTCGGGGACCTGTGAAGGATATGGTGTTTTGGGAGTGGAGGATGTGGATATGGCTCAGGTTCCACGGTTCATTCAGATACGTTCTTTACTTTAGGGTGAGGAGGTATGGCCTCCCTCGGTCCTCCTGGATTCACGTTTGGCTACCCTGATTGGCAAAACTGCTGTCAATCCGGAGGATTGTGTGCCTGCTGATGCCACGGCCCGTAGTGTGGACTCAGGGCTTAAGAGGGCTTTTTGCGGCTGAGGATCTGGCTCTGAGGGCAGGTATTTCTTCGGCTTCTGCGGCCCAGTCGTTGGTGCAGGACTTGGATGAACTGGCAGTGGCTGTTCAGGATGGGGCAGAGTGTTCGGAGCTCCTGGCTGGTATGGGGCAGCGGCCTGGTTGTTGGCAGATGTGTCTTCAGATGTGGTCCGTACTTCGGCTCTGGCTTCTGGGGCTTTGATTGGGGCTCGTAGGTCCCTCTGGTTGCGTTCCTGGAAGGCTGATCCAGGGGAGAAGGCGGCCTTGTTGAGACTGCCGTTTGAAGGCTGTAACCTATTTGGTGGGCAATTGCCGTCCATGCTTTCCAAGGCATTTAAGGAGAGGAAGCATGCCTTACCTTATAAAGGGGGTTCTTCTTCGGGTGAAGGGTGGAAGAAGCATTCCAGATCTTCTCCTACTAGGGTTGCTAAATCCTTTTCATTCAGGAAACGACGTTTTCAGCCGCGTTTTTCGCCTACGTAGTCGGCTCCTGCGACCCGGGGTGGTTTTAAGAAGGGGTCCTGACAATCACTGTGGGCCTGGCAGAGGGCCGGTTGGGGGAAGACTGAGTCACTTTCTGTCAGCTTGGGAGGACAGTGTTAACGATCATTGGGTAATAGACATTGTGACCAATGGTTATGTCATAGATTTTGTTGTGGTTCCTCCAGATTCAGGGGTACGTCCCACACCTCTGCCTTCAGGGGGGTCACGGAGAAGAGCATTGTTGAACGGAGTGCGAGGCTTACTGGTCAATGGGGCCATTTCCCGCGTTCCGCTAGACGAACGGGGTCAGGGCACTTATTCGGTCTTGTTTCTTGTACAGAAAGTTTCAGGGGGATTTCGGCCTGTGCTCAATCTAAAGGAGGTGAATACCTGGATCAGGACAGTGCATTTCCGCATGCTGTCCATTCAGACTATTTTTCCATTGGTCAGACGAGGGGTCTTTCTGGTGTCACTGGATCTGCAGGTTGCGTACCTACACGTGCCTGTGGCAAGATCCTCTCAAAAGTTCCTGGGGTTTGCTGTGGATCGGGTGCACTGTCCGTTTTGTGTTCTGCCGTTCGGCCGCAAGACTTCTCCTCAGATTTTTCCGACGGTACTGGCCCCCCTGGTGGCTTTGCTACATTCAGAAGGGGTGTTTACTCATCCATATCTGGACGACATTTGCTCCGTTCTACCTCGCAGGCCCTATTTCGGAAGCAGGTTGCCCAAGTTCTGGTGTCCGGCAGAACCACGTTTTTTTTTTATTCAACGGGGGGCTGTCGGTTTAGTCCCATCCCAGGATCTGTTTTTTCTGGAGTCTCAGTTTCGGACTCTTCTTGGCTTGGTGGCAGTGTCAGTGAAGAAGTTTGTGGTGCTCCGGTCCATGGTGTGGATGGTTGTGGTACAGACGGCCCTCCGTGCTTTTCTATGGTTGCGGCTGCAAGGTCATTTGGTGGTTCTGCGGTGCTTGTTCGGGCAACGTAGTGGCCAGGGCTTATGTCATACTTCATGGGGGGACCTGGTCTAGGGCTTTGTTCGGTCTGACCTGGAAGATTTTTGTGTGGGCTCAGGAGTGGGTTTCTGCTCTCAGGGCTGCATACGTTCGGGCATTGTGTTACTTCCTCTCAACTTTTCTCCGTCCAGAGTTCACTGTTTCTTCATCTGGTTCGGCTCTGGGGTCTTCCAGTGCTGGATGTGTTCGCGTCCGAGAAAAACGCGTAGCTCGGTCATTTCGGCTCCCGGTTTTCGGTGTCCCCAACCCTGGGAGGTGGACGGGATGTCGTGTCCTTGGCCGAGGGGCCTTTTGTATGCGTTCCCGCAGTTTCAGCTACTCAGGCCTTTGCTGTTAAGGGTGTGGCTTCTGGGGGCCAGGGTTGTCCTGATTGCTCCCCATTGGCCTAGGGCGAATTGGTTCCCATTGCTGCGGCTGAGGGCATCCGGTCGGATGTGGCCTCTTCCTCTGTGTCCGTCTCCCCTGGAGTTTCCCGGCCTCTCGTTGTGGTCTTAGGGGAGGTTACACTTGACTGCCTGGGAATGGCCCGCCGAGGTTTGACGGGTCTGGGGGTGCCAGTGGCTTTAAGTTCTACTTTACTGGGTTCCAGGCGGCGTTCCACTTTACTTTCTTGGGTGGGCTGTGGTAGGTTTTTTTCTTCTTGATGCTTGAGGCATGTATTGGATCCTACTGGCACGTCTCTCTTTGATGTGATGCGGGTCTTGCAGGACGGTGCACAGTTGAGGTTGTCTGGGGTGTCTCTGCTGGTAAAGTGGGCGGCTATTCAGGCATTTTGAGGTCCGTTGCGCAGCCTTCTGGTTAAGGGTCGTTTGTTGCCGGGATTTTTTCAGGGGCTTTTTCATTTGTTTCCTCGCCCTGTACGTTCTTTTCCTTCAGGGGATCTTTCTTTGGTATTGGAGGTTTTAATGGATTATCCTTTTGAACCTCTGGGGGACTGTGTTTACGTCTTCTTTCCTTAAGGACGTTCTTTTTGGTGGCCATTGCTTCGGCTCGCCGTTTAGTAGAATTGGGGGCCTTGGCCTGTTCCTTTCCTTTTTGGGAAGTTTTTCCGGATCGGGTGGTTCTGGTTCCGGTACCTTCTTTTATCCCGAAAGTCAATTCTTCTTTTCATGCTCGCCAGGAGGTCATCCTTCCTTCCTTTTGTCCGAATCCCACTTTGGTGGAGGTGGTTCGTTTGCTTTTGTTGGATGTACGCAGGGCTTTGTTGGAGTGCCTGAGGGTGGTGGCTCCTTTCCGTAAGGGTGATTCGCTTTTTGTACATTTTGGGCCGGCCCGTAGCGGAGATGCCTTCCACGGCTTCCTTGAGTCGGGGGGTGAGATCATTGATTCTGTTTGTTTTTTTCCTTGATGGGGGTTGTTCCTCATCAAGGGGTTTGGGGTCGTTCTACCAGGGGTATGGCGGCTTGGGTGGCAGAGTCTCAGGGGATTTCAGTGGTGGAAGTTGGCAGGGCCGCCACTTGGGCCTCGCCTTTGGCGTTCATTCGGCATTCTGGCCGGTCGGACTTGGGTTGTTTGGAGTCGGTATTGGTTCACCGGGTCTTATCCTCTATGAAGTCTTAGGGGTGGGGTTTTGGTGGCCTTTGTGCATGTTATTGAACTTCTTGCAACTCAGTGTCCGTCTCCTGTGTGCTTCTTGCTATGTCTCATTGGTTTAAAGGAAGGCGAGGGAGGGACGGGAGGTAATGCGTCCATTTTCTTGCGATAATGGCATTACTCCTAGTCCTACTCCCTCGCCTTCCTTTCCGTTCCCTCCCGCCCTCCCGGTACGGACTGTCTGAGTTGCTGCTTAGGCTTGGTTTTTGTACAGGAGGGGGTAGGGGTGGGGGGGATTTTTAAAAGGGAAGGGGAGGGTCTAGTGGGAGGCAGGAAGCCTCATTGGTTTAAAGGAAGGCGAGGGAGTAGGACTAGGAGTAATGCCATTATCGCAAGAAAATGGATGCAATGTGGTCCCTATTTCCTGTTTACCCATGACCTGATGAGAAGTGAGCACTTTGTCACTCCTGCGGATAGTGGCCCCTTTTAACCTTCCATTGCTTGATAAACCTTTCAAGCAAGAGGAGAACCAAGTAGCAATAAAACGAGTAGAGCAGTTGGGTTTGAGGACCAGTTTATTTTGTGGTTGGAAGGGCACCGTACATATTTTTTTTTTTTAATAAAAAGAAACCAGAATGTCACCGTGCTTATTGTGATGACAAAGGGGACTAGTAATTTGCATACAGTTTCACTATTTGTAAGTAGCGTTTGTTCCACTCATTTATATATAGTATTTATTTATATCAGGGATCTAAACTCTGTAAGTTTAGGCATTATAACTTCAGAATCTCCCTTCACTATCAAAAAGGCCTTCTGCTTTGGAAGTAAACTTCTCATTAGGTGATGTAGATCCTGTGAAGAGACTTTGACTTGCCTTTAATGGTGAGCAAGAGCTTGTGTCTTCCGATTTAGAGAAACTTCCATGAGTTCTTGACCTGTTGATAACCATACTTGGTGTTGTGTTTAAATCCCTCATGTTTTCTTTAATTGACCTGTTGATAGGCTGTTTTCTGGGGCTGTCCATTTAAGGAGATAGGGAACTATACCATTCATCTGTATTCCTTACCACATTCTTTCGATGCATCAAAGATGTGGTGGGTATCATTAGAGATGTGCGTTTAGTTATTTTTAAGGTGTTTTACTCCACACACTGCCCATGGAGATATCCAGAGATGTAAGACTTTACTCATTAGGTATGGCTTTAGTGTTCATCATTTGATTTTATGAAATCTGTGCATACGCTTAATTAAAGAGGGTTTCAGCCAGTCGGTCCATTGGTCTGTTTCAGTGTCATTCACATGGTGCCACACACCAAAGAATTCTGCATGGAGTAGTAGGCTAGTTCACTGCAGCTTTTTGTTCCTTTCTCATTAAGTGATGACATCATGCCCAAGCACAAGATTGTCACTCACCGAGAAAGTAGCCAGTGCAAGGGACTTGTAGGCCATTGTGTGGGTTTCTTTTTTGTTTGAATTATTTTGAATGCATTTCTTTTATATATATTTTTTTTAACTTGCAAGGACCTGGCTGATCCCCAGGCACTGCTGCCTGGCTCTTGCCACAGCTTCCAATGACTTGCATCTGGCATATGTACTTCTAGTAGATGCCATGCTTAAATAGGCTTTGAACCACACGTTAGCTTTGACAGTGCTTGTTTTTTAATTGTTTTACTTCGCACCTGCCCCCAGCCTGCTTCAGAGTATTAGTGGTGCAGAGAATGGAAACAGATGCTGGTGTGGTAGGGCCGTGTACAGTTTTGGAGGTTTGCTGGAGTTAGAATAGTTTTAAGGGCCTTTCAGCCCTTCAGGTCTCATTTTTTACTCCTGCGTGGTTCAGGCTGCCGCAGGCTGCCTGTTTTTCACTGCCCAGGGATTCTCTTCTCAATAGCCTGTGTTATCGAAAAGACACTTGCCAATTTGTACTTGGGCATTGCCCACTGTGTTACTAACTATCTTGGATACTTTAAATATTTCAGTAGTCTTGGTACTCTTTTAACGTGTGGTTATGATACTGCACATTTTAGAAATGGTTATCCAGAAACTTTTTTTTCGGTGTCCTTTCCTGTACGTTTTCTACTGTTTCTTGTGTGCATAGTCGTTTTGTGTGCAGTTCAATACGACTTAAAATCTACCTTTTCTGGAGCCTAATGGGCCACCCGGTTCAAACATGGTAATTAAGATGACAAGGTAATAAAGACGACAAGATGACTGTCTACTCCTTTCATCCAGGTTAGAAAGTTCGTAGGGTGAGTCAGCCTTACTCACTCCAAGGGTCACACTCACTGTGGTTCTATGAATTTGCGGCCTTTTAAATCATGCAGGGTTTGTGCTGCTATATTTGTGAAGTGACCCCCGAGTGTGTTTGACCTTGTTGTGGAGTTTCGTGATACATGTTTGAAATCATGAGATGTCCACCCAAGAAGCAGTCTGGTAACATTTAAACCATCTGAAAGTATTTGAGGATAGAGTGCAATAATCTGCAGCCTGTGTGTCAGTGTAGCTCGGATAAATTATGGTTGTGGAATTTCAGATAATTATCAACATATTGGAAAAAGTTGTGCTGAGAAAAGCCTTTGCTAATACATTTGAAACCCCCAAAGCAATGATTGGCAGTGGGTAGGTCTAGTTTGCATTTCTAGTCTTTAATAAAATATATATATACATATTTTTTAAAAAGACTAGTACTGTGAAAAAAACACGTCCAACGATTGGCTTCTAGTAACTCTACATGTATATAGGAAGTACTGAATGTGCCATGATTCCCTGTGCTTCTGAGATGTAAGATAGTCCCTTATGTATTGTAAGCGAACACTTAAAAGGAGGTGGAATGATACAACAAATAGCCAGTAGCACATGGTGAGAGACATTCTATTGTGGGAGGAGTCAAAGTGCACACAGTTTATTTCAAATAATTGGTAACAACAGTAGTGCAAAACAACTGGTGGCTTGAGTCGGTGCTAAAGAAAAGATAATATAGGGGCGTGGAGGGGGTGGCAGAAACTGCTCTTTTCCAAGTACTTACATCAATGGTTAACACTTTGGGCCTGATTACCACCTTGGTGGAGGGGATTACTCCGTCCCAAATGTGATGGATATCCTTCCCGCCCTATTACAAGTTCCATTATATCCAGTGCTTGAAATGGAAAAATTAAAGTGAAGGTACTCTGTGCCAGAGTACCTGCTTGTTTCCGAGAAGTGCCGGTACTCTCCAATGAAAAGTATTAGGTTTTGCATGAGATGTGCCAGTACTCTCCATCTCAAAATAAAAAAGTGCTGGTACTCAGTACCGGACAGCACCGGCCCATTTAAAGCACTTATTATATCCTATGGAACTTGTAATGGGGCAGACTGGATATCCGTCATATTTGGGACAGAGTAATCCCCTCTGCCAAGGACGTAATCGGGCCCTTTGTCTTGAGTCATTGTTAACCAGGGGAGTTGGAGCATTTAGATTCATCCTGGTCTTGATCTTTGGTACAACCCCTTCCCCAGACTTACATCTTTACCTTGTGCAGGCTATCAGGTTCTGTGGTACTGAATGGTTGTCATTTTCAACAAACTTTGGATTGCTAAGTGTTTTTTTTTTTAATGTCTTTACTGCAGCTCCTTTCTCTTTGACATGACAAGTAGGCATACTTGCACGTTAATCATAGGTGTAGCTGTCCTAATACTCAAATGTAAATGGGGTGGGTAAAGTTGTCATTTTTGTTTTTAGCCTTAATTCTGCTAAAACTAAAAGTAACAACAGATCCAACATTAGATCACATAGTTTTAATCCTGGTAAAACTGTAAACATCTTGTGTATACCTATTTGTTGACGAGTATTAATCGGACTTCAATTTAGTAATGTTCCTTTTGTTTGTTTTTCAGGGGGAAGGACCTGATTTTATCTCATGACCTTGCGCCACAGAGTACAACATGAAACGAAGGTTACCTGCCATCTGTTTGCAACTGAAGCTGCTCCACGTTTACTTTTCTGTTTTGAGCAATTTCTGTGTTTTGGTATTTTTTTTTTTTTTTTTTTTTTTAAACAGTGCAGTTGATCAACACAAAGATGGGCGACCTGCCTCATTTGGTTTTCTGTGCCAGACGTCTTACCGCTGAGTTGCTGTCATGTAAAGAGCCCAGTTGAAGATTTCTTTTTACATAGACAATCACATTTCCTTTCTGACTAGCCTTTTTTCAATGCCTTTTAGCCCTTTTTGCAAAGATGAACTCTATTTATTCTTCAGCAGGCTGGGAGAGTTTTTCTAACCCGTTGAAAAGCAGTAAAATCTGGTATTTACTGACCTACACCCTCTTTTAAGACCTCCACCGCCCTACCTCGGTTCAGAGTAACCCAGATATTTGTATTGTTCACATGAAAGGGGACTGCTTTTATTTTATGCGGAATGTTCCTCAAGGACCGGTGTCAGCCTTACTGTAATCAGCTGCTGTGTGGATCTAAGTACAGTGTTTACGTATGGACTGGAGCCAATTTAGGACACTGACATCTGCATGAAGTATTGTTGGCTGGGCATTAATGAAGGATCCACAATGCTTACACAATATTGCTGAAAAAGCAAAAGTTCCAAAAAAGAACTTGAATGTCTTACATTTTGTATGTATTTTCTAATATTATTTGTGCAAAGGCCCCTTGTTCCAAGTAAGAGTTTCTTCTGCCCGTTCTCGTTGGAGGCATTGAATAAGCAGGCAAAGGAAAGTCAACGCTGTGGGCAAACAAGAGGTACTCTGTTGTACTTAGTAAAAATGACCAATTCTGGCACACTGTATAGAAGGCATTATTTTAAAAAGGCTTTGCAATCAGCCTGTTATTTATTTATAGTCAGGACAAGTAGATATTTTTTCAGTATTTAAAAAAAAAAACACAAAAGCAAAACACTTGTGCCCTGACTGACCTCACAGTGAGGAAAGCACTGCACCAGAACAGCAGAATGTTTTTCGACTGCTTATATATTTGATTTTAATAATGGTATATATTTTGTATTGGTACCTCACTCGTGCCTGTTCTGGCAAGTAATGTTGTTATACGCACCATATGAGTTTTCTGTCAAAAGTTTGTACAAATACTGTAAATTTTTATGGAGAGTATCTTATTTTTTTTGGAGGACGGAAGTATCAAGGTCTTAGAAATTTAGTTATTTAATGTCCTTGCAGTCTTCCTTTTGACAAACTGATCTTTTAGAACAGAGGATTGTATAATAAGACACAGATGAATGTATAGTGACTGCGCTTCTTCTGCGCTTTTCAGTTCCTCTCTCACCCCACCATATTCCTTGAACTAAGTGTGTCTCTTATTGCAGAAATGCGTGAGTGCACTACCAGAATATTCATTTTTTAATATCAACATGTGCTTATATCGACTCCACAAAATCTAATTCATATCGTTCATGGTAGTAAATTTACTATTCTTATCTGTGTTTATGTTGATGATCGTTTGGTAGTCGATATTCTACAGGTAGGTCGATATTATTGACCTGGATACTTAGACAACCCAGTGCATGTACCATGGAATATATGCTCTGAGGTCAATTTCAATGTATAGTGTTCTGTAAATAATTGACAGTTGTGGAATTTTGTATGAATGTTTCTTCCTTTGCTGGTTAGCGTTTTTTTAATGATCTGCAGCATCAAAAATAATTGAATGCTGCTTCCCCCCATCACCTCCTATCAGTTTGTATTTTGAAACTACTAGAAACTTGATCATGCCACTACAACAAAGTAGATTTATATTCTTACTGCATCCTTTGAAAAGAACTTGAAACCTTGCTAAATTATATACTCTCCTCTACATTTCATTAAATGGCATATGCAATATTTACATAATCTAGTTTACAGAATGGAACCAAAATGTATAAATTATGTTTGCTAAAATTCTTCATGTATATTGGGACTTTATACATTTTTGCCTGACTTAACTTAAAACATGTAAAATACTTTTTTAGGTATATATTATTTCTGGGTATCAAGAATTTAAATATATTTCTGGCAATTGTGATGACAAGAGACTTAACTTATCTTGCTGTGTCTTCCAATGTACATGTTGTGTATATAGGGACTTGTGATGCTGCTGACAAAAATAAATGAAATTAGAGCAGTGCATTGTATTTAGTCTTTATTGATCATGGATGCTCTCTTAATAGCCATATGCAATACAATAAACTAAATTATTTATGAAAGGAAATGTCTTGAGTGCTTATTATCGTGGTAGATAAGTGGTATGAGCTTGCCTGTGATTTCAGCGACTAAAATCGTGCTCCTTTCACAAATGCTTATTTTATAACTGACAATATATTGTTTTTTCGCCAACATTCGGAAACATAAAGGGAATATTATGGCACATCTCATAGTTTGGACTTCTATCTCCCTTTAGTGGTAACAGAACGTTCGTGTATAGCTCTGAGTTTGTAGTTTCTATTTTTGGGGGTGATGATTAATTCATTTGCATAGTATGTTTGGTTCTCCCAGTCTCTCCTCCCTTATCCTCAATGTATGTTCATGCCAGCCCACAGTGGAGGAAGAATCCATTGCTCTCTCACGAAAATAAGTTAAAAGAAGCCCGAGAAATATATAATTCCCATCTTAATTGCTTCCAGACCATACAGCTCGACTACATATCGTGCCATTTTAGCCTGTCTTTGTTCATTCTCCTCACCCCCCCCCCCAATTAACTCTAGGTTTTCTTCCACAGAACTTCTGTATTTATCTGTTGATCCCACGTTCTCGGTGCCCCTCAACACCTGGAAGCCTGGAGACCACTTTAGCTGTCTCACTAGCCTCCTGTATTCTGAAAACATAATCATAAAGTGCATACCTATGTACATACATATAGGGTTCATGGCATCCTTCTTCATCTGTTCAACTGTAATTCACATTTTCCTCCCACCGAGGACAACGTACAACCTGGTGCCATGGGTCAGCCTACTTCAGCCATTTGCTGGCTTTGCTGTGAATGTTAACATTTTGCTTGTACACTTCTGCCTAAAAAGTAGTCCAACTCGGTGTGAACACTGAACAAATTTGTTTTTATTTTATTTTGTTTTTTCAAGACCAGATTAGGTACCAGGCATTGGGTATTTCCCCAGGAGGCTGGAAGCAGGTGTGGGAGGGGAGGGGGCGGAGGTTGCTTTAGTAGCAGCGCTGCAGTGTTCTTGGTATATCCAGCAGTTTACAGGCAAGAATAAAAGTGCCACTATAACACTGGTGATTAATGTACCTGCTGGAGAGAGATTACGGTTTTGTCTAGTGGCACTGTTGTCATCTAACATAGCACAGGGATTTAAGGGGGTTAATATGCTAGCTGCAAAGAACGTGCACTGTACAGATCACAGAACAGTATTTTGTATGCATGGCTTAGAGGAATGCTGCTTTTCTTACAGGATTCCTTTGATCACTGTTCTGTTCATAAATTACGATCATAATCTAGCACAGTGAGGTATGAACTGCCATCAAATAACTGCATTGAAACTGCACGGTACAGTTTAGAAACTTGTATTTTTACCCAGTCTTTGATTATCCTAATTTTGCTACAAAGGTTTTGCTTGGGTAGAAATAGTGTTATTAGTAAAGTCAACCATAACCACAGTGTTGCGTCTGAATCCTACCTGTATGCTTCCGCCGAACAAGCACTCTCAAACAATGGCTATCCGTGTGGATGATGTGAATCCTACTCCTTGTTTGTCCTCTTTGTCTTACGTAACATTTTCTATACACTGATCTACAATGTACTATTCATTGTCTCTGTGTGTATGATGTAAAGTGCCCAACACCCTAAGCTGCTGAGAGGCACTCTAACACAAATAAAATATATGTGAGGGAGGGGCTATGGAGAGATGAGAGGAACTGTTAGAGGGTAAAATCGAATACAGTTGAATATAAAATGAAAAATGTGACGCGGAAAGCACAGTTTTTGCCATTTCGTCCCAAATTCTCTTATTTTGTGGGGGAGGGGGAGAGAACCCCACCAAGCCCCATTGTAGTGGTCAGGCTCGCTCACTAAGCACCCTATGGTGGTAGGTGTGACGAAACTTGCCAGTGCTCCTTTAGGTGCCCAAACCCACTGGACCACATTTACACGGAAGCAGGGCGGCAACCACGAGATTTCCCTGTGCATGTCCCTGCGAAAGCCAATGCAGCACAAAACAGACCTGTTAGGCTATTAACACTTGTTGCGATGCTCGCGCACAATGTGTGTTAACACTAGGCTTGAGCATCGCTAGGTAACGGGAGTTCGAAGGGAGGTTGAAGAGGGAGACGGTTGATGTTGAAGACGCGCTTCGGATGTCCTGATATCGGGGTCGCACACATGTTACGAATAAAAGCTTGTCAATCTCATGATTGTCGTAACAACAAAAGAGCGTACGAGCGACCCCGACGAAGAACCCACACGTCCATCAAGCACATTTCTTCACAGTTTGAGGCAGGATCTCCAGGAAGTTGTATGACTTGATATTTTCCTGCCGTTTTCAACAGAACTTTGTGATTGCTGTAGCGGTAGGATTAATACCTTGTTTACCATTGTTCTTTCGGCGTTTTCGTAAAAACGTCCTGGTGCTACTTTATGAGCTTATCGGTTGTTATTGTTGCCAAGCAAACCAGACTGAAAACGTCTTCGCGCCGCATCTCGCGCTTTGAAATTGTCTGACATTGTCAAGCAACCAAGGTGGTCATTACAACCCTGGCGGACGGTGTTAAAGCTGCGGAAATACCGCAAACAGGCCGGCGGACAAAAAAAGGGAATCACGACCCTGGTGGAAACCGCCAACAAAGACAGCCACTTTAACACATCGCCCGCCACGGCGGTACAGACAAACAGCGCGGCGGTCACCGCCAACAGACAGGCGGGAGACAATGTACCGCCCACACTATTATGACAGGCCAATCCGCCACCTTTTCCGGGGCAGATTCTCCGTGGATAAAAACACGGCAGAAACAGCTTTTCCTATGGGAAAACGCTCACCTTAACACACTCTACGAGGAACGACGACTCCATGGAGCTGGAACTCCAAATCCTACCTGCCTTTGTCTTTCTGCTCTTCTACGACTAACAGCGACGTAGGCACAGAAGATACCGTTGAGTACTGCATCTACGACACGGGGGAAGGGGGAGGCAAAAGTTAGGGGGACACCCATCAAACACCCCCACCCTCGCATATCACAACATACACACCAATGCAGTCAAAAATATTACATTACCTCCCGTCCCTCCCTCGCCTTCCTTTTAACCAATGAGGCCTCCCGCCTCCCCCCTAGACCCTCCCTTCCCCTTTCAAAACCCCCCCCCACCCTTATCCCCTCCTGTTCTTTTGTCTAGCCCACGCTAGACGGTTTTCTTTCCCTTTCTTACCTGCACGGCGGGGCCTGGAGGTCGTCGATGGAGGCACTCCTCGGGACGCGGTGCTCCGCGAGGAGTGCTACGGCTGGGTCACGTCTTGAGCGAACGGCATGGCTGCTCGAGAGGCGTGTACTGGGGGCCGGCTGACGGGGTCAGCCGGCCCTCTGTGGCTGGGGCGTTAGTTTCCGGGTTTCCGCGCCGCGGAGCCGCGAGGACCGAGGAACTTCAATTTTTGGATGCTGGTCAGGTAGGACGGGCGTTCTGCCCGTGGTTTTTTGGATTTTTACAAGGATTGTGACCTTTTTAGGGTTTGGTGGAGCCCTGTTAGGGAGGACCAGGGTCCTATATGTAGGGTAGTGTTTTGGAATGAAAGGCAGTGTTATTTTGGTTACCATGCCTAAAGCTCCAGCAAAGAGACGTGGTTGTCTCTTCTTCCTCCTCGGAGGTGGGAGGGGAGGGTAGCATTGCTCTTCCTGAGAACCCACAGGTACCTGGCAGGGGTACTCCCCTCATGTCTAGTGAGGAAGTGCAGGATATGGGTGAAATGGCTGTCACCAGGGCACTGCAAGCTGGCGTGGCCAGGACTGATCAGTCTAAGCGTGCGCACTCATCGGTAGCGGCAAGGAAATCCTCATCGGAGAGTGAGGATGAGGCCCCATCAACGTCATCTGGGGGGAAATAGGTTTCCAGAAGAGGTAATGTGGGAAGTGATGACACATGTTCGGGACAGTTTAGGTTTCCCTGTGTTTCAACCTACAAACTCAGAGTCTCATTTATTTCCTCAAATATCAGACGCCTTTTATGTTTGCCATGCCTTTCCAGGGACCTGTGAAGGATATGGTGTTTCGTGAGTGGAAGGATGTGGAGAAGGCTCAGGTTCCACGATTCCTTCAGAAACTTTACTTACTTGAGGGTGAGGGGGTTTTTCCTCCTTCAATACGCCTGGACTCTATTCTGGCTACTCTAATTGGCAAAACGGCAGTCAATCCGGAGGATTGTGTGCCTACGTATGCCACAGACCGTAAAGTGGATTCAGGTCTTAAGAGGGCTTTTGCGGCGGAGAATCTGGCGCTGAAGGCAGGGATTTATTCTGCTTATGCGTCACAATCATTGGTTCAAGGCTTTGATAAACTGGCTGTACAGGAAGGGGCGGAGTGTTCGGAGCTCCTGGCTGGTATGGAACAGCTGGCCAGATTATAGGTGGATGTGTCTTCAGATATAGTCCGTACTTCGGCTCTGGCATCTGGGTCTTTGATTGGGGCTCGTAGGTCCCTCTGGTTGCGTTCATGGAAGGCTGATCCAGGGGAAACGGCGGCCTTGTTGAGACTGCCGTTTGAGGGTTGTAACTTGTTTGGAGAACTATTACCATCCATACTTTCCAAGGCGTTTAAGGAGCGGAAGCATGCCTTACCTTATAAAGGGGTTTCTTCTTTGGGTAAAGGGTGGAAGAAGCATTCCAGATCTTCTCCTACTAGGGTTGCTAAATCGTTTTCGTTTAGGAGACGGCGTTTGCATCCGTGTTTTTCACTTAAGAAGTCTACTCCTGAGACCCGGGGTGGTTTCAAGAAGGGGTCCTGGCATTCGCTGTGGGCCTGGCAGAGGGCCGGTTGGGGGATGACTGTGTCACTTTCTTTCAGCTTGGGAGGACAGTGTAACCGATCATTGGGTACTAGACATGGTGACCAATGGTTATGTCATAGATTTTGTGGCGGTTCCTCCAGATTCCGGGGTGCATCCCACACCTCTGCCTTCAGAGGGGTCTTGGAGTGGAGCATTATTGGACGGAGTGCGGGACTTACTGGTCATGGGGGCCATTTCCCATGTTCCGCTAGACGACCGAGGTCAGGGCACTTATGCGGTCTTGTTTCTTGTGCGGAAAGTTTCAGGGGGATTTTCAACCGGTGCTCAATCTGAAGGAGGTGAATACCTGGATCAGGACAGTGCATTTCCACATGCTGTCCATTCGGACTATTTTTCCATTGGTCAGGCAAGGGGATTTTCTGGTGTCACTGGATCTGCCGGATGCTTACCCACACGTACCGGGGGCATGGTCCTCTCAAAAGTTCCTGAGGTTTGCTGTGGGGCAGGATCATTTCCAGTTTTGCGTTCTGCCTTTCGGTCTGAAATCTTCTCCCCGAATTTTCACGAATATGCTGGCTCCTCTAGTGGCTTTGCTTCATTCAGAAGGGGTGTTTCTGCACCCTTATCTAGTCGACATTTTGATTCATGCCCATTCACGAGACCTTTTGCAGAGGCAGGTGGCCCAAGTTCTGGGGGTCCTGCAATAACACAGGTTTTTGATCAATTGGGTGTAATCAGACTTTGTGCCGTCCCAGGATCTGGTTTTTCTAGGGGCTCGGTTTCAGCCTATTCTAGGGTTGGTGACTGTGTCCGAAAAAAAAAAAAAAAAAAAAAAAAGGTTGGATGCTCTCCAGGCTTTGGTAAAGAAGGTATGGTTACTGTCTGCTCCCCGAGCTCTTCTATGGTTGCGACTGCACATTTGGCGTCAGTGATATTTTGGGTTCTTGGGCACGTTTCCATCCCCTGTGCTTGATGACGTGGTTCTTGAGTAGGTGGGATCCAGGGTCCGGTTCTCTGAAGGACGGGGTTCCAGGGTCCGGATTGATTCACAGAGAGTTGCAATGGTGGTTGGATGCAGACCACCTGAGGGTAGGGGTGTCTTTGTCACCTCTGAGACCCGTGGTGGTGACGACGGATGCCAGCCTCTCCGGTTGGGGGACATGGATGGGGTCAGCTCAGATTCGGGGGTTTTGGTCCCCTCGGGAGGCGAGTCGGTCATCTAATTGGCGAGAATTGCGGGCTATATTCCTGGCTCTGGTCCATTTCCAGGATTCCCTGAGGGGGTTGGCGGTTCTGGTTCGCACAGACGACTTAGTGGCCGAGGCTTATGTCATTCGGCGAGAGTGGTAAGTGTTCGGGCAGATCTACTGAGCAGAGTGATTCCTTCCTCTCAACTTTTCTCTCTCCGGAGGTCTCTGTTTCGGCATCTGGTTCGGCTTTGGGGTCTTCCAGTGCTGGATGTGTTTGCGTCAGTAGAGACTGCGATAGTGGAGTGCTTCTGCTCCCGGTTTCGGTGTCCCCAAGCATGGGAGGTGGACGGGATGTCATGTCCTTGGCCGCAGGGCCTTTTATATGCGTTCCCTCCGTTTCAACTATTCAGGGCGTTTCTGTTAGGTGCCAGTGGCTTTGAGTTCTACCTTGCTGGCTTCATGGAGACGTTCAACTTTGCTTTCTTATGGTAGACAGTGGAAGGTGTTTTCGTCTTGGTGCTTAAGTCGTGAGTTGGATCCTTCCTGCGCTTCTCTCTTTGAGGTGATGCAGTTCCTGCAGGACGGTGCTCGTTTAGGGTTGTCAGTGGCTTCTCTTCGGGTACAGTGAGCGGCTATTCAGACCATGGCGTAATCTTCAAGTTGAAGGGCGATTGATGCCTGGATTTTTTCAGGGGCTTATTAATTTATTTCCTCGCCCGGTACGTTCTTTTCCCTCATGGGATCTGTCCTTGGTTTTGGATGTGTTGACGGGGGCCCCTTTTGACCCATTGGGGGACTATGATTTGCGACGTCTATCTTTGAAGACGTTCTTTTTGGTCGCCATTACTTCGGCTCATCGGTTGGGGGAATTGGGGGCATTGGCATGTTCCTTTCCTTTTTTGTAAGATTTTTCCCGATAGGGTGGTTCTGGTTCCGGTGCCTTCCTTTATTCCAAAAGTCAATTCTTCGTTCCATTCCAGGCAGGCGGTCATCCTTCCTTCATTTTGTCCGGATCCCTCATCAGGGGAGGAGGTCCGTTTGCATTTGTTGGATGTACGTAGGGTTTTGTTGGAGTATCTGCGGGTGGTGGCTCCTTTTCGTACAGGGGATTCACTGTTTGTTACTTTTGGTCCGGCGCGCTAAGGTGAGAAACCTTCCACGGCTTCCTTGAGTCGGTGGGTTCGATCTTTGATTCTGTTGGCCTATTCCTTGAAAGAGGTGGTTCCTCCTCTAGGGATTCAGGGGAGGTCTTCCAGAGGCATGGCGGCGACGGTGGCAGAGCTTCAGGGGACTTCAGTGGTGGATATTTGCAGGGCCGCCACTTGGGCTTCTCCTTCGTCGTTTGTGCGTCATTATAGGCTGTCGGACTTGGGTGGTTTGGAGTCGGTGTTTGGTCACCGGGTCTTATCCTCTATGAGATACTGTTTGGGATGTTCTTGGTGCAGGATATTAAATAAGGGTCTTGCAACTCGATGTCCGTCTCCTGTGTGTTTTTCTTGCTATGTCTCATTGGTTAAAAGGAAGGCGAGGTAGGGACGGGAGGTAATGCTTCCATTTTCTTACGATAATGGCATTACTCCTAGTCCTACTCCCTCGCCTTCCTTTTCCGTTCCCTCCCACCCTCCCGGTACGGACTGTCCGAGTTGCGGCTTGGGCTTGGTTTTTGTACAGGAGGGGATAAGGGTGGGGGGGGTTTTTGAAAGGGGAAGGGAGGGTCTAGGGGGGAGGCGGGAGGCCTCATTGGTTAAAAGGAAGGCGAGGGAGTAGGACTAGGAGTAATGCCATTATCGTAAGAAAATGGAAGCATTTAACAACCCACAATCCCCCAGGAAGAATGCTAAGACAAAGCGAATTGCGGTCAAACATTGTAATGTGCCAATATACATGTCATACAAAATAATACTGATATGTATCTCGAAATCTGTCATATTTAAATATACAATACAAGAAGTAGTGCAGATATGTACACAACAATGTCTGTGCACCAACAGTCCAAAAATGCATGGGCGAGGCCCACAATAGATACCTGACCAAAATCGGAGAGAACACTGCCGGGGCATCAGATAGAAACACTACAGGCACCTCAGGGGGAAGGGAAGGGGGGGCACCTCAGCCAGATGAATGCGAAGCCAGATCCACGAGGGGGCTCCATGCCCATTGCTGTATCCTGGGGAGTGCAAAGCCACAGTCTCACAAGTCTCTACAGTGGGTGGCTTGCCCACTGTTACATCCTGGGGAGTGCAAAGCCACAGTCTCACAAGTCTTTACAGTGGGTGGGTTGCCCACTGTTAGATCCTGGGGAGTGCAAAGCCACAGTCTCACAAGTCTTTACAGTGGGTGGGTTGCCCACTAGACCATCCTGGGGAAAGCAAAGCTACATTTTCGCAAGTATCTGCAGTTCTCTACTGGTACTGGGTGGGACTGGTGACCAGGCAGGATGAGTCTCCCCGTGAAAGTTCATGTCCTGTCACTGTCCCAGCTGCACATGGGAGAAGTATGCCTGATGTGGCGGACTATTCATACCCACACGGTGTTTGCCTTGTTCAGCAGTCTTCACCATGCCAGTCTTTGCCCTGTTCAGCGGTCTTCACCATGGCGGTCTTGGCCCTGTTCAGTGATGCTTAGCCATGGCAGTCTTTGCCCTGTTCAGCGGTCTTCACCATGGCGGTCTTGGCCCTGTTCAGCGGTGCTTTGACATGGCGGTCTTTGCCCTGTTCAGCGATGCTTAGCCATGGCAGTCTTTGCCCTGTTCAGCGATGCTTAGCCATGGCAGTCTTTGCCCTGTTCAGCGGTCTTCACCATGGCGGTCTTGGCCCTGTTCAGCAGTGCTTTGACATGGCGGTCTTTGCCCTGTTCAGCGGTGCTCTGACATGGCGGTTCGGATACTGACATTGGTGTATGGCATGACGAACTCTACACTGGACATTGTTGTGTGGCATGACGATCTCCACACTGGACATTGGTGTGTGGCTTAAAGTTCCATCATTGCCCAGCGGGGCTGTGGGATCCTGGTCCCTCCTGGGCTGTGACTCCAGCGGTGGTCTCCTGACCAGTAACGATACTTGGGCCCTCCTGGGCTGTGACTCTGGCAGTGGTCTCTGGACCAGTGACGATACTTGGGCCCTCCTGGGCTGTGACTCTGGCGGTGGTCTCTGGACCAGTGACGATACTTGGGCCCTCCTGGGCTGTGACTCTGGCGGTGGTCTCCTGAACAGTGACGATACTTGAGCCCTCCTGGGCTGTGACTCTGGCGGTGGTCTCTGGACCAGTGACGATACTTGAGCCCTCCTGGGCTGTGACTCTGGCGGTGGTCTCCTGACCAGTGACGATACTTGAGCCCTCCTGGGCTGTGACTCTGGCGGTGGTCTCCTGACCAGTGACGATACTTGAGCCCTCCTGGGCTGTGACTCTGGGGGTGGTCTCCTGACCAGTGACGATACTTGAGCCCTCCTGGGCTGTGACTCTGGCGGTGGTCTCCTGACCAGTGACGATACTTGAGCCCTCGTGAGCTGTGACTCTGGCGGTGGTCTCTGGACCAGTGACAATACTTGAGCCCTCCTGGGCTGTGACTCTGGCGGTGGTCTCCTGACCAGTAACGACACTTGGGCCCTCCTGGGCTGTGACTCTGGCGGTGGTCTCTGGACCAGTGACGATACTTGGGCCCTCCTGGGCTGTGACTCTGGCGGTGGTCTCCTGACCAGTGACGATACTTGAGCCATCCTGGGCTGTGACTCTGGCGGTGGTCTCTGGACCAGTGACGATACTTGGGCCCTCCTGGGCTGTGACTCTGGCGGTGGTCTCCTGACCAGTGACGATACTTGGGTCCTCCTGGGCTGTGACTCTGGCGGTGGTCTCCTGACCAGTAACGACGGTGCTGGCAGTTGTGTCTCGACCGCCGGAAATGATGGCGCACTTCTCCGCCGTGACACTCACAACAGGCTGGGCAGACTTCCTCGGGACCTTCCCCACCTTCTTTGGAGTTACAGCTGACTCACCAATCGCCTTCGATCCCATTTCAGTTGTTGTCCCACCAGGAGTCTTGACACAGTCCCATCGTCCACTCTCCAATTTTGGAGCCTTTACAGGGGGTGGGCTGCCAGTGCCTTGGCTCTGGGTCCTACTGCCTGCCCTGGTGGACGGTGCACTCCAAAAACCTGGAACATGCACCATTGGCACTGAAGGCTTTTTGGCTGAGGCGCTATGACGGGACTGATGAACTGGAGGGGGGTGGGGGCAAACAGGTCAATTTGACATAGGGACAGTTTCTGACGGAAACTGGGATGGGTAGCTGGAGGGGGTCTGGGAGTGGAGGTAGAGGAGGTGGTTGTAGGAGGTGTCACTTTAGGTGTTTTGGGTGCAGGTGCAGGTACTGGAGGCTGTCGTGAGGTGGATGGATGTTGAGTGAGTGATTGCCGGCGTTTGTGTACTTCGGGAGGGGGCGTCACAGACACACTGGGAGAGGACACAGGGGACGTGTAAATGGCAGTGGAGGTGGTGAGTGCAGGTGAGCGGCTTGGGGTGCTGGGTGTCCTGGTGCGAGTCCTAGTGCCTGTAGATGTGGTGCATGCAGGTGTGTGTGTAGACGACACTGGGAGGGAGGAGGGAGAAGAGGAGGAGGGGGACACAGTGGATGTTGCTGTGTCTGTATGGGTGTGATGCTTGTGTGAGTGCCTGTGGTTTGTGTGTGCCTATGTTTGCGTGAGCTACTTTTGGGTGTTTACTTGTGTGCCTGCTGGTCTGTAGGTGTGCTTGGGATGGGCTGGGGTACAGGGGATTGGGTCTGGGTGGAGGAAGTTGGAGGGGGGAGGCTGGACACAGGGACAATGGCTGCCATCAGTGCTGAGGCCAGAGATTGCAGGGTTCGCTGAAGGACAGCCTGACCAGAATGAATGCCTTCCAGGAATGCATTACCGTGTTGCAACTCTCGTTCTACACCCTGGATGGCATTCACAATGGTAGACTGCCCAACAGTTAGTGACCTGAGGAGGTCAATGGCATCCTCACTGAGGGCAGCAGGGGTGACAGGGGCAGGGCCTGAGGTGCCTGGGGCGAAGGTGATGCCCACCCTCCTGGGTGAGCGGGCACGGGGCGAAGGCTGAGGGGCTGCTGGGAGGGCGGTGCTGGTAGGGGAGGTGGCGGCTGTACCTGTAGAAGTGGGGTGCACAGATGGTGCTGCCACCACAGGGGAGCTCACATCGGCGGACGAGTCCGTGTCGCTGGTTGGTGATCCTGTGGCTGACGTGAAGCTCCCCTTGCCCTCCGTCCCACTGGTGCATTCAGAGTCTGTGGTGTGGCCCTCCATGGCCATGTGGGATGCAGCTCCCTCGTGCTCCGGTGCCACTGTACCTCCACCTGATGCTGATGTACAAAAGGACAGGGAGAGCAGGAAAAGGGGGGGAGACAGAAGAAAGAGAGTTTTAGTGCATGGCATACCGCTACCGTTGGCGGACAAGACAGACGCAGCAGCCCCATGCATTACGCCGTGCTCCTGCCCTCTGCACATGCAATTTCTGGGATATGGCCTACATGGCAATGATAGAAATCTGCGCACATGGATGGCAAAGGGGCAACTATACATCAACTTGCCTCTGTTCTGAGCTGGGGTAGAGTCCCACATGGCCTACATTACGAAGGGGCCTTGCCTACCTAACTCGCCCTGGCCTAGGGACACCCACAGCCCACCTCCCCCACCCAGACCCCTCCACTGCACGCAAAGTCCACAGAATTAGGTTGTACTCACCCCCTTGTGTCTGCTGTGATGTTCTTAAGCGCCCATCCAACTCCGGGTAGGCCACCGCCAGGATCTGGAACTTCAGGGGGGTCATGGTGCGACGGGAGGCCATCCCCAGCTGAGCCTCCGCCGTCTTCTTGCTGCAGCGGCGAATGTCCTCCCATCTCTTACGGCAGTGGGTGCCCCGTCTCTGGTGGGCCCCCAGGGTCCGGACTTCCATGGCGATGGCACGCCAAATGTCCCTCTTCTGGTGGGCGCTGACCTACATGACATGCACAAGGAAAGAGGAACAGTCATTACCTACTGCACCGTCAATGTGAGTGGGCCCCTCCCAACTCTGTCCATGTGGCCCATTCATCCCCATGCATTTCTGTTGTAAGAACTGTGCCCCCTTCGCCCTCCCAACCAGCCCTGTCCACCCAGGCCTAGCCCATACAACGTGCTCCCTGTGTACTAACCTGTTGGTCTGGAGGACCGTAGAGTAGCGTGTACTGGGGGAGGACCCCATCCACAAGTTTCTCCAACTCCTGTGCAGTGAAGGCAGGGGCCCTTTCCCCAGACGCAGCAGCCATCGTCGCTTCCAGACCGAGGTCACAGCAGCACTAGCAGTGTAGGTCCTCTCCTGTCGAAGGTCAGGTATCTAGTGAGTGAACAGATAGAAAATGGCGGTGACGTCCGCGGCGGTGACGTCCGCGGCGGGGCGCATCATCACCGCCAGCGCACCTGTTCATTGGCTCCTGGGACCCATAGGGTCCAATGTTAACCAATGCAGCATTGCGCCGCGCTCTACGACCGCCTACCGCGACGGTGTCCAACG
The DNA here is from genome assembly GCF_031143425.1 of Pleurodeles waltl. Classification (NCBI taxonomy): domain Eukaryota; kingdom Metazoa; phylum Chordata; class Amphibia; order Caudata; family Salamandridae; genus Pleurodeles; species Pleurodeles waltl. The sequence goes on from NC_090447.1 coordinate 365,425,138, forward strand.
CCAGCGCAGTTACCCCACAATTCCATTGTCCCAGTTTAGAGGTCAGGCAGCCGCCATTTCAGGGGCCCACATGGCTTCATTTACTACTGCGTCACACATACCGAGGCCTACACTCAAAAACTTTTCCCGGATGGGTTAATTGTCTGTTGTAGTCTTGTGTGTGACTGTGGGTACATATCTGAAGGAATGGTGACAGTTTCTTCGCTTTTGTCCTTCTTAGGCACCGTCAGTTGAGACATATTGGAAGATGGCGGAATCCGACGGTGTACCGACCGCTGGTGGACCTGTTGACAATGGAAGAGAGACATTTGATCGTGACCTACCGGTTCGACCGTGCCGCAATCCAGGAACTATGTACCCAGTTGGAGTCAGAGCTGATGTCACCAATCCGCCATCCGACAGGAATCCCCCCTGACGTGCAGGTGCTGTCAGTGCTCCATTTCCTTGCAAGTGGGTCATTTCAGACAACAGTGGCCATGGCATCAGGGATGTCCCAGCCTATGTTTTCCAACGTGTTGTCCAGAGTGTTGTCTGCCCTGCTGAAAAACGTAAGGAGATACATCATTTTCCCTGAGGTGGAGGATTTGCCTACAGTTAAAGGTGACTTCTATGCCCTTGGACATATCCCGAACGTCATAGGTGCCATTGATGGCACCCATGTAGCTCTGGTCCCCCCGCAGGAATGAACAGGTGTACAGGAATAGGAAGAGTTATCATTCCATGAATGTACAGATGGTCTGTTTGGCAGACCAGTACATTTCGTAGGTAAATGCTATGTTCCCTGGTTCTGTGCATGACGCCTACATCCTGCGCAATAGCAGCATCCCTGATATGATGGCTCAACTCCAGAGGCACCGTGTATGGCTATTGGGGGACTCTGGTTACCCCAACCTTTTGTGGCTATTGACCCCAGTGAGGAATCCCAGGACCAGGGCAGAGGAACGCTACAATGAGGCCCATGGGCGGACTAGGAGGGTTATCGAACGCACCTTCGGCCTCCTTAAGGCCAGGTTCAGGTGCCTCCATATGACAGGTGGGTCCCTATTCTACTCACCGAAGAAGGTGTGCGACATCATCATCGCCTGCTCCATGCTCCATAACTTGGCATTGCGACGCCAGGTGCCTTTTCTGCAGGAGGATGATCCAGATGACGGTGTTGTAGCTGCGGTGGAGCCTGTGGACAGTGATGAGGATGAAGCTGATGAAGAAGAAAACGACAACAGGGAGTCAGTCATACAGCAATATTTCCAGTGAGACACAGGTGAGTACGTTTTCAGGTTTAACATAGCATTAACTTTCACACGTCTACCTCTATCCTGTACCTACATTTCACTCACTATTTGTTAACTGAGTTGTCCCTTTCCATTTCAGTTTCACAAATGTGGTAACCTACGTGTCAACAGCTTTCACCCTTGAAAGGCTTGTGAAGTGTGACATTGGTATGTTGGCCTTCCAATGGGTAACCATTTTTGACACTGTAATTGACAATACAAAGTTCAAATTCATTGACTGACTCCAGTTTTATCAGTGTTTCAAGGTTGTTTATTTAAGTGCATAAACATGAAGGGGGGTTGTGAAATGGGAATGGGTTATGGTGGAAGAATGTCCATGGCAGGGTCCAGTCTATTAGTCTAACAGGTACATTGCACATCTGGCCATTGGAAGTGGAGCTGGGGCAGTTCCGATTTAGACAGGGTAACAAAGTGGGACAGTGGGGGGACAATCAGGGTGCTCTTATTTCCTGGCGGGGTCTTGCCATCTTGCTCTGTCCTTTTCCTGGATCTCAGGGACCGCTTTCGTGGTGGTTGTCCGTCTCCAGGGGGTGGGGTGCTGGTGTGTTGGTCCTGTGGTGGGGCGTCCTGTCCACTAGCGCCGGCGGAGGTGGTGGGCATTTCATCGTCGTGGCTAGTGTCAGAGGCCCCTTGGAGTGCCACGGTGTCCCTCAAGGTCTTTTGAATGTCCGTCAGCACCCCTACGATGGTGCCCAGGGCGGAGCCGATGGTCCTGAGCTCCTCCCTGAACCCCAAATACTGCTCCTCCTGCAGACACAGGGTCTCCTGCAACTTGTCCAGGACCGTTGCCATCGTCTCCTGGGAGTGGTGGTATGCTCCCATGATGGAGAAGAGGGCCTTGTTCAGAGTAGGTTCCCTTGGATTGTCCTCCCTCTGTCGCACAGCAGCCCTCCCAGTTCCCCTGTGTTCCTGTGCCTCCATCCCCTGGACCGTGTGCCCACTACCACTGCCCCCAGGTCCCTGTTGTTGTTGGGGTGGTGGGTTAGCCTGGGTGCCCTGTAGTGGTGGACACACCGCTGATTGACCTGTCCTGAGTAGGGAGGTATGGGCCCGCTGGGTGGGTGCTGTGCTGGTGTTACCAGAGGGTGGAAGGTCAGTGTTGGGCTGTGGCTGGGCAAGGGGAACCGACTGTCCTTAGGCCCACGATGGTCCGGGCTGGTCATCAAGATCCAGTAGGGCAGAGCTGCTGTTGTCACTGTGGGCCTCTTCTGGGGGTGGAGTGGTGTTGTCTGGACCCTCTGGTGTGGTGACGGTCCTTCGGGTTCCTGTGGGGTATAAGTACATGATTATTGCATGTGTGTGTTTCATGGTGTGCAATGGTTGGGTGTGCGTGTACACCAGTGCAGGCATTCCTGTGTGGGGGCTTGTGTGGTGATGGTTGGGGGGTGTTCTGGGTATGTGCAGTGGGCATGCTTTAGTGATGGGTATCCATGCTTAGTTGTGTCATGCAGGTCTTGGTGTTGGGATGGGTGGTTGGTGTTATGGGCACATTAGTGAGGAGTTAGGGTGATAGGGGAGGGTGTGAGGGTGGGGGTGTGTGATAGCATGCAGTTAAGGTGGGGGATATGATAGTTAAGATTTGACTTACCAGTGTCCGTTCCTCCAGCGACTCCTGCGAGGCCCTCAGGATGCAAGATGGACAAGACTTGCTCCTCCCATGTTGTTAGTTGTGGGGGAGGAGGTGGGGGTCCGCCGCCAGTCCGCTGAACCGCGATGTGGTGCCTGGATACCGTGGAACGCACCTTCCCCCGTAGGTCGTTCCACCTCTTCCTGATGTCCTCCCTATTTCTTGGATGCTGTCCCACAGCGTTGACCCTGTCGACTATTCTTTGCCATAGCTCCATCTTCCTGGCTATGGATGTGTGCTGTACCTGTGAGCCAAATAGCTGTGGCTCTACCCGTACGATTTCCTCCACCATGACCCTGAGCTCTTCTTCGGAAAAGCGGGGGTGTCTTTGGCGTGCCATGGGGTGGTGTGTGTGATGTGTGAGGTGGTGTATGTGTTGATGGTTGTGGTGAGTGTAGTGGTATGTGGTGTTTTGTGCGTGGATGTTGTGTGGGTGATGGTGTAGTGGGCCTCTGTGTGATGGGGTTCTCTATTCTGTGCTGTCTCTCTCTGACCTTCTCTCTAATTTCGGGTCGTAGGGGTTTGTGGGTGATGTGGGTGTGTGTTTTATATTGAGTTGGGTGTGTGGGAGTGGTGTGTGTATGTGTATCAGGTGTGTGTATTTGTAATTGTCCAATGTGGCTGTGTTTTGTAAGAGTGTGTGTATTTTGAGCGCGGCGGTGTGTACCGCCAATGGAATACCGCGGTTGCAAGACCGCCGCGTGGATTCGTGTGTCGTAATAGCATGGGCGTGTTTCTGTTGGCGTGGAGGTGGAGGATTTGTTTCCGCATGTTTATCGCTGATCTTTGGTGTGGCGGGATTGTGTGGCTGTCTGAATTTTGGCGGATTCCGTGGTGTGTGTCATAATAGCTGTGGCGGAATTCCGCTGCCAAGGCGGTGGGTTGGCGGTCTTCTGCACGGCGGTAAGTGCTTTATACCGCCAATGTTGTAATGACCCCCCAAGTCTCTTCGTGCTCGTGCGAAAGGCCTGCGCACGTTTTTTTATTTTTATTTTTTTATTTAGTCATTTTCAAACAGGGTTTGCAGTTGCTTAGTGACCTAGGCTGGATGAATAAATATTTTTCTCCTTGCTAATTTTGCAGAAATAAGAAAATATTTGTTTTAAAGTTTGTTTCATCATATTTTTGTCATGGCTTCAGGAAATGCATGGAATCTTAGCGCTCCTGAGCCATTCTTGCCAAAAGATGGAGAAGCTACTTTAAAATGGGAGGAATGGCGAGAATATTTTGTAAATTACATTTCTACATTTGAAGATGAAGAAGAACTTACTCCAGAAAAGAAGAAGCAAATTCTTTTACACTGTTTAGGTGCAAAGGGCCTGAAAATTTACAACAGTATTAACAAAAAAATTAGAGCACCTGACCAAGGAGATGTTTTTAGTCATGCTCTTGAAGATCTTACGGAGTATTTTAGACCTGCCGTGTGCGTAGCTGTTGACCAATTTTATCATAGGAAGAAGCAATTTGAGGAATCTGTTGATGATTACGTTGCTGCACTCAAGAATTTGGCTTTGTCTTGCAAGTTTGGTAATCTTCATGACGAACTCATTAGAGACCAAATTATAATGCACACTGCCAATCCACATATCCAAGAGAAACTTTGGTCTAGAGGGGAAGCACAGTTACGAGAGGTTATTGATATGGTCAAAAGCGCTGAACTCACTGGAAGATGCGCAAAGGCTGTTCTGCGCAGTGAGGAAAAATCATGAAATTTCAGATGCTGGTATTAAACCCAAATTGGAATTAGTTAATGCTGTCAAAAGTGCCCCTAGACCTCAATCTAAAGATGATTTGCGAGCTTTCTTAGGATTGGCCAAATTTTATGTCAAATTCGTACACAATTTCTCAGAAAAAACATATGTTCTGCGTCAACTTCTTAAAACTAATGTTAAGTTTGTTTGGAGTGAGGCATGCGATGAAGCATGTGAAGTAATAAAGAATGATGTGGCTAATGTCCCACCACTTCATGGTTATGACCACATGTTGCAAAATGTTGTCACAACGGATGCCAGTTCTAAAGGTATAGGTGCAACGTTATCCCAAATCGATGAAAAGGGAGTTGAATGGACCATAGCTTTTGCCTCGCGTTCGATTACACCGACTGAGGAAAGGTATTCTGTGATCGAGCGTGAGACACTTGCATGTGTTTGGGGTTTGGAACATTTCAGACAGTTCATTTGGGGTTTTCATGTTTTGTTAAGATGTGACCACAAGCTGCTCACTAAAGTGTTGACAACAAAAGGGTTAATTTCAGCATCACCACGTATAGCTCGTTTGTCTGTTAGACTTTTAGATTTCAATTACAGTGTACAATAGGTTCCTGAGGTCAAAAATGTGGTGGCAGATTTTTTAAGCAGAATGCCTTTACCTGTTGTGAGTGATGAGGATACTGATATTGAAAATTTTACAGTAGCCAATGTGTTAGCTGATTGTCCAGGTATTACCAAAGAGGACTGGGAACAAGCTCAACCTCAAGATGACATCTTTGGTGTAGTTAGCAGATATATCACGAATGGATGGCCTAATAAACATTTGTTAGATCATAGTATGCGTGTGTTTTGGGAATTGAGACATGAACTCTCTCTGCAAGGTGGTCTAATTTTTAGGAATGGCAGGGTTATTCCCCCCACATCTATAAGAAATAGGATTATTGATATATGGCACGAAGGACATCTTGGCATTGGTAAAACCAAATACAAAATTAGGTTTACTTATTGGTGGCCAGGTTTGGACTCAGACATTGAAAGGAAAGTTAGAGATTGCTATGCCTGTAATTCGTCCGACAAGACTCAGGTAACATTAAGACCACCTCTCCATCCTATTCTGTGTCCAGATGGACCTTGGGAAAGGATAGGCATAGATATTGCAGGGCCAATAATGTATGATGATAAACAAAAATATTTATTAGTTTTGGTTGACCATTTTTCAAAATGGCCAGAGGTTGAGATTGTTAATAGGGCTGATGTGGATTCAATTGTGCACTTCCTGGACAAGGTGTTTCTGAAAGAGGGTTTACCTAAGTGTATAGTAAGCGACAATGGACCTCAATTTATGTCTCACATTTTCAAAGAGTTTGTACAGGGGAAAGGTATTGTACATAATACTACGGCTTTATATCATCCGGCAGGGAACGGTGCTGTGGAGAGATTCAATCGGGTGATCAAGGGTGTCATCCAAATGGCAAATTACAAAAATTTGGATTGGAGATGTGAATTAATGCAAATTTATGGTCATACAGAACGAGACCTTGTGTTTCTACAGGGTATTCTCCCTTTGTGTTGATGAGAGGGAGAATTCCCACTGGGGAAGATAATGTGGGTTGGAGCTCTGGAGATAAGAAGGCTGATTGGACACTTAAACAAGTTAAACACAACATTAAAAGTTCCCAAGAGCAAAGTAAAATGTACTATGACACAAAACACAAATGTAAAGAACAAGTCATAAAAGTTGGTGATGTGGGTAGAGTTAAGAAACCAGGTTTCATTAAAAAAAGGTAATAATCGATTTTCAGATCCCCTTAAAGTAGATAGAATTTTTTGTAATTCTGCATTATTAAGTGATGGTAAGGTTTGGCACATGTCATCATTGTCCATGTGTAGGAATGTTATTTCTGGGTTGGTTGGGAAGGAAGGAAAAGTTATCAGCCCAGAACGCAAGGAATGCAAATTTGACTGGTTAGATGATTGGAAGTATACGCCTTCCTATGATCCTGATTATAAATCAAATGTACAGCCTATTGTACCTATTGTTAACAATCATTTTTGTGTGCCTGCAAGGAAAACAAGCAGGTGTGGTCGTTTAGTCAGGACACCAAGCAAATTTCAGGATTATGTCTGTTTTGCGTAAAGCTACGAATGTGAACTTATTATTCTTTGAGGGTAAAATTGTTTTTGTGTTTGAAATTTTATTTTTTTTCCTTTATTGTTGTATTTTCTTTTTGTTAGGGGGAAGATGTGTTGCGATGCTCGCGCACAGTGTGTGTTAACACTAGGCTCGAGCATCGCTAGGTAACAGGAGTTCGAAGGGAAGTTGAAGAGGGAGACGGTTGATGTTGAAGACGCGCTTCGGATGTCCTGTTATCGGGGTCGCACACACGTTACGAATAAAAGCTTGTCAATCTCATGATTGTCGTAACGTTTCTTCTTAGCAACACTATTACTAGTTTAACTGTAATAGCTATACCTCGTGGCTACCATGTGTCCATTGCTTCTGCTAACGGCTACCAAACCGTCCGTTTATTTGTCATCACGCCTAACATTTGGGCCAATACGCTCAAGGTACCATGGACATAGAAGAAGGGATACAGGTTTGGATTTTCTCTGTGCCTGGAGATTAGAAGGCCAGGCAGCTCAAAGCACATTCTCTGCAACCTCTTAATTACAATACACCTCAAATTTCCTTTAATTGACTTTCAGTAGCAGATATGAAATAAGCAGCCATTCTTTCGTTTCTGAATTAATGCCACACCTTGCTTGGACCTGTGACTACTTTAACTAACCATTGTGTTTTTCTTTAAGCTGGGTGCGGCCTATTCTCCTTCGATGGTTTTGTTTTTAATTCACTGCTAAACTATGGTAACGCCACAGACAGTGAGATATTAACTCGCTATCAAAAGCTCAACTTGACTAACACAGACTAGCATTTGGCAGCAGAGTTCTGCTTTTTTGTCTTTGTTTTTATGGTCTGTTCCGTGCAAGAATTAAAATATTGCATATCCTCAGCTGGGCCTGGCCCAGCATCTACTTTTCACAATCACATCATTATTTAAACAGTAGCCGCACCGCAGCGGGTCAGCAGCCAGATCACTGTGCCCCTTTATTCTCACCTCACCTCTACCGTTCAGACTTAAACAAAAATGTTTTTTTACAGTCGGTAGGCCCGGCAGCTCTTCGTTTAAAGCTAAGAAAGGATCAGGAAGGTGCAACATCGTCAGTCTTGTGTCCCAGACTTCGCGTCTCTAATTGACCAGAAAAGAGCAAATTAAGCATGTACTTTTCAGTTTACAAAGTGTGCAACCTATTTTTGTACCACGTAGTCAAATATTTTGCAGTAAGGTTGCGGTAAACCCACATTATTTGCATTTTCTCTGCCAGGAACATTGCATCCCTCCCTTGCCTCTGACAGATTTTTTTTTTCTTTCCTCCCCGCCTTACCCCCCGTGTCTGACTTTTCTTTTTGTGCTTCCCACATTTAGACTCTCACTCTTGTCCCTGTACCTGCTCTACTGGTGTGACCCTTTGGGGAAAACCTTAACCATTACTGGTATTAACTCATTCGCTGTTCAGAAGTCTCTCTCCCCAATCCATGCCAAGGTCATGTTAAGATGTACTTGCCAATGCAAGGCACTGATCCTCAAAACACCTTTAAAATAAAACATTGACCTCTCCAACCATGATTTCACCCAACAATTATTTGTTATTGGTTTTAGATGTTGACATTGAAACAATATAAATGTGTGAACCTAAATTACAAGATAAATAAACAGATGTATGTCTCTGGTAACTATAAAGAAAAATTGACAGCCTGTGATTAGCCTCAACTAGCTTCCATGTAGTAGGATTTCATTCTACATGATCAAGAGAAAATATGATCTAAGATGAACTAAGATTAACACCCAAAGAGAGAGAAACCATGGTTGTCCCGTACGGTAAGATATGGTGACCCTCGACCAGACCACTAGCTACTGCTATGGCCATTCGAGTCAGCCAAAGAAAGGGGAGCCATATATTTTCAAAGATGCCTTTCTGGTCCATCATATGGTATATAATTTGGTCCTGAGATACTGGTGCCGACGTGTCTCGTATTCAATCAGTATGTGTATGGGACGTTCTCTGATTCCTTCTGAGGATTACCATTGTGCCACAGTCAGGGCTGTATTGCTCCTATGCTATGTGTAGCACTATATATCGCTTACATTTACAGTGTCAAGAAAGATCAGTTCTGCATTTGACTATACGTTCAGGTCGTCGATTGTGCTCATGGTGTGGATCGCCTGCTGTCAGAATGTGTTGAGAGAAGTGTATGAGTGCACCATATGGTAAGTCTCGTCTTGATGTCCACATCTCCAACAGACAGCTGTATGGGTTGGGTGGATTTGTTGCAGTTTTCGTGGGACCAATACCGAGCATGGAGACGTTTGATAAAGCTAAACTTGAGTCTTAATTCCCATAGATCCCTACTATGTGTCGAGTATCTCGTTCTAATCTGAATAAGAATATTCTTTCAACAGGTAAATCCTAAGGGAGTGGAGATGAAGCTCCTTCATTGGTGTTTTATACAGTCCTGATACAACCTGTGTTTGAGCTTCATTGGTGCAGGTAATCATGGACCCTTGATTGTGAAAGAGGTTGTGTGATTATTCCAAGAGTTTTAGTTAGGCAGTATATCCATTGTGGTTGTGTGGCCATCTGAAGTTCTTCTTGCAGGGTCATTAATGATTTTAGTTCCATGCCCTGTAGCGGGTGAATCATTCTAAGGATGCCACAGTCAACCCATGCCTCCCACTAAATTGAGTGGCAGTTTATTTAAATAGTTTTATTGGTACAATTGGAGGCATGTTCATGTAGGTATGCAGTTTTTTGTGTGTTGTTTCCCGTGCTCATGCAGTTACTTTGATGAGCAGGTTTGCTTTTGCTTCATCCAAAGCAGTGACTCCAAATAGCACATTACAGCTGATCGCCATCTCCCCTCATGACTTTTTGAATAGGCACCTGTTTCATCAATGAGGTTAGCAGTTGAGAGTAACTATGACATGGAACTTCAAAAGGCCACCATTGCCTAGTTTCATAATTTGTATACAATTTAAATATTTCAATTTAAATAAAGGAAGGACAACAAGTGAGTCCCCTTCTCCTGCAAAGACTACACATGTATCATAGCAACACAAAAGGATGATGAGCGTAGTGCTGAAACATTTCACTCACCCCCAGTCACAGATCTGGGTTAAATCCATTGTTCTTTTGCTCATCATGCCACCCCCATTTGGACTCAGCCATATGCAAATCAGTCTTGACCCTGTTCCCCATGGGGGCATTCCAGCCCTAACTGCCTGGCCAGGTCCTCCCTGGATAGGAGCAAGCATCCTGGGACCGGTTTCAGGGTATCACCCTTCATCAACCAGGCTAGCTTGAATCCTGTGGCACAGTGATCACAGGACCCACATCTGAACGTGATTCTGGTCCAGGAAGGACCTGGCCTGGCAGTTCGAGCAGGACTGTTCCCATGGGGAACAGAGTCAAGACTGATTTGCCTTTGGTTGGGTCCAAACTGGGGTGGCGTGGTGGGCAAAAAAACGATGGATTCAATCCAGATCTTTGTGACTGGGGGGTGAATGTTTGTATTGTTCAGCATTCTGTCCATCATCTGTTCTTTTTACAAGTGCATCATAGCCATTAACATGTTTTGTAAAAATGGACTCTGGCATTTTCCAGCACATTTTACTATACATTTTATATAAAAGCAACTAATATTTTAGAAAACATTCTGAAATACACCTTAATGCCATACTAATTGCATATGTGTCATTCATGTGGTAAAGAAACTCAGTACTTTTTGAATAGCTGTAAAAAGGTTTCAGCCTAACAGAGAATCCTGTCCCTGGCCCAAGCTGTGGGTAAATGTGAAGCAGGAAAGAATGAACCATGCTGCAGATAATTCTGCAATTTAATTGGGCAAAGGTAAAAAGATTCTTTATAGACTTCATTGGTTCATTCTAGCACGATGTTCCTGCGGCGCTCCATGTACCTCTCTCAGCACAGTACATATGTACTTATTGGCAAGTGCATCCAAATAGGAAGGAATGTGTGCAGGCGCCACAGTACGTATGGTACTTCTTGTACTCTGCTGTTTACTAAATTGCTGAAACTTAGAGTTAAATAACCCTTCTTCAATTTCATCACATCAGCTATGTTTGCCAGGCAAAGAGGTACAGAGGCAAGGACAGGTTTTGGAGGAAGAATCTGCATATTTTCTTTGACCACTCAACCAATTTTTTAAATTAACCAGTTTTTTTAGTGGCTTCTTCTTAGTGCCCTTATTGCTGCCCCCTCTCTAAATACTCTTTAGTAGAGCCTCCGTCTTGTAGAAATCAATAAACAAGGCTCTCCAGCATTTATTCCACATTGTATATTTCTCTCCATATCTTTTATAATGTGCTCACCCCATTCATCTTGTCATACTAGTAAATATTGTTAGTAAGTATTTAATCTGTGCAACCGTAACCATGATTCAGATTGTTTTGGAGGTACTGGGATTAAAAACATTTCTTCAAATGAAGCTATGTAACCTCGGTGAAATCAATGCACTTTAGTTTAGAAAAAACGGCCAGTCCTATTGGCTTTATTAATGTTAGTCTATAATGTTCTTGACACGAGGTTCGCTCTTGGGTTAATAACAGGGCCTGCTCTCTTTGACCTTTTTGGGTCTGGTATTTGTAAACAAGTGAATTATTAGTTTGGTGGTTGATAGTCCACCACAAGTAATAATGTCACAAAGTGCTACATTTCGGCAAAGGTTTCAGTAATTTAAACCGGAGACAGGCTATGGCACAGAGCAGACTGACTTAGCAAAAATGTATAAAGTATTTAGAAAAACAATTGCATTTTAAATAAATCAAAACCAACACAATACAATTCCACTCCTATTTGTAAAACTAAATTAAGATGTAATAAAATGACACTAAAATGCCCAATATTTAATAAGGTGAACTGATATAAGAAATTTTAATATGCGATTTCAGAATACAAGTTGTGCAAAAATCTATTTCAGGCCAACCACAATGGAGCCTGGGTTAGGTACGCTAAGGCAAGTTCATCCTGATTTTACCTTTTAACTAAAATCTCTGAATGGAAGCTGAAATCTTACAGTGGGACAAGGTTGACTGTTATATCAGAGGACGTTCTCTCAAAACCAGGTAGTTTTTAGATAAGGTACTGCTGAAGCAGTAGGTTTTGGTGGGAAAATGTTAATTTCACAAAAGGCTTCTTTGATCTGGTGACCTTGTAGAAAAACAGGAAGTCAGCCAACTGACATTAGGAGTTCTCTTCTTTTCCCTGCGTTCACTCCTAACCATAAAAGTTCCCCTGGGCAACGCTACCTACGTTTCCAGCAGTAAACCCAAAATGAGTAACCCTTTCTTCTCCATTGTGCAGAGCCTGTGCCCATCTATAGTGGTCTGCTTCCACTGGGTTTGGAGTCAGCCTGTTTGGGTGAGGAAATAAAGGTTTGTCTTCTGCTGGTCTCGCCTTAAATGTACTGAATAAAAGTTAAGGCACCTTTACAAGCTAATGAAATTCCCGGGTCCACCCTAACTAGTTTCCCTACAATAGGAAGAAAGAGAGATCCCCATTCCCCACACTCAGGTCATTGTGTGATCTGGGATCAGTAGTCACACTTTATTAAGGACAAGCACTGGCAGGCAGGTTGTAGCAGGCTAATGCAAATTTGCCACCAGTTGATTCAGGCACGGAGAGGGTAACTTTCTAAATGTTACTTTCCCAAAATATTTATTAAAAAAATAACATCCTGATTGAATTGGATTTAAATAAATATTTAAAAACAGGGGTGAGCTATTTTTCTAGCTTGTCCTAAACCCAAGACAGCAGAATAAAAATTTTAATCAGTGCTCTGGGTTTCCTTGTAGCACCAATGGAACTCTACTTCTGAAATTAGCTTTTGAAATCTTGTCACAGTCGGGTTTCATAAACATTACAGTTCTACATCCTACTTTTAAATACTATGCGCCCTACCTTGTAATCTACAAGGCCGTCATGAGGTCACATATCAGTAATTAAAAGTGACATTTTGTGCCCATCAAAAAAAGGTTATTTTGACCGGTCGGGTGGCGGTTTTGTACTGCAGTAGCCAGTCTATTTTAGTAGGCTTGACACTGTTTTCTGTGTCACAGTAGTTGATGGCGCAATAAGTGCTGCAGTCGAAAACTGGTATTTAACTTTCTGTGCCTTGGTGTATTCTCTACACTATATACTATGGTTTTACAGGAGAGTTAAATATGCTAATCGGGGATTAGCCAATTTGTACATATTCCACAGGTCACAGCAGATACACTGGGAACTGAACAACAGTACCATAGTCTGCAAAGTCTAAAAAAACAGCAAAAAATGGGGGTGACCATGCAAAAAGGGAGTTTTCTCACAGTATTGCATAGATGGGGTTGCAATTTATCTCGGATATCTGTTAATTCTTGATTATGGATTAGGCCAATCCTAGGGGTGGATGAGCCAACATACTAATGCAGAGAGCCGAGCCAAGGGTCTGGCTTGTCTCTTAGAGCCTGTACACGAGCTGAGCCCTGAAAATGTTTGCGATCTACAACAACCATGTAAAATATGATAAAGCCTCTTCAATGTACCAAAAAGTGTATTTCTTTAATATGTTGAAGCTTTGAGATTAATACATCACATTATAACATTGCACTGAGAAGTACTTATTAAAAGGGAACAAAGAGTCAAAACAGTTGCCATGTAAACCCTGTACATGTCCTAGATTAATATAGACCAACATTATAGTCTACTAAATCAAACACAATAGATTTTTGCATAACTTGTATTCTGAAATCACATATTTGAAACTACTTTCATGTGCAATCACTCAAAAATGGAGCTTTGTGAAAATAATATATTTGCCTAAAATCACACAATCTAAGCGGGGAACCACCATTTATCCTGGTTTTCTGGTTTCACTTTGTACAAATGATCCTCTGCATGGGTAATTTTTGCCTTTCCCTTTTTATGTTGGTGCGTTGTTTTTTCCTATGTGCATTTTTCATTTGTTTTTACGTTTCAAGAAGACACAGATGTATTAGAGAGATTTACAGGAGCACCAGTTACATTACACATGGTCATATTTATTTTGTAGGTACTAGGGAGATTCCATGATTTGCACAGATCCACAGCATGTTGGGCATGCACCAAAACCCAAACCTGGGTCTCCAGTTCCAAAGTCACCAGCTCTGGCTGTAATGCCACATCTTGGGTAGAGGGAGGACAGCAATTAGAAGCTACATTAAAGCTCAGCTTGTTATGATTCCAACAGGCCCTCAAGCTGAGCCAGAGCCAGGCTTGAGCCTCGCTAGAGCTTTCAATGGCTTGCCCATCCTCTGTGTAATCCTGAAATGGCTGGTTAACCTAATACAAGATACGTGATAAATATTTTATTGTCAGCCTGCTGAGTTCTGGCCACTGTTCCCATGCCAATAGGCCAATGAGTCTTGATCTTGGTCTTTGTTGGGTCATCAAGGTAATCTTGAACCGTCTTCTGAATTGTCATTGGTGCTGCCACTTGCTGTGCCTGTGATGCATGCACCTCTGCACTTGACTTTAGTTCTGACATATGAAATCAACTCACTGCAGAGTTTTCCATTTAACTGGAAGCTGTTCTTGACATGGCTTTAGTAGCCGGAGATAGTGTTGGTTTCTACTGTAAAGATTGCGAGGCAACAGCTCTGCCTTCTCTAGATGTTGAAGGCTGCACTTCAGTTCTCCCCTGGCATTGATTTTGCAGTAGTTCTTCTAGATAACTCACTTTATCAATGAACCACATCTTGTAAACAGACATGCACACATGGTGAAGGCATAAAAGGGGCATTTTATGTACTATGGCTCCAGTTTCGTGGTACAGATGTGCTCTTGGGAGGACAAATTCTATTTTTGCAGTCTAATTAGTGTTGAAGCAATGGATTAAGCACTTCACACTGACAGTGGTAAATGTGTGTCCCCCTTTTGCAAATGATCTTGCAGCAGATACAGCAATGGGATCAATTGGCTCTTGGTATTTCCTTCTTGCTGACCTTCCATTTTATAATCATGAATTAGAAGTGAGAAAGATAATTATAATTGTTAGAGGTGAGAGTGGCACAAAGGAAGTACAGCTCACCTAAATTGAACCTGCTCTTAGTCATATAGTTCAACTAACACCTCCTGCTTCCATCTAGGAAAGAAGACCACAAAAACCTGCCGCAACCACCACCCTTACAGAAGTTGAGGTTCACCCTAGAGAAAGGCTAACACAGCTGCTTTGCTCCACCTCATAAAGTTCTTCAGGCTTTAGTATCATAAGAAACCTCTGCTTCCCATATTGAGAGGTCTTTACACTGAAGCCAAACGAGGAGCACTTTGCAGAATATTCAATTTACGTAGAAAAAAATAAACATTTATTGTGTTACATGAGGTGGACGTTATAACACTGGAGTGATGGCAACTGTCTGATCTTAAAAATCAGCATGCTACACCTCAATAACATAGCTGATGATGGTGAGAAGCTGTTCAACTCATAGAAGGTGGTAGTGGTGCAGAAATAGAGGGTGTCAGCCAAAATAGCTCTGTGCCTGCCAAACATGTGTGCAGTGATCACCTGCAGCAACTTTAGAATGGCACACGGGAAAAATACAATTTGTCACCTCAAGGTGCCCAAGCAGCCTACCTGCTCACCCTATGCCACTACTACAGCAGGTAGCACAATGCTGACAGTTACAACAATCAACTATCCCAGTACCACTGAAACCATAAAAAGTCAATTTATACAGTGGGAAGCCGGCAAAAATGCTTAGCATTTGACCTTCTCCCTCCTTGTTCCTTTCATTTATTGATTTACTGGAGACCTCTGCCCAATAATGGAAGAATCCAAGCCAGTCTTTCCCTGTATTGGTGTGCCAATGTTGAGAAATCAAGTGGTGCAATATGTTGGCACCAGACATGAGGACAAGTTTTCAAGCAACAGATGCGGAGTGAAGCGACAGCTAATTGCTGGTCTCACTGCTGCTGATGTGTTCCGGGGCATGCAGCAGAATGCAACAGTTGTGATATTTGTCATGGAGGTAATGCATACAGCTGCAAATATCTTGGACAAATGTAATACAGAAATATATGAATAGTTTCAACCCAGAGGTCTCAGTTTTTTATTTTGTTGCCACTGACAATGGTATTAATGTTTTTAAAGGTCTGGCTGACACAGGATACTTCAAAGTCCTGCATTTAGTGCATTGCATAAACCTAATCACACTGGACTTCTTAAAAAAAGAAGCAGTAGTCAGCAACATAATGGTCACCTGCTAAAGCATTTGTAATAATTTTTGTCATTCGTTGAAAGCCTGGAAGCAGTTGAGGATCAGTCAGTGAGCTAATAAAGGGCCTGTGAAAGCCCTCAGAAAGGAGATGCCCACCCACTGAAACTGGACCTCCTAATGGCTTCAATGCCAGTTTGAGGAAAACATGTCTATCAACAGTTATGTATTTCAAAGGAGGAGGATGCAACTGTCAAAACCATGACAATGATGGTAGACAAATGGGGAGTAGAGGAGTGGCTGATACTGTTCCTACTTCCTTAAATTGTGAGTTCAGAGACCCCAAACTCCACATTTCCAACTGCTCCCAAAGGGAATCTACACTTTAATCATATTTAAAGGTAGCCCCCATGTTAACCTATGAAAGAGATAGGCCATGCAACAGTGAAAAACAAATTTGACGGTATTTCACTGTCAGGACATATAGAACACATTAGTATACATCCTACCTTAACCATACGCTGCACGCTGCCCATGGGGGTACTCAGGGCCTAGATTAGGGGTGTCTTACATGTAAGAAAAGGGAAGGTTTAGGCCTGGCAAGTGGGTACACTTGCCAAGTCGAATTGGCAGTTTAAAACTGCGCACACAGACACTGCAATGGAAGGTCTGAGCCTTGTTTACAGGGCTACCAATGTGGGTGGCACAACCAGTGCTGCTGGCCCACTAGTAGTATTTGATTTACAGGCCCTGGGCACCTCTAGTGCACTGTACTAGGGACTTACCAGTAAATCAAATATGACAATCATGGAAATCCAATTACACAATACAATTTACACGGGGAGCATATGCACTTTATGGTTAGCAGCGGTAAAGTGTCCAGATTTCAAAAGCCAACAAAAACAGTTCAGAAAAACTAGGAGGCAAAAAAGATTGGAGATGACCCTGCAAAAGGAAAAAAGTCCAACAATAGCCAATCAAAATGAAACTAAGTCAGTGAGACGGTCAGTCTAGCTATTGTAATAAAAGTAATCATCAATGCTTAACAGTTGTGTACCCATGCATCAACTATTTCTTTGCTACACCTTACACAGGAAAAGGTAACTTGGTGCCACTGCCCACTCAGGACTGTTGGGGACTCTATGAGAGGCAAAGGGAGACAGGCAGACATTGAATAAATGTATACAGTTATTGCTGTTACTTCTCTGAGGCCCATGGGGGCTCTATGGGTGTGAGGCAAAATAAAGTAAACAAGTTAAAGAATTACTGATGCCTCATCAAGGCCCATGAGAGGTTGGGGACAGGTAACAATGAAATAAGTGAATCAAATAATTGCTGCTGACCTTTCAGGGCCCTTGGGACTCTATGGGGGGCAAACAAAAATTGAATTCATGAGCTAAATAATTGATGTTGCTCCTCCAAGGCCCATTTAGACTTTATGAGAGGCAGAGGGGAGTAGTGCAAAGTCAAATAAATTAGTAAAAACAATAACTGTCTACTACAAACAGCCACAAGATTTTTTTTTTTTTTAAATTAACAAAGTCACAGGCCTCCGGTCTATAAATGTTTCTAGAAAATTGCTTTTAAAACTAGACTAAAGGATTGAAACTCACACTGCACAACATTATGCTAGGTAGCTCATCAACCACATGGCCACTGAAGGAGAAGGCATGGAAACGATGGAAAAATGGCCACCAAACACACACACTCACTGACTTCACAAAATGGAGGTTGCCACATGACCAGCATGGAAGGAGGCTTAGAGAACAAAGACTAAGTGGCCACCACACTCACTGGTCCCACAAAATGTCCACCGGCACATGACAAACAAAGATGGAGGCACAGCGAACAAAAAAAAGATGATAGGCTTTAGCAAACACACACGCTTGCTACACAAACCTACCACCACTGCATGGTCAGCAAAGAAGGAGGCATGGAGGAAAAGAACATAGTTGCCCTGCTCTGCCTACAGTACCCCCCCAAAACGTCTTGCAGAATTGCAGGGTACGGATTGCACAGATAATTAAGAAAGACCAAAATTAATCTGGGTCCACACACTGAACTTCCCTTTACGCACCACCATTAAATCAGTTATTCTAAAAAAGAAAATTAAATTAACTTTAAAAATGCTTGACTTGCAAAACTCTCAGTAGTTGAAGGAAACAAGTAAAACACAATATTAACCATGTCACACATACACTAACTACAAACAAATGGTGTGCAAGCACATGGGGAAGTACGTAGCTGAGAACAAAGGGAGATATTTAGCTACATGCCCCACACACACACAGACGGACCCTAACCACCAACAGACACATGCAGACATAAAATAACTTACATCATTCAATACAAGTACAGTCACAGGTCCCTAAATGTTTCTGAAACACATGTAGCACAGCAGCACTGAGAATGTGAAAAATACATCAAAATGCACACGAGATATGGTGCAGGGAAGACTAGGCCACCAACAGTAAAGTAAAGGTGTAGTAAAATGATAAACACATCTGATCAAAAGTCACAAAAAACACATAAGAAAATTGAGAAAACTTATATTTAACCCCAGGCCCCCACCATC
This sequence comes from Pleurodeles waltl, assembly GCF_031143425.1. Taxonomy (NCBI): domain Eukaryota; kingdom Metazoa; phylum Chordata; class Amphibia; order Caudata; family Salamandridae; genus Pleurodeles; species Pleurodeles waltl. The sequence continues at coordinate 365,443,650 of NC_090447.1, forward strand.
CAAACAAACATTTGCAATGGAATGGTTCTTGCGTCTGCACGAGTTAGAGCTAACTGGACTTTTCTTGCCACATAAATTGAAAATAAAAAGTAAAACAGTTGACATAAGCAAGCTGATTCAAAGCCCACGGCCACCATGAGCATGAGTGTGAAGGAGAGACACAAAAGGAAAAAGAAGATCGCTCACATTCAAAAGTATCAGCAAAAGTGCAATTAGCCGTGCAACATGGTTGTTGGCCAGGGCAGTAACAAAACTGCCCCAAGGAGGGACAAATGTAAAGCATTTACCAATGATAACAAGGGATATTCGAAAGGCAATCCCATTAACTAGTGATAGTGATGGGCGTGAGATGGGTGTGGTTAAAAACCCACATATACAAAAGGCCAGACTGCTTGCGTGCTCGACCTAAAAATGTGCAACCATTTTCCCTTAGTGAAGTCAATTCCACATGGGCCCCTACTCCAGATTATAGGCGATCCACAATCAAAGATACAAAATAAAAAAATAAACTAAACAATGGTGCCTTCCCTTATTCAGACACAAAATTTCTTCCAAATTGCTGCATTGAACTTACTTGTTTTTTCCAAAAAGTTAAGATTCCAAAGGTGTGAATGTGGCACAGGTGGCAGACATACATAAAGTGATACTTTCCCTCTAAAATCCCAAACCAAAATGATGAAGGGCTAAACAAAGCAAAGGGAAAAGACTTGAGGTCAAGAACAAGAAGTTCCTACTATACATACAATAGCCTTCCAAGCTTTAAGGCACTGACGTCATATTTTTTAAAAAAAGTTTCATCCCCAAAATAATACTTGTATGTTCCATTTGGGTAAAAATCAACTCAAAAATGTAATTTTGAATTACATTTGTGGTTGCTTGCATTCAAAACACTGCTGCTTGTATTTAGATTTTTAGTTTGGTGCTCAAAAATTACCCGTACGGTCTGCTAGGGTGAAAAGTCTATCTGAAATGTTTGTTGCCCATCCACATTAAAGAAACTGCAACGTACGCTAGTATCGATGCCGCTCATGTTAGGGTTTGCATTTTTATGCTAAAAAATTATATGAATGGTCATCTCAGGTAACTAGATGAAATTATTGTTAACCCTCAACTTTGAAGGACGTATCAGTCAGTTGGAATTGATTCCACTCACATTTGGATTTGTAGTTTGGCAATCAAAACTTTCCCACACAGCACACTCGGGTACAAAAACTACATGGCATGTTTGTTGACACCCCACGTTAAAGGAAATGCCACTCTTGATTGGGAGAAGCTGCTTGCATTCATGGTGAGTTGTTTCTCTATATCTTGCATTATGATTTCTCCCCAAACTTGTCTCTTTACGTAACAAGGCATAACAGTGTAATCTCTGCAATTATACATAAAGCTCACCATGCAAAATTAACAAAATTACACCGATTACGCTGGTGTAATTACATTTTCACCCAGGTCTAATAAGTATGCCACTTTGCAAACCCTTGAGTACAATATGCAAATGACATACCCTAGTGGGATTTTTAAATTATGGAAGGGCTTCCTTGCCAAATTATGCTGAGTGTCTAATACCTTTTATATCAGTCAATCAATCTGGAATTGGTAAAGCGCACTACTCACCCGTGAGGGTCTCAAGGCGCTGAGGAGGTGGTGGGGGTGCTGCTACTGCTCGAACAGGCAGGTCTTGGGAAGTTTCCTGAAGGTAAGGAGGTCTTTGATCTGGCACAGGTGGGTGGAAGAGTGTTCCACGTTTTGGAATGATCTCCCGCCAGTTGTAGCTCTGCAGAGATGCCGGGTCTGATGACTCCCAGATCTGATGATATAGCAGTCACATGTGGCCTACAAGGAAACATATTAGAGGTTAAATATTTGCAAATCCAGGCCAATAAGAGGAACCTAGTTAGGGATTTTCCTTGCAAATGCCTACACTTGTATAGGGATCAGTTGGCTTCGACTCAGAATTTAAGTGTCCTACAATTTAAGTATGATCCCACACTCAAAACGCAGGACTTTTCATACTGTCAATAGGCAAGACTACATACTTGTTACATTTTACTTTTAAATGAGGATGTTTGTGTTCGATATGGATAACTCTGCATAGCTTGTGGTAAGCACTAAGCAAAATACTCAGTTGCTAGTGTCACAGTGTGGAGAATTTTTCAATATGGAAACTTCAAAGCACTCCAACTCACTCGGAAACATTGTATGATTTGACTGTACAGATGGCTGAGGTTCATGGCCCCCATCTGATTTAGAGATTCAAAAGCAAAATCAAAAGGAAACCAGTTTGGGAAAAGATGTCAACATTTAGGAAAAGCAAATGTTGTCCACATACAGCATGCAATGGCCCACAAAGGTGAAGGAACTTATTCCAAAGGAAACTATGCAGCAGATTTAACCAGTAGGTTAATGATGTAAACCTTTTAATTTGCTCTTGTAACATGATCTCAATACATGATCGATGGAGATACCATGGAGGAGTGGTAGGCAACATTAAAAAGGATGAAGCCCTCTGAGTTATTCTCAAACAAGCATTCTTTTAGTTAAACTGGTGAAAATATTCCTATGTAATTTATAGCAGGCACATGGGACAAACCTCTTACATATGTGGTAGTTATGTTCAAACCCGTAAAGGCAACTCATAATGGAATAGCATATGCACATGTAGACAGTAGGGCTACGATTTTAATTTTACAGCAACATAGGCTACATAGTAATATGTATATCAGTGTACTGTTTTTCAACAGACGAACTCCTCTTCTGCTATGAGACCAGATCCTGTGCCTTTGACAACATTAGTTAACCACATCAGCCCTTTGCCCGTTGCCAAAATAAATACGTATTGGTCACCATCACTTTATGTTCTAGACTCCTGTGGGAAAAGCCACAAAATATTGTCACTGCTCACATAGTCATGAATGACTGGAAGGGCCTAGTAGTGGTGCTAGCAGTGCAGAACTTTCATTCAGAGAAGAGCATTGTGTTTGCTGCAAAAAACATTTGCAGATGGGATATCCGCTCTGGGGGTTTACCAGCTATTCTCGTATCCGTTCTGTTCTGAGTCAAACCGAATCATCAAGCAAGCCAATGATATGCTTAAACAAGACTGGGCTGTGAGGGTTGGAACACAGAATGTTACCACGACCTTTATAAGTCCTGCCGATCTTGTATTAGGTGGACACACACTGTACAAACCTCCATTTGGGGTACCCCTGTTTGTCCCCAAAGTATTGTTCTCTGGAAAGGTAGAAATTTAATCTGGTTGCAGAATCTCCAATACTTCAGAGGAAAAGTCATAAATAAGCAGTGTTTTTACGACTCCAAAGGTAAACCTGCTGATGTGGTTTTCCAACCTGGGACAGTTGGCTCATGAAAGGATTCTTAAAAACACCTTTTGCACTATTGTACAAACAATCTGTTCTATATATTGGGATAGAAGGCACGCACACAGTAATCCTGCTTAAATTTGCCTGGTGCTAAGAAACAGGAAGATTTCAATTAAGCAAATCAAGAAGTCAATTGTGTCTGATTCTGTCCACTAACCTCTTCCCTTTTCAAGGCAGCTACCGTGAGAAGATATCAGCTGTGTTGAGAGAGACTTCTGAATCAGAGGGACTGCTAAGTCTCCAGCTTTACTCCCATCGAATTGTGATTTATCGCAGCAACGATTTCAACATTTGAACCTACGTTAACATCAACTGCACTTGCATTACAAGTCTTCAAAAGCAAAATATTATGTTCCATGACAAGCAATTACATTGTCACAAGATGGTCCTGATAATGAAGGAACAGGAGTTGTTTTGCTTTCACAGCTCCTGAAACACCAACATCTGAAATCCGTGGTTATATTAGATGGCTGCTCACCTTTTACTGATAAGTGGCAACTACATTTGTGTACCATAACGTAATATCAATCATCTTGCAGCAAGTTCATTATTCCTTTTATGGATTGCCATGCTGATTATTATTTTGACAATGGTGCATGAGCACTATCTTCCAGAAAGTCCTCCACTATCTTCTGTAATACAAGAGTTGCTGCTACATTTATCCTTACGTTGAATGGCAAAGATCTGTCATGTTATAAACATCACTGCACATATGGTACGTGGTAGTAATTATGAAGCAAGTTTAAAATCCGATTTTAGGGTCTCCAGGTGTGGTACAAATGCCACATACTCTATGCACTTCATTGGATGACATTGTCATGGCAGATTCTTTTGTGAGTCCATTGGCCAATAAAGCAGTTAAGTAGCTACTTGATGATTTTTTTTACTTAAGCTTCACTCGATAATGAAGCTCCTTATATGTAAGCAGACAATTATAAAGAAAAGATTTGTTTTCATCCTTATGGACACTACTACATTCATCAATCACCTAGCCAGTGTGAAGAACAATTTCACTCAATGGGAACTCTGTGAGAATCCCTGGGTGGATAACATTAGGCCTCCCAGTAAAGATTTATATATTTTATCATTGACAGAACATATTACTTATCTGGTTATGTTTATTTGCAAGATTCTGAGTTGTTGCAAATAGTTTTGGCTACCCATCACAGGGGCAGGTAGTATTCTTTTGGGACCACACTGCTAACTACTGTGATAACGTATTATTACCAGTACACAGGCTTGCAAAATATAGGACCACATTATTTTAACCTAGGTTTGTCTAAAGGAATATCAACAAACACCATTAATATTGTCGTAGTTTGGACTCTTGCTCTGAGCAAGACTGCTGGTTTAAGGATGACAGTACTTTTGTTTGTAGGCGACTGCGTCTTTCCTACAACAAGTCGCAACTGTTGTCCCAACCTTACCGGCTCACTAGCAGCACCTCACCAGAAACACAATAGTAAAAGGTGATTTATGGCAGCCGTTTACGCATGGACTTGAAAATAAGATATTTCAGGGAGTGTTGTGGTTAAACGGAGATTACCCTTTTCGCACAGATATATTATGTCTCATACAAACATAGGCAATGACACAGATGCAGTAAAGTTATAATAGCTTTTTATTTAACATAACTGCAATTTGCGATAAGTTGCATGAACTTCAATGATTAGGATAATAAATAAAGCAAGTAACAGTATTGTGAAGACAAGAGTCATTGTTACGAAGACCCCCACCATTTTGCAATACATAGAAAAGATATATGAGATGTAAGATGCCCTAATATCCTAATGTTAAAAGGCCTAACCTCCTACCTAAAGAAGAGCTGGGTTTGTTAAACCTAATCTGCCAATGCCATGTCCATGAGAGGAGCCCCCAACCCTCGTTACCTTGGAATGAGGTCTCTATCTCAGACTCCAAAGGGTCACGAAGACTGGGTCAGCGTCAAGACGACTGCAGCATCGGTATCAACGATGGTGGCGATGCCTTCTGGTCGGAATCCCTCTGATTATCTGTCTAAAGTGTGATGTATTTATACAGATCTACAAGGTCCCTTGACATAGGTGTATTCCTAAACAATAGATAACAGGCATGCTTGGGACGGCAATTAATATCAACAATCCCTCGAAAGTATAAAGAGGGAAAATCCCTAAGTGTGAACACCTACTGTTTGTTTGTCTTTGGTGCTTGATCTTGATGCCTTGGCGCGGTGACACTGATAATGTAACTCATAACAAGTGGCCTAACTATAAACAAGGCAGCCATCTTAGAAGAAATAAATAATTAAATGGGCTAAGACAGAGCAAGCTAAGTAGGTTAAAAGTCACTAGGTGATGGGGGCATGAGCCTACAAGCTAGAGGCTAAGCTATCTCCTGTTATCCCATTAAAACAAACTAGGATTCACTACAGTATTGCTATGTGTTTTGATTGCTTTCCTGAATTATGTCAGGCTTGTGTACATTTTGATCTATACACTCATTTCACAGATGCTCAAGGCAGATGCACTTTTACCTCCTGTTTCCTTATTTCAATGATCAGTGTCTCATTGCTTGTGATAATCATCTCTCCAGGCTGAGACCATGAACATTGACGCATACTGTTAGACCTGACAGTCTTAGGGTGGTCTTTTCCCAAACCTTATGCCTGTTTGCCTCACATGTTTGCTGATTTCTTTTTGTTGGCCTTAGATCTTTGAGCATTTTACCACTGCTGACCAGAGCTAAAGTGCATGTCCTCTCACCCCTAGACATGGTTTGATTGGTACCTCCACAACTGGCATTTTTAATTAACTTATAGGTCCATAGTAAAGAGCACTACATGTGCCCAGGGCCTGTAAATTAAATGCAACTTGTGGGACTGCAGCACTACTTGTGCATCCACTGAAGAAGCCCTTAAACATGTCTCAGGCCTGCCCTTTCAGGGCCTGAATGTAAAGTTTACACTGCTATGTCAACTTGACATTTAAAACCTCTTGCCAAGGCTTAATCTCCCCTTTTATTATATATAGGCCAGCCCTAAAGTAGACCCTAGGTAGCACTTAAGGCAGGGTGCTATGTAATTAAAAGGCAGGATATATACTTTTAAGTTTTACAGGTCCTGGTAATGGAAAGCTCTCTAATTTGTTTTTCACTGCAGTGAGGCCTACCCCTGTCTTAGGTTAACATTGGGGATTCCTTATTACATTTAATAGGCTGTTATTCCTAATCGAAAAGGACTAGATGTTTAGTACCTATGGAATTGTAATAAGAAATCCTCTTTAAAAGTAATGTTGTATTTATTGTTACATTTAAGAGAACCCATGTTGCTACTGCCTTCGTCCTCATAACTGGCGATGGATGCGACCAAGATGGGCACTCTTAAGGATAGAGCGCCCCTGAGCCCCACGCCAGGGCCCTGAGTTGAGGCACATCTCCCGATGACTGCAGATTGACTGACAATGAATCCTCTTCTCTGGAATTGACAGTGGACCACTGGGCAGTGTTTTCACTTTTCATTTGAGCACATTTTTTAAATAGAAGGTTTCTCTCTTTAAGGTCTTGATGAATGCCACAACACCTCTTCTGAAGGAATTATGGCAGAAGCATGTTGACCTAATCTGTTTACATATGGAAGTAGGACTTACTTCTATGGTGTCGTTGTTTTTTATCCTGATCCAGTGACGCATTAATAAAGGTATATGTGTATCCTGTAGCCAGTTTTAATCAATTTTGCTCCTCTATATCACTCACTGCATGCTCTGCTCACTTCCTCACCCCCCAGTTCAGCTCAGAGTATTCGCCTTATTTTCAAAACATTTTCAGGAGTTCCTCTTGCATATTGAGGGGGTTGTGACCTGCTCACTGAACAGCTATGATAGGGTGATGAAATTCCTGATGATGAAGCATGCCACCTTTGGTGGGTGAGGGAAATCGTCCTTAAAAAGTGATAGGCCTTCATGGTAAGGCTACTTACTTTTCTCTTGTCTTCTTGTTCTTTTGCTGTAAAGACCCAGACATTTTATGGCTGTAAAGACCAAGACATTTTATGTGTGTTATACAATTTTGAAAATACCACTTTTAGAAAATTAGCATTTTCCTGCTCTTAGCCCTGTGTGCCTGCAGCCTGTCTCCTACACACGCCTGGGCTGGCTGACAGCTGGACTTTGTGCATTCCCTCCAAACAGCCATTCAGAAAGGGAGATTAGGTGTGACTGACGGGGCATCAACATCCTGATGGCACATCCTGGGCGGGTGGGTGGGAGGAGCTGACACCCCTGAAGAGACAGTGTCCTGCTCCAACACAAAGGACTGCATAACCCCTTTTAGTGATTCTGGAGCCAGGGCAGGAAGGAAGTGCCTCTGCGCACTTCAAAGACAATTCTTGAAGTCACCCCCACTTCACAAGCACAACTGTTTATGAGTACTTGACCTCTGACCCTACCAAAGCAGTACACTGCTGGACCTGTAAATAACTTTGTCAGGAAGAAGGACAGCTGTGCTGCTACAAGCACTGCCTTTCTGGATTGCTTCTCTGGAAGAACTGCTTTTTTGCTGTGTTGCCCTGCTGCCGGCTGTCCTCTGCCTTTCTGAGGAAGGACTGGACCATCTCACTTGAACCCAGAGTGACTCCAAGGGCCCGCCTCCTGTTCTGAAGTCTCGGGTACATCAAAGACTCCACTTCAATCTGCAGACAGCACCTGGGCATTGTTTGCTGCACGTCTTGCTCTGTCAAATGGTGCCAGCCCAATCAGGGGCCCTTGAAAGTGAGCACTTCAACTACCAGAACCCATGCATCTTCATCGGAACTGGTGCACCTTCGCTGTTGTGTGGAAAAAAACAGCACATTGTACTTAGAACCGCTGCATCACCTCTGGAATCACTGGTTTGGATCCAATGATGCCAATGCATGGAGAATATCAACACTTCGCCCCCTCCAACATGGGTTAACCCAGTGCATTTCACTCGGAACCCCTGCACTGGGAGCTGGTGCATCGCTCAACCAACATATTGCTGCAGTTGCATGGAGAATTCGGGCGCAACACCCCAACTGCGTAGGGACCATCGATGCATCTTGTGCTGCAACAAGGATTGAGGTGCTTTTGCCTAGTGGGCCACGTGTGGGTCATGTAGAAGGCCTGCACTCCATCCTGGCAGCATGGACTCTTGACTTTGTCCCAGTCCCGCGTGATAAGTGTTGTGCAAATACTTTACACATTGCCTCGTAAATTAACCCTGACTGGTCTGTGCCAAGCTACCAGAGGGTGAGCACAGGTTAATGTGTGGTGTGTATCTGACTTACCCTGACTAGGACTGTGGTTCCTGCTTGGACAGGGTGCATACTTTTGGCAACCAGAAATATAATTTCTAACATATACTCATTGCACAACACAGTGACGGTCTGAGTAATATTTAAGTGGGAGGGGAGTGAAAGCAAACTTAAGAGCACTCCTATCTTTCTGTTTGTCATTTCCGTTTGTCATTTACGTCTTATAGACCTTCTACCCTATATCCAAGGGCTTGCCACTATCCCATGCACACCAATTGTGTTACATAACTGTTTCAGGGTTAGGTTAGCATGGTTGGATTCATAGTAATGGGAATAAGATGACAAAAAATTTAAATTAAGAGTTTTTAAGAGGCAAATTGAATATTGTGTTATACTCATGTGTTAAGCAGGATAATGTAAAGTCCCACATTGTCTGTGTTCTTGTTAATTAAACATTTGAAAGGGAATAATTTTGACTTAGCCCATAGCAATTACATAACTCTGCAATCTGCATAATTTTACTAACAACATTTTTAAAACTTGTTCTTGTAGCATATGCATTTGTTCTACATGTATCTAACTCATGCTGTCACCTGAGCATGTACGTTTTTCATGGCCTTTCAGTGTGGGCTTAGTTTAAACATATATTAAAAATGATCTTAGCTTCTATCGGCTTCATTGTCTGATAAAGAAATGTCTTGCCAGGTGAACAGAATTTATACTTTAACTTATTGTTAGTGCTTACCATACTTGTGGCATGAGGAATGACCCACTTCACAGCAGTAGCCCAAAATTAAGTGACAGGGAAGACTAGACCAGTTACTATCAACCTTGATGTTATGCCTCCATAGCCAACCCCAAACAAGTAAATTGTTCAAGCTTCAACTTTTGAAGATTAAACAAAATGTTTTCCCTAATGCATTATTGTAGCGGTGACTCGTCCTTAAGGGCAGAGGGGCCCCAACTCTCCCCTTTTCCATATTGAAGAGTGTCTGTTAGGCCAAGCAAAGGTCAGCCTGACAAAGACTTTTCATGTTGATGTCAGACTGCTAGGCACTGTTCTTGCACTAAATGCACTGGCACCTAACTATCTGAGTTAAACTTTGCCAGGCTCACGATGCCACAGCCCTGTGGGTGTGACCTCCTCAGACTGGCAAAACTCTTGGTGGTCTTCCCCTCTCATGGTGAGGTGGAACATCACCAATAGCCTCAGACCTGGGCACTTCACTTTTTTAAGGTTTTGAAGTGCCCAGGGCTGAATGTGTATCAGTCAAGCACCTCTCATTGGCTGACCCATGACAAGGTCAGCCAATGAGGGGATGTGGCACTCCCAGTTGCTTTGAACTACAAAGGCTGCCCTCTTGTCACCTGAAATCACTGATGCGGCCAGTAAGTTTTATTTTTTTTAATGTTTGGTGTGTGCACGCATGTGTGCATGTATGAATGCATGTGTATTTATGAGTGTGTGCTGTGAATACGTGTGTGAGTCCCTGTGAATACACGGTTGTGAGTGAATGTGGATGTGTGTGTCTGTGGCCCTTCTATCCACTGGTGTGCTGAAATGACCAATTGCCACTGAATATCAGGACAGGAAATCTAAATGAATCCATGCAATTGCTAGATATTTCTTTTCAATTGTGCTTCAGATAGCCAGGCTCTCCGAACGTATATTAGAGCATGGACACTAACTTGGTATTCCAGTTTGTCCTGCATGAGTGATGCCTGGTTCTACTTCACCCCAACTTGGCCATACACAAGTGGACAGTAACACAATGGCCAAGTCAGTCGAGAGGGAAATGCGAGTGGTATGGAGAAGAAACAGAGAAGACACCATCTCAGTTACCATCCTAGAGGTCCTGCGATGGTGTATTTGGTGGAGGACACAAGTAGTGAAGTCGCCATGTGGGAGGACTGATGCATGAAATTGATGGAGGGGTTACAGGAGAAATGATAAACCAAATTAGAGTTATGTATGAAATGATTCTGCTGTCTAATTCCACATCTTTTCAAAGGACATGCTAATTTGTGTCTGCTCACTTTACTGTTGGCTAGAATGATGTGCAGTGTTTTAAATGGGCAGGTTCTGTCAGGTCTTGACTACCTGTTCATTAATTTAAAAAGAAAAGTACATACACTTCTCTGCAGAGGTCCAATACTTTTAATAGAAGGGTACCAGCACTTCTATGTAGTAAACAGGTATTCTAGTATAGGGAGTACCTACACATATATTTTTATTTCAAGCATAGGTTGATTGGTAGAGGAACAGGGGTTGGTTGGCAAACACTATACCGCCATTAATTGAGCTTCTGAAATGGAACAACAGGGAATGGACCTTAAATGTGAATATATAGATATCATATTACACCGACTTCTTAGAATGCCAAAATTCTTTCATCTTTCAAGCTACATTTACATCTGGCGCTAAAATGTATATATTCGACTGTTATGCGCAAAAATATGACTAGAGCATGACTTTCATTCATCTTCATTCCCAGTCTGTTATTGTCTTTTTCTGAACACTCACCAGAAGAGTTCACATCAGACATTAACCTCATGTCCACTTCATAGAGTGTAGTGAGTTCAAGTATTTCAGTGGAGCACCCAGGATTTCAGGAAGTGAAATCAAAAATTAACAGTATCCGCAGCTAAGGCTTTGTCTCTCACCTGCACACCACCTTTACATTTATTTCTTTTGTCCTTTTGTTATATTTTACAGATATGTGTTGGACCACAGCAGCTGATGATGGGTGCACAGTCTAGAGGTTTGTTAGTCTTCCATGAATAGAAGCTGTGTCCAGAAAATCAAAGGATTCATGACCAGTGAAGATTCTGAAACACTAGCAGCAATATGAGCTTGAGCTGGCTGAAATATGTAGCCACACCTAAGGTGGCTGTGTCCTCACACTAACTCAAGCTCCTATGAGTTTTACAGCATGTCTTTTGTCTTTATCACTGAAAGCATCATGAGGTGATCTTCAAGATGTTGGATCAGATGGCAATGATACTGAAGATGATGACCTAATGTCAATGTCACAGTTCAGGCAGTCAGTGCCAACAGAGAACCTGCAAGACTGGGGTTCAAATGCCAGGGAGACAAGGGATGGGGTTTCAGATATTGAAAATGGGTGTATGCAAATCCAAGATCAGGAACAACCCTGACAATGGCTGATACATCCTGTTTATTGATGGAAAGAGGCACAGATGCCAACAACATTGTACAAAAACCTAGATGAGGTTCCTTTGCATAGTTAGTGAATAAAGGGACTGATGCTTTTAAGCATATGTCATCATGTGATGGCTTACCTGTATGAGGTCTTCAGGGTTCTAAGCTAATGTACAGGCAAAGTTAACTGACACATCCTTGCACATTCATTTTGGCTAAAAATGTGAGATGTTTTTGGCAAGTTTAAGTTTAAGTAGGGTATTGCATGATCCCTAGGATTAGGTTCTGCTTTAAAACAGGCCTATGATTTATGTACCAGCTTGAAAAGCCTGCGCTGGCCACACATTACTCTATATAGTGGAATAATCCTTGGTACTTCTTCTGATCCATGAAGGCAATGTAGAGGAGGTGTGACACTGGAAAATTTAAACAGAGAGGTGGTCTGTCCTTAGAGTGCATAGCCCAACTGTAGCCACCATCTTATGGCAGTAACAGAGACTCACTTTTGGATCAGCAAGTTGACTGGAGTGCCTTTTCAAAGAAGAATCCATAGCCAACATCTGCAAAAGGGACCCCCAGTGAAAAAACAGTGAGAAATGAAGTCCACTACTGTGTGGAAACCAGTATTAGGAATCTACCATCACAACTCAACCGAATCGGAGGCCACCTACTAGTGACTGGAAGGCAGGTAGGGTCTGCTGTGGAGCAGCCTGTGGAGTGCCGTTGGACACCCTGGCATGTTTTGATTAACCACTGATACTTCCATACAGTGGAGAGTGGATGCTTCTGGGCCACTGAGCATAAATGAGAAAGAAGCTGGACGTGGCCCCATAAGTCTCTCAAATATGGGGAGAACAAAAAAGACAGTCCCTTTTGAACCTGGGGGCCACACCAAATCAAAAGAGAGATGCAGCCATTACTTGTGGGAACCTTTTCATAAATAGATTTTAAATACATACAGATATCACCTTTTAGGAAGAAGATTTGTGATGGGAAGATGGAGAGGATGCATAGGAAGAATGATAAAATGAACAGAAGAATAGTGGCCTTTGAGTCCCAGTGGATCAGATAGACGGGAAAATGAATGAAGTTAATAAGAAAATCAAGAAGGTGGATTATATAGGGATGTAAGTAGAGGTCACTCTTACCCAACTCTAAGGAAGCTCTGCATGGAATGCAGAGTTCCAAACCTTTGTGCTACTTGTGGTAACATGAAAGGAAAACAAGTTGGAACACTTAGGGAACATGAGGCATCTGTCCTATTTGTGGATGCTGGACTCGCTAGCGATTGATTGATGAGGCTTACTGACACTATTGAAACGTTTGTATAGCAGAAGATGAACTTAGAATTTTGGAGAGGGTGATGAGGCTGCCCATCAGGAAGCAGAAAGCTGGAGAGGGAGAGGGAGGCACAAAGACTGTTGTTCTCAGGCAGGCAATTTCAGAGCAGCTGATTCAAAAAGAGACATAACTATTTGTGTATGTCTGTGAGGGGCTCATTTTAGGCCTTAGTCCAGAGTCAGTTCAACAGAGGAGACAAATGCAAAAAAGATATATTTTGCTTATGTCAGTACATGCCTCTTTCCTTAACTTTAATCAATTGAAGGCTAGTCATAAAAAGAAAACCTTCCTATTCATGCAAACCATGAAAGAAAAGCATGGAGGTAGTTCCTTAGGACAGAAGACAATGTATGAATTAAATATGTTTTATAAGAGTTGAGGACCAGTTGTGGTGGCTGTGTTTCATTGGACTGTTGAGCGATACATTGCTGGTGCCTTTTTGTTTGCATCCTGTTAATTGTAGTGTTTACTGGGACCTAAATTGTTACTCTAGTATCACATTAAACTTGAGAACTCCTATCCCCCTAATGGTGATAGGTACACAGTTACATTCTTTTATGACCGCTTAAATATTGCGAGTAGATGTGAAGAGAGAGTCATATTTTGTTCTTCTGTTTTGGTTAAATGTTCTGCTTTAGGTGATGAATACATTTTGGTTCAAAAATGTTAATAAAAGAGATAAAGAATAAATAATTTCTAATAGCACTGCCATAGGTCTGGGTTTACAGTCAGCTGCAGTACTTAAGACCCCATTACCTACCATCAGAATCTCTTCAGCCGTAGTAATACGCTTTTAGACAGTAGGAAGATAAAGTTCAATAGATAGGTTTCAGTAAAAGTTATCCTCTTTTTCACCCACAATCACAGTACTGGACTTACCTGGTAATAGTGGGTTCTTTAGAGTATTTAGATGTTATTCCATACATTTTTAGAGGAGGTCCCCATTTGTCCGTATTCCCTTTCGAGCATTCTGCTCACACATGCACCTTGAAGAATATACCATGGAATCTCATGGCTAAAGTAGCAGTAGAGAGTGAGTTATCCTGCCAGAACAGGAGCAAGGATTTTACTCCTGATAATTCCTTGTCACCACTACGAAGGAGGTTTACAGATTATTTTGATTTGCACTCCATCAGCAAGTTATTCACAAAATAGCACTTACAGGTGGTCCTGTTGGAACTCAACCTTCCATCATTTCAAGATTAGTTGATATCTAACATGCTTATTGCCAAGGTCCTATGCAAAAGTGCCACAGGAAGTATTTAAGTTTTCTTCAGAGAGGAGCACCTTTTCAATATGCAATTCTATCATTCAGACTCGTACTGGTGCATTAGTATTACATCAAAGGGATAGCAGAAGTGCCAATATATAAATTGAGTGTATAGGTGTCCAGTTGAACAAGCTCCTAAAATTGCTTCTCAGGATTAAGCTTGGGCAAAATTTTTATTACAATTATGCAACTGGTGTAGTTCAGGCAATATTGCATAATTAAATTTACACATAATTACCAAGATTACGCTACATCCCATTCAGGTAGAAATGGTAACATGAAATGCAGGGAAACAACAAGATTTCCCCAAATGTGAGCAGCATTTTTCCAACATGAGCAGCAGTTTCTTTAACACGGTTGGTCAACAAGCATTTCAGGTATAATTTTGTACCTGAGTGGACTATTTGTGTAATTTTGTAGCACAATACTACAAATATGAATGTGATTAGCAGATTTATTAACTCAAGCACCTTTGGAAATTAACTGAAAATCACATTTTTGAGTTTAAATTTTACTTGAACAGACCAGGTAATTTTTTTAGTGTGAAACACATTTCCCTTTTTTTTCTTAAACAGGAAGAGAGTGTCAAAGATACCAGCAAGCTACTGTACATGCATGAGCAACTTCCTCTTCCTTTACTGAAGTTCCCTCCATTTACTTAGTCTATCTATGGCTACTGTACATGCATGAGCAACTTCCTCTTCCTTTGCTGAAGTTCCCTTCATTTACTTAGTCTATCTATTGGTCATTTTGGATTTGGAATTTAAAGAAAAAGCATGACTCTCTTTTTGTCCTCAATCACTGTTGCAGCTACAACCTTGGAATCTTTACTTTTTTGGAAAAACTCAAACTAGTTCAAGTCAGAGTTGGCACCAATAGTTTCTGTTCCTTCTTTGGATTTTTTCTATTTGATTGTTTGATGTCTTGGAGTTAGGAGTAGGGAACCTCATGGGACAAAGTTGTCTGAAGCGATAACGTTTGCATATTTTTGGAATGGTGAAGGCTTGGTGTTTAAAGACATTTTCTCCATTTCTTTGTGTTTTTTTTAGAATGATATACAGATTTGTTAATCATTTTATGTGTTGTTGTTGTTTTACTGTTTAGGTTCTGGTCTGCCCTGCGGTAGACTTTGGATGGATTTTTAAATGTTTTTTTTTCGATTTCTTATGGCTTCTGTGTTTCATGTATTTGAATAATTTTAGGGATTATGGATGACCTTGTATTGAACGCAAAATGTATGATATTTTTAGTCTGGATGTACCCGTTGGTGGCTAGGGTCAGAGTGGCTCCTGGGGTCCAGGCCTATGTAGAAAGATGTTCCTTTGTTCTCATCTACTGTCTTCCTTGTGTACTTGTCCTCCATTTTATTTCAGTTTGTGTATGTGTGACATAGTTGATATTGTGTGTTACATTTTTCTGTAATGTG
The DNA here is from genome assembly GCF_031143425.1 of Pleurodeles waltl. NCBI lineage: Eukaryota > Metazoa > Chordata > Amphibia > Caudata > Salamandridae > Pleurodeles > Pleurodeles waltl. The sequence continues at coordinate 365,459,475 of NC_090447.1, forward strand.
AAAAAGTACTTTGGTTGGGTAATCAATGTTACCTTGGGCTGTTTGTGGTTGGGGAATTTTCAAGATTTATTTAATTTTCTTTTCTGACATTGCTGATTTCTAGTGGTAGGTGAAGGGCAGTCCTGTGCGTGGACTGTGATATATTTGTAGGTGTGTCTGTGCAATCCTTTCCCTGCAACTCTAAAATATTTTTGGGGAAGGAAAGGGTGCTTCAGGCACAATAAGGTAATATCTTATTTGTTCCCCATGTCTCTTTCTTTGTTGGCCATATGGTGTTGGCAGTTGTGTGTAGCTAGTGGGTGTATGTGCATCATAGGCAGCCATCTTTTCTTTGTTCTCTGTGCCTCCTTGTTCATGGGCCTTGCAGTGACCACCATTTTGTGGAGCTACTGAGTGTGTGTGTGGTGGCCATTTTGTTGTTGTTCTCTAAGTCTACACATTTGATGACCATGTGGTGGATGAGCTAGCTACTACCATTTTGTGCAGCGTGTGTGTTTCAATTTTTTCATTCCACTTTTAAAAGCAATTTACTTGGAACATTTGTAAAAGAAGTTATTGTTCATTTTGTCTTGAGATATTTATTTGGCTTGTGGCTGGTCGGAGTACAGTGTTATTTTTTATTAGATCTTTACTTGCCCTACCCCGCCTCCATAGAGACCCATTTGGCCCGGGGAACACCACTCATAATTTTATTAATTTATTCAATTTTTGACTGCCCTCACTCCTGCCTGCCATTGGATTCTCCTGGGCTCTGGAGGGACACTAGCAATTATATAATGTATGTATTCAATGTTTCCTTCACTTATTTACTTTAGGATCCATATGGGCCCTGGAGGGAACCAAAAATTGGTATAATAATCTGTTCGTTTTTTTCCTGCCTCCATAGGGTCTCCGTGGGCCCTGGAGGGTCACCAGCAACTATTTTATTAATGTATTCAATGTTTTGCTTGCCTCCATGTGCCTCATTTAGGTGTACCATGGGCCCTGGAGGGTTACCATCTATTACTTAACTACCTTATTTGATTTTTGCCTGTCCTCTCCTACTTTAGGTTCCCCATGAGACCTGGAGTGACACTAGCAATACTTCTACTCATTTAATCATTTTTGTCCGCACTCCCCCACTTTGCATCCCATAGACTCCCATGGGCCCTGGAGAGTCATCAGAAATAGTATTATGCATTTATTAGATTTTCCTTGTCTCCCCTGCCTCCAATAGGGTCCCCACGGGCCCTGGAGGGCCACCAGTTAATAGTTAAGATGGGTCCCTTGGGCCCTAAATGAACATCAGCAATTAATTCATTACCATACTTAATTTTTGTCTTTACCCCCATCTTGCAAAGGATTTCTATGGGCTCTGGAGGCACACCAACAATAATATGAATATCCTTTTGATTTCTACCTGCCCCACACCTCCCATAATGTCCCCATGAGTCCTGGAGGGACACCAGCTATTACATAATTCCTTTATTTGATTATTATCTGCCCCACCACCTGTTGTTAGGTCCTATGGACCCTGGTGGGACTCCAACAATTATTAATTATTTAGATTTTTGCCTACTTCTCATAGGATCCCATTGGCCCTGGAGGGATACAAGCTATTAGTTAATGAATGCATTCATTTGTTTCCCTCTCTGTTTGCCATAGCCCCCCTATGGGCCATGGAAAGGCACCAAGTTAGCTTTTCCTCTGTAATGTATAGCAAACAATTGTTCATGCATAGGTACAATACTGATAAGCATTTATAATGAGGATGTCTTCGATTACATAGAGCTAAAGTTACACTTTTGGTCTAAGTTTAGACCAAAGGTCTAACTTAGAACGAAAGTCCAACTTTACTAATAGTAAAGTTAAACTTTTGGGCTAAGTTTAGACCAAAAATCTAACTTGGACCCAAAGTCTAACTTTAATATTAAAGTTAGACTTTAGGTCTAAACGTCGACTTCAGGTCTAAACTTAGACTTCTGGTCTAATTTTACCTTTGTGAATCTGGCCCAGAGAGAGCACTGATCTCAAATAGTGTCCCAGCTGCCAGCCAAATCTTCACGGAAAAGTCAACAATATGTACCATAGCCTACAAAACCTGATCTTCAGGAAGTTGAGAATGCTGCAGAGGTGGGTGGATGTTGTTGTGACTGCTGTTCCACTGGACGCATCAGCTTCACAATCTACAGCAGGGAAAAGAATGAGCATTCCTCCCCCATCTTCTCTAAGACCCTATTCTGATGATGTGGTTTTGTATTGGACTGCAAACTAAACCTGCTATGAGAGATGAAGGAAAAGGAAGTTACCTGAAAGCATGGGTAATAAAGACGCTGAAGATGAGCCTAGTGTAAAGAGTGGCACAGTGGAGGCACCGCTCACCTCTACTCAACCTGCTCTGAGTCATATAGTACCATCAACAAGATCTGCTTCTCGTTTTATGTGTCCAAATACATGCAGCAACCACGACTGCCTCTAGTGCTTTCACTGCCCACGCTAAGTAAAGGTTAATACAATCTCCTAGCTCATTCTCAACATGTTCTTCAGGCTTCAGCTTCAAAACAAAGCTCTTCTCTCCAGTTTGGGATTTCTTTATCCTCAGACCAAAAGAGAAGCCCGTGGTAAATGCTTGCGAAAAAACAAGTCTGTCATAGTAAGCCAGGTAGAAATTAAGGTACTAGGAGTAAATTAGCGTATCTGGAAAATCAACACACAATTGTGTGACAGAGCACCTCAAAAACATATCCGGTGCTGGTGAATGAAAGACTGTTCAACTGACAGAAGGAGGGGGTGGTGAGGAAGAAGAGAAGGATGTCGGTGTTATGAGAAGCAGTCATGCAACTGTTGCACATAGTCTGCAGTCCAAATCTGTAGCAACTTCAGAATGGCACTAGGACAGATGGATATTTTCACCGAGGCACCCAAGCAGCCTACTCTGCATGCCTAGGCCACTACTACTGGAGGCATCACAAATGAAGCATGCCATCATCGGGTGGGTGAAGGCACTTGCTCAGAAGAGTGTATGCTCCAAGTGTCCACTCATAGACTCTATTGTGCGCCTTGTCTAGTCAAGAATGGAACAGTATGCTCCTTATTTCATTGTTCATGGACCTCTTAAGACAACGAGTTGTGAAGAAGACACAGCGGTATACTTAAATATATGTCAAAAAATATATGATACACTGTTCCAAACAGAAAGAAAGGAAACTAATGGCGGGGGTCCTAAATTTTAGGAGCAAGAAACCTCACACATCCATAGGATGTCATGCTTCATCATCGGAACTGATCCTCGTCAGACCGGCACTGCAATGTCTGACGGGCACCACCCCGGGTGGGGGGGCTCTTTGCCGGAGATCTTTTTCAATGATGGTGCCGTGACCCCAGAAGTGAATAAGTGACAGAGGAGATCAAAGGGATAGTGGTTAAAATTGGTTCTCAAAACCTCCACTGGGTCAATTGTTTTATTAGACCAGATGGACGGTAAGGATCAAGGTTAAAAAGTATAGTCATGAGAGTGAAACAGAGATAATGATCAATCACTCTATATTGAAGGTAACAAAGGGAGGGATTGGAGATTTTCCAAAGCCAACCCTGTCATGGGTCAACATGTTTCGCATCCTGGTGGTCCATACGGATCCAGTGATGCTTCATCAGGACCTAGACGACTATGTGTATCTCCTAATTATAAGGGCCACATATGTCTCCTTAATCATACAGGTGTACAGATTACTAATAACCAGAGAGTATCAGGGAGAAGTAACCAGTCACTTACGTCAGTATGGAACCAATAATTCCTAACTGTCGCCCTGTAAATGAAATTACACAGGTTAATCAACAATAAGGGCGAGTCATAACCAAGTTACTAGCGGTTGAAAAATATATCGTGGGAAAGAAGGCAACCGTGCTATATAGTGAAAGGGTCAACTGGTGAAGAACATGCATGCATTTACACATTGTCAAGGCTTACCGTCCCAAATTAGAGAACGAGCTTCCTAGGAACACAGAGACCAATAGTCAGGCGCAAATTAAGTCCAAGGAAGAGGTATGAGAAAATTAAAAGAGAGAAAAACACCAATTAGATGTCAGGGTAAATTACGTGCAGAGTAGCATGGAGAAGTAGACCTGCTATAAGAGAAAACATTATAGTTCCTATTCTAAGGGTCAATGGAAAGCTCACAGCGTTGGTAAGTCAAAAAGAAGATACCCAGTAAATAATGCAGGTATCAAGAATCAAATCCTTCAATAATGGATTAGCATATAGAACAATCAGTAAAAATGACAGAAAGTATTTGAGAAATAGCGTACGCTCGTTTTAAAGTTAAATGAGTCCCGTAACATTTACTTAAATTTAAGAGACAGGAATTACCGGCCGGTAAAACTCCTGTCGACTTACATAGAGTTCGGTGAAGAGACGAACAAAGTTGGTACGTGTCGGGCAGAGTCCCGAAATAGTGGGCGCGGATCATATGCGTGCTAATATTCGTGCACTTACTTGAAATTGCTGCCGAGGCCAGACGGGAACCTACCCGGGTCCGTGGTTCCTGTAGAATGAGAGGAACCACGTCCGGGCCGGTATTAAACTCCGTGTACCGGAAACAACAAATTAGTGCTTCCGGTACCCTCGGGGTCAAACAGCTGGGCGGTGCCCGTGCGTCGATCCAACGTACACGGAAGTGACAAAGGGCTCTAAACGGAGTCCCTGGGGGCAAAAAACATAGAAAACGGACTCAAGTGATTAATAGAGTCCACCTCGGCGGCAGTTTTTAAAGTAACACGACCCAGAGGGGGACTGAAGGATACTAATGTAGTCAAACTACCCCTCACTTACACGATGTCGGTAAAAGTATAAATCCAACAAAATAAGTGAATAGACTCCAGAGTGTGGTAAGGGAGTCGACACATAAAGCCAGGAACTGTCAAGAATATGGGATTGTGACACAACTAATCTAAAGACCAATGGTGTGGTTAATTCGTTAGACTCATCCATGGAATATCATCATTCAATCCCTTCACATGAGTGCGTAGTTTGAACACCCATCGTTGTTCTAGCTCAAATAGAGAGTTTGATGTGTTGCGTGAGTTAGTTTGAAGGACAACCCACCACATGTCGTCAGGGCTATGTCTACTCTCAAGGAAATGGAGGTCAAGGTTTGTTGTGGCCCGACCACATCTAATGTTGCTGCGGTGTTCGTTGATTCTAAGTTTCACTGCTCTTGTGGTCATCCCTATATATTGTAAACCACATGGGCAGGTGATCATATATACACAATTCCTGGTGTTACAGTTAGTGTGTTTGACTAGTTGCCATGTGCCTATGGATTCAAAGTCAATAGATTTTAACCGTTTAGTGAAGGCGCATGCGTTGCAGGTACCACAAGGGAAGTGACCAACCACGGGTGGAATACTCCATAATGAATGTAGTTGAGGTGGTGGAAGGGCAGGGCGAGGTCTAGTATGGACTAATAGATCCTTAACATTCATGGTACGTTTAAAAGCAAATAGAGGTTTGGGAATCTCTTCACCACCACTGCATAGAATTGACCATCTTTTATTCACAATCCTTTTAATGGAGTTGGAGAGAGGGGTAAAAGTCGATACACAGGTAAGTTTGGTGTCTGTGATATGGGGGGTGGTAGATAGCAAATTGTCTCTGTTGCAAGATTTAGCCCGTTTATAAGCTGCCCTCACCACCGTGTCTGGATAGTGGCGATTGCCAAGTTTATTGGACAGGTTGAGAATTGAACATGTGTGTGGTACTACAGTTCCGTCGTAGTCGGAGGAACTGACCATAGGGTAGATTGTCTCTCAGTGCCTTAGGGTGGTGACTCTCATACAAAAGGAGACTGTTGCGGTCCGTGGTTTTTTGGTAGGTATGTGTGTGTGTAGTTTCCCACCCTCTATGCAAATCATGAGGTCCACAAAAGGTATCTGAGTGTCAGAGACGGAGGATGTGAATTTCAAAAAGGGATTCAATGTATTAATCCAAGTAGTGAATATTTGTACCTCCGAAAGAGAGCCCTGCCACACGATTAGGATGTCATCAATATACCTGCGCCAGAGTTTGATGTTGATCTGAAAAGGTTCCGTGTTAGGAAGTATGAACCGTGATTCAAAATCAAACATATAAAGGCAACCAAGACTAGGGGCAAAGGTACTGCCCATCGATGTCCCGCGAGTCTGATGAAAAAGAAGATCCTCAAATTGGAAGAAATTTTCTTTCAAAGCGAGGGACGCAGAATGCATGATAAAATGTGCTGGGGTTGTGAGTGGTTGATTGACTGACAGAAGGGCAGTTTCCACAACTTCCAGAGTAGCCTCTTGTGGGATGTTTGTATATAGGGCTTTGACATCCAGAGTGATAAGAGCATGAACTTCAGCTGTTGAATTAATGGTTTCTATCAAATTAAGGACGTCTTTAGTATCCTTTAGATAAGTAGTAGATGCCTGGACAATGGGTTGTAGAAAGTAAATTTCTGCTAGTCGACTCTTGAAAGCGGCCAATGAAACTGTAGTTGTAGCTGAAGACTGGGCACAGATAGCATGGAAATGCACCAGGGACTGGTTGGTGCTCATTATCAACACATCCAAACGTCTGGCTGATTCCATTACGGTACAGATTTCTCTCATGGAAGGTGCACTAAAAACTACAGTTTCATTGGCCGCTTTCAAGAGTCGACTAGCAGAAATTATCTCCGAACTCAATGAAACCAGGGAGTTCTTGACCCAACAGAAAATTACGAAGTTACAGAAAGATATCTCGAGGTTTAGCCGTGAAAAAGTTTACCCTTACATTACAGATGACTTCACTACTGAGGCACATTCCTTCTCCTCAGATGAGTCTTCTACATCAACAAAGAAACCATGGAAGTACAGTAACAGCTCTTCATCCGATGGGTGGAGTACGGATGATGATGGCACCCATCCATTCTACCATTACCCCCAGTACCCTCCTGGACAACCCTTAGCATGGCAGCAACCTTTTCCATTTTACCAACTTCGCCCCATGCTTCCATATCTGCCTTTTTTAGGCCGCGGCCGGGGCAGGGGAAGAGGCAGAAGGAGAGGAAGAGGCAGAAGGGTACACTGGGCTCAGGACGAACCACAAATGGTAACCCGCAGCTAAGGAAAGCATCCACCGAACCGGATCTAGTGGTTAATCTTTCATTGAGACCGCTTTCCCCAATTGAACTACAGGTTCTGAACAAAGGACTAGGCTTCGTACCTACACCTAAAGAGGACACATTTCGCCTCCACTGTGAGATGTCCCACTTTTTTAGGAAGATTAGACTGCAATTGTTCATCGGTATCAGCGATGGTGGCGATGCCCTCTGGTCGGAATCCCTCTGATTATCTGTCTAAAGTGTGATGTATTTATAGAGATCTACAAGGTCCCCTGTCTTAGGTGTATTCCTAAACAATAGATAACAGGCATGCGTGGGACGGCAATTAATATCAACAATCCCTCGAAAGTATAGAGAGGGAAAATCCCTAAGTGTGAACACCTACTGTTTGTTTGTCTTTGGTGCTTGATCTTGATGCCTTGACGCAGTGACACTGATAATGTAACTCAGAACAAGTGGCCTAACTATAAACAAGGCAGCCATCTTAGAAGAAATAAATAATTAAATGGGCTAAGACAGAGCAAGCTAAGTAGGTTAAAAGTCACTAGGTGACGGGGGCACGAGCCTACAAGCCAGAGGCTAAGCTATCTCCTGTTATCCCATTAAAACGAACTAGGATTCACTACAGTATTGCTATGTGTTTTGATTGCTTTCCTGAATTATGTCAGGCTTGTGTACATTTTGATCTATACACTCATTTCACAGATGCTCAAGGCAGATGCACTTTTACCTCCTGTTTCCTTATTTCAATGATCAGTGTCTCATTGTTTGTGATAATCATCTCTCCAGGCTGAGACCATGAACATTGATGCATACTGTCTATGGTATCAGCCATAATTGTTTAGAGAAATGGAACACCAGATAGGGGAAGTATTTTCATTTTATTAGTTCGAGCTCGAACAACCTACAGCTTAATTAGGTGTTACCTTTTCAGCTGAGGAGGATTGTCCCAAAGACCACGGACGTCTCTGTATAATGGCACTTAGGGTACCTGTTTGTCTGTGAGACACTGATAGTCAGGGCATCCGTAAATTAGTGCCTAAACACCATCATTGGTGGTGCCATGTCGTAGTTTGGACTCTTGCTCTGAGCAAGACTGCTGGTTTAAGGACGACAGTACTTTTGTTTGTAGGCGACTGCGTCTTTCCTACAACAAGTCGCAACTGTTGTCCCAACCTTACTGGTTCACTAGCAGCACCTCACCAGAAACACAATAGTAAAAGGTGATTTATGGCAGCCGTTTACGCATGGACTTGAAAATAAGATATCTCAGGGAGTGTTGTGGTTAAACGGAGATTACCCTTTTCTCACAGATATATTATGTCTCATACAAACATAGGCAATGACACAGATGCAGTAAAGTTATAATAGCTTTTTATTTAACATAACTGCAATTTGCGATAAGTTGCATGGACTGCAATGATTAGGATAATGAATAAAGCAAGTAACAGTATTGTGAAGACGAGAGTCATTGTTACGAAGACCCCCACCATTTTGCAATACATAGAAAAGATATATGAGATGTAAGATGCCTTAATACCCTAATGTTAAAAGGCCTAACCTCCTACCTAAAGGAGAGCTGGGTTTGTTAAACCTAATCTGCCAATGCCATGTCCATGAGAGGAGCCCCCAACCCTCGTTACCTTGGAATGAGGTCTCTATCTCAGACTCCACAGGGTCACGAAGACTGGGTCAGCGTCAAGACGACTGCAGCATCGGTATCAACGATGGTGGCGATGCCTTCTGGTCGGAATCCCTCTGATTATCTGTTTAAAGTGTGATGTATTTATACAGATCTACAAGGTCCCTTGACATAGGTGTATTCCTAAACAATAGATAACAGGCATGCTTGGGACGGCAATTAATATCAATAATCCCTCGAAAGTATAAAGAGGGAAAATCCCTAAGTGTGAACACCTACTGTTTGTTTGTCTTTGGTGCTTGATCTTGATGCCTTGGCGCGGTGACACTGATAATGTAACTCATAACAAGTGGCCTAACTATAAACAAGGCAGCCATCTTAGAAGAAATAAATAATTAAATGGGCTAAGACAGAGCAAGCTAAGTAGGTTAAAAGTCACTAGGTGACGGGGGCATGAGCCTACAAGCTAGAGGCTAAGCTATCTCCTGTTATCCCATTAAAACAAACTAAGATTCACTACAGTATTGCTATGTGTTTTGATTGCTTTCCTGAATTATGTCAGGCTTGTGTACATTTTGATCTATACACTCATTTCACAGATGCTCAAGGCAGATGCACTTTTACCTCCTGTTTCCTTATTTCAATGATCAGTGTATCATTGCTTGTGATAATCATCTCTCCAGGCTGAGACCATGAACATTGATGCATACTGTTGGACCTGACAGTCTTAGGGTGGTCTTTTCCCAAACCTTATGCCTGTTTGCCTCACATGTTTGCTGATTTCTTTTTGTTGGCCTTAGATCTTTGAGCATTTTACCACTGCTGACCAGAGCTAAAGTGCATGTCCTCTCACCCCTAGACATGGTTTGATTGGTACCTCCACAACTGGCATTTTTAATTAACTTATAGGTCCATAGTAAAGAGCACTACATGTGCCCAGGGCCTGTAAATTAAATGCAACTTGTGGGACTGCAGCACTACTTGTGCATCCACTGAAGAAGCCCTTAAACATGTCTCAGGCCTGCCCTTTCAGGGCCTGAATGTAAAGTTTACACTGCTATGTCAACTTGACATTTAAAACCTCTTGCCAAGGCTTAATCTCCCCTTTTATTATATATAGGCCAGCCCTAAAGTAGACCCTAGGTAGCACTTAAGGCAGGGTGCTATGTAATTAAAAGGCAGGATATATACTTTTAAGTTTTACAGGTCCTGGTAATGGAAAGCTCTCTAATTTGTTTTTCACTGCAGTGAGGCCTACCCCTGTCTTAGGTTAACATTGGGGATTCCTTATTACATTTAATAGGCTGTTATTCCTAATCGAAAAGGACTAGATGTTTAGTACCTATGGAATTGTAATAAGAAATCCTCTTTAAAAGTAATGTTGGATTTATTGTTACATTTAAGAGAACCCATGTTGCTACTGCCTTCGTCCTCATAACTGGCGATGGATGCGACCAAGATGGGCACTCTTAAGGATAGAGCGCCCCTGAGCCCCACGCCAGGGCCCTGAGTTGAGGCACATCTCCCGATGACTGCAGATTGACTGACAATGAATCCTCTTCTCTGGAATTGACAGTGGACCACTGGGCAGTGTTTTCACTTTTCATTTGAGCACATTTTTTAAATAGAAGGTTTCTCTCTTTAAGGTCTTGATGAATGCCACAACACCTCTTCTGAAGGAATTATGGCAGAAGCATGTTGACCTAATCTGTTTACATATGGAAGTAGGACTTACTTCTATGGTGTCGTTGTTTTTTATCCTGATCCAGTGATGCATTAATAAAGGTATATGTGTATCCTGTAGCCAGTTTTAATCAATTTTGCTCCTCTATATCACTCACTGCATGCTCTGCTCACTTCCTCACCCCCCAGTTCAGCTCAGAGTATTCGCCTTATTTTCAAAACATTTTCAGGAGTTCCTCTTGCATATTGAGGGGGTTGTGACCTGCTCACTGAACAGCTATGATAGGGTGATGAAATTCCTGATGATGAAGCATGCCACCTTTGGTGGGTGAGGGAAATCGTCCTTAAAAAGTGATAGGCCTTCATGGTAAGGCTACTTACTTTTCTCTTGTCTTCTTGTTCTTTTGCTGTAAAGACCCAGACATTTTATGGCTGTAAAGACCAAGACATTTTATGTGTGTTATACAATTTTGAAAATACCACTTTTAGAAAATTAGCATTTTCCTGCTCTTAGCCCTGTGTGCCTGCAGCCTGTCTCCTACACATGCCTGGGCTGGCTGACAGCTGGACTTTGTGCATTCCCTCCAAACAGCCATTCAGAAAGGGAGATTAGGTGTGACTGACGGGGCATCAACATCCTGATGGCACATCCTGGGCGGGTGGGTGGGAGGAGCTGACACCCCTGAAGAGACAGTGTCCTGCTCCAACACAAAGGACTGCATAACCCCTTTTAGTGATTCTGGAGCCAGGGCAGGAAGGAAGTGCCTCTGTGCACTTCAAAGACAATTCTTGAAGTCACCCCCACTTCACAAGCACAACTGTTTATGAGTACTTGACCTCTGACCCTACCAAAGCAGTACACTGCTGGACCTGTAAATAACTTTGTCAGGAAGAAGGACAGCTGTGCTGCTACAAGCACTGCCTTTCTGGATTGCTTCTCTGGAAGAACTGCTTTTTTGCTGTGTTGCCCTGTTGCCTGCTGTCCTCTGCCTTTCTGAGGAAGGACTGGACCATCTCACTTGAACCCAGAGTGACTCCAAGGGCCCGCCTCCTGTTCTGAAGTCTCGGGTACATCAAAGACTCCACTTCAATCTGCAGACAGCACCTGGACATTGTTTGCTGCACGTCTTGCTCTGTCAAATGGTGCCAGCCCAATCAGGGGCCCTTGAAAGTGAGCACTTCAACTACCAGAACCCATGCATCTTCATCGGAACTGGTGCACCTTCGCTGTTGTGTGGAAAAAAACAGCACATTGTACTTAGAACCGCTGCATCACCTCTGGAATCACTGGTTTGGATCCAATGATGCCAATGCATGGAGAAGATCAACACTTCGCCCCCTCCAACATGGGTTAACCCAGTGCATTTCACTCGGAACCCCTGCACTGGGAGCTGGTGCATCGCTCAACCAACATATTGCTGCAGTTGCATGGAGAATTCGGGCGCAACACCCCAACTGCGTAGGGACCATCGATGCATCTTGTGCTGCAACAAGGATTGAGGTGCTTTTGCCTAGTGGGCCACGTGTGGGTCCTGTAGAAGGCCTGCACTCCATCCTGGCAGCATGGACTCTTGACTTTGTCCCAGTCCAGCGTGATAAGTGTTGTGCAAATACTTTACACATTGCCTCGTAAATTAACCCTGACTGGTCTGTGCCAAGCTACCAGAGGGTGAGCACAGGTTAATGTGTGGTGTGTATCTGACTTACCCTGACTAGGACTGTGGTTCCTGCTTGGACAGGGTGCATACTTTTGGCAACCAGAAATATAATTTCTAACATATACTCATTGCACAACACAGTGACGGTCTGAGTAATATTTAAGTGGGAGGGGAGTGAAAGCAAACTTAAGAGCACTCCTATCTTTCTGTTTGTCATTTCCGTTTGTCATTTACGTCTTATAGACCTTCTACCCTATATCCAAGGGCTTGCCACTATCCCGTGCACACCAATTGTGTTAGATAACTGTTTCAGGGTTAGGTTAGCATGGTTGGATTCATAGTAATGGGAATAAGATGACAAAAAATGTAAATTAAGAGTTTTTAAGAGGCAAATTGAATATTGTGTTATACTCATGTGTTAAGCAGGATAATGTAAAGTCCCACATTGTCTGTGTTCTTGTTAATTAAACATTTGAAAGGGAATAATTTTGACTTAGCCCATAGCAATTACATAACTCTGCAATCTGCATAATTTTACTAACAACATTTTTAAAACTTGTTCTTGTAGCATATGCATTTGTTCTACATGTATCTAACTCATGCTGTCACCTGAGCATGTACGTTTTTCATGGCCTTTCAGTGTGGGCTTAGTTTAAACATATATTAAAAATGATCTTAGCTTCTATCGGCTTCATTGTCTGATAAAGAAATGTCTTGCCAGGTGAACAGAATTTATACTTTAACTTATTGTTAGTGCTTACCATACTTGTGGCATGAGGAATGACCCACTTCACAGCAGTAGCCCAAAATTAAGTGACAGGGAAGACTAGACCAGTTACTATCAACCTTGATGTTATGCCTCCATAGCCAACCCCAAACAAGTAAATTGTTCAAGCTTCAACTTTTGAAGATTAAACAAAATGTTTTCCCTAATGCATTATTGTAGCGGTGACTCGTCCTTAAGGGCAGAGGGGCCCCGACTCTCCCCTTTTCCATATTGAAGAGTGTCTGTTAGGCCAAGCAAAGGTCAGCCTGACAATGACTTTTCATGTTGATGTCAGACTGCTAGGCACTGTTCTTGCACTAAATGCACTGGCACCTAACTATCTGAGTTAAACTTTGCCAGGCTCACGATGCCACAGCCCTGTGGGTGTGACCTCCTCAGACTGGCAAAACTCTTTGTGGTCTTCCCCTCTCATGGCGAGGTGGAACATCACCAATAGCCTCAGACCTGGGCACTTCACTTTTTTAAGGTTTTGAAGTGCCCAGGGCTGAATGTGTATCAGTCAAGCACCTCTCATTGGCTGACCCATGACAAGGTCAGCCAATGAGGGGATGTGGCACTCCCAGTTGCTTTGAACTACAAAGGCTGCCCTCTTGTCACCTGAAATCACTGATGCGGCCAGTAAGTTTTATTTTTTTTAATGTTTGGTGTGTGCACGCATGTGTGCATGTATGAATGCATGTGTATTTATGAGTGTGTGCTGTGAATACGTGTGTGAGTCCCTGTGAATACACGGTTGTGAGTGAATGTGGATGTGTGTGTCTGTGGCCCTTCTATCCACTGGTGTGCTGAAATGACCAATTGCCACTGAATATCAGGACAGGAAATCTAAATGAATCTATGCAATTGCTAGATATTTCTTTTCAATTGTGCTTCAGATAGCCAGGCTCTCCGAACGTATATTAGAGCATGGACACTAACTTGGTATTCCAGTTTGTCCTGCATGAGTGATGCCTGGTTCTACTTCACCCCAACTTGGCCATACACAAGTGGACAGTAACACAATGGCCAAGTCAGTCGAGAGGGAAATGCGAGTGGTATGGAGAAGAAACAGAGAAGACACCATCTCAGTTACCATCCTAGAGGTCCTGCGATGGTGTATTTGGTGGAGGACACAAGTAGTGAAGTCGCCATGTGGGAGGACTGATGCATGAAATTGATGGAGGGGTTACAGGAGAAATGATAAACCAAATTAGAGTTATGTATGAAATGATTCTGCTGTCTAATCCCACATCTTTTCAAAGGACATGCTAATTTGTGTCTGCTCACTTTACTGTTGGCTAGAATGATGTGCAGTGTTTTAAATGGGCAGGTTCTGTCAGGTCTTGACTACCTGTTCATTAATTTAAAAAGAAAAGTACATACACTTCTCTGCAGAGGTCCAATACTTTTAATAGAAGGGTACCAGCACTTCTATGTAGTAAACAGGTATTCTAGTATAGGGAGTGCCTACACATATATTTTTATTTCAAGCATTGACGATAGGTTGATTGGTAGAGGAACAGGGGTTGGTTGGCAAACACTATACCGCCATTAATTGAGCTTCTGAAATGGAACAACAGGGAATGGACCTTAAATGTGAATATATAGATATCATATTACACCGACTTCTTAGAATGCCAAAATTCTTTCATCTTTCAAGCTACATTTACATCTGGCGCTAAAATGTATATATTCGACTGTTATGCGCAAAAATATGACTAGAGCATGACTTTCATTCATCTTCATTCCCAGTCTGTTATTGTCTTTTTCTGAACACTCACCAGAAGAGTTCACATCAGACATTAACCTCATGTCCACTTCATAGAGTGTAGTGAGTTCAAGTATTTCAGTGGAGCACCCAGGATTTCAGGAAGTGAAATCAAAAATTAACAGTATCCGCAGCTAAGGCTTTGTCTCTCACCTGCACACCACCTTTACATTTATTTCTTTTGTCCTTTTGTTATATTTTACAGATATGTGTTGGACCACAGCAGCTGATGATGGGTGCACAGTCTAGAGGTTTGTTAGTCTTCCATGAATAGAAGCTGTGTCCAGAAAATCAAAGGATTCATGACCAGTGAAGATTCTGAAACACTAGCAGCAATATGAGCTTGAGCTGGCTGAAATATGTAGCCACACCTAAGGTGGCTGTGTCCTCACACTAACTCAAGCTCCTATGAGTTTCACAGCATGTCTTTTGTCTTTATCACTGAAAGCATCATGAGGTGATCTTCAAGATGTTGGATCAGATGGCAATGATACTGAAGATGATGACCTAATGTCAATGTCACAGTTCAGGCAGTCAGTGCCAACAGAGAACCTGCAAGACTGGGGTTCAAATGCCAGGGAGACAAGGGATGGGGTTTCAGATATTGAAAATGGGTGTATGCAAATCCAAGATCAGGAACAACCCTGACAATGGCTGATACATCCTGTTTATTGATGGAAAGAGGCACAGATGCCAACAACATTGTACAAAAACCTAGATGAGGTTCCTTTGCATAGTTAGTGAATAAAGGGACTGATGCTTTTAAGCATATGTCATCATGTGATGGCTTACCTGTATGAGGTCTTCAGGGTTCTAAGCTAATGTACAGGCAAAGTTAACTGACACATCCTTGCACATTCATTTTGGCTAAAAATGTGAGATGTTTTTGGCAAGTTTAAGTTTAAGTAGGGTATTGCATGATCCCTAGGATTAGGTTCTGCTTTAAAACAGGCCTATGATTTATGTACCAGCTTGAAAAGCCTGCGCTGGCCACACATTACTCTATATAGTGGAATAATCCTTGGTACTTCTTCTGATCCATGAAGGCAATGTAGAGGAGGTGTGACACTGGAAAATTTAAACAGAGAGGTGGTCTGTCCTTAGAGTGCATAGCCCAACTGTAGCCACCATCTTATGGCAGTAACAGAGACTCACTTTTGGATCAGCAAGTTGACTGGAGTGCCTTTTCAAAGAAGAATCCATAGCCAACATCTGCAAAAGGGACCCCCAGTGAAAAAACAGTGAGAAATGAAGTCCACTACTGTGTGGAAACCAGTATTAGGAATCTACCATCACAACTCAACCGAATCGGAGGCCACCTACTAGTGACTGGGAGGCAGGTAGGGTCTGCTGTGGAGCAGCCTGTGGAGTGCCGTTGGACACCCTGGCATGTTTTGATTAACCACTGATACTTCCATACAGTGGAGAGTGGATGCTTCTGGGCCACTGAGCATAAATGAGAAAGAAGCTGGACGTGGCCCCATAAGTCTCTCAAATATGGGGAGAACAAAAAAGACAGTCCCTTTTGAACCTGGGGGCCACACCAAATCAAAAGAGAGATGCAGCCATTACTTGTGGGAACCTTTTCATAAATAGATTTTAAATACATACAGATATCACCTTTTAGGAAGAAGATTTGTGATGGGAAGATGGAGAGGATGCATAGGAAGAATGATAAAATGAACAGAAGAATAGTGGCCTTTGAGTCCCAGTGGATCAGATAGACGGGAAAATGAATGAAGTTAATAAGAAAATCAAGAAGGTGGATTATATAGGGATGTAAGTAGAGGTCACTCTTACCCAACTCTAAGGAAGCTCTGCATGGAATGCAGAGTTCCAAACCTTTGTGCTACTTGTGGTAACATGAAAGGAAAACAAGTTGGAACACTTAGGGAACATGAGGCATCTGTCCTATTTGTGGATGCTGGACTTGCTAGCGATTGATTGATGAGGCTTACTGACACTATTGAAACGTTTGTATAGCAGAAGATGAACTTAGAATTTTGGAGAGGGTGATGAGGCTGCCCATCAGGAAGCAGAAAGCTGGAGAGGGAGAGTGAGGCACAAAGACGGTTGTTCTCAGGCAGGCAATTTCAGAGCAGCTGATTCAAAAAGAGACATAACTATTTGTGTATGTCTGGGAGGGGCTCATTTTAGGCCTTAGTCCAGAGTCAGTTCAACAGAGGAGACAAATGTAAAAAAGATATATTTTGCTTATGTCAGTACATGCCTCTTTCCTTAACTTTAATCAATTGAAGGCTAGTCATAAAAAGAAAACCTTCCTATTCATGCAAACCATGAAAGAAAAGCATGGAGGTAGTTCCTTAGGACAGAAGACAATGTATGAATTAAATATGTTTTATAAGAGTTGAGGACCAGTTGTGGTGGCTGTGTTTCATTGGACTGTTGAGCGATACATTGCTGGTGCCTTTTTGTTTGCATCCTGTTAATTGTAGTGTTTACTGGGACCTAAATTGTTACTCTAGTATCACATTAAACTTGATAACTCCTATCCCCCTAATGGTGATAGGTACACAGTTACATTCTTTTATGACCGCTTAAATATTGCGAGTAGATGTGAAGAGAGAGTCATATTTTGTTCTTCTGTTTTGGTTAAATGTTCTGCTTTAGGTGATGAATACATTTTGGTTCAAAAATGTTAATAAAAGAGATAAAGAATAAATAATTTCTAATAGCACTGCCATAGGTCTGGGTTTACAGTCAGCTGCAGTACTTAAGACCCCATTACCTACCATCAGAATCTCTTCAGCCGTAGTAATACGCTTTTAGACAGTAGGAAGAAAAAGTTCAATAGATAGGTTTCAGTAAAAGTTATCCTCTTTTTCACCCACAATCACAGTACTGGACTTACCTGGTAATAGTGGGTTCTTTAGAGTATTTAGATGTTATTCCATACATTTTTAGAGGAGGTCCCCATTTGTCCGTATTCCCTTTCGAGCATTCTGCTCACACATGCACCTTGAAGAATATACCATGGAATCTCATGGCTAAAGTAGCAGTAGAGAGTGAGTTATCCTGCCAGAACAGGAGCAAGGATTTTACTCCTGATAATTCCTTGTCACCACTACGAAGGAGGTTTACAGATTATTTTGATTTGCACTCCATCAGCAGGTTATTCACAAAATAGCACTTACAGGTGGTCCTGTTGGAACTCAACCTTCCATCATTTCAAGATTAGTTGATATCTAACATGCTTATTGCCAAGGTCCTATGCAAAAGTGCCACAGGAAGTATTTAAGTTTTCTTCAGAGAGGAGCACCTTTTCAATATGCAATTCTATCATTCAGACTCGTACTGGTGCATTAGTATTACATCAAAGGGATAGCAGAAGTGCCAATATATAAATTGAGTGTATAGGTGTCCAGTTGAACAAGCTCCTAAAATTGCTTCTCAGGATTAAGCTTGGGCAAAATCTTTATTACAATTATGCAACTGGTGTAGTTCAGGCAATATTGCATAATTAAATTTACACATAATTACCAAGATTACGCTACATCCCATTCAGGTAGAAATGGTAACATGAAATGCAGGGAAACAACAAGATTTCCCCCAATGTGAGCAGCATTTTTCCAACATGAGCAGCAGTTTCTTTAACACGTTGGTCAACAAGCATTTCAGGTATAATTTTGTACCTGAGTGGACTATTTGTGTAATTTTGTAGCACAATACTACAAATATGAATGTGATTAGCAGATTTATTAACTCAAGCACCTTTGGAAATTAACTGAAAATCACATTTTTGAGTTTAAATTTTACTTGAACAGACCAGGTAATTTTTTTAGTGTGAAACACATTTCCCTTTTTTTTCTTAAACAGGAAGAGAGTGTCAAAGATACCAGCAAGCTACTGTACATGCATGAGCAACTTCCTCTTCCTTTACTGAAGTTCCCTCCATTTACTTAGTCTATCTATGGCTACTGTACATGCATGAGCAACTTCCTCTTCCTTTGCTGAAGTTCCCTTCATTTACTTAGTCTATCTATTGGTCATTTTGGATTTGGAATTTAAAGAAAAAGCATGACTCTCTTTTTGTCCTCAATCACTGTTGCAGCTACAACCTTGGAATCTTTACTTTTTTGGAAAAACTCAAACTAGTTCAAGACAGAGTTGGCACCAATAGTTTCTGTTCCTTCTTTGGATTTTTTCTATTTGATTGTTTGATGTCTTGGAGTTAGGAGTAGGGAACCTCATGGGACAAAGTTGTCTGAAGCGATAACGTTTGCATATTTTTGGAATGGTGAAGGCTTGGTGTTTAAAGACATTTTCTCCATTTCTTTGTGTTTTTTTTAGAATGATATACAGATTTGTTAATCATTTTATGTGTTGTTGTTGTTTTACTGTTTAGGTTCTGGTCTGCCCTGCGGTAGACTTTGGATGGATTTTTCAATGTTTTTTTTTTCGATTTCTTATGGCTTCTGTGTTTCATGTATTTGAATAATTTTAGGGATTATGGATGACCTTGTATTGAACGCAAAATGTATGATATTTTTAGTCTGGATGTACCCGTTGGTGGCTAGGGTCAGAGTGGCTCCTGGGGTCCAGGCCTATGTAGAAAGATGTTCCTTTGTTCTCATCTACTGTCTTCCTTGTGTACTTGTCCTCCATTTTATTTCAGTTTGTGTATGTATGAAATAGTTGATATTGTGTGTTACATTTTTCTGTAATGTGAAAAAGTACTTTGGTTGGGTAATCAATGTTACCTTGGGCTGTTTGTGGTTGGGGAATTTTCAAGATTTATTTAATTTTATTTTCTGACATTGCTGATTTCTAGTGGTAGGTGAAGGGCAGTCCTGTGCGTGGACTGTAATATATTTGTAGGTGTGTCTGTGCAATCCTTTCCCTGCAACTCTAAAATATTTTTTGGGAAGGAAAGGGTGCTTCAGGCACAATAAGGTAATATCTTATTTGTTCCCCATGTCTCTTTCTTTGTTGGCCATATGGTGTTGGCAGTTGTGTGTAGCTAGTGGGTGTATGTGCATCATAGGCAGCCATCTTTTCTTTGTTCTCTGTGCCTCCTTGTTCATGGGCCTTGCAGTGACCACCATTTTGTGGAGCTACTGAGTGTGTGTGTGGTGGCCATTTTGTTGTTGTTCTCTAAGTCTACACATTTGATGACCATGTGGTGGATGAGCTAGCTACTACCATTTTGTGCAGCGTGTGTGTTTCAATTTTTTCATTCCACTTTTAAAAGCAATTTACTTGGAACATTGGTAAAAGAAGTTATTGTTCATTTTGTCTTGAGATATTTATTTGGCTTGTGGCTGGTCGGAGTACAGTGTTATTTTTTATTAGATCTTTACTTGCCCTACCCCGCCTCCATAGAGACCCATTTGGCCCGGGGGACACCACTCATAATTTTATTAATTTATTCCATTTTTGACTGCCCTCACTCCTGCCTGCCATTGGATTCTCCTGGGCTCTGGAGGGACACTAGCAATTATATAATGTATGTATTCAATGTTTCCTTCACTTATTTACTTTAGGATCCATATGGGCCCTGGAGGGAACCATAAATTGGTATAATAATCTGTTCGTTTTTTTCCTGCCTCCATAGGGTCTCCATGGGCCCTGGAGGGTCACCAGCAACTATTTTATTAATGTATTCAATGTTTTGCTTGCCTCCATGTGCCTCATTTAGGTGTACCATGGGCCCTGGAGGGTTACCATCTATTACTTAACTACCTTATTTGATTTTTGCCTGTCCTCTCCTACTTTAGGGTCCCCATGAGACCTGGAGTGACACTAGCAATACTTCTACTCATTTAATCATTTTTGTCCGCACTCCCCCACTTTGCATCCCATAGACTCCCATGGGCCCTGGAGAGTCATCAGAAATAGTATTATGCATTTATTAGATTTTCCTTGTCTCCCCTGCCTCCTATAGGGTCCCCACGGGCCCTGGAGGGCCACCAGTTAATAGTTAAGATGGGTCCCTTGGGCCCTAAATGAACATCAGCAATTAATTCATTACCATACTTAATTGTTGTCTTTACCCCCATCTTGCAAAGGATTTCTATGGGCTCTGGAGGCACACCAACGATAATATGAATATCCTTTTGATTTCTACCTGCCCCACACCTCCCATAATGTCCCCATGAGTCCTGGAGGGACACCAGCTATTACATAATTCCTTTATTTGATTATTATCTGCCCCACCACCTGTTGTTAGGTCCTAAGGACCCTGGTGGGACTCCGACAATTATTAATTATTTAGATTTTTGCCTACTTCTCATAGGATCCCATTGGCCCTGGAGGGATACAAGCTATTAGTTAATGAATGCATTCATTTGTTTCCCTCTCTGTTTGCCATAGCCCCCCTATGGGCCATGGAAAGGCACCAAGTTAGCTTTTCCTCTGTAATGTATAGCAAACAATTGTTCATGCATAGGTACAATACTGATAAGCATTTATAATGAGGATGTCTTCGATTACATAGAGCTAAAGTTACACTTTTAGTCTAAGTTTAGACCAAAGGTCTAACTTAGAACGAAAGTCCAACTTTACTAATAGTAAAGTTAAACTTTTGGGCTAAGTTTAGACCAAAAATCTAACTTGGACCCAAAGTCTAACTTTAATATTAAAGTTAGACTTTAGGTCTAAACGTCGACTTCAGGTCTAAACTTAGACTTCTGGTCTAATTTTACCTTTGTGAATCTGGCCCAGAGAGAGCACTGATCTCAAATAGTGTCCCAGCTGCCAGCCAAATCTTCACGGAAATGTCAACAATATGTACCATAGCCTACAAAACCTGATCTTCAGGAAGTTGAGAATGCTGCAGAGGTGGGTGGATGTTGTTGTGACTGCTGTTCCACTGGACGCATCAGCTTCACAATCTACAGCAGGGAAAAGAATGAGCATTCCTCCCCCATCTTCTCTAAGACCCTATTCTGATGATGTGGTTTTGTATTGGACTGCAAACTAAACCTGCTATGAGAGATGAAGGAAAAGGAAGTTACCTGAAAGCATGGGTAATAAAGACGCTGAAGATGAGCCTAGTGTAAAGAGTGGCACAGTGGAGGCACCGCTCACCTCTACTCAACCTGCTCTGAGTCATATAGTACCATCAACAAGATCTGCTTCTCGTTTTATGTGTCCAAATACATGCAGCAACCACGACTGCCTCTAGTGCTTTCACTGCCCACGCTAAGTAAAGGTTAATACAATCTCCTAGCTCATTCTCAACATGTTCTTCAGGCTTCAGCTTCAAAACAAAGCTCTTCTCTCCAGTTTGGGATTTCTTTATCCTCAGACCAAAAGAGAAGCCCGTGGTAAATGCTTGCGAAAAAACAAGTCTGTCATAGTAAGCCAGGTAGAAATTAAGGTACTAGGAGTCAATTAGCGTATCTGGAAAATCAACACACAATTGTGTGACAGAGCACCTCAAAAACATATCCGGTGCTGGTGAATGAAAGACTGTTCAACTGACAGAAGGAGGGGGTGGTGAGGAAGAAGAGAAGGATGTCGGTGTTATGAGAAGCAGTCATGCAACTGTTGCACATAGTCTGCAGTCCAAATCTGTAGCAACTTCAGAATGGCACTAGGACAGATGGATATTTTCACCGAGGCACCCAAGCAGCCTACTCTGCATGCCTAGGCCACTACTACTGGAGGCATCACAAATGAAGCATGCCATCATCGGGTGGGTGAAGGCACTTGCTCAGAAGAGTGTATGCTCCAAGTGTCCACTCATAGACTCTATTGTGCGCCTTGTCTAGTCAAGAATGGAACAGTATGCTCCTTATTTCATTGTTCATGGACCTCTTAAGACAACGAGTTGTGAAGAAGACACAGCGGTATACTTAAATATATGTCAAAAAATATATGATACACTGTTCCAAACAGAAAGAAAGGAAACTAATGGCGGGGGTCCTAAATTTTAGGAGCAAGAAACCTCACACATCCATAGGATGTCATGCTTCATCATCGGAACTGATCCTCGTCAGACCGGCACTGCAATGTCTGACGGGCACCACCCCGGGTGGGGGGCTCTTTGCCGGAGATCTTTTTCAATGATGGTGCCGTGACCCCAGAAGTGAATAAGTGACAGAGGAGATCAAAAGGATAGTGGTTAAAATTGGTTCTCAAAACCTCCACTGGGTCAATTGTTTTATTAGATCAGATGGACGGTAAGGATCAAGGTTAAAAAGTATAGTCATGAGAGTGAAACAGAGATAATGATCAATCACTCTATATTGAAGGTAACAAAGGGAGGGATTGGAGATTTTCCAAAGCCAACCCTGTCATGGGTCAACATGTTTCGCATCCTGGTGGTCCATACGGATCCAGTGATGCTTCATCAGGACCTAGACGACTATGTGTATCTCCTAATTATAAGGGCCACATATGTCTCCTTAATCATACAGGTGTACAGTTTACTAATAACCAGAGAGTAACAGGGAGAAGTAACCAGTCACTTACGTCAGTATGGAACCAATAATTCCTAACTGTCCCCCTGTAAATGAAATTACACAGGTTAATCAACAATAAGGGCGAGTCATAACCAAGTTACTAGCGGTTGAAAAATATATCGTGGGAAAGAAGGCAACCGTGCTATATAGTGAAAGGGTCAACTGGTGAAGAACATGCATGCATTTACACATTGTCAAGGCTTACCGTCCCAAATTAGAGAACGAGCTTCCTAGGAACACAGAGACCAATAGTCAGGCGCAAATTAAGTCCAAGGAAGAGGTATGAGAAAATTAAAAGAGAGAAAAACACCAATTAGATGTCAGGGTAAATTACGTGCAGAGTAGCATGGAGAAGTAGACCTGCTATAAGAGAAAACATTATAGTTCCTATTCTAAGGGTCAATGGAAAGCTCACAGCGTTGGTAAGTCAAAAAGAAGACCCAGTAAATAATGCAGGTATCAAGAATCAAATCCTTCAATAATGGATTAGCATATAGAACAATCAGTAAAAATGACAGAAAGTATTCGAGAAATAGCGTACGCTCGTTTTAAAGTTAAATGAGTCCCGTAACATTTACTTAAATTTAAGAGACAGGAATTACCGGCTGGTAAAACTCCTGTCGACTTACATAGAGTTCAGTGAAGAGACGAACAAAGTTGGTACGTGTCGGGCCGAGTCCCGAAATAGTGGGCGCGGATCATATGCGTGCTAATATTCGTGCACTTACTTGAAATTGCTGCCGAGGCCAGACGGGAACCTACCCGGGTCCGTGGTTCCTGTAGAATGAGAGGAACCACGTCCGGGCCGGTATTAAACTCCGTGTACCGGAAACAACAAATTAGTGCTTCCGGTACCCTCGGGTCAAACAGCTGGGCGGCGCCCGTGCGTCGATCCAACGTACACGGAAGTGACAAAGGGCTCTAAACGGAGTCCCTGGGGGCAAAAAACATAGAAAACGGACTCAAGTGATTAATAGAGTCCACCTCAGCGGCAGTTTTTAAAGTAACACGACCCAGAGGGGGACTGAAGGATACTAATGTAGTCAATCTACCCCTCACTTACACGATGTCGGTAAAAGTATAAATCCAACAAAATAAGTGAATAGACTCCAGAGTGTGGTAAGGGAGTCGACACATAAAGCCAGGAACTGTCAAGAATATGGGATTGTGACACAACTAATCTAAAGACCAATGGTGTGGTTAATTCGTTAGACTCATCCATGGAATATCATCATTCAATCCCTTCACATGAGTGCGTAGTTTGAACACCCATCGTTGTTCTAGCTCAAATAGAGAGTTTGATGTGTTGCGTGAGTTAGTTTGAAGGACAACCCACCACATGTCGTCAGGGCTATGTCTACTCTCAAGGAAATGGAGGTCAAGGTTTGTTGTGGCCCGACCACATCTAATGTTGCTGCGGTGTTCGTTGATTCTAAGTTTCACTGCTCTTGTGGTCATCCCTATATATTGTAAACCACATGAGCAGGTGATCATATATACACAATTCCTGGTGTTACAGTTAGTGTGTTTGACTAGTTGCCATGTGCCTATGGATTCAAAGTCAATAGATTTTAACCGTTTAGTGAAGGCGCATGCGTTGCAGGTACCACAAGGGAAGTGACCAACCACGGGTGGAATACTCCATAATGAATGTAGTTGAGGTGGTGGAAGGGCAGGGCGAGGTCTAGTATGGACTAATAGATCCTTAACATTCATGGTACGTTTAAAAGCAAATAGAGGTTTGGGAATCTCTTCACCACCACTGCATAGAATTGACCATCTTTTATTCACAATCCTTTTAATGGAGTTGGAGAGAGGGGTAAAAGTCGATACACAGGTAAGTTTGGTGTCTGTGATATGGGGGGTGGTAGATAGCAAATTGTCTCTGTTGCAAGATTTAGCCCGTTTATAAGCTGCCCTCACCACCGTGTCTGGATAGTGGCGATTGCCAAGTTTATTGGACAGGTTGAGAATTGAACATGTGTGTGGTACTACAGTTCCGTCGTAGTCGGATGAACTGACCATAGGGTAGATTGTCTCTCAGTGCCTTAGGGTGGTGACTCTCATACAAAAGGAGACTGTTGCGGTCCGTGGTTTTTTGGTAGGTATGTGTGTGTGTAGTTTCCCACCCTCTATGCAAATCATGAGGTCCAGAAAAGGTATCTGAGTGTCAGAGACGGAGGATGTGAATTTCAAAAAGGGATTCAATGTATTAATCCAAGTAGTGAATATTTGTACCTCCGAAAGAGAGCCCTGCCACACGATTAGGATGTCATCAATATACCTGCGCCAGAGTTTGATGTTGATCTGAAAAGGTTCCGTGTTAGGAAGTATGAACCGTGATTCAAAATCAAACATATAAAGGCAACCAAGACTAGGGGCAAAGGTACTGCCCATCGAGTTCCCGCGAGTCTGATGAAAAAGAAGATCCTCAAATTGGAAGAAATTTTCTTTCAAAGCGAGGGACGCCCAATGCATGATAAAATGTGCCGGGGTTGTGAGTGGTTGATTGACTGACAGAAGGGCAGTTTCCACAACTTCCAGAGTAGCCTCTTGTGGGATGTTTGTATATAGGGCTTCGACATCCAGAGTGATAAGAGCATGAACTTCAGCTGTTGAATTAATAGTTTCTATCAAATTAAGGACGTCTTTAGTATCCTTTAGATAAGTAGTAGATGCCTGGACAATGGGTTGTTGAAAGTTAATTTCTGCTAGTCGACTCTTGAAAGCGGCCAATGAAACTGTAGTTGTAGCTGAAGACTGGGCACAGATAGCATGGAAATGCACCAGGGACTGGTTGGTGCTCATTATCAACACATCCAAACGTCTGGCTGATTCCATTACGGTACAGATTTCTCTCATGGAAGGTGCACTAAAAACTACAGTTTCATTGGCCGCTTTCAAGAGTCGACTAGCAGAAATTAACTCCGAACTCAATGAAACCAGGGAGTTCTTGACCCAACAGAAAATTACGAAGTTACAGAAAGATATCTCGAGGTTTAGCCGTGAAAAAGTTTACCCTTACATTACAGATGACTTCACTACTGAGGCACATTCCTTCTCCTCAGATGAGTCTTCTACATCAACAAAGAAACCATGGAAGTACAGTAACAGCTCTTCATCCGATGGGTGGAGTACGGATGATGATGGCACCCATCCATTCTACCATTACCCCCAGTACCCTCCTGGACAACCCTTAGCATGGCAGCAACCTTTTCCATTTTACCAACCTCGCCCCATGCTTCCATATCTGCCTTTTTTAGGCCGCGGCCGGGGCAGGGGAAGAGGCAGAAGGAGAGGAAGAGGCAGAAGGGTACACTGGGCTCAGGACGAACCACAAATGGTAACCCGCAGCTAAGGAAAGCATCCACCGAACCGGATCTAGTGGTTAATCTTTCATTGAGACCGCTTTCCCCAATTGAACTATAGGTTCTGAACAAAGGACTAGGCTTCGTACCTACACCTAAAGAGGACACATTTCGCCTCCACTGTGAGATGTCCCACTTTTTTAGGAAGATTAGACTGCAATTGTTCTTTGGTGATAGACCTAACATTGACCAGCCCGCAGACACGGGCCTCAGGAAACCATCGACATTTATGCCCCATGCCTCCTCTATGCCCTGCGAGGTACTAGCGTTTGAAAAGGCAGTATCAAGTGACTTGGCCTCTTTGCAACCTAAACGCAGTTTCTCCAACATCTCCAATGTTGAAAGAAACGCTCTCAAAACATTGGCATCAGATACAAGTATTGTCATTAAACCTGCGGATAAAGGGGGAGCCACAGTTATAATCAACTCCTCTGACTACAGACAGGAATGTCTTCGTCTACTGGGGGACTCTACCTACTATACGCAGAGTAATACCGATCCAACTGATAGACTACAAACCGAAATACGAGCCATGATAGAGGAGGCTATAGGGAACGCATGGATCTCACGTAAAGAGGTAGAATTCCTGGATACCGTTAACCCACGTATTCCCTATTTCTACTCCCTCCCTAAGATTCACAAGGGTAAGATATCCCCTCCAGGTCGTCCGATAGTCTCAGGTATAGGTTCCATTTTGGAACCTCTATCCACCTTTTGTGACAAATTTCTACAACCCATTGTCCAGGTATCTACTACTCATCTAAAGGATACTAAAGACGTCCTTAATTTGATAGAAACTATTAATTCAACTGCTCAAGTTCATGCTCTTATCACTCTGGATGTCGAAGCCCTATATACAAACATCCCGCAAGAGGCTACTCTGGAAGTTGTGGAAACTGCCCTTCTGTCAGTCAATCAACCACTCACAACCCCAGCACATTTGATCATGCATTGTGCGTTCCTCGCTTTGAAAGAAAATTTCTTCCAATTTGAGGATCTTCTTTTTCATCAGACTCGCGGGACATCGATGGGCAGTACCTTTGCCCCTAGTCTCGCTTGCCTTTATATGTTTGATTTTGAATCACGGTTCATACTTCCTAACACGAATCCTTTTCAGGTCAACATCAAACTCTGGCGCAGGTATATTGATGACATCCTGATCGTGTGGCAGGGCTCTCTTTCGGAGGTACAATTATTCACTACTTGGATTAATACATTGAATCCCTTTTTGAAATTCACATCCTCCGTTTCTGACACTCAGATACCTTTTCTGGACCTCATGATTTGCATAGAGGGTGGGAAACTACACACACATACCTACCAAAAAACCACGGACCGCAACAGTCTCCTTTTGTATGAGAGTCACCACCCTAAGGCACTGAGACACAATCTACCCTATGGTCAGTTCCTCCGACTACGAAGGAACTGTAGTACCACACACATGTTCAATTCTCAAGCCAATGACCTGTCCAATAAACTTGGCAATCGCCACTATCCAGACACGGTGGTGAGGGCAGTTTATAAACGTGCTAAATCTTGCAACAGAGACAATTTGCTATCTACCACCCCCCATATCACAGACACCAAACTTACCTGTGTATCGACTTTTACCCCTCTCTCCAACTCCATTAAAAGGATTGTGAATAAAAGATGGTCAATTCTATGCAGTGGGGTGAAGAGATTCCCAAACCTCTATTTGCTTTTAAACGTACTGTGATGAATTGGTAATACTGGGATCACGAGATCCCCATGGTAATGGAATGTGGAATGCGGGGATTGCGGAGAGGACGGTTGAAGGAGAGTACGATGGCTGGGGCGACTATGAATAAACAGAGATATCGTAGAGATTATTCTGGTGTGCTGTAAACTTATTTCAGCACAAGCTCAATATCACATTTGGCGACGAGGGTGGCGGTCGCCTCAACATCAAAAATAAAAAGTGGAAGCAGGCAGTACTCACAGTGGCGTGAAGGAGACGGGAACTGGATTCTGGCAGTATCGGAGTGCAAGTATTTTCAAATTTGGATCGGAGATGAATGCTGCTTCCCGTTCACAGCGTCAAATTTAATTGGAAAATTTTGGAATTGGAGCCGCATTGAGAAGCCTGCGGTTGCTCCGATCTCACTGCGGAGCAGAAACACAGTGGCAGTTCGTTCGGTCTCACAGCAGAGAATCGACAGCGTCGAGGAGAAAGCAGAACGAAGCAGTTGGGGTTATTTCTGTTCTGGAAACACGTCCCAGGATGAGGTTGTTCTTAAAGGGATGATCATGTCAAACTCTTAAAGGGGAAGTGCCTCCTGTTGGTGAGAGTGTTTTTGCATCTTGAGCTCTGAACGAGGTTTTCCTCAAAAGGACGATCGTTTTGGGACCTTAAAAAGGGAACTGTCTCATATTTGTGAGTTTCTGTTATTTTTATAAATTGTTTTTTGATCATCTCTATTTCAGGCATTTTTTACAAACAATTGTGATAATAATTAATTTTTTTGTTTTGCCTGTTGTGTGGGACATACAGTGACAGGCACAATTTTACAATTCTCTAGAGGATATAAGGAGTACATTCTGACAGACACATTTAAAGGATTGGAAACATGTGTTTGACAAGCTATTTGTGATTCGGGACATTGTGACAATCGCTCAGCAGTCATTTGTGGGTCGGACACACACAGCTGAGTTATGCAGAATGTAACACCTCCTCCGTTTTTTTTGAGTAGTCCTGGAGATCCGATATATCCATGGAACAAATGGAAGAAAATGTTTATTCACTATGCTAGTGTGTGTGGCCCGACACTGAGTGCTGAAAGGAAACAAGCATTATTAATGCACTGTCTAGGGGGTGAGGGACAAGAGGTTCTAAAAAATTTGCCTGATCTGAATATTGAGGAGGCTAGGAGTTTGAATGAATATGAGACATGTGTTATGAAACTGGACAAACATTATTTACCAAGGGTGAGTACAATAATGGAAAGATATTATTTTGGAAAAAGGGAGCAAGGTAAAGATGAGTCGGTGGAGGAATTTATAACCAGTTTGAGGAAACTGGCAGCGTCATGTAAATTTGGAACACTAGTGGATGAAAGAATTAGGGATCAATTTGTGTTAAAGTGCAGTAGTGATAAGATTAGGGAGGAGTTATGGTTAAAAGATGAACCACCTTTGGAAGAAGTGATTATGGTGGCAAAAAGGGTGGAACATATGTTGAAGTGCGTGTTGGAATTGAGTGGAAACAAAGTTCCAAGTGGTGAAGGTGCAAAGGTGGAGGAAATAGTATGTGAAGTAAAGAGCAGGGAGAGTGGGGAAAAAAAAAATGTGAGGATGTAATGAAGTTTAAAGAAGAATGTTTCAGATGTGGCAAAAGTGGCCACAAAGCGAATACAAGTAATTGTCCAGCATTAAATGTTGTGTGCAATGGGTGCGGAAGGAAAGGTCACTACTACAAATGTTGTCGTAATAGAAAGAAAAAAAATTACAATAGTAATTTGATGAAAGAAGTCAACGAAATATCTCAGGAAGTTGTTTTTCAGGTTGAAGCACGGGTAAGGTGTGGGGAACATCCCAGTGAAGTGGTGAGAGTAGATGGTCTTGATCTACTGATGCGTTTTGATTCATGTTCACAATTGACGATAATTTCGAAGAAAAGTTTTGACATGTTAATTGGTAAAGATAGAAAGTTAAGGAAAATGGATGTGTGTCCAGGTGGTTATGGTGGGCAATCTATAAAGATGTTAGGGTACTTTGAAGGTCATCTTGAACTGAAAGATAGACATCTTTTAGGGAAAATGTATGTGTCCAACCAGGGTGATAATCTTTTAAGTTGGACACATCAAAAACTGTTGGGTGTTGTGTTAAATCCGAATGCACAACCACAGGTGCAAGTGCAATGTGTGGATGGTGAAGAGAATGACTTGGTCTGTGAATTTTCTGAGGTGTTCTCAGAAAAGTTGGGATGTCTTAAGGGTTATAAACATAAAATTAGATTGAAGAAGGGTGCTATTCCGGTGGTTGCGAAAATCAGAAAGATTCCTTTGGCCTTGCAAGAGCTAGTAGTAACTGAACTCAAAAAATTACAGGAGTTAGGTATAATAGAGGAAGTGGAAGCAACTGAATGGTTGGCTCCCATTGTAGTGGCAAGGAAGAGTGATGGAAACATCAGATTATGTGTGGACCTTAGAGCTCTAAACAGAGAGGTGTTAGTTGATGAATTTCCGCTTCCAAATATTGAGGAAATTGTCTCTATGATTGGTGGAGCAAGATACTTCTCCACTTTAGATTTAACATCAGCATACCACCAGGTGGAACTAGAAGAGACTTCGCAGGAATTGACTGCATTTATTACACCTTTTGGGGCTTTTAAATTCAAGAGGATGCCTTTTGGACTTGTGTCGGCTGCTTCTGTATTTCAACGTATTATGAACAAAGTCCTAAAAGATGTGAAGGGTGTGAAGTGTTACCAAGATGATGTATTAATTTTTGCAGATACAGCGGTGGAACATTGGGAAAGAGTGAGATTGGTGTTGAAATGTTTAAGCCAAGCTGGCCTTACCCTAAAAAAAAAGAAATGTAATTTTGCCCTGGCTGAGGTTGAATACCTGGGACATTTGATTACAGGGGATGGGGTAAGACCCAAACCGGAGTTGGATATGACGATTAAAAAGTTGGTTTCTCCCCAAACTAAAGAGGAAGTGAGTTCGTTTTTGGGGATGGTTGAACATTATGGAAGGTACATCAGGAATTTGGCAGAAAAAACGGTGAATATGAGAGTTTTATTAAAGAAAGGAAGAGAGTTCATGTGGGATGCTGTATGTGAAGAGGAGTTTGTCAAAATTAAAGAAGAGTTGGAACATGCCCCTTGTTTACAAGCCTTTAAACCGGGCAGGGCTACTGCTATTATCACTGATGCTAGTGCGAAAGGGTTGGGGGCAGTTCTTATACAGGATAACAGTGGTAAGAAAAGGATGATAGCTTGTGCATCGAAATCTTTGAGTGGAGCGGAGAAGAATTATTCTGTAATTGAAAGGGAGTCATTGGCAATATATTGGGCAATGAAGAAGTTTAGACACTTTGTCTGGGGTACGGACTTTGAGGTGCTAACTGATCACAAGCCTTTAGTAGAAGTGTTTGGCAGTAAGGGTCTGAATTGTATTTCTGCAAGAATAAGAAGATGGATCATTGGTTTGCAAGATTTCAAATTTAAAGTGGGATATCTACCAGGCGTATTGAACGTCAGTGCGGATTGTCTGTCCAGGTTGGTGGATGAAGATGTGAAGGATCGTGAACAAAAAGACACTACTGAGCTGGAGGAAAATGTGTGTGAAATTATCAGTGATGTGTGTGAAATTACAAGTGGTGCTATAACTGAGCAAGAATGGGAAGAGGCGTTAAAAGATGATGTTGAGATAAGTGGTGTGTGTAGGGCTTTAGGAATTGGAAGTTTTGGTGCTCTAGGAAGGGTCTGGTGTTTAGTAAAGGATGAGTTGGCAGTGGATAGGTGTAAATTATTGCGTGGTACAAGGTTGGTTCCACCGAAAGTGTTAAGAAACAGGATTATGAATCAAGCTCATGAGGGCCATCTTGGTATAGTCAAGACTAAAGAGAATTTAAGAGCAAATTTTTGGTGGCCAGGAATGGATTTGGAAGCAGAGCGCCTGTTTAGAGAGTGTATATCATGTGCACGAAGTGACAAAATATTAAAAACCCGCAATGTACCTATGCATTGTAGGAGTTTACCATGTAAACCTTGGGATGACATAACAATTGACATTGTTGGTCCTTTGCCAGGTGAACACTCTACCCCATATTTGATTGTGCTAATAGACCTGTATTCCAGGTGGGTAGAGGTTAAAAATGGATGTGAGGTCTCCTCTCGTAGTGTGATAAGCTTCCTGGAAGACATTTTTAGGAAAGAAGGATTTCCAAAATCTTTATTGTCTGATAATGGTCCACAATTCTGTTCAACAGTCTTTGAGAAATTTGTGGGTGAGTGTGGCATAATTCATAAAAAGTCAGCAGTGTATCATCCAGAGACTAATGGTGTTGTGGAAAGATTTAACAAGTATATAAAAGAGAGCATTCAACTTGCTAAAGCGAACAATTTGAATTGGCGTACAGAACTCATGAAAAGGATCACATCTTATTGTTTTTCACCTCATTCAACCACTGGGAAATCTCCTTTTGAACTGTTTAGGAAGAGGATACCCAATACCAATTTATGTCCAGGATGGATGGATTGGATGAAGAATGGATTCAATTTAGGCAGCAATGAGTGGCGGATTAGGGAAGAAAGGCTTATCCGTAAAAGAAAGCAAGAATATGATGAAAGGAAGAAGGTGTGTAAAATGAACATAGCTGTGGGAAATATAGTAAAGGTAAAAGCGCCTATTGGATGTGCAGAGGGGTCAAAATTCACCAGACCTCTTGAAGTAATAAAATTATTTAAGAACGCTGTCAAAACTTCTGATGGTAGAATTTGGAATATGAACAGAGTGGTTCGGCTAAAGGAAGTGGAGAATCCAAGTGTAATTACGGAAAGTAACAGTAATTTCAGAAGCAATTCGTCATTAGCAACAAATTGTGACAGCAATAAGGACGCCAAAAAATTGGATAGAGCAAGGAGAAGTCGTAGGAGGAGATTCAGTCCTGAACATTTTAAAGACTATGGGCCAGATGTAGCAAAGGGTTTTTCCCATTCTGTGTCAATGGGAAAATGTGTTTGTACATATGGCCCTATGTTCTACACTGGTAACTGATTGGGAGAGTGTATATTTCTGTTGCATTTGATTTCTTCATTTTGTTCTAGATATTGTTAATTAGAAAATATGTATCCCTGTGTTAGTTTTGTTAAATATTGAAAGGGAGAAGTGTGATGTATTGGTAATACTGGGATCACGAGATCCCCATGGTAATGGAATGTGGAATGCGGGGATTGCGGAGAGGACGGTTGAAGGAGAGTACGATGGCTGGGGCGACTATGAATAAACAGAGATATCGTAGAGATTATTCTGGTGTGCTGTAAACTTATTTCAGCACAAGCTCAATATCACACGTACCACGAATGTTAAGGATCTATTAGTCCATACTTCCACCTCCTCGACTGCATTCATTATGGGGTATTCCACCCGTGGTTGGTCACTTCCCTTGTGGTACCTGCAACGCATGCGCCTTCACTAAACGGTTAAAATCTATTGACTTTGAATCCATAGGCACATGGCAACTAGTCAAACACACTAACTGTAACACCAGGAATTGTGTATATATGATCACCTGCCCATGTGGTTTACAATATATAGGGATGACCACAAGAGCAGTGAAACTTAGAATCAACGAACACCGCAGCAACATTAGATGTGGTCGGGCCACAACAAACCTTGCCCTCCATTTCCTTGAGAGTAGACATAGCCCTGACGACATGTGGTGGGTTGTCCTTCAAACTAACTCATGCAACACATCAAACTCTCTATTTGAGCTAGAACAACGATGGGTGTTCAAACTACGCACTCATGTGAAGGGATTGAATGATGATATTCCATGGATGAGTCTAACGAATTAACCACACCATTGGTCTTTAGATTAGTTGTGTCACAATCCCATATTCTTGACAGTTCCTGGCTTTATGTGTCGACTCCCTTACCACACTCTGGAGTCTATTCACTTATTTTGTTGGATTTATACTTTTACCGACATCGTGTAAGTGAGGGGTAGTTTGACTACATTAGTATCCTTCAGTCCCCCTCTGGGTCGTGTTACTTTAAAAACTGCCGCCGAGGTGGACTCTATTATTCACTTGAGTCAGTTTTCTATGTTTTTTGCCCCCAGGGACTCCGTTTGGAGCCCTTTGTCACTTTCCGTGTACGTTGGATCGACGCACGGGCGCCACCCAGCTGTTTGACCCCGAGGGTACCGGAAGCACTAATTTGTTGTTTCCGGTACGCGGAGTTTAATACCGGCCCGGACGTGGTTCCTCTCATTCTACAGGAACCATGGACCCGGGTAGGTTCCCGTCTGGCCTCGGCAGCAATTTCAAGTAAGTGCACGAATATTAGCATGCATATGATCCGCGCCCACTATTTCGGGACTCGGACCGACACGTACCAACTTTGTTCGTCTCTTCACTGGACTCTATGTAACTCGACAGGAGTTTTACCGGCCGGTAATTCCTGTCTCTTAAATTTAAGTAAATGTTACAGGACTCATTTAACTTTAAAACGAGCGTACGCTATTTCTCGAATACTTTCTGTCATTTTTACTGATTGTTCTATATGCTAATCCATTATTGAAGGATTTGATTCTTGATACCTGCATTATTTACTGGGTCTTCTTTTTGACTTACCAATGCTGTGAGCTTTCCATTGACCCTTAGAATAGGAACTATAATGTTTTCTCTTATAGCAGGTCTACTTCTTCATGCTACTCTGCACGTAATTTACCCTGACATCTAATTGGTGTTTTTCTCTCTTTTAATTTTCTCATACCTCTTCCTTAGACTTCATTTGCGCCTGACCATTGGTCTCTGTGTTCCTAGGAAGCTCGTTCTCTAATTTGGGATGGTAAGCCTTGACAATGTGTAAATGC
The DNA here is from genome assembly GCF_031143425.1 of Pleurodeles waltl. NCBI lineage: Eukaryota > Metazoa > Chordata > Amphibia > Caudata > Salamandridae > Pleurodeles > Pleurodeles waltl. The sequence continues at coordinate 365,494,454 of NC_090447.1, forward strand.
ATGCGTGTTCTTCACCAGTTGACACTTTCACTATATAGCACGGTTGCCTTCTTTCCCACGATATATTTTTCAACCGCTAGTAACTTGGTTATGACTCGCCCTTATTGTTGATTAACCTGTGTAATTTCATTTACAGGGCGACAGTTAGGAATTATTGGTTCCATACTGATGTAAGTGACTGGTTACTTCTCCCTGATACTCTCTGGTTATTAGTAATCTGTACACCTGTATGATTAAGGAGACATATGTGGCCCTTATAATTAGGAGATACACATAGTCATCTAGGTCCTGATGAAGCATCACTGGATCCGTATGGACCACCAGGATGCGAAACATGTTGACCCATGACAGGGTTGGCTTTGGAAAATCTCCAATCCCTCCCTTTGTTACCTTCAATATAGAGTGATTGATCATTATCTCTGTTTCACTCTCATGACTATACTTTTTAACCTTGGTCCCTACCGTCCATCTGGTCTAATAAAACAATTGACCCAGTGGAGGTTTTGAGAACCAATTTTAACCACTATCCCTTTGATCTCCTCTGTCACTTATTCACTTCTGGGGTCACGGCACCATCATTGAAAAGATCTCCGGCAAAGAGCCCCCCCGCCCAGGGTGGTGCCCGTCAGACACTGCAGTGCCGGTCTGACGAGGAGCAGTTCCGATGATGAAGCATGACATCCTATGGATGTGTGAGGTTTCTTGCTCCTAAAATTTAGGACCCCCGCCATTAGTTTCCTTTCTTTCTGTTTATAACAGTGTATCATATATTTTTTGACGTTTCCATTGGGAGGATATACACTGGACCACAATTCCTCCCCATCCCTCGTTTTATGAGTACTTAAATATATGAACTATATGTATGGATTCATGTATGGGGATGGTGCTAGTTAGGTCCCAAGAACCTTTTTATCTAAGTGAGTGAGGAAGCCCTCTAGAAGTCACATTAGTACTCGCTGTCATGGGGCATCCGTTGTATATGTTTGTTCTTTCTTATGAAGGGTATCACAGATTCACCAGGTGGTCGTAAGTCAGTGAGCAGCAGAAAGGGAGAGGTGTGTCTGGGATTGAATTAATGGAGCAATTGTTTGACAGGGAAAGGAGTGCTGAGTGGTTGACAGAGATATATCCTTCTCCGTTTGGCAGTGACCAGGAAAAAAAGACAGGGAGCCTGTTTTTAGAAACCGTCTTTAAGGAGATGGGTGGGCAGTGGAAGTGTAGGGTAGAAGGGGAGAATATGGAAGGAAGTGAGGGTACAGGTTTGCTATCTGACCTTATCCACTGTCTCACTTTTACAGTGCTGATAGCCTTTCAAGATGTCCGTCACTCCATGTCAAGAAGAGTGGACCAAATGTTCTCTTATGCCCTCGTGTTATTTTAAGTTTATGTATAAGCTGTTCATATGAGGCTACTTTGTACATTTCATTGGTCCCTTGGCAAACGCCAATTTCAAAATATACAGATTCCAGCTGATCGTGGTGTTGTCTAACATAAGTAAATGTTTTGGTGGGGAGGGAGTCCTATGGTTGAGCTAAGGGTATTCCTCACTGGAGGCCATAGTTGCTGGATGTCTGGGCAGTCTTATAGAAAATACACTGTATCCCAAATAAAATGGGTGTATCCTCAGCAGTTTAAACAGTGTAGGAGGCCTGATCTAGCTGGCTTCTATGGAGTTAACTAGCAGTCACTGTTAGACCTGGCATCCTTGGCATGGTTTCCCCCTACCTTTTTTGCCCTCAGACGTCCTGTTTTTGATGACTTTGTTTTTGCTGGCCTTAGGATTCTGCATACTTTACCTCTGCTAAACAGTTCTAAAGTGCTTGCGCTCTTCCCCTAAAATGTAGTAACACTGGCTTTAAGAGAACATATAATTGGCAGCCACCAGAGAAAATGAGTGACCATACCCAACCCTCCCACCTTTGCTTGATGAGACAGAGCAGCACCCAAATTACCGTTGGTGTCAGTAATAATTTTATACTACTTATTGCCCTTGCACTACCCTCTAGAAATTGTGACCTCTGATGGGGTTGGTCAACGGATAGCAAAAAACAATCCATCCTTTCCAAGAAACCTTTTTTTTACCTGAGTGGGTAAAACAATGTGCGCTACCTCTCCTATGCTTGCTCCATTCCTCAATGCAGGGTTTTACAAAGTGCCTTCTTAATTCTAGTTTCCGTGGATCAACGGCACTATCAAGGACAACATCACAGCGGTTATAGCAGGAAATCATTCTTATTTATAAATTAATCTGGTGAGGTCAACAAGTGCATCACAGCCACCAATAAACTAAAAGAAAACAGAATGAGTGGAACAGCTAAGACTGTGACTACCATGATAAAACAACATTAAGCAACATGGTGCTGAGTTACTTATTAAAGTAAGCATAATGAGCCCCTAAATCTCAGGTTGAGTAAGGAGGACACAATAGAAGGTTACTTCAATAGAATACATGGGACATAAGTGCACAGTACCTATCCGTGGACACACATTGTTGTAATTAGGTCCCTGCACTATGATGCCCCTTTCATGCCTGGATAGGAGGGGTAGCATGGACAAATGTCCATTTTGGCCCTATCTCCTATAACAGTTGGCATTGCTTTAACTACATCTACCCCACCAAGTGTGAGATTTGTTGATGGTGGAAATTAACATACAGCTCAACTGATCACACAATCTAGAGGATGGGGGTAAGGCATTTTAGGAATAGATTGGTAGGGGTAATTAGGAAAAGATGAGAGATAGACAAACACAACATTCATCAAGCTGATGAACCTATCACATCAATTGTGGATGGAATAAGACAGTTCAGTTACCAAAAGCAAACAGTCCTTCAGCCACAGACTCACACGTTATCTGGTGCATCTGCATTCTTGTGGCATTGTCTGTCTTGAGTGCAGGGCTGAACTGCAAAGCTGAAACCCTATGGAGCAATATTTTTATAGATGAGATGGCGCGTGGAGTGTAAAAATAAAGGGGCATATTTATACTCCGTTTGCGCCGGAATTGCGTCGTTTTTTTTGACGTAATTGCGACGCAAAACTAACTCCATATTTATACTTTGGCGTTAGACGCGTCTAGCGCCAAAGTCCATGGAGTTTGCGTCCTTTTTTAGCGTGGACACCTACTTTGCGTTAATTATATGCAAGGTAGGCGTTCCCGTCTAAAAAAGTGACTCCGCGGCATGTGCGCCGTATTTACACTCCCGGGCAAAATTCACGCCCGGGAGTGGGCGGGTCAAAAAAAATGACGTACGGCCGCTTTTGCGCCGTTTTTTAGCGCCTGGAAAAGGCAGGCGTTAAGGGACCTGTGGGCTCGGAAGGAGCCCAGAGGTGCCCTCCCATGCCCCCAGGGACACCCCCTGTCACCCTTGCCCACCCCAGGAGGACACCCAAGGCTGGAGGGACCCGTCCCAGGGACAATAAGGTAAGTTCTGGTAAGTATTTAAAAAAAAAAAAATTGTGGCATAGGGGGGCCTGATTTGTGCCCCCCTACATGCCACTATGCCCAATGTCCATGCCCAGGGGACAGAAGTCCCCTGGGCATGGCCATTGGGCAAGGGGGCATGACTCCTGTCTTTGCTAAGACAGGAGTCATTTCTATGGGGGTTGGGAGTGGAAAAAAATGGCGCAAATCAGGTTGAGGCGAAAAATTTGCCTCAGCCTGACTTGCCCCATTTTTTCACACCCAAGCTCCATATCCCCCTACGCCGGCGCTGCCTGGTGTACGTCGTTTTTTTCAACGCACACCAGGCAGCACCGGCAGCTAACGCCGGCTAACGTCATTGCTTAAATACGGCGCCCACATGGCGCTTCAGAATGGCGTTAGCCGGCGCTAATTTTTTTGACGCAAAACTGCGTTAGCGCAGTTTTGCGTCAAAAAGTATAAATATGGGCCAAAATGTCAATATTGGAGAGTCATGGTAAGCATGTCAATTCCTGAAGAACAAGAGGGCATAGGGTGGTGTAGTGGTGTGCCATTAACGAAGAACTGAGAAAAACAAATCATACACCAACAGTCACAGACAACTAGTTTCATGTGGGAAACATCCTTTTTTACGACTTTTTAATTACGAAAGTCGTGGTTAACGAAAACGTAACAACGCTTTTTTTAACCATGACTTCGTATTTTTGTGCCTTAACTACGTATGTTCTGAACAACGAACATGCGTGGTTAAGGTACAAAGAAGGGAGTTGGCAAAGGTAAGTGGTGGGTTTAGGTTTTGGGGTGGGGGTGGGGGGTCAGGGGGTTTTAGGTTTTGGGGTGGTGTTGGGGGGTGGGGCGTTTTTGGTTTTGTGGTGGGGGTGGGGGTTAGGGGGTTTTAGGTTTTGGGGTGGGGTTGGGGGGGTGGGGCGTTTTTGGTTTTGGGGAGGGGGTGGGGGTTAGGGGGTTTTAGGTTTTGGGGTGGGGTTGGGGGGGTGGGGCGTTTTTGGTTTTGGGGAGGGGGTGGGGGGTCAGGGGGTTTTAGGTTTTGGGGTGGGGTTGGGGGGGTCGGGCGTTTTTGGTTTTGGGGAGTGGGTGGGGGGTCAGGGGGTTTTAGGTTTTGGGGTGGGGTTGGGGGGTGGGGCGTTTTTGGTTTTGGGGAGTGGGTGGGGGGTCAGGGGGTTTTAGGTTTTGGGGTGGGGTTGGGGGGGTGGGGCGTTTTTGGTTTTGGGGAGTGGGTGGGGGGTTTTAGGGTGGGGTTGGGGGGTGGGGCGTTTTTGGTTTTGGGGAGTGGGTGGGGGGTTAGGGGGTTTTAGGTTTTGGGGTGGGGTTGGGGGGTGGGGCGTTTTTGGTTTTGGGGAGGGGGTTAGGGGGTTTTAGGTTTTGGGGTGGGGTTGGGGGGTGGGGCGTTTTTGGTTTTGGGGAGGGGGTGGGGGGTCAGGGGGTTTTAGGTTTTGGGGTGGGGTTGGGGGGGTGGGGCGTTTTTGGGGAGTGGGTGGGGGGTCAGGGGGTTTTAGGTTTTGGGGTGGGGTTGGGGGGTGGGGCGTTTTTGGTTTTGGGGAGTGGGTGGGGGGGTCAGGGGGTTTTAGGTTTTGGGGTGGGGTTGGGGGGGTGGGGTGAGGTGAGGGATGTAGGGTGAATGGTACCTATTGCTAATGATTTTATCAGGAATGCCTTTACAACGAAATATCGTTGTTAAGGCATTCGTGGTAAAATCATTAGTAGTAAGGACGAGGTCGGTGTTCCGACCTTGTTGTTAAGGTTAGTAGTTGCTTTTAATTCGGTGTTCCGTCATATAATCGTTTCATGTACCTGACTGATCACTATCAATAACAACATTTGGCTGTGTGCAGTTAAGCGAACTGCAAGTTGATCACTCAATTCACTTTGCCATTGGAGCCACTATTCTGCATGTTCTAATCAACACACCTCTCAAGTCCACAGGAGTAGGCCCCTTTAAGTTTTTTTGTTTCCAATTAAATCAGATATTAGGCAATCATGTGTTGTCTACCATACTTTAAGATTGTGTTCACTGGAAAATGAATTGAATTTCGGGATTAGAAATTTAGTTTAAGCTTGATAAATAAACTGACTAGTCTCAGAAGAACCTAGAGACAATAGCAAAAGGAAAATGAAAGCATATATAATATTATGTGAAAGGCAAGCACTGATGCAGAATGATCCCCCAAACAATACATTATCAAGAGTAGCTTACCAGATTCTCCCATCCACAACAAGATGAATCATTTATTAGGTTTTACTCTGTAGTGAAAGTAATGAGACAGTATAGTGTCCCTACATCTCTGTCTTCTCCATGGAAGCGAGACACAGTATAGGTTAGCCTCAGTTTAAAATCATCAGTGTCATCCCAGCAGGGAGAATGAGAGAAAAGATAGGGATAAGAGACATCTTCTTGTTTTTTTAACCTCTTTTCAGGAAGCAGAGCCTTTCTATTGCAGCAGACTATCACCATGTGCTCATTTCAAAGTCAGTGGATGAACTGAAGGTTGAATTAGTCTGTCTCAGCTCTCTCCACTCAGCCAGCCAGGGCGAAATAATTGCTATGTCCTCCTTGATTAGCTATCAGTGCTATGCACACTGGTCCAATCTAGTTTAGTTAATTATTTACAATTGGTGGTGTGAGTAAGCTGCAAATCAGTTATAAATTAGTTGTATATTTTTTAAAGCAGTGCTCCTATATGTAACTTCTGTTGCATTAGTCTGGAAACTAAAGTTTTTCCTCAAACTCATGGGGACATTTGGATAATAATCACTGACCAAGCATGAGATGTCAGGCCAATTGCCCTTGTTATCATTTATTTGGTTTTGCTCTTTAGTGAAAGCAATGTGACTGTGTGGTATCCCTATATCTCTGTCTTCTCCATGGAAGCGAGACACAGTATAGGGTAGTCTCAGTTTAAAATCTTCACTGGCAGCCCAGCAAAGGAAAGAAAGAAAAGATAGGGATAAGAGACATCTTCTTGTTTTTAACTTCTTTTCAGGAAGCAGAGCCTTTCTGTTGCAGCAGACTATCACCATGTGCTCATTTCAAAGTCAGTGGTTGAATGAAAGGTTGAATTAGTCCAGCTCAGCTCTCTCCACTCATCCAGCCAGGGACAAATAATTGCCATGTCCTCCCTGATTGACTATCAGTGCTATGCACACTGGTCCATTCTAGTTTAGTTTATTATTTACAATTGGCGGTGTGAGTAAGCCGCACACCAATTATACATTAATTGTCATTTTTATTTAGTTGTTTTATGCAGCGCTCCTATATGTAACTTGTGTTGCATTAGTCTGGAAACTGGAATTTGTCCTCAAACTTGTTGGGGGCCTTTAGATAATAATCACTGACCAAGCATGGGATGCCTGCTAAGCTGTAGCCTCTGTGCTCTCTTGCCATACCAATAGATCAATGGGTCTTGATCGAGGGACACATCTTTTGGGTCATCCTGATAGTCTTAGACCGCCTTCTGAATTGTCATCTCTGCTGCCACTTGCTGAGTCTGAGCCGCTCCACTTAATAAAAGTTCTACTGAATGAAACCAACCCATTGCTGAGGTTGACTGTCAAATATAAATTAGGATAAGACACACAACTGGTTTGCCTCCTTTCCTCTATTAGAAATTACACCGATTTTGGTAAAAAGAGATACGTTTTGGGGATTCTACACATTAAACATGAGGTCAAAGGTGTCCCAGTCCAATTGAGGAAGAAATTAAAATCATCCACCTCTCTGCAATAACTAAAACATGTATTGTATTGTAATAGAATTTATATAGCGCTTACTAATGATGACGAGGCATCAACCGCTTTTTGGCGAGTAGCATGCTACTCCGGAACCGAAAAGGAATTAGTGGTGGATTAGTGTTGGGAAATATGAGTACAGTTTTAGTATTATTATGAGTTAATTTGAGCCGCGGATATGTCAGTTTGTTAGTTGGATTGACTGGAGTAGTGGAGGGAAGAATCCAGAAGTGTTAATTGGGAGTTTATGGTAATAGGATTTAGGCTTGGGATGAGTAAAGGGGGGATGGAGGAAGGAAGAGTCTGTGGAAAGGGTTAGGGAGATCATAGTATCAGGATGGGTTTGGATGAGTTAAAGATGAGATAAATGAGGGAGAATTTGGTAGGGTTGTTTGGGAGATCATGGTAGTAAAGTGAGGTTTGTGTGAGTTAGATGTGGAAGGGGAGGGAATAGCTTAGGCAGGGTTATTTAGGAGATGAAAGTAGTAGAATTGATTTGGGATGAGTCAGAGTGGGAATGGAGGATAGAGTGATAGAGAAATGACATATGGTGATGGGTAGACAAAGTGTAATATAAAATGAGAGCAGGGATTCATAAGTATCTAATATAACAACTTATCTAGGAGCTATGCAATGACCTATGAACATGTTAAGCATAGAACAACATGTGTATTTATATATAGCTATAGATGTATATATACAGTATATAAATATATATACACACACACACATATGAATGCACACATGTATGTACATAAACCATGAGTAAATATACATTAGTTAAACAACTTTAACCTGTTCTGTGCCTTGGACGAGATGATCTCGCCCAAGGCTACAGTTCCCCTGTGCCTTGGACGAGATCACCTCTTCCAAGGCACAGGGGAACTTGGGGGAGCGCTAGCGCGCACCCCCATGCACCCCCCCAAGGCGGGGATGGAAGGGGAAGACCTTCCCCTTCCACCCCCGCCCCCCCCCGGCAATCCGATGACATCAGCGCGCGCACAGCGTGCCGACGTCATCTAGTGTTGCCGGGCGCGCTGGAAGCCATTTGCTTCCAGCGCGCGAGGAGGAAAGGACGAAAAGGTGAGTCCTTTCCGTTTTTGGGGGGTGGGGGGGGGTGAAAACAGACACGGTGGGAAAGGAAAGGGTTTTTCCTTTCCTCCTGTGCCTGTTTTCACAAGATTCCTGCTCCACGATCGTGGAGCAGGAATCTCCACTAGACCCCAGGGATTTTTTCAAATAGGTTTCTTTTGGGGGCGACCCCTTGGGCAATTTTTTCAGTATTTCACCCCCCCCTGGGGGCAGATCTGCCGATTTTTCTGCGGATCTGCCCTGGGGGGGGGTGGGGGGGCGAAAACCACTAGACACCAGGGATTTTATTTTTGGTGTGTATTTTGGGGGCGACCCCTTGGGCAAGGGTCGCCCCCCCCGGGGCAATTTTTGTTAGTATTTCGGCCCCCCCTGGGTGCAGATCCACCGATTTTTAGGCGGATCTGCCCCCAGGGGGGGGCGAAATCCACTAGACACCAGGGAATTTATTTTTGGTGTGTATTTTGGGGGCGACCCCTAGGGCAAGGGTCGCCCCCCCGGGGGCAATTTTTGTTAGTATTTCGTCCCCCCCTGGGGGCAGATCCACCGATTTTTAGGCGGATCTGCCCCCAGGGGGGGCGAAATCCACTAGACACCAGGGAATTTGTTTTTATTGTGTTTTTTGGGGGTGACCCCTTGGGCAAGGGTCGCCCCCCCCGGGGTCAATTTTTTTTGTGTTTGGCCCCCCCCTGGGGGCAGATCGCCTTTTTTTCAGCCTATCTGCCACCAGGGGGGGGCGAAATCCACTAGACACCAGGGATTTATTTTTATTGTAAAGTTTTTTTGGGGGGCGACCCCTTGGGCAAGGGTCGCCCCACTGGGGGGCTATTTTTTTAGTATTTCGCCCCCCCCCCCCCCCCGGGAACAGATTGCCAATTTTTGGGCTGATCTGCCGCCAAGGGGGGGGGGGGGGGAAATCCACTAGACACCAGGGATTTTGTTTTTATTGTTTATTTTGGGGGCAACCCCTGGGGCAAGGGTCGCTCCCCTGGGGGGCTATTTTTTTTTTTATATTTCGGCCCCCCCGATGTCAGACCAGCCATTTTTTGGATGATCTGGCCAAGATCTGGACGATCCGGAGGTGGAAGCACACTAGGCGCCAGGGATTGTGTGGTGTGTGTGTGTGTGTGTGTGGTGTGTGTTTGGGGGCACCCCTTGGGCAACGGTCGCCCCCCCTAAAGTGGGGAAAGTTCGTATTGGCCATCTCTGCTCCTATTTTTGTAGGCCCATCTGCCCCCAAGGAGGGCAGAAACCACCAATACGGCAGGGATTTTTTTGTTTTGTTTTGTGTTGTGCTGGGGGTGCCCCCTTTGGGAAGGGTCGCCCCCTAAAGGGGGCACAGAGGTGTTGCCCATTTCTGCCCCGAGGGGGGCAGGATCCACTTAGGTACCAGGGACAACTTCTAAGTTCTTGGTGGTGGGGTGTTTGTCAACTGGCAAAGTATTTGCATTTGTGATTATAACAATTTATTTCTTCTTTTTCTTCTAGTTCAACGCTTTTGCTTCCTTTGCTGTGGATCTTTGCGGTTTTGGCAGTAGTTGTCCTGCGGTTTGCATAGTTGCATGTTTTAGGTAAGTGAAAGCAATTTACTCCAAAGGAGTATTGTTGACATGCATGAATGACATGTTTGTAGGTGGTGTACTAAATGCAGTATTGTGTGTTTGACATTGTCCTTAGATTTGAGCACAGTGATGTTTGTGTTGTCATATGTCTAATTTGCTTTTTTCTTTTTCCTTTTTAGTGGGATATCATTGGTGATTGCTGTGTCTGTGCAGAGTAGTTGCTAGGTGAGTAGCTTTTTCAGGCAAGTGAGTGGTATAGTTTTTTGTAGTACATAACTCTTTGTGATAAAGCTACACTTTGTTTATTACTTAGTTTAGTGCTAGTTGTTGTTGGCAATCCATTTGTTGTTAGGATCATGGCTAGCCGCAAAGTGACCGCTCAGCAGGTTGTTTGCATGCTCTTTGAGTCGTCGTCAGACCATGATTACGACACTGACTCTGCATCTGAGGCAGAGGAGAAAGCAGGAGATTCTGGAAGTGAGTTTTCTGTCCGAGAGTATTCTTCTGATGAGGACGCTACTCTCAGTGCAGATGAAGGGCCTGTGTTAGAGGAGGACATTGATGTGCCAAGAGTGCAGCAGCCTGGGGCTGAAGGGTTTCCCATTAGAAGACCTGACACCTGGATTGCCCCAAACATGGAGCAGCCATAGTTACCTGCATTTACTGGTCCCCCAGGGTGTAGAGTTAATACGGAAAACTTTTTGCCTGTCCATTTCTTTCACTTGTTTATGGACGATGTATTTTTGGAAGAGATTGTGGAGCAGACAAATTTGTATGCAGAGCAATATTTGTGGGACAACGCTGCCAGACTTAAGCCTCAGTCTAGAGCTACTCATTGGGTTCCCACATATCTGGAAGAGATGAAAAGGTTTTTAGGTTTGTCTTTTTTGATGGGGTTGATCAGGAAGCCATCACTGGCTTCTTATTGGTCTACTAGTCCCTTGATGGCAACTGCTATATTTCCTGCAACTATGACACGTAATCGGTATTTGCTTCTTCTTCGTATCCTGTATTTTGTAGACAATGCTTTAGCCTTGCCACGAGATCACCCTGATTGTGACCGCCTTTTTAAGATTAGGCCTGTCCTTGATCAGTTTGTGGATCGATTTTCAGAGGTCTATGTTCCAGGCAAAGAGATAAGTGTGGACGAGTCTTTGGTCCTTTTCAAGGGGCGTTTAGTTTTTAAGCAGTACATTCCTAGTAAGAGGGCACGGTATGGGATTAAATTGTATCTGCTGTCAGAAAGCAGTACAGGATATGTGTATAATTTCCGGGTCTACACTGGTAGGGATTCCAGTATTGACCCTCCTGGTTGTCCGGCCACTTTTGGAGTTAGCGAAAAAATTGTGTGGGAACTTGCTAGACGGCTGTTTAACAAAGGTCACCATTTGTACGTAGATAATTTCTACACCGGAGTGCAGTTGTTCAAGCAGTTGTTTAGGGTGGACACTGTTGCTTGTGGCACAATCCGTTCTAACCGGAAAGGCTATCCAAGGGAGCTTGTCTGTAAAAACCTTGAGAGGGGACATTGCAGTGCCTTGCGGAATAATGAGCTGCTAGCTCTGAAATTTTCAGACAGGAGGGATGTGTACATGCTATCGACAATCCATGATGAGAGTACTTCCCCTGTGGCTGTTTGGGGTCAGGTTGCAGAAGTGCGCAAACCTGCATGCATTTTGGACTACAATAGGCACATGGGTGGTGTTGATAGAGTAGATCAGAGGTTGGAACCTTACACTGCTCTCCGTAAGTCTTATGTGTGGTATAAAAAGTAGGCCCTACATTTATTTCATTTGGCAACTTTTAATGCCTTTATTGTATACAAGGATTGTTCACCTGAGTCAAGGATGACATTTGTTAAATTTCAGGAGTCGGTGATAGAAAGCCTTATTGTGGTGGAACTGGCAAGAGTTCCTAGAGTAGAAGCGGTGGAGGATGTGGCTAGATTGAATGATCGGCACTTTCCAGATCACATTCCTCCCACTGCCAAAAAAGACATGCCCACAAAGAAATGTAGAGTATGTGCCCGGAGATCAATCCGGAGGGAGAGCCGGATGTACTGTCCCGAATGCCCTTCAAAGCCTGGGCTGTGTGTGCCCAGCTGTTTTAGAAGTTACCACACAAGGAAAAACTTTTGGGAAATACCGTGAGCGTAAGCTGTCTGTTTTATATTTTCATATGTTTCACGGTTGGCATCTCTGTTGTGTATTTAGTTAGAGCTTTTGTGTTTGTAGTTTTGTGCTTATTTTATAATTAGTGGTTTCTTTGTTGTTTATAAACAAAAAAAGTGATGGCGGTGTGCGTGGGGTGGCGCTTGGCTGGCGGTGTACGTGGGGTGGCGCTTGGCTGGCGGTGTGCGTGGGGTGGCGCTTGGCTGGCGGTGTGCTTGGGGTGGCGGTTGGCTGGGGTGTGCGTGGGGTGGCGCTTGGCTGGCGGTGTGCTTGGGGTGGCGCTTGGCTGGCGGTGTGCGTGGGGTGGCGCTTGGCTGGCGGTGTGCAAGGGGTGGCGCTTGGCTGGCGGTGCCAGCCAAACGGCAGTCCACACTCCCATCAGCTGGTGTGATTCTTGTATCAGGCATGTGGGTGTATGTAAGTGATGGGCCCTTGAGTGGCGCGGTCTGTCGATGTGAGTGTTGTAATGTGCTGGGCCCGTGGCTGGCGGTGTGAATGGTCTTGTGCGTGTCATGTATGAAAGGTGTGTGAATGGACTGTAAAGCGGTTGGTGCCTTGTCGCGGCTTTACAGCTCACGAGCTGTGAGTCATTGGTTCATTTTTTTGCCTTTCAGTTATTAGCAGTGCATTTAATTTTTGTGAAATCTCTTGTTAATAAAATTTGATCCACTGAACCATCACTCACCCTCGTGCCAAATCCAACCAGTATGTGTGCTAAAAAATGACAAAACCTGCTCCGCTGTAATCAGGCGTCGCAGCACACCTGTGACACGCTAGGTGCCTCTTGTGGGACCCCGATGATGAAGCATGCCACCAACTTGGTTGGTGGGTGAGGGGTCTTCTTCACATAACCTAAGTGTGTTTCTTTTCACAATTTTAGTGTTTGGCACATCACGGACGTATGTGCACACATCAAAACGATATATTACAAAAATACCTGTGTTTGGGGGGGAGGGCCCACCTATGTTTTTGGTCCTGGGTGCGGCCTACATCTAGGGAAACCTACAAAACCCAGATTTTTTTTAAAACTAGACACCCCAAGGAGTCCAGGGAGGTGTGGCTTGCGTGGCTCCCCCAACATTTTCTTACCCAGACTCCTCTGGAAACCTCAAAATTTGCATAAAAAAGCATATTTTCCTGACTTTTCTTAGTAGGATCACCTCTCCAGCACAAAATTCCTACTCCCCAGTTTTCCCCTCAGTCTCCCAAGTAAAATGACACCTCACTTATGTGGGTCCCCAAAGCAGAGTCCGTCTAAAGATGTATAAAAGAATATGGCCTTATAAACTCGCTGTGCTATCCCTTCTATCTCTTCAAGTTTTGGGCCTTATTCTGTTGCAGGCACCTGGCCCACCCACACAAGTGTGGTATAATTTTTATCTGGAGACTTGGGGGAACGCTGGGTGGAAGGAAATTTGTGGCTCCTCTCAGATTCCAGAACTTTCTGCCACAGAAATGTGAGGAACATGTGTTTTTTTAGCCAAATTTTGAGGTTCGCAAAGGATTCTGGGTAACAGAACCTGGTCCGAGCTCCGCAAGTCACCACTCCTTGGATTCCCCTAGGTCTCTAGTTTTCAGAAATGCACAGGTTTGGTAGGTTTCCCTAGGTGCCGGCTGAGCTACAGGCCAAAATCTACAGGTAGGCACTTTGCAAAAAATACCTCTGTTTTCATTCAAAAATTTGGATGTGTCCACGTTGCGCTTTGGGGCGTTTCCTGTCGCGGGCGCTAGGCCTACCCACACAAGTGAGGTATCATTTTTATCGGGAGACTTGGGGGAACGCTGGGTGGAAGAAAATTTGTGGCTCCTCTCAGATTCCAGAACTTTCTGCAACAGAAATGTGAGGAACATGTGTTTTTTTAGCCAAATTGTGATGTTTGCAAAGGATTCTGGGTAACAGAACCTGGTCCGAGCCCCGCAAGTCACCCCTCCTTCGATTCCCCAAGGTCTCTAGTTTTCAGAAATGCACAGGTTTGGTAGGTTTCCCTAGGTGACGGCTGAGCTAGAGGCCAAAATCTACAGGTAGGCACTTCGCAAAAAACCCCTCTGTTTTCTTTCAAAAATTTGGATGTGTCCACGTTGCGCTTTGGGGCGTTTCCTGTCGCGGGCGCTAGGCCTACCCACACAAGTGAGGTATCATTTTTATCGGGAGACTTGGGGGAACGCTGGGTGGAAGGAAATTTGTGGCTCCTCTCAGATTCCAGAACTTTCTGCCACAGAAATGTCAGGAACATGTGTTTTTTTAGCCAAATTTTGAGGATTGCAAAGGATTCTGGGTAACAGAACCTGGTCCGAGCCCCGCAAGTCACCCCTCCTTGGATTCCCCTAGGTCTCTAGTTTTCAGAAATGCACAGGTTTGGTAGGTTTCCCTAGGTGCCGGCTGAGCTAGAGGCCAAAACTACAGGTAGGCACTTCACCAAAAACACCTCTGTTTTCTTTCAAAAATGTGGATGTGTCCACGTTGCGCTTTGGGGCGTTTCCTGTCGCGGGCGCTAGGCCTACCCACACAAGTGAGGTATCATTTTTATCGGGAGACTTGGGGGAACGCTGGGAGGAAGGAAATTTGTGGCTCCTCTCAGATTCCAGAACTTTCTGCCACAGAAATGTCAGGAACATGTGTTTTTTTAGCCAAATTTTGAGGTTTGCAAAGGATTCTGGGTAACAGAACCTGGTCCGAGCCCCGCAAGTCACCCCATCTTGGATTCCCCTAGGTCTCTAGTTTTCAGAAATGCACAGGTGTGGTAGGTTTCCCTAGGTACCGGCTGAGCTAGAGGCCAAAATCTACAGGTAGGCACTTCGCAAAAAACACCTCTGTTTTCTTTCAAAAATGTGGATGTGTCCACGTTGCGCTTTGGGGCGTTTCCTGTCGCGGGCGCTAGGCCTACCCAAACAAGTGAGGTATCATTTTTATCGGGACACTTGGGGGAACACTGGGTGGAAGGAAATTTGTGGCTCCTCTCAGATTCCAGAACTTTCTGCCACAGAAATGTGAGGAACATGTGTTTTTTTGGCCACATTTTGAGGTTTGCAAAGGATTCTGGGTAACAGAACCTGGTCCGAGCCCCACAAGCCACCCCATCTTGGATTCCCCTAGGTCTCTAGTTTTCAGAAATGCACAGGTGTGGTAGGTTTCCCTAGGTGCCGGCTGAGCAGGAGGCCAAAATCTACAGGTAGGCACTTTGCAAAAAACACCTCTGTTTTCTTTCAAAAAAATGGGATGTGTCCACGTTGCGTTTTGGGGCATTTGCTGTCGCGGGCGCTAGGCCTACCCACACAAGTGAGGTATCATTTTTATCGGGAGACTTGGGGGAACGCTGGGTGGAAGGAAATTTGTGGCTCCTCTCAGATTCCAGAACTTTCTGCCACAGAAATGTGAGGAACATGTGTTTTTTTAGCCAAATTTTGAGGTTTGCAAAGGATTCTGGGTAACAGAACCTGGTCCGAGCCCCGCAAGTCACCCCTCCTTGGATTCCCCCAGGTCTCTAGATTTCAGAAATGCACAGGTTTGGTAGGTTTCCCTAGGTGCCAGCTGAGCTAGAGGCCAAAATCTACAGGTAGGCACTTCGCAAAAAACACCTCTGTTTTCTTTAAAAAATGTAGATGTGTCCACGTTGCGCTTTGGGGCGTTTCCTGTCGCGGGCGCAAGGCCTACCCACACAAGTGAGGTATCAGTTTTATCGGGAGACTTGGGGGAACGCTGGGTGGAAGGAAATTTGTGGCTCCTCTCAGATTCCAGAACTTTCTGCCACAGAAATGTGAGGAACATGTGTTTTTTAGCCAAATTTTGAGGTTTGCAAAGGATTCTGGGTAACAGAACCTGGTCCGAGCCCTGGAAGTCACCCCTCCTTGGATTCCCCTAGGTCTCTAGTTTTCAGAAATGCACAGGTTTGGTAGGTTTACCTAGGTGCCGGCTGAGCTAGAGGCCAAAATCTACAGGTAGGCACTTCGCAAAAAACACCTCTGTTTTCTTTCAAAAATTTGGATGTGTCCACGTTGCGCTTTGGGGCGTTTCCTGTCGCGGGCGCTAGGCCTGCCCACACAAGTGTGGTATCATTTTTATCGGGAGACTTGGGGGAACGCTGGGTGGAAGGAAATTTGTGGCTCCTCTCAGATTCCAGAACTTTCTGCCACAGAAATGTGAGGAACATGTGTTTTTTTAGCCAAATTTTGATGTTTGCAAAGGATTCTGGGTAACAGAACCTGGTCCGAGCCCCGCAAGTCACCCCTCCTTGGATTCCCCTAGATCTCTAGTTTTCAGAAATGCACAGGTTTGGTAGGTTTCCCTAGGTGACGGCTGAGCTAGAGGCCAAAATCTACAGGTAGGCACTTCGCAAAAAACACCTCTGTTTTCTTTCAAAAATTTGGATGTGTCCACGTTGCGCTTTGGGGCGTTTCCTGTCGCGGGCGCTAGGCCTACCCACACAAGTGAGGTATCATTTTTATCGGGAGACTTGGGGGAACGCTGGGTGGAAGGAAATTTGTGGCTCCTCTCAGATTCCAGAACTTTCTGCCACAGAAATGTGAGGAACATGTGTTTTTTTAGCCAAATTTTGAGGTTTGCAAAGGATTCTGGGTAACAGAACCTGGTCCGAGCCCCACAAGTCACCCCATCTTGGATTCCCCTAGGTCTCTAGTTTTCAGAAATGCACAGGTTTGGTAGGTTTCCCTAGGTGCCGGCTGAGCTAGAGGCCAAAATCTACAGGTAGGCACTTTGCAAAAAACACCTCTGTTTTCTTTCAAAAAAATGGGATGTGTCCACGTTGCGTTTTGGGGCATTTCCTCTCGCGGGCGCTAGGCCTACCCACACAAGTGAGGTATCATTTTTATCGGGAGACTTGGGGGAACATAGATTATCAAAACAAGTGTTATTGCCCCTTGTCTTTCTCTACATTTTTTCCTTCCAAATATAGGAGAGTGTGTAAAAAAGACATCTATTTGAGAAATGCCCTGTAATTCACATGCTAGTATGGTCACCCTGGAATTCAGAGATGTGCAAATAACCACTGCTCCTTATCTTGTGCCCTTTTTGGAAATACAAAGGTTTTCTTGATAGCAATTTTTTACTCTTTATATTTCAGCAAATGAATTGCTGTATTCCCGGTATAGAATGAAAACGCACTGCAGGGTGCAGCTCATTTATTGGCTCTGGGTTCCTCGGGTTCTTGATGAACCTACAAGCCCTATATATCCCCGCAACCAGAGGAGTCCAGCAGACGTAACGGTATATTGCTTTCGATAATCTGACATTGCAGGGAAAATTTACAGAGTAAAACGTAGAGAAAAATTGATGTTTTTTTCACCTCAATTTCAATATTTTTCTTTTTCAGTTGTTATTTTCTGTAGGAAACCCTTGTAGGATCTACACAAATGACCCCTTGCTGAATTCAGAATTGTGTCTACTTTTCAGAAATGTTTAGGTTTCTGGGATCCAGCATTGGTTTCATGCCCATTTCTGTCACTGACTGGAAGGAGGCTAAAAGCACAAAAAATTGCAAAAATGGGGTATGTCCCAGTAAAATGCCACAATTGTGTTGAAAAATTGGGTTTTCCGATTCAAGTATGCCTGTTCCTGAAAGCTGGGTAGCTGCTGAGTTTAGCACCGTAAACCCTTTGTTGATGCCATTTTCAGGGGAAAAACCACAAGCCTTCTTCTGCAGCCACTTTTTCAATTTTTTTTAAAAAAAACAAAATTTTCACTGTATTTTGGCTAATTTCTTGGCCTCCTTCAGGGGAACCCACAAAGTCTGGGTACCTCTAGAATCCCTAGGATGTTGGAAAAAAAGGACGCAAATTTGGCTTGGTTAGCTTATGTGGACAAAAAGTTATGAGGGCCTAAGCGTGAACTGCCCCAAATAGGCAAAAAAAGGCCTGGCACAGGAGGGGGAAAAGGCCTGGCAGCGAAGGGGTGAAAGAGTATGTGTGTAGTTTATTGTTATTTCATAGTAGCGATACATATTTTCTAAAGAACTATATATAACTAGAATATACACATAATTAGAAAAAAATATTTATCAACATAGTCATATGCAGTCCATAGCTGTTTGAATATGGTGGTTATGAAGGAAAGAGCCAACTTGAGTAGTTTTCTGAAGAAAATATAGTTATCTGTGGCTCTTATAGTTGTGGGTAATGAATTCCATAGTTTGGCTGCTTGAACTGAGAAGGATGTACCACCTATAGTCTTTTTCTTGTATGGTGGTATTCTGAGGATCTGCCAATCTTGAGCGGAGGTTTCTTTGTTGAATGAATTTGGTTAGTTTCTTTCTGATAAAAAGTGGCCCTGTTCCATGTATAGCTTTGTGGTTGATACAAAGCAGCCTGAAGGTGCATCTTCTGGCAATGGGTAACCAGTGTAGAGCCCTCAAGGCAGGGGAGATGTGGGCTTGTAGATTTACATGTAATAGTATCCTGGCTGCGGAGTTCTGGATACGTTGTAGTTGTTTCATAATAGATAGAGATGATCTATGGTAGAGGCCATTGGCATAATCCAGTTTGGATAGTACAAGCAAGATAGTAACCTGCACCTTGTGTGGAAATCTGAGGTGGGGGAAGATGCATCGTAGAGTCTTCAAGGTGATGAAGCTTGTTTGTGCTAATTTGTCCACTTGGGCATTCATTGGTAACTTGGAGTCCATGGTGATTCCAAGGTTTTTAACTTCCTTGGATAATAGAGGAGGTGGTCCGAGATCATCAGGCCGGGCGCACAGTGGGTCATAATTTTTCCAGTCACCATATATGAGTATTTCTATTTTGGAGGCATTTAGTTTGAGATGTCTCCAAGTCATCCACCTATCAATGGCTCTGAGGCAACTGAAGATTAGTGAGTTTTCAATGCTTTCAGGGCATTCTAATTTAAGTAATATTTGTGTGTCACCTGCATAGTTGTAGCATGTGAGATGAAAATTATTGATCAGTTCTGGTAATGATATCATGGTAGATGTTGAAAAGCAAAGGTGACATGATTGATCATTGGGGGGCCCCTGCTTTTGTGACGTAGGGCTTGGACGAAAAGGGGGGAGAATAGATGATATTAGTTATTTTTTGAAGGTAGGATGTAATCCAGTCGGGAGCAGTCCCTTCCATGCCAGCATCGTGGAGTCTTTGAATTAGGGTGTCATGGTCAACCGTAATAAAGGCAGCCGAGAGGACCAAGAGAAGTAGTGCAGCAACTCCATTACAATCGACTGTGTTTTTAAGATCATCCCAGATTTCTGTGAGTGCCAATTCAGTGCCTCTTCCCGGGCAGAATCCAGTTTGGAAGTCTGAAAGTATAGATATGTATTCAATGAATTGTGACATCTGGGTGAATGCTGCTCTTTCTGTCAGTTTGCCCTGGAAAGGTCCATTTGTGATTGGTCTGTAGTTGTTGGGGTCTTGTGGGTCTAGGTTTGTTTTATTTAACAGTCGTATGCATGCCTTTTTCAGGTCTACAGGAGAAGTTCCTTTAGTTAAAAAGTTGTTTAAAGAGTTGTTGAGGTTACAGGTGTGGCAGCAGAAGTAGATAAAGGAATGTTCTTGAAGATGTGCGGTGGGCAAGGGTCAGAAGAGCAACCGAAAGGTCTGCTTGCTTTGACCAGATCCATAAATTCACCTTGTGATACTTGTTTGAAGGACTGTAGAGGGTGGGTTGGTTTATTCTTAGAGGGTATTTTAGGAAAGGGGTTGGTGCTGATGGTTTTCTTCTATTTTAAATATGAGTCCAATGTGTCTGCCTTGGTTGTGTAATGAGTTGCCAGTTTGTTTGTGAAATCTTGAGTAGGGGGATGACTTCCTTCCATGCAAGTAGGTTTTCGAAATTCATTGAGAATTTTATAAAATTCTTTGGTTGCAGATTTAGCATTTTGAATTCTGTCTGAGTAGTACCTTTTTTTAGCTTTTTTGATTGATGATTTGTATATTCTGGTAAGTTTGTGTAGCTGCAGTTTGTCTTGACTGTTGTTTGTTTTCAGCCAGGTCCGCTGCAACTTTCTGATTTGTTGCTTTATCTTTTTACATTTTGTGTTTCTCCAAGATGTTGGTTTACTTTTGTCCTGTTTAGTTTTTCTGAATGGTATTAGGGTATCAAAAGCTTCCTGTAGCCACTCATACAGTTTTGGAACATAATTAATTGTATCTAGATCTGTGTTGGCTGTTGGTTGTGTTTCTAAGTCATCAAAATTGAGTTTGCTCCAAGGTCGATAGGTGCATGTATGTAAGTAGTTATGGGGTGTTTTGATTTGTGGTGTTTTATGTCGGAAAGTTATCAAATGGTGGTCTGACCTTGTGATTGGCATGATGCTATGAATGGTAACTAGTTCAGGCTTAGCAAAAATGACATCTAGGATGTATCCAGTGATGTGTGTGGGATTGTGTACAATCTGATGTAAGTTCAATGCGTCTAGGCCAGTGGTGATAGTTTTTGGATGGGGCCTATTGGGTTTGTCAAACCAAATGTTTAGGTCCCCAAGAATGCATAGGTTTGAGTATAATGTAATAAGGTTTGAGACTGTATCTAGAAAAGCGTCTGGGAATGTTGAGTTGTTAGGTGGAGATCTGTAAAGGAGGAGAAAGTTACAGGAGGAAATTTGGAGTAGGGTGGCATCTGGTGAGGAGGGCTTCATAACCTGTATAGAAATGTTGTCTGTTTTACTGAGATTTATTGCCTATTTGAATTTAATAGCTAGTCCACCTCCTCTCTTGCCTATACGGTTTTGTGTGATGGTTTGATAGTCCAGAGGAAGGGTTTCATGCAACACTGGGGCCATGCCATCTCCCAACCATGATTCTGTTATGAATAGTAAGTCAGGTTGCGTGTCTGTAAGCAGGTCCTAGATGTGGTGCTTGTTTTTTGAGAGTGACCGAGCATTTATGAGCTGGCATTTTAGGAAAAGTGTGTTAGTGGTGGTGTTGTTGTGGTGGATATGTGTATATGTGTTGCATATGGGGTATCGTGTTGGATGATGGGACATTGCAATCTGTATGCGGTCAGTTTGTGATGCGGGAGTTGGATGTGTTTGCAGATAATGTGTTTGCATGTTGGTGGATGTGTAGGGAGTAAGGTCCTTTCTAGTTAATGGGAAATTGAGCAGCATTTCTGGCCCTAGGCCCTACCAGTCCCGAACAGGCCCAAACAGGCAGCTGCCCTTGTCCTCTCTGCCCTTAGCATCAACGCTCGGGCTGAGACGGCCTGAGCCCTAGGCTTAAATAGTCCTACTGGCCAATAGAAACCTAGTTCTAACCCTAACCAATCAGATTTGTAACCCTAATTCAAACAACCAATGAGAGATCCAGCCCTAATCACCAATCATACTCCTAATCCTGACAACCAATCACAACCCCAAACCTACAACCAGGAACCAATCAAAATCTCAATCCTATTACCAATCACAACCTCAGCCCTAAAACCAGGAACCAATCAGATTCTTAACCCTACTAACAATCAGAACCCCAGCCCTAAAACCAGGAACCAATCAGAATCTCAGCCCTACTACCAATCACAACCCCAGCTCTAAAAACCAGGAACGAATCAGAATCTCAGCCCTGCTACCAACCACAAGCCCAGCCCTAAAAACCAGGAACCAATCAGATTCTCAACCCTACTACCAATCACAACCCCAGCCCTAAAAATCAGAAACCAATCAGAATCACAACCCTACTACCAATCACAAACCCAGCCCTAAAAACCAGGAGCCAATCAGAATCTCAGCCCTACTACTAATCACAAGCCCAGCCCTAAAAACCAGGAACCAATCAGAATCTCAGCCCTGCTACCGATCACAAGCCCAGCCTTAAAAACCAGGAACCAATCAGAATCACAGCTCTACTACCGATCACAAGCCCAGCCCTAAAAACCAGGAACCAATCAGAATCACAGCCCTACTATGGGTCACAAACCCAGCCCTAAAAAACAGAAACCAATCAGAATCTCAGCCCTACTACCAATCACAAGCCCAGCCCTAAAAACCAGGAACCAATCAGAACCTCAGCCCTACTGCAAATCACAAGCCCAGCCCTAAAAAAAAACAGGAACCAATCAGAATCTCAGCCCTACTACCTATCACAAGCCCATCCCTAAAATCGAGGAACCAATCAGAATCACAGCCCTACTACCAATCACAAACCCAGCCCTAAAAACCAGGAACCAATCAGAATCTCAGCCCTACTACCAATCACAAGCCCAACTCGAATCCCTAAGCCAATAGAAAGACCAGCCCCCAACAACCTATCACAACACTATATGCAACAACCAATAAAAACTTATATAAGGGCCAAGTTAACTGAAGCCCAGCCCCTGTGGGAAGGGAGGAGGCAGCTGCTGCTCTATTCAGAATCTCCTTGGATACAGATAGGCTGAATCCACACTTCCAAGCTAGCAGAGTCTACTTTCCAGGTAAGGGAGAGATTGTAAAAAAACACTGAAATACTGCATACTGCTTGTCGCGCACTCTGAAATGTGGCTTTTTTAAGGCAAAAAACAGGGGATGCAGACAGTTTCTAAACACAATTTAAATCACAGAAACAGATTAAGCAGTTTCCTAAACACACTCTGCAAGATGTATGTAGCCTTTTTACTTAGAAAAGAGGGGTGGGCTTTATGCAGTTTTGTGCCACAAACTAAGAGGGAAATTTCACACAGTCACGGCAAAAAAAACCAGCATTTTAAAAGGCCAAGCTGTCTGAAACACAGAGAGTCTACATTAAAGAGGCACGGGTAGCAGTAAAAAACACTTTTAAAAAATAATAAGATTTCCCAGAAAAGTCTGGGGCTCCTTACCTAGGTCATTTAGAAATCCATGATCACTGAACAGAAGTGACTTCGCAATACCTTTATTATTCTTCCTATATCTCAGCTAGCACACACAAAGAGCCAGAATCTATGAAGCTGCATTTCTTATGACTGGCACCAGACACAAAGATCACATCCCAATGATGTTTACTGATCTCCTAAGGTTCCCACTCAAAGCTAGATGCTCTACCAATCACACTTGCATTACTCACAGGAAAGCCCACCCTCATATGCCAAATTGTCTTAATTAGTATTAATGCAACCCTTTATGACTAATTTACTCACTCTGGGACTTGTTTTAGGCCAATTAATCTTTTGACCCTGATTGAAGACACCTTAGGACGAGATAACTAATCAGCATGTCAATCAATATGTCAATAACGTCATCAATATTTACCATAGTAAGACAATTCAGATTAGTCAAAGACATTAAAAAAATCTCAGAAACCACCATGACCTTGCAGTCATGAATAACCACACCACTTTAGTACTATTATATGAAGTTTATTCCCTATTGATTACAATTCTACTAGTAAGTTTATTAGTCTCAAAATCAAGAAACACATTAGCATAGTCACAATATGGCAACTCTGATAAGATTTCATCAAAGCAAGAATCACGAATATTAGAATATAGCACAACGTCAACATAGGTTATCCTTAGCAGAGTATCATTATCACGGTATTCAACAAAGCATAGATTCAGTCATTTGTCTATTTGCGTCGGTTTAGTGAACCCCTCATCTATCCTCGAATTAGCATTGGCATGCTGGGCTTCATGCAAAACAATTTAGCAACACCAATTTAGAAAAACATCTAATTAGGGTCTCTGTCAAAAGAAGCAGTTGGAGCCTAGAAAGGAAAAGCAAACAGACAATTACAATTTCATTGTCATGTAGTTACCCTCCGTGTTGGGTCAGCATACAGGTTCAGTCTTCGTCTTTAGGACATCAGTTGATTCGCCAGCCAGGAATTCAGCAGTTGGGTAAAAGGCACTTCCCTCATAAGGAGGTAAAGTGTAAATGGGCAATATAAGGGCAAGGATTGGTTTGAAAAAACAAACAGCAAAGTCTCTATGCAGAGTGACAAAGTGTCTGGGTCATGCAAAATTCGCAACAGCATCTCCACCTCCTCTATTTCCTAGTCTCCTATTCTGATTTACTTCCTTGTTTCAAAGGTTTTTATCCCTTTACTGTTGTACAATCCCCTTAGTTTTAATTGGTTGGGGTCAGCACCCCACTATCTCCCTCCAATAGGGTTTCAATGACTTCATTAAATTTGTCACCCCATAACAGTTCTCATGTAGTTTATTGGTCCTTATGATTGACGTCTTCAGCGGGTACAATGTCCGGTATGATTTCATACTCTTGTGGTCCTCTTTGCATCTTCAGTCAATGGTTCCATTGTCTGTACCGGTTCAGGAGACCTTGTACCTGCGAGTAGTCTACACTGTTGCATTCAGCAAGAATGTTTCACTAAGCAAGTCGAATTTCATGAGAACGGATCTACTACAGTTACATTCATCTTCTAGCTTTGGAAAAATACGAGTTCATGTCCTTCAGCAAGTCAGCACACTGCACGTTAGAAAAACACATTTAATATGAAACCAGGCAGCTAGGCCTCGACTCATGCTAACTAAGGCCTAATGATTTATTAGCAGAACTTTAACATATAACCATATATATTTAACATATATACATATATATACATTTTCTCTGCGGCATTATTACGCATTAGTTCATAAATATTTCATATTACTTTCTAAGTATATAAGCTGCGCTCTCTCAGTCCTTCCTCTGATGACACTTGTCATCACACAAAACCTTTCCTTTCACAACCTTTCATTTTCTTTAGGTTACGCATCCCAATTTCTTCCTCCCTATGTGATCTTTTCCAAATTTCTTTGAACATTTTCTCTTTTTCTTCTTTTCTTTTATTATGTTTTGCCAAATCTCTTTTAAGTATTTTATTAATTTTGCATAATAACCATAGTCCAAATAGACAAGTCAGGACAATCAATATACCCTCTAATATTTTTGCAAGAACCCCATTCCAGATACTACTAAACCAATTCCCTACTTTAGTAATCCCTTTCCCAACTTTTTCCCAAACTCCAGGTTCCTTTAGCTCCTTCAAATCTGCACTATCTCTTGTTAGGTTAGTAAGCATACCGACAATAATGGCGCTCATTAAACATTTTACAGACTCCGACACTCTTCGCTAAAAGAATGTCTAAAGCAAGCCGGTTTTGAAGAGTCATAGCTCTTTCCGCAGCAAGTTCAGTATCCATCAGGAGTATAGCCCCTGTGAAGTTTGTCAGCATGTTATCTACAATAGTAGACAACTTTCAAATCTTTATGGAGTTTAAGATAACCCCTACTGAAGGAATTATGGCTCCAAATATGTCACCAACGACAGCAGCCGCTGTCTAGTATGTTGTAATTCAGACATTTTAGGAATTTGCTTTAAGTCATCAATCTGGTAAATATTGGGAAAAACTATTCCCAAATAACATGTCCCATACCATCCCTTTTGAAGACGGTAATAAGCATTAAGTCCACATATATAATAGATCCCAGGGATCGCTGGATCCTGTCCATTCAACATAAACGTCCATTTACTCTGAAACAAAAACACATGCCTGCACTCACTCGTTCCCACAAATAAAGTGTCATGCTCAGATTTCGGCCTATATTTACAAAGCCTTCATACGTGTAATGCATCTATAGCTAACTTGCCCTGTGTCTTTATTGCACTGTAAGCATAATCATTTGCAAGCGTGCGTTTTTCTAATCCCTTTTCTAGCCTTTCCTTTAATGCTTTCCATCTATCATCAGTGTGATCTAAGAAGCTCTTTTCTACAGGTGTTAGTAAGCAGGTTAGAATATTGCGGGGCGCATAAGCTGTCCCAAATGTCAGTGTCAGCTCAAAGAAACCCCTAACTAATTTTATACTGTGTTCTTTAGCTAATTTATTTAGAAACTCAATCACAGGCACAAAGGAAAACACTACATCTAAGTTAGAATAGAAGTATTGAACATGTTCTTGATCATACAATCTTGTTAACAGCAAACTACAGCTTATCCTGTAGGTAAGTGGCAGACTATGATAAGTAACCCCTTCTTGTACTGATGAAGGAATCTTTGTGCACACATAGCAATTCTTCGCATCCATTGTGTCAACATACTCATTCAGCAAGCGATAGAAGACATTAGCAGATAGTTCCCTTTTTGAATTAGTTCCCTCATGCAAGTATTTTGTATCCTGCTCAAACTTCTCCCATGGTGTTAGTGTAGCAGTCGCAGGATTTGAACCATTGTTAGTCACTTTCTTATCCACCAATGGCATTCCCACAATCACAGCTATTATCACCACCGCACACATAACTCCCACACCAACAACCAAACATGCATATGTCCTACCCCTATTACTATTTTCTCTAGTGTAACTCATGATCTGTAAAGAATCAGATAGCAGAATAATACAAAGCAAACAATCAATTTGAGGACGATATAAAAGCTCCCTTTTTTTTTCTTCTGTGCAAAGTCTCTCTCTTTCTCTGCTAGTATTTACAGGGTTTCACTCACTCCAGGACCCCTTTGTCAAATCAGGTTATCAGCTCGTCATAATCGGGGTTTTTTCAGAGTCAATTCAGGTTAACAGTGTCACATCCGGTAATTTATCAGTCTCTTTTCTCAGTTTTTCAGCTTTTAATTTCGATTTCAATTTAACACAGTCTCTTTCTAAAGTTTAATTCAGGTGCCGTAGTATTGACCTGGAACCTTTCGATCAAAACAGAACGCCAAGAATTGCGATTCAGCTGATGTTGCATACGCCCATTCACGACCTGCGTACCTTCTGTTTGTAACTCTTTTTCTTTTCAGTTTGCGATCACCCTGCAACTCTCCTTCACTAAGATCTTCTTTCCTGGTTGTGTCAACTTCTTCCTCTATTGTTTCATTGGGGATCACTTTCTCTCCTGCAACTTGTGGCCCGACCAATTATCTCCTTTAAGTGTTTTCTTTCTGCTTGGCCTTTCAGGACGTTGAACAGCGCCCTCCTCTTGTGCTATGGTGTTTTCTCTTGATGGCTCTGCAAGTGGCTCAGGAGGAGTCAGAACACTTTGACCCCCTACCACTTCAAATCAAATCAAATCATTAACATTTATAAAGCGTGCTACTCACCCGTGCGGGTCTCAAGGCGCTAGGGGAAAAAGGGGGGTTATCGCTGCTCGAACAGCCAGGTCTTTAGGAGTCTCCGGAAAGCGGAGTGGTCCTGGGTGGTCCTGAGGTTGGTGGGGAGGGAGTTCCAGGTCTTGGCCACCAGGAAGGAGAAAGATCTCCCACCCGCCGTGGAGCGGCGGATGCGAGGGACAGCAGCGAGTGCGAGGCCAGAGGAGCGGAGGAGGCGGGTGGGGACGTAGAAGCTGAGGCGTCTGTTGAGGTATTCCGGTCCCTTGTCGTGGAGGGCTTTGTGTGCGTGGGTGAGAAGTCGGAAGGTGATCCTTTTGCTGACTGGGAGCCAATGCAGGTGTCTCAGGTGTGCAGAGATGTGGCTGCTGCGGGGTATGTCGAGGATGAGGCGGGCCGAGGCGTTTTGAATGCGTTGCAGGCGATTTTGGAGTTTGGCTGTGGTCCCGGCGTAGAGGGTGTTGCCGTAGTCCAGGCGGCTCGTGACGAGGGCGTGGGTTACGTTTTTTCTGGTGTCGGCGGGGATCCAGCGGAAGATCTTGCGGAGCATGCGGAGGGTGAGGAAGCAGGCGGAGGACACGGCGTTGACTTGCTTGGTCATGGTGAGAAGAGGGTCCAAGATGAAGCCGAGGTTGCGGGCGTGGTCTGTGGGGGTCGGTGCGGTGCCGAGGGCCGGGGGCCACCAGGAGTCGTCCCAGGCGGACGGGGTGTTGCCGAGGATGAGGACTTCCGTTTTTTCAGAGTTCAGCTTTAGGCGGCTGAGCCTCATCCAATCTGTGACGTCCTTCATACCCTCTTGTAGGTTGGTCTTGGCGCTGGCGGGGTCCTTGGTGAGGGAGAGTATAAGTTGGGTGTCGTCGGCGTAGGAGGTGATGATGATGTCGTGCTTGCGTACGATGTTGGCGAGGGGGCTCATGTAGACATTGAAGAGTGTCGGGCTGAGTGATGAGCCTTGGGGTACGCCGCAGATGATCTCGGTGGGTTCTGAGCGAAACGAAGGGAGGTAAACTCTTTGGGAACGGTTTGAGAGGAAGGAGGCGATCCAGTCCAGGGCCTGGCCTTGGATTCCGGTGGAGCGGAGGCGGGTGATTAGGGTGCGGTGACAGACGGTGTCAAAGGCAGCCGAGAGGTCGAGCAGAATGAGGGCGACTGTTTCACCGTTGTCAATCAGGGTTCTGATGTCGTCAGTGACTGAGATGAGGGCGGTTTCAGTGCTGTGGTTGGTTCGGAATCCGGTTTGTGAGGGGTCGAGCAGGTTGTTGTCTTCCAGGAAGGTGGTCAGCTGTTTGTTGACGGTCTTCTCTATTACTTTGGCTGGGAAAGGCAGAAGAGAGATGGGGCGGAAGTTTTTCAGGTCGCTGGGTCAGCCGTAGGTTTCTTTAGTAGGGCGTTGACTTCGGCGTGTTTCCAGCATTCGGGGAAGGTAGCAGAAGAAAAAGAAGAGTTGATGACGGTCTGGAGGTGTGGGGAGATGATGTAGTCGGCTTTGTTAAAGATGAAGTGCAGGCAGGGGTCCGAAGGGGCGCCGGAGTGGATAGAGTTCATGATGGATTTGGTTTCTTCCGTGTTGATGTGGGACCAGTTGTTGAGGGTGATGGCCGTGGATGCCGGTTCGGTGGTGTTTGGTTGGGTCTGGTGTCCGAAGCTGTCGTGGAGGTCGCTAATCTTGCGATGGAAGAAAGTGGCGAGGGATTCGCACAGATCCTGTGAGGGCGTGACGGCGTTGGCGCTGGGGTTGGAGAACTCCTTGACGATGCTGAAGAGTTCTCTGCTGTTGTGTCTGTTTTTGTCCAGTCTGTCGGTGAAGAAGTTCCTTTTGGCAGCGCGGATCAGGTGGTGGTGTTCGCGGGTAGCGTTCTTGAGGGCGGTCATGTTGTCAGCGGTGCGGTCCTTGCGCCAGGCTTTCTCAAGGGCGCGACAAGTTTTCTTTGATTCTTTGAGGGTGTCAGAGAACCAGAGAGGTTTTTTGGTGTTGGTCTGTCGATGCGTGCGTTTGAGGGGAGCAAGGGTGTCTGCGCAGTTGGAGATCCAGTTTGTGAGGTTGAGGGCTGCATCGTTGGGGTCGGTGGTGAGGGTGGGTTGGTTGGCGGCGAGTGCGGAGAAGAGTTGCTCTTCGGGGATCTTGTTCCACTGTCAACGAGGGATGGGTTGGGTGCGGAGGTGGCGGGTCTCGCGTCGGAATGTGAAGTGGACGCAGCTGTGGTCGGTCCAGTGTAGGGCGGAGGCGTGACTGAAGAAGACGTGTTTGCTGGCGGAGAAGATGGGGTCAAGCGTGTGTCCGGCGATGTGGGTGGCGGTGTTCACCAGTTGTTTGAGGCCGAGGTTGGCGAGGTTGTCGAGCAGGGTGGTGGTGTTGGGGTCGTTGTTTTGTTCCAGATGGAAGTTGAGGTGACCTAGGAGGATGTAGTCCGGCGAGGCGAGGGCGTGCGGGGAGATGAAGTCGGCGATGGCGTCGCTGAAAGGGGCGCGTGGCCCGGGAGGACGGTAGATGAGGGATCCTCTGAGGGTGGTCCTCGGATCGGTGCAAATCTGAAAATGCAGGTGTTCAGCGGCGAGAGGGGTGTCTTCGGTGGAGGTGGTGACGCTGATGGAGTCTTTGAAGACGATGGCGATACCTCCTCCTACCTGGTTGGTGCGGTCTTTTCTGGAGATCTTGTAGACTTCGGGGATGGCAGTGGCGATGTCAGGGGCCGAGGAGGCGTTCATCCAGGTCTCCGTGATGAAGGCGACGTCCGGTGCTATGGAGTCCAGGAGGTCCCAGAGTTCAACGGCGTGTTTGTGGACGGAGCGAGCGTTGACTAGGATGCACTTGAGGTGGTTGATGGCGCGTGGGCTTGTGGTCGTGGTTGTTGCGTGGTGGAAGGTGCGTTTGCAGGAGTTGCAGGCGAAGGGTCCATGGGTGCGTTTGGGGTGAGCTTGGAAGCAAGTGTTGGAGCGTCCTGGGTTGAGGGCGTGGAGGGTGGTGGGGTCGTAGCGGGTCAGCGGGCTTGGGAGAGCTGGGGACCAGGGGTCGTGGCGCTGGGCGCGGGACAGGCGCCGCCATATGAGGTAGGAGGGGGGAGAGGGGTCAGGTGGGGGCGAATGGGAGCTGGGGGGCGGGGGCGTGCAGGAGGTCGCGGCGGGAAAGCGCGAGGGAGGGGGGGACAGGTAGAGTGAGAAGAGCTGGGGGAGGGGGGTTTAAGGGTGGAGGGGGGTGAGTGTTAGGAGGTTTAGGAGATAAGGGAGAAATATAGGAGTAGGGTTGAGAAGATAGGGGAGGGGGGGTTGTAGAGGTGGGTGAGGGTGAGAGGTAGAGTGAGAGGATAGGAAGATAGGTAATAGAGGGGGTGAGGGAGGGGGGGAGAGATAGAGAAATAGATAGAGAAAATGGATAGATAGGGAAATCGATAGATAGGGAAATAGATAGAGAGATAGGAAGATAGGAGGAGGTGGAGAGTGAGGGAGTTAGATAGTGGGATAGAGAGATAGAGAGATAGGTAGATAGGAGGAGTGAGGGAGGTAGATGGTGAACGGGTTAGATAGGGGAGATAGAGAGGGGGATGCGAGTGGGGGAGGGGGATGAGGCAGGAGCAGGAGGGCAGGCGCGGGGAGAAGAGGACGGAGGAAGAAGAGCCGAAGGCAGAAGACAGAAGAACAGAAGACCGGAAGGAGAGAAGAAAGGAAGATCAGAAGACCGGAAGGAGAGAAGAAAGGAAGACCGGAAGAACACAGAAGAACACAGAAGAACACAGAAGAACACTGAAGACCACAGAAGAAGATACAGAAAACGAAGAACAGAGGGCAGAAGACCACAGAAGAAGATGAGGAAGAAGAGAAGAAGAGTGAAGACGGGGGAAAGAAGAGTACAGAAGAAGATTACAGACGAGGAGCGAGGAGGAAGAACAGAAGAACAGAGAAGAAGAAAAGAAGCAGGAGCAGGAGAGAGGGTGAGTAGCGCGGGGCAGAGCGAGGGGCTGGGAGAGGGGGTACTTACTGTGAGGTGGGTCTCAGGAACTCAGGAACCTGGAGGAGCTGCAGCGGCAGGGGGAGCGACCTACCCTTCACATCCTTGGCCTTCAGGGTCTGTTATGGGCTCAATTTCAAACCTGTATCTGTCTGCTTCTGGGAGAACCTCTCTTTGTGTCGGTTCCCGTGTTGCCCCAGCTGAGATAGGCTCACTGTCACTCCTATGGATCTCGTTTACAGTTTGAGTGATTAAGCCGTCCTCAGCGGGCTCTCCTTCAGTCTCAGTTCCCCTTTGAATCCTCTCCGGCCCTGAGACTTCCTTCTCTGCAGCTGTTGTTTTGGACACTTCAAGTTCCTCATCAGTTGGACACGTCACCTTCTTTGTGTGACTGGCATGTATCCAGTTTGGAAGACCTGCACATTTCACAGCAGTAATAGTTGTCAGTATCACTTGATACGGCCCCTTCCAACGTGGCTCCAAACACGACTTCCTCACTTGTTTCTTGACAACCACCCAGTCACCGGCTTTCAGAGTGTGACCTGGATCTCTTATCGGTGGCAATGTGGTAGCCTCCACCTTGTGAGAAAAAGAGCAGACCACGTCAGCCAGACCCTTGCAGTAGTCCAACACCATATCATCCGTGATATTCACAAGAACATTTGCAGGCACTGCGGGCAATCGCTTAGCTCAGCCCATGAGAATTTCATGAGGAGACAGTCCTGTTTTCTTGTCAGGTGTGTTTCTCATTGACATCAACACTAAGGGCAATGCATCTGGCCACTTCAAATTGGTAGCTGCGCACATTTTTGCCATTCTCGACTTCAGGGTACCATTCATCTGCTCCACTAGTCCTGATGCTTCAGGGCGATAACTACAATGCAGCTTCTGCTCAATGTTTAATGCAGCACACAAGAGCTTAATCACCTCATTGTCGAAGGGTCTGCCCCTATCTGATTCTAAAGAGATTGGGAACCCGAAACGTGGTATTAACTCCCTAAGCAGCAGCTTTGCTACTGTGAGAATGTCATTCCTACGTGTAGGGTAAGCTTCAATCCAGTGGCTGAAAATGCACACAATCACCAACACGTACCTCAATCCTCCACACACAGGCATTTCAATAAAATCCTTCTGCATTCTGCTAAATGGACCTCCTGCTCTCCCAACGTGGCTCATATTCACCACAGTCCCTTTTCCTGCATTCATTTGCTGACAGATGATGCACCTGTGACAGATAACCTCTGCAGCTTGTCTGAATTTTGGATTGAACCAATCGATTTTGAACAACCTGATCATTGCGTCTCTCCCAACATGTGCTTGACCATGCTAAAACCTCGCAAACTGTGACAAAAGACTGTTTGGCAAAAACAATTTTCCCTCTTCTGAAACCCATAAGTCATCAGATCTCTGTACGCATTGCATTCTCTGCCAGGAACGTTTCTCTTCTTTGCTAGCACGTCCCTGCAAGAATTTTAGCTCATCTAATGTGTCAACCACCCTTAATGCAAAGTTTAAGCATGTTTCATTTTCAGTTTCAGGTAAGAATTCCCACTGATCTTGAAACGATATACAGTTCAATGCACAAAATCTTGCGACTTGATCTGCATAGCCGTTTCCCATTGACACAAAATCTTGTGACTTTACATGAGCATTGCATTTCACCACGCAATTTCAAGAGGTAACTGAATCACGTGCAACAAATCCTTAATCTTTTCACCATTTTTCACTTGAGAACCAGAAGATGTCATGAAACCCCTCTGTGACCATAACTGGCCAAAATCATGTACAATTCCAAATCCGTATCTGCTGTCAGTATAGATAGTGACCTTTAGGTTTTCAGCTGCGTGGCATGCCCTAGTAAGAGCAATTTAATTCAGCCACTTGAGCAGAGTAGACTCTTTCGAGCCAGGAAGCTTCTAGGATACCAGTGATTGTACACACGGCATATCCAGCTCTCAGTACTCCTACTGTGTCTCTCAGGCATGAACCATCAACAAAAATGATATAATCATTTTCTTTCAGTTGGGTATCTTTAATATCAGGCCTTGGTTTGGTGCACAGATCTGTTACCTCAAGACAATCATGTTCTACCTCCTCGGCTTCATCAATGTCTGCATTTTCAATAGGAAGTAAGGTTGCCAGGTTCAATACAGTACTTCTCTTAAGGGATACATTCGGTGACCCCAGTATAATTGTCTCGTACTTAGTAAGGCGTGCATTCGTCATATGCTGCGTTTTAGTTTGGGTTAACAGAATTTCAACTGAATGTGGGACCATTACTGTTAAGGGATGTCCCATCACTATACTTTCACACTGAGTGAGGCTTTGACCAACTGCTGCAACTGCACGCAAACAACCAGGTAAGGCTGCTGCGACTGGGTCCAAAGTAGCTGAAAAATATGCTACTGGGTGGTTTGCACCTCCATGGACCTGTGTCAGGACAGACAAAGAACAAGCATCACGTTCATGACAAAACAGTACAAAAGGCTTTGTGTAATCAGGTATACCTAAAGCTGGTGCCCTGCACATATTTTCCCTCAATTCCATGAATGCTTTCATCTCTTTCTCGGACATGGTTATGGCACCCGGGCCATCCTGAACTTCTTTAACAGTCAATCTCAACAAAGGTTTAGAGATAATCGAGAAGTTGGGAATCCACTGAAGACAGTAGCCCACCATTCCCAAAAACATTCTAACGTCTCTTAGTTGTCGGGGGATTCATCTGTAGTATGGCTTTTCACTCTTTCCCTGGATATTTTTCTCGACCCTTTCTCAATCAGATGACCTAAGTACTTCACCTCTTTCTGACAGTATTGCAGCTTCTTTGGGGACACTTTATGTCCATTCTTTCCCAAATGGTTCAGTAAGGCAATTGTGTCATACCTGCAGTCATCTTTTGTTCTGGACGCAATCAACAAATCATCAATGTATTGCAATAATGTCGAACTGAAAGGCCGTTCTAATGATTCCAAATCCCTCTTCAATATCTGATTGAAGATGGAAGGTGACTCAGAAAACCCTTGAGGAATTCTGCACCAACTGTAAACCTTATCCAGGAATTTGAAACTGAAGAGAAATTGGCTATCCTCATGCAGAGGCACTAAAAAAAATGCTTGAGACAAGTCCACAACGGTGAACCACTCTGCATTACATGGAACCTGAAACATGATCACAGCTGGATTTGGCACTATGTGGCAACACTTTACCACTATCTCATTTATTTTCCTCAGGTCTTGAACAATTCTAACTTTCCCACAAGGCTTTTTCAGACCCATTATTGATGAATTACACGGGCTACTCAGCACTTCTTCCAGAACCCCTTGATTCACAAAGTCCGCAATTATTTGCGCTACTTGAATGAGGACATCTTGTGCCATGTGGTACTGCGGTACCTGGGGAAACACTGCATTTGGCTTCACCTCTACTTTAACCGGTTCTACTCCTTTTATTAGTCCCACTTCCTTTCCGTTCAGGTCCCACACTTTCTCTGTCACTGTTCCCTGCAACTCAGGTGGTAAGTCAGTCACTGTAAGCATCCGGAATAAGGTTATCAAAGGGTATTCCTCATTTACTGTCTCAGTCTCTAACTCTGGAAACTGACCATCATCCCCTTCATCATCACTGTTTGTCTGCACCTCAATCCCTTCAATGGAACAGGTAATCGAACACCTTGTTTTGTACAATAAGTCTCTTCCCAGTAAGGATACGGGACTCGAGTCACAGACTACAAATTTGTGTAATCCCTGGAAGTTACCAATCACAATTTGGACCGGATCTGTAATCGGATTTGTCAGGAACTGATTTGCTACTCCTACCACTCTTATGGTATGCCCCGAAAGTGGTAATTTCGGAACCTCTGCACTTCTAACTGTAGAGCGTGTAGCTCCTGTATCAACTAGGAACGAAACCTTATGACCCATCACCTTTCCCTCTACATAGGGTCCCCTCTGGTCAACTTCTAGGGACGCTGCAAGCCTGCACTCCTCACTGTCTGAACAATCATCCGACCATTCATCGTTTATTCCATCCTCACCACGCAATGGAAATTGTTGTACTGTGTTATTTTGACTCATCGTTTGACCAGTGACCTGTTGAGGAAGCATCACCTGTTGCTGTCCCATTGGAGCTAATGGTATCTGCATTTGCTGTCTAGGTACCATGGGAATCTGCTGTTGTGCCTGCTGCATTTGTGCTGGTTGAACACGTGCATTTGCACCTGCTGCACAGGTTGGAGTCCCTGAATCTGCACCATGTTATTCTGAAAACTCTGATTTTGACCCCTCATTTTTGAACCCCTCACATTTTGAAATGTACCGACATCATTGCTTTGTTGAACAACACCATCCTGCACCACCATTGGGCATTCCCGCTTCCAGTGCCCCACGCCCCCACACGCGTGACATGGTGACATCTTTTTCATCCCCTGCACATCATTTTGAACCACAACAGTATTCAAGTCTGGACCACGGTTCACAAAACCTCCTTGTCCTCGACCTCTTGGTTGCGCCTGAAACATTCCATTCCCCTGTGGCTGCTGCTGTATCACCTGCTGTATTCCGTTCCCCTGCATCCCTGCTTGTGCTGCCTTAATCTGCATCACCATCACCTTCTCTTTCAACTTTCTTTGTTTCAACTCAATCTCATCACAACACTTTCTGCTTCAAAAACTCAATCACTTTATGATAATACCTCATCACTTCTGCGGATGGTGCTCCAGTAACCTTATCCCTTGCCGGCTCCTCGCTCGGCCAATCTACACCCCTTTTGCACTCAAGCCATAAGTCAGGTGGAACTATAATTTCAAACAGGGTATTCAAGACCTCCCAGAGACAAATTTCGCAAGCTTCACAAATCTGTCCGTCTGCTGATACCATTCTATTGGTTTCTCCCTCAACCTGGGATAGTCATTTGTGAATGACAGGATGTCACCCCTAGACCACGGTACATGGACTAGAACCCCTCCGGCTGTCTCTCTCATGGGTAACATTTTTATTGTCCCCGTGTCCGGTGCGGCTTTAGCCTGCTTTGTTTTCGGACCATCACCTTTCTCTTTATCTCTCTTCTTTTCCCATCTGCCTTCCCATTTCTCTAAGGCTCCCCAAATGTGAGCACTCTGCAGTATTTCTTTGAGGTGTGCTTTCATTCCGGTAGACCTCATCTGCTTAAAATCTTTAGGCTCAAAGTCTAATCTGTAGCTTATTTTCATATGTTTAGTACTCTCAATGTCTATGCTGTATTTATCCACCAGGTTTGCCAACCTCTGATGCACCTTGCTTACTTCTTTAGTTATTTTGGGGCACAGATACCTCAATTCTGCTTCCGTGTATGACTCTAGCCTGTTCACCCCCATTGTTCCTTCCACTAGTTCCATGGCTTCTACACCCAGTCTCACAAAATTCAGGTATTCTTCCCTTTCTGACCTCTCCGCGGTCACAGTAGTAGTCTGCGGAGTGTTGAGTTTGTCTAACCACTCATTCAATTGTTATGCTGTTAAGCCTTGCAACAAAATATTTCCAGACTGCACCATTGGTGTCTGTGTTATATTTGTACTCATTACCTGTGGGGTTAGTGCTCTCAACCCTGCTTGTCTCATTGTCTCCAAAGGAACCCCAATCGGACTAAAGTCTAACAGGGATTTAGACCTTTCGACTGTCTGTTCTCCCTGCAAGTATCCTGTGGACCCTCCTCTTATTGCCTCTTGGGTCATTACTCCCTGATCACATACGCCAGGCTTACCTTGCACATACAGCGTTACTGGTGGACCAATAGTAATTGGTAATGATGTAGCAGCTGGTGTCTGGCCAAGTCCCAAACCCTGTGGAGCATTAACTCCCATAGCTTGATTCATCATTGGTGCTGTAGGTACTGACTGCGGTCCGGTAACTGAAGTGTAACTCGGAACCAGTTGTTGCTGAGGCTGGGGCAGCAATTGGCTCCATCTGCAGTAACTTTGATCTTGTGTATACCGGATCAGGTGGCACCATCAGACTCGTAGTTGTCTCTAATACTGGAACATCAGGATAAAGCCTTTGAATCAGTGGTGGTTGCAACTGTATCTGTGTGTCTGGTGCAGTGGGTACACTGACACCATTCTGTATCAAAACTGTATCACTTGTCTGCACTGTATTTGAGATTCCATTATTTTGTGCCGGGTCTTCAGAACTCACACTAGTGCTCTGTACGTTATAATTTGTGGCACATGGTGGCGGGCGATCATGTAACAACTGATTTAGAAACTCTTCATCGTCTGAATCATCTGCGTCTGCCCAAGACCTCTGCGTCTCCTTTGGTTTATTAGATCCCCTGTGTGTCTTACAAGTAGCCTTCTTTCCCTGTGTCTCGTCTTCTTGTGCCGGAAACATTTTAAGTCTGTCAACTACTCCCCTTCTCCATATCTTGCTCTCATTATCCCATCTAGCCTCAGCTAAAGTCTTTTCTGCTCTTTTCATTCTCCTTTCAAATTTCTGCTGTCTCTGTCATATGGCCATCAAATCCCAGATTGATAATGCCTCATACTGAGCTGGTCTCGGAGGCGGTTTTTGTACACTTAACATCATTCGCAAATTTTCCAAAATTCTTACATTAAACGTCCCGTATTCCGGAAACATCAAACATCCCTCCTTCTCTGTCAAATTGCACCATTGTTTTAACCAAAGACATGGCGTGACTCCCTTCTCCTCCATTACAATATAAGTTGGATTACCCTCAGGCGGTGTAGGCTTCCCCACCAATCTATGTATCTCCCCTCAAAGCACTCTTTAGAGCCTTGAAAAACTTCATTTTTGCGTTGTTTATTTTGTTTAGAATCTAATCAGGAAGTGACTTTAATTCCCAGAACACTCTTCACCCACCTTTCTCAACCAATTGCCTCTCACGGACGGCTGCCAATCCGTGCGCGACACCTCTCAGCAACTGACCTATCCCAGCGCGGCTCAAATGACGTCACACTCACACACACTGCAGCTGACAAAATCTTGCGGCTTGTCCTCCTCACACAAAACTAATGCAATATATTGCGAGCACCTTTAACAACAAAACCCCAAAATTTGCTGGTTTACTACAGGAAGGGTGACACAATTGCTTCAGAACTTTACAGAGATTTCACTTGAAGGCTCAGCCGCTACTCTCTCCTTCTCAGCTCCCGCACTTGCAAGCAGAATTTGACCCGCAAATTCTACACTCGACTTGTCAATGGTTTGTTATAGTGCACTTTAGAACTTGCCAAATCTCCATCGAAGCTTTCACTCACACAATTTGACTCAAACTCGACTTGTCAACCATGCCCGATTGACCTATTAAACCGCACAAATTACAACATAAACCTGTGTCTCCTACACTTGTTAATATACTCCAGAGTCTAAGACCACGATGGGTCCGTACATCACCAACAACCACGTGGATAATTTTTTAGCATAAAGCGCCACACTCACATGAAGTTCGCCGACTTCCCTACTCTCATACTGCGGAGTACGCCCACTCCTGCTAAAACAACATTACCTGACCTAAATCCACACAAACTTCACAGATCACCTGCAATATGCATAAGCTGAGCAAGCGCAAATTCTACAT
This sequence comes from Pleurodeles waltl, assembly GCF_031143425.1. Lineage (NCBI taxonomy): Eukaryota > Metazoa > Chordata > Amphibia > Caudata > Salamandridae > Pleurodeles > Pleurodeles waltl. The sequence goes on from NC_090447.1 coordinate 365,532,909, forward strand.
CACACATGCTAGAACGCCGAGAACATACCTAACTCACTTAGGCGATCTCCGAGACTCCGGGAAAGTCATGGGGAATTTAGAAACAAATCATACCTCCAATTTGCATTATTTCAAAAAACACTTTTAAACAATGGTCCCTCGTCCTAGAACCGGAACTGTTAACGCGTCCCTTTATGACTAATTTACTCACTCTGGGACTCGTTTTAGGACAATGAATCTTTTGACCCTGATTGAAGACACCTTAGGCCGAGATAACTAATCAGCATGTCAATCAATTTGTCAATAACGTCATCAATATTTACCATAATAAGACAATTCAGATTAGTCAAAGACATTAATAAAACTCAGAAACCACCATGACCTTGCAGTCATGAATAACCACACCAGGTTAGTACTATTATATGAAGTTTATTCCCTATAGATTACAATTCTACTAGTAAGTTTATTAGTCTCAAAACCAAGAAACACATTAGCGTAGTCACAATATGGCAACTCTGATAAGATTTCATCAAAGCAAGAATCACGAATATTAGAATATAGCACAACGTCAACATAGGTTATCCTTAGCAGAGTATCATTATCACGGTATTCAACAAAGCATAGATTAAGTCATTTGTCTATTTGCATCAGTTTAGTGAACCCCTCATCTATCCTCGAATTAGCATTGGCATATTGGGCTTCATGCAAAACAATTTAGCAACATCAATTTAGAAAAACATCTAACTAGGGTCTCTGTCAAAAGAAGCAGTTGGTACCTAGAAAGGAAAAGCAAACAGACAATTACAATTTCATTGTCATATAGTTACCCTCCGTATTGGGTCAGCATACAGGTTCGGTCTTCATCTTCAGAACATCAGTTGATTCGCCAGCCAGGAACTCAGCAGTCAGGTAAAAGGGACACTTCCCGCATAAGGAGGCAAAGTGTAAATGGGCAATATAAGGGCAAGGATTGGTTTGAAAAAACAAACAGCAAAGTCTCTATGCAGAGTGACAAAGGGGGTGATTCTAAGCTTGGCGGGCGGCGGGAGCCGCCCGCCAATCGGGAACCGCCAGAAGACCGAACCGCGGTCAAAAGACCGCGGCGGTCAATCTGGGTTTCCCGCTGGGCTGGCGGGCGACCGCCAAAAGGAGCCGGCGGAGTGGAAGGGGTGCGACGGGTGCAGTAGCACCCGTCGCGAATTTCAGTGTCTGCCAAGCAGACACTGAAATTCAAAGTGGGGCTCTCTTACGGGGGCCCCTGCAGTGCCCATGCCATTGGCATGGGCACTGCAGGGGCCCCCAGGGGCCCCACAACACCCCATACCGCCATCCTGTTCCTGGCGGCCGAAACCGCCAGGAACAGGATGGCGGTATGGGGGTCAGAATCCCCATGGCGGCGCAGCTTGGATTCCCCTGGGCAGCGGAAAGTCGGCGGTACACCGCCGACTTTCCGTTTCTGGCCGCGGCGGTCAGAATGCCCAAAGGAGCACCGCCAGCCTGTTGGCGGTGCTCCCGCGGACCCCGGCCCTGGCGGTTTTTACCGCCAGGGTCGGAATCACCCCCAAAGTGTCTGGGTCATAGCAAAATTCGCAACAGCATCTCCCCCTCCTCTATCTCCTAGTCTCCTATTCTGATTTACTTCCTTGTGTCAAGGGTTTTTATCCCTTTTCTGTTGTACAGTCCCCTAAGTTTTAATTGGTTGGGGTCAGCACCCCACTATCTCCCTCCAATAGGGTTTCAATGACTTCATTAAATTTGTCCGGTATGATTTCATTCTCTTGTGGTCCTCTTTGCATCTTCAGTCAGTGGTTCCATTGCCTGTACCGGTTCAGGCGACCTTGTACCTGCGAGTAGTCTACACTGTTGCATTCAGCAAGAATGTTTCACTAAGCAAGTCGAATTTCATGAGAACGGATCTACTACAGTTACATTGATCTTCTAGCTTTGGAAAAATACGAGTTCATGTCCTTCAGCAAGTCAGCACACTGCACGTTTGAAAAACACATTTAATATGAAACTAGGCAGCTAGGCCTTGACTCATGCTAACTAAGGCCTAATGATTTATTAGCAGAACTTTAACATATAACCTTTTATATTAATGCAAAATCATACTTCAACATAACATTTCATCATTATTAATAAGTTTCATTAGTCATTGTATATATTGGTGGCCACTCCCCGTGGGCACATTTCAAGCGTACGTTTAGCAAAAATACATTAATACATTTTCTATGCTGCATTATTACGCATTAGTTCATAAACATTTCATATTAATTTCTAAGTATATAAGCTGCGCTCTCTCATTAGAAACTTGAGATCTGTGCAGATCAATGCATGTCAAGAAGTAAAAAGGTAGTTTACGTCTTGAGGTCCCTGAAACCCTGAAGCACAAAACAGGGAAACAAGCGATCCCTTTAGCAGCTCCAAAACTAGGCAACTTTCTCCTCCTCCTTTCCTCAGAATGCCGTTACTATCAACACATTTAAATAAGAGCTCAATAATTTATTGACAAAGAGGTAATTTATCGAAGATTAAATTCTCCCTGCCAAATTCAAACTGTTGCATCAAAGAAATGTTTTACTTATATCTGGATGATGCGACCGGATTTCATCATTATACATAACTTTGATTTTAGAATGGCTTGATTTTCAATAGATCTTGTACTAACTGATTGCCCCCTAAAGCCTGATACATGTTTGTATATTGCACACCCTAACGATAATATACTTTGCACAGTAATGCATTTATATGCACTTCACCCTACCTCTAGGTATCAAGGACTTGTTACCTATTTGTACCAGGTTAATTACTTATGAGTTGCATGACTCATTTCTAGTTGGCCACTTATACCCAACCCATTTCATGCATTGCACTTTGTACTGGTATGCATTTTTATGCTATTTGTCATGTCTTTCCATCGCAAGAAAATGTTACCTGTTTTTACACTATTATTAAAAAAACTTCTGAAGTGCTGAACTCATTGCGTGAATATTATTTGTTTAAATATAAGTAAAAAGTGAAAATATAGATAAATAAAATTGAGACATTCCACTACCTTTGATATAAATAAAGGACAGGAGGTATTCTTTTAGTAGATATATTGTTCTAGACCGAAGGGCCTTCATGGGTAAAGACCTGGTGGGATGTGGGGACAGGAATAGCTTAAAAGACTGCCTAAAAGCAAGGGAGGTAAATGCATTGTGATGTATTTCAGTAAGATGTGCAGAAACGGAAACAGCAACAACACAAAAAACATTAGGGACCAGCAAAGAGGGGGCAGTAGAAGTCTGATGACAAACACATTTCTGAAGTGGGCCCTGATGTTTATGGTGGTTTGCAGCCGGTACCGCATGCCAATATTTGAGTAGCTTTGTAAGGCTCTTGCTGGAGTTATTTAATAGATACTAGTTCATTTAGGTTTTTTTGTACACCATGCATATAATTTTTCATTAGTCTTACTTTTAACAAGTCAGTCGACAACCAAAATCTCTGACTACCACTGTAAATAACAACTCGCCGTGAAACCACTCTTGTTATAAATAGACTACTTTGGTTTAAACGCTTGCGTGTGAAAACCTCCATGAAAAGGATTCACGTTTGATGGATAAACACAGTTTGCTCTAACAGACAGGTTAAAATATATTGTTTGTTTTAATTAACATTCCAAAAGTGTTCTTCGTATCATCTTTTCCAGAGGTTGTATCTAAGCTCCTAACATAAGCTGCAGAATCATGGGCTAATAACAAAGTTTTATGGTACAAGGTGTAATTTGCAGGGTGTTGTCATTTTCTGCTTCAGTTGACTTAAATACAGACTAAAGTCGTTATGTAGAAACATCCCCTAATGTATTATCTCATTGATTCTGGACAATATAGTTCGGGATATATTGTAGCAATCAATGTGGAATTTCCCAGTGCAAAATCCCCCCTTCTTAGTATTATGTTTTTAATACAACCTTTATATTCATATGATTGAGACTATTTTCTCATGCTTTCTTGTACTTCTTGGGCTCCTCTTTTCGTATTGATTCGGTCAGACTAAAGAGTTCAGCTGTATGCTGACACGTTGTTATTTTCTATTTAAAATATGCACTAAAACGTTTATGCCTCCACTCAGAGGAATATAATCATCTCAATTCATGCTGTTGGCTATTTGGTGCATCATTCCACCTACCAGAAAGTACTTTTATTGAAATGCATTTTAGACTATTTTACAGCTGAATATTACACTTAATCAACACACTAATAATCACCATTATTTCCTATGTGTATTCCATACAAAAAGTGATACTTTTTTGAGACTTTACCCTAGCATTTGGAAAAATCCAATATCATGCACTTTAATGTGATAAACAGACTTTGCGCAGACAACCAATATAAACAACATTGTTGTGTACAAGTGTTGGTATCATTAAAGCCAGGCCTATTGGCTTTGTTAATACTCGTTTCATTCCCCACTGACTAAGAGAGACCTATAGACTATTTGATGTATCTTTCCACTTCCCAGGAAGAACTACCATTGAAATGCATAAGAGACTATTTTACACCTGAAAATTCCACTCATTCATCACAATGGTAATAACCATTGTTTATTTCCTGTATTTATTTCATGTAGAAAGCCGTATTTTCTGCTATTTTTCTCCAGCATTTTGCAATATGCAATAACATACGCTGTAATGCGATAAACAGCCTCTGTGCATGCAACCCATATTAACAGAGTTTGTGAATGCCTGGGTTTGCAAGTGGTGGTGCATTACAGCCAGGCCTATTAGTTTTGTTAATGCTTCTTTCCTTCCCCACTGCCTAAAGGAGACCGTTGCCCCAAAATGTTTTTTTCCAGTTCACCATTATAACTCATTCTAATTTTTGCCACTTGGAATGCAGGAAAACCTGCCGTATTAAAGACCGCACATCGGAGTAACACATGCTTTGCCCCTTTCTGACCAGTCTATGCAAACTTCCCCAGTTTTTTCCTAGCAATATCTGTTGTTGGAAAGTTCGTGTATGTCCGCCATTCTTGCACTTCATGCAAAACGAACTTTGGTGCAAACCTTATTTGAGAGTTAATCTGTATTTCACACATCTCAGAATGGCCATCTAAAAGTGAATACGAAATAACGACCTGAAAAATATAGAAATTCTTTCTGTAGACTCATCTGTTTTTGGAACTATCAGCATTAGTCATTTGTACCACAGAGTTTCAAAAGGAAACCATCCATCCTTGTTAGAGCAAACTTTGGCGCTCTAACAGTCTCTTTGCCACCCACGCCTCCTTCATCACAAACCAGTGCCTCAGAGGAAGGCCACGGGTCATGTTAAAGTTAAAAGTGGAAGCTGCAGTATATATGAAAGTGTCAGAAAAATGTTCCCAAATCGGAGGACACCAAAATAACTTTCTTAAGGTGTGCAGATGGCACTTGTTAAAAGTATCCATTAATGAGAGCAGTGGTGCCGCAGCAAATGTCAAGAAGGTAGCGGAGGGACGACGGGGACAGGGGAAAACAATAAATAAATAAATAAATAAAAATGACCTTTTCCTCCATTTCTGCTGACTCCTGCTGCCTCGCTCGTTGCTCCTCTTCTTGTGGTGTCCCAGCACAGGCTCCCCAGAAATCCGGGTGCTGCTTTCATGCTAAACCTAGCATGAAAGCAGCGTCAGTATTGGTCTGAGCAGCTTCCTCTGCCGCACAGCATACTGGGGTCTGTGCAGTTTTTCCAGTCTGGATGTTCAACACAGCCAGGCTGGAGAAACCTAAGTGCGCATGTGTGTTTGGCCAGCCCGAGATGGCCGGCCAAACACACAATCGAACTTAGGTGCACTTTCTCCTCCTCCCACCTCCCCTGGCCAACCCCGCCCTGCACTGCTGGCTGAGCCAGCAGATGAAAAATAAAACAAAAGTGTAACTATCATTTTATTTTTCATCTCCTTGGCCAGTGGGGTGACACTCCTCCACCATTGCGGAAGATCTGCCCCTGATTGAGGGTTGGGTTTTGCTCGGATGATCTAGTTAGGCATATTAAAATCAGTTTGAGTGCATGATCTGTAAATGACCTACATCAAGGTGCCTGAACCTGTCTAGGAAGGGCTCTCGTAAGGACTCTGTTCCCCATGAAGTCATTAACTACAGATGTTGTTCCAGGTAGCATGATCTCCAACTGACTTTGCTGAAGCACAATATTAGTCTCTTGGTACCACATTGCCCCTGTGGTCAGGGTATGCTCTCACTTCCCTCTTATAACTTTTTTGTTTACTTTTTGCAAAATGGGTCTTGGAAACCTGCCAGTATGTAATGGCAACCACAGCAAAAATGATCCTAATACAGCATTTCAACCACAGCACTTGAGCCTGCGGTCACAAGTGTTGTCCAATGAACCTGCATTGGTCAACTACAGAAAATAATCCTTTATCCAATGGGATTACATATTTCAAATTTTCATATGTCATGCCTCTTTCGGTGTTTAGCCTTCCCTGAGAGCACTGCCCAACACTGTTAAACATATGCAGCTGCCATTTTCATTCATTGTTTTGGGACTACTTTTTTTTATTTTTGGCTGGGCCCGCCTTGCATTAGGAGCGTTGGTGCTTTAATTAGCACAAGTACCATTTTTATTTTTTAAAAGTCTGTGGCGTTGCAGGTATGCCACCATTTTTATGCGCTTGCATAGTGCTTTGGTGCCTGCCACGGTCCTTCTCGCCCGTGCGGGTGGCTGTTGGTCCATCCAACCAAGGATCAACTGTTTGGAAACTACCAGCACACAGGTTCGTGCCTACTTGCAGGATGTGCCAACACTTGTGAACAGTAACCTGGCTATCTACAAGGATCTGCACGTGCAGGGCTGGGGCAACACAAAGGTAGGGGTGGGAGGGTGGTTTCCTGGATACTGCCGTTGCTAGTGCCTGGGCGGATGCTGTGACTGTGGGTCATGCACAGTAAAGCAGGCAGTGTGATCCCTCCCTGCTAACTGCAAATGACCAATCTCTACTCTGAAGTGCATACATATGTAATGTTGCAAATTGCGGTCATTTTTATGGGTGAGCGCAAAGCGCTCCGTCCATTCTGTTATCTCTCTTTGGGGTTTAAACCACGCCCATGCCACGTCAGTCACTTACATTGGTTCATGGGCTTACCTTTTAAAATCCACTTGCTTTCATTCGTGAAAGGCATGCACACGTTATGCCTTTTCCAGTGTTTAGCCCACCTACACAGCACCGGTAAAGTACTGAAAACATACGAGGCTTGATGTTTTCAGGCTGGGGTCCGGACTACTTTATCTGTTTATTTTCCAAGCAGTACGATCGCGCTGCATTTTACGTAGCACGGTCGAGCTGCGTGTTTTTTTGGTTTGCAATGCTAATAGCTCTAACTCGAACAAATGCGAGACCCGTTGCTTTGAAAATGCTTGTTTTTCTTAGCTTTTGCAAAACGTTTGTCTAGATAGTCTGCTTTTTGAGCAATTCCTCACCCCTTCTTGACAGGGCTGGTTTAGCTGCCCTTGTGTGTTGATGCCTTTCTCTCTGGGTAAAAAACACATTGGCGTCTGCCCCTCTTCAATGTTCCAATGTTGTTGGGTTTGCACAGTACCAGCTGGACTTACTCAGCAACACTCCAACCAAGAGCAGGGCTCCACATACAGGCACTGAAACAACAATACACATTGAAACAACAATACAAGCAGATGCAGTAAATTTTTTAACAGGAAAGTGGGAAATGATGTAAAACAAAACAGGGTACTATATTTACCCCATGACTTCTATTGAAGCATAGGCAATTTCAGACAGCAGACAGACAAAAAAAAACAATTTTTTTGATTAAAAAATTGGGTCTATTGGCATGTTTGATCTCTGTAAAATAGGCACTAGCAAACGGTCACTGACCTCTACACATCCCTGTCCCCACCACACCACGGCTCCAGTGCCACAAAATTAGTTAGTGATTGAGGTAGAATGGAATGTAGCCCACGGTCAGTTGCACAAAAATAGCTTTCTGGGCTCCCTTTAGTGCCTCTCTGCTCACCCTGTGATCTCTCACCACGAGCTCTTTTCAAGGTGACAAGGAAGAGCGCTACCTCACAGTTGCATTGGCATAGCCAATAGGTCTCAGCAATTTGAGATCAATGGGCATTAGCAATGTAAATGTATTTGTGCATGGCCTGTGGCTGTTTTTATTGATATACACATTGCCAATGCCGATAGCTCTCAGATTGCGGAGACCTATTGGATTTGCCAATGCTTGTTTAGTTTTGTGTAATCTGTTTAGTGGTTTCTGCAAAAAATTCTGACGTCTTAGTCAAATGAGGCAAAAAATAGAGACATCTTGACAGTTGAGAATGCCATCTTGGATCTGCAAAATCTTTTAATCAAATTAGAAAAATAAGCAGATCTGATTGAAAAAAAAAAATATTTGCCATTTGTAGTTTGATGGGCTGGATGAAGATGAACATTTGTGTTGCCGTCTCAATTCCTGGATCCACAGGATGCCAATAGATCCCCAGTGTAGGAAAAACTGTGAGGTTATTAGAGGCCAGGAAGAGCATTCACAGACCCTAGGGAGGCTGTGAGTTGTCTACTCAGAGCTTATATACTGTCCACCCCCAAAAAAAAGAAATGCAGAGGGATGTGCCATCTTTTAAGCATATAAGCTGCACAGCATATTTACAAACACAGACTGTAGTGAGTTGGCCACCACCGCAGATCTGCTGTTTCATTTTAGATCATCAGATCTGTTGATCTTAAAAGAATCCACACTGCCCAGCATTTGTCAAGGCACACAGCATAGACAAATGCTGTGTGCCTTGAGCTCTGTGGGCATGTGCGTTATACACAAAGCCTGGCTTGAGGCAGAGAACCTGTGGATAATGCATTTGAAAAATAAATCAGAATTGATAAGGGACGATTTTTCCCTTCGTCCAAAGTGGGATCCAAAGATCCTGGATGGAGCCACAGTTATTCACAATTGGTTGCCATGAGTGAACATTTATTTTGTGCTCCCTGTTATGCAATGCAAAGAATCTGTGAATGCCATCAGATCCTGCCTTGCAATGAAAATTATGTGGTAGGTAGAAGGGGATGGGAACTGCCAGAAACAATTTGAGGACCAATAGACAAGCAGGAGTTGCAGGGGCACAACCCTGGGAGTTGGGGTGTTTTACCACTGATATCCCATGGCTTTACCTACTATCACATTGCAACTAGATGCCAAATACACCCTTCCTGCACCTGACTCTCAGGATAACCAATGCAAGCAGGCCAAGGCTTCTCCAGGAGGTAGTGTGGGGGTAGAGACCCATAACTCAAACAGGTTAAACAACAGATACAGTAAGTACTGTTCAGCTCGGTGCATTTCTTTGTAAAAGGAAAATCACTTTAATCATACAGCAAAACATAATGCTACCCATAAGAAATATTAACCAACTATATAACTTTACACAGGTGCAATGGGGTTCTAAGCACACATCACATGTGTGAGTTCACTGTAATATGGTGCAAGCAACTTTCCTGCATCCTTAGCCAGTAGGCCAGTCCATATGTGTATCACTACTAAAATTCCTTAGGGTGATTCAGTTCCTCTAGGCTACGTTACCAGCTGGAAAGTTAGGAGTGAGTGACACAGATTTTTCAAATTCATGTTGCTCAACTTACCAGGTGGATCAGGCTTTTGGAACACACAAGAGAGGAAGAGCAGGTAATTCTATCTTGGGTGAGGGGTCCTTCTTGCAGCTCCCAATAGTATGAGCTGGTGTACCTGCCTCCTCCGGCTCTCAGCTTGAGTGCCTGAGAATGATGACTCTGGGTAGGAGCAGCACAGATCCGGTGGCACTACAATGTCTCTTGTCAAGAGAAATTCTACCACTTGAGCAGTCTCGGGTTATCTATTTTAAGGCTCAGTGTCCTGACAGAACCAGCACAGTTCTGCAACCCCTGCTATATGGACATCATTTAAGTGTCTCCACAGTTCACCACTGTGACCCTTGGTGCCCATGTGCTAACCAGGGGCATTTCCTTGTGCCCCACTTCTTAGAAGCCACAAGAAAGTGCCATGATCAAAAGGGCAACTGGGGTCTAGGAGACAGGGGCCTGCCCAAAACAAACATTAATTTAAGTGCACGACTGAAAAGTTTTCAATTTGTACCTTCTTCAACACACCTAAAACGCTTGGCATTTCCCCACCTACTTTCATACCCAATCCATCCATGGAATTTTCCTTGTTCTGTTTAGTAATTACAAGTCATGTGTTACCATTTTTATAGTTACGCTTTTTCAAAGATGTCTGTTGTCTGCACTAGTTTATAACACTGTCTTAGCTGTGAGATTTCTACTGTGATACAGAGTGGCATGCATGCTGAGGTCTTTCTAGAGGAGCATTATGATTCTTAGAAGCCTACACGTCGAATATGAATCACAGCAGCTCCTGCTCATCGTTATATGGAGCTCAGTGGTAATGGAATGCCATGGGGTGGGGGGAAGAAGAGGGTTACAGGGGTTCTCTTCATTTACTTAATTTATTAAAGGATAAGTGCTTGAGCCCAAAGTTATTTTCAGGAGTATACGCCTGGTGCTGTCGACTTTGACCCTGGCACTTCACTGCTATCTCCAAGTGCGGTAGCCTTCGGTGCAGGTGTCCTGAGCCGTCAATACATCAGCACACTCCCCCACCAGCCCGGCTCATGGTGCTCCTACCGCCTTTGCTGATGACTCCTATTCTAGCACAGCGGCCTGCAGAACTCTTGACATGAGGTGTCAGCTGTTTTTGTTGCCTGACAAGAGGCACTCATTAGATGTGGGCTCTGCATGTGAGTACCACGTTTCCACCTGCACTGCAGATAACCCTGGGAAACCTCTCCTAGACACTCAGAGACCCTTGGACATCACAGTCAACAGACTGGTTTTTTTTTTATTCACCACTAACAAATATGAAAAAAATATATAAAGAACAAACTTGAGGATCCCAAAGACACAGCTCAAAACCAAGCTAGGACATACCAGTCCAGTACGTAACAGACAGCAAGGGTACCATACACCCTCACATACATCATCCCTTTGTGCATCATAGTGTTATCTCATCAGCACAACTTGCCAAACACACACAGAAGATGGCATCCATTCCCACCCTGGAGCTGTTTCTATGCGAGGGACCCCATCCTCCCTTGCAGCAAAATGGAGGGACTGGATAGACTGCCTCAAAATATATTTCACCGCAGTAGCCATTTAAGATGATAGGAAATGCCCCATGCTCCTACACCTGGGTGGGGAAACGATACACAAGATCACAAAGCCCTTCAATGAAGCTGGACCCTCTCAGACCTACAACACACTAAAACAAACCCTAATGATGCGATTATGAGCGATTCTTACTACGACAGGCCAGACAACAGCCGGATGAGTCGGCTGATTCATTCTACGCTCTCCTAAAGGAACTGGCAAGCATGTGCACTCTGCCAAACCCAGATGACAAAATCAGGGCTCAATTCATACAGGGCTGTTTTTCTACCAAACTGCGAGAAAACATACTCCAGGTACCGGGAATGCCCATGGACAATATTTTGACTCTGGGTCATTCCCAAGAGCTTTCTAAATTTGGAGCAGCACACATGGACGCTACCCTCCAGCAACTCATCAAGAGAGAGCCTGTTCATGCAATTACCAGCACCATACCGGAACGGAAAATAATCCGCCCAAAGCAAACCACAAAAAACAAGACCTGCCACTGGTGTGGTGGCTCCTATCTACACCAAGATCCCTGCCACATACAAGGGAAAAGATGTTCAGCGTGCAGCAAGCTGAAACATTTTGCAAAGGTCTGCAAGTCAACCACCAACAAACCCGCCCGGAAGACCAAGGTCGCGGAGGTCAGGGAGGTACCAAGCTCGCCGGACAGCGAATAAGAAATGGATGATGATGATGTATACGGCACTGTACACATCCTGCATGCAGTACAACCAGACGTACGACGGGGTCTTCCTGTCCCCAAATGCGTAGTTGCAGTGGACGGTCATCGCATCTTGGTACTGAACTATGCCAGGGCCTCCGTCAACATAATGGCGCAGCCGGTGTTCCAGAGCCTCCTGGGTCATCCAACTCTCAAACATACAGCCACTCAAGTGTATGCCTTTGGCTCACCTGCACCCTTACCAGTGGCAGGCATTTTTACAGCCACCATCACTCACGAAGATCAAACTACCAAGGCAAAAATCTAGGTCACCCAGGAACGGTCAGCAATGCTTTTGAGCTGCAAGACGGCCAAGCTTCTCCAACTAGTAACATTTTCCTACAGCATTCATGTGTCTGCCATCGACACCCTAGTTGAGGAATACCCACAACTGTTTGAAGGGATTGGCTGTTTAAACGATTGGATGGTGCACCTCCATGTCGACAAGTCAATTCAATCTGTTGCCCTTCGTCATTGCAGGGTCCCTTTCCATCTCTGCCCAAAAGTAGAGGAGGAACTGAGGAAGCTGGCGCAAGTGGACATTATCGAGAAGGTTGATGGTCCTACTCCATGGGTGTCCCCGATTGTCGTAGCCCGCAAGCCCAGACAGCCGGGTGAGGTCAAAATATATGTAAACATGCGACTTTCAAATCTGGCGATCCTCCGAGAAAGGCACCTGACACCCACAGTGGATGACATCATGGCAGAAGTAAGTGGCTCCAAATGTTTTTCAAAAGTAGACCTTTGGGCAGGTTACCATCATTTAATGTTGGCACCGGAGTTAAGGTCCATCACCACCTTCTCCATCACTGTAGGCCTCAGAAGATATAAACACCTCAGCTTCGGTGTGTCGAGTGCTGCCGAGGTTTTCAAGACACATACAGAGGAGTGCTGGCTGGACTTCCCGGGGTTCTCCATGTCAGCGATGACATTTTGATACCCTCGCCAACCTTGGAAGAGCATCTTGAGAGGCTGATAGCTAAATTTCAGCAACTTCTGGAAAACTTTGCATCGCGAGAAATGCGCATTCCTCAAGAGGGAAATTCATTTTTTTGGGTATAAGTTCACGAAACACGGAATCATGCCAGACCCAGCCGAGGTCCAAGACATCTGCTCTGCACCAGCACCAATCAACGTCACCAGGGTACGTAGTTTCTTAGGGATGGTAACCTATTGCAGATGTTTCATCAGCAACCTCACTTCATTGATGAACCAGCTACCCCTACACATGGTACCCATTTGGTCCTGGCCGTGACGTCAGACAGAGATAATAAAAAAGTATTGACCTTCCCGCCGGGGAACGAGTTTTCACCCTAGAGACTGGTGTGGTGCCTGTGTTATTTAACAATGCCGTGGCCTAAGGATTTCCACAGTGTGCCCCCTTCCCAGCTGCCACAGTCTCTACATCTTGATTATGGCTGTACCTGACTATCTTTGTTCTTGCATCCATAGAATGTAAGGCACCCTGGCTATGTTACTTTAACAAGGTACTTACTGCAGGTTATATTTTGGAGATAGAAATGTGTCCTTCTCTAAAATATTTAAAGATATCATTTTCCCAAAACTTGTTTATCATGATCTGATGTGATGGGGAGCTTTGGAATACGAACACATACAGTTCTCAAACTCCACATTGAATAAACGCATTATACGTTTACCAAGGCACTATGAAGGATAATTAAATAAGACTGGGTTCATTGAAAGAGGATGGGGTATTGCCAAGCAAAGGTCTTAGTTGAATGTTGCAGATTTTATATTTAACTTCTTCCCTATCCTATCCCGTATCTCCATTATGACTCCCATGGTTTGTAGCCCCACCTTGTCGCCGATGCAGTGAAAGGTCCACATGACCAGCCAAGTCTACATTTACAAAGCGACTGAGTTTTAAGTATTGGTAGGCTGTGGCACGTTGCTTCAATTCCCTGCTCCTCTTTAGATGGAAGGAAAAGCATATCAATGTCTGCAAGTCAGCAGTATGGCACTTAGCACTGCCATTAAATAACTGGTAAGAGGAAACATCATCAACCACCTTATTCCCATCTACTCCATGTAATAAAATAATCCTAATGTCTGTAAATATTGTGTTGGTGGGCAGCATTTGTATAACTTCAGGTCTAAGATTGGTATTTAATTGTGAAAATAGCAATGCCTGTGTGTTTGCATAGGGACCTCCCTTTAATGGCAGGAAATACTGTGAACCGTGTTTGTATGCTTATATTATTGTGTATGGCCAAAGGTATGTTTGAAATGAACCAATGAAATGTTAGACATTTATATAATGTGTTTCTTGAAAGCACCTATACCGTATAATAAAGTGGTTCCCAACCTGTGGTCCGGGGACCCCTGGGAGTATGAGAATCCTCCTGAGGGGGTCCATGGCTGCTTAGAAAATTTAATATTATTAACAGATTAGGTTGCCAGCTTTCAGCAATGACTCATTGGGTGGTCCCCTGATTCTAATAATGAGTCAGTTGGGGTTCCTGGGTTCCAGTATTGATAAAGTGGGGGTCCACAGAGGTCAAAGGGTTGTAGACCACTGGTATAATGTATTCCATAAATTGAATCATTTATTGGTATGACTGCAATAAGAACATGCCTAATATAGGATGATGCAATTAGTTGTAATGAGAACATTTTATCCCAGATATAGGTTCTGGTGCCACCTTATTTGAAACTGACATCTACATTTTAGGCATCTTTATGTTTTTGAGATACTTTCTGTAGATTGTGAGGTTGCTGTGAGCAACTGAGGCTGTAGTTGCACTTTGAGAGAGATTTTGGTGTTTCAGTCTGCTTCTATCAATTGTAAGGCTTGCCTAGGCATTTGAGGCCATTATTGAACACAGGGACACGTCTCTGGCTATTTGAGGCTAAACCTCTAAATATTGTTGCATGTGCTGGTTGAGTCTGGGTGCATAAAGTGGTTCCTGAACAGTGCCCGAGTACATAAAGGTGCTTCTGAACAGTGTCCACATGTTTGAGACTTTACTCAGACATCTGAGCTCTCTGTTTGAACATATTAGGATGTACTTGAGCATTTGAGAACGGTCTGGCTTATGACAGCTGTTACTGCACTCCTTGCTTGTGATGACTATAGGTACATCACCTTAGTTCCTAACATGGGTAATAACTGCTGGCCAGTTTTACAGAGGTACTGATTGCAAAACGTGATTGCACAATACAACCCTACTTTTTGCCGCCACAAATTTTGTGAACGGACCCATGTCCTAATACGTCAGTTCACAACATGAGGAATCATTTAGAGTGGCAGAACCATGTGCATTGTGAATATTTATTAGGCAGGTTGCAATGTAGACCTCTCTATAATTGGCTACAATCCATTGGGATGGAGGACCGCAAGCAACAGCAGAGCACTATCTGTGTAATTGTATTTCAAACTTGAAAAGCTTCAGTGAGAGCTGGTAGTGGTCCCCTCGACCACTGCTTACTCTTTCTGAAGCTGCCACCCTGACATTCAAAAGGGACGGGTTATAGAGTGGATCCCTTCCTCTTTGCTTATCAGTTGCCAACCCAACCTTTGGAGTCTTTAACTTTTTTGTGATTTAAAACAGAATTAAGTTTGAAAACCATTGACATAGGGTTCCAATTCGGTATTTGGAAGGGATACCCAAAACAAGCACTTTCCAAAATGTCGATTCGGTAACCATTTTGAAACTGGTTTGTGATTTGGTAAAAGTTTTCTTGATTTTGAACTGTGCTTAGTATATTAAACAAAGGTTTTTATCGCTCCCAAACTCTCTGTTTTATAGGATCATAGGGTTTACAAACATAGAATATTTTGTGCATATGGCCCTTACAAAGTTTCCATCTGCTTTAGTCACTCTTTTAGTTGTTTCAGTAACCTTCCATGTCTATGTTTTTGGTAACTTAAGTTATGTCACTTGTTCTAATATCGTAGAGGTCAAAGTCAAATAACTTCCCATGACATCATTGGGACTGATGGTCATGTGATGTCACTGCCTGTTATGTCAATGTGGGGGTGTGGTCAAACAATAAATGATGTAACTTTTGGTACCTCTGGCAATTTGGTAAACTGATGTCTTTGTTTTAACAGATGACAGGAATGCTGTGGTTACCCTGGGCATATAACAGGCTGAAAGACACATAATAGTTCAGTTCATGGGGTCATAGGAAGATTCGGCTCACCTGGTTTATTATGGAAATTGACTTGGGTCAGTACCTACTTATCTCTCCATTTCAGTCATTTTTTCTGAGTTGTCTCCTACACTGGTCTTGTCTTCTCCTCCTTAGTTACTCTTTTCAAGTAGGGTCGTGCTCATCTTTCCCTCTCTTAGCACACCAGGCTACAGCCAGACCCATCGCTCTCCAGCAAGATTTGCAAACTTTAGGCAATATCCACTCACCTCTAGGATACTGACTATCATAGATACCAGCCCTGGATCTCAGTAGTCCTTATGTAGAGCACTCCCTCATTGGCCACATGGAGCTGGAACCAAGTGAGATAAATTGTGTTTCTCTTTTATGGATTTTACCAGACAGGTGAGGTTGATCCCGCTGTCAATCACCAGGAACCAGTTTGGACTGATTCCTTTTGAAAGCTCATTGTTCCTTCTTCAGAGCAGATACATTCTTTGTCAAAGGTAATGGCTGTCACAACAGGCACTGACAAGGTTGGCTCCAACTGAAGCACTCAAGACACAAGCACATTTAAGTCTAAACAATCCACTTTGTTGCCATCTGCCTGGATTTTGGAGTAACTCTGAGGGGAGGCAAAAGAGGATACAGGTCCTCCTAGACGATTCCCTCTTCCTTACAGCACAGTCTGCTGACGGGCACCCTCTTCATCACTTCCAACCCAAATGGTAGTGCTTAGATAGAGGCAATCATCAGAAACTTACTAATAGGTTACTAATGAATGACTATGGCAGTCCTGTCTCTATCCTTCTACACTTCATTGTCTTACATTATACCCTTTATCTCAGGAATGCAAGAAGTACAATTGCACTATCTGGGGAGGCTGCACTTCAGCATCCATTTTCAAAGTATATTTTAACCAAGCTATCCAAGATGAATACCACTGGTCTCTGCAGACACACACTCATAAAAAATATGGAGTCTTCCTACCAGTCACAAGTCACACAATATGCTCACAACACGCATACACTCTGGGATATCAGAGGATTGTATGGGCATTACATTCAATCATAACTTTACAAATACGAGGGCCTGTAGATACCACACTTATCCATAAAGAGAAGAAGGGCTGTTAAGCTTTATCACTCAAAAAATGATATTCTGCCACCACCACTTAATGTATATGTCCTAGCACAGTAGCACCATGACAACTAGAGAGTACTCTAGATATGCCTGCATGAACCACAGAGCCATGCTCTGGGTCCTAGAACCATGATGAAATGAATGGGTCTCAGCATGCAAGCATTACTATTGTATATTCAGGGTCAAAAATATCATGCAAGGGACATTCACATTCCAAAGTGAATATCTCCCAACCCCAGGAACAATGGTGTGAGGTTCCCAAAGGGATTGGACACTGCCCCCAAAAATAAATAAACACAGTTTTTCTCATGTAAGTCATGACTACATCTCAGAATTGTGAATTCCCAGAGCTATAGTTTGTGTGTGTGTGTGTGTGTGGTTTGTGGATCCAAGTCTCATTTGTAGAGCTCAACGAACCAGGCACAGCCATGTTCAATGGCACCACTTTAGACTCACAAACCTGATAAGCAAATACAAAATTTTAGTAGGTAGTATAATGGGCAAGAAGGAGCATAACATGACCATAGGAAGAATATGGAGAGGAGGTTAGAAGAGATGCATCTAGATTTGTGAGCCTCTGTAGCCTCAGTTGTGTGATTATGCTCCCATGTAATGTGCCACAGACCTGCAGTACCCAGATCCTCTGTGCAGTTTTTGATCTGTGGTTCCAGATCTAGAAATGTAGATTAAAAATCGAATAAACTGAAGTATTTTGTCAAACCTTGCAGCCAACCTCTGTATGTCATTAACAGCAAGTTATGCCTCTGCAGGGGCTAGGTGAAGCACCTTGCAAAAGGGCAGGTTCTGCACCAACCCCAAGGACATGGGGATAGGTGTGAGGCATGGGGAAACACTAGCCTCTTACCCACCATACCCTCTGTGGTATACCTACATGGGGGATGGACACAGAGCCTGTGCAAGAGCTGGTTTGAGTGACATAAAGTCTAAACACAGGGCCCCAACCCAGAGGCTGCATCATTATGCCAGAGGCACTGCACAGATGGTTTGTGTGGGACTGGGTCCTGCACCAGAGAACACTATGCATGGCTGAAGTCAGCTCTAATTTCACCTCCACATAGAGGAATGCTGATAATCCCAATGATTACATTCTCTGAGGCAGTTGCCCATACCCTGACAAAAGGATATTCCCAATAGCAATATTTTAAGACTCACAATGACTGGGATACCTCATTGACTCCCTTGTCAATACTATGTGCATGCCTGGACTCCTCAGGTATTCCCTAGGACCTGTATTCCTCTGAAATGTACCATTCCTTCCAGGCGGCCCTGTGGTTCTCTGAAAAGAGGGACATCAACATTGTGATTCTTGCACTATCATGCCGATGTCTGCCACTGTCCTACCATCTTCCAGCCATGACCTTGACACCCTTGTAATCAAGTGAAAATGCTTCTGTCTGCTATGGGTGGGGTTAGTGGTGTGGTGGTGGTATTAAGGCTTCTGCAGTGGTAGTGCCTCCCACAGGGTCTAATGAGGGCCTACATCCCAATTTACAAAGTATTTTGCACGTGTACACCTAATTTACAAATGGAAACATACTTTTTTACATCCATATTTGTAATTCACAAAAGTTGTTTCCACACTACAAAATGGATTTACTTCTTGTGGAGTTTCTGGGTAAATAAATCTCCCCCTTTGCAGGGGTGTGGGAGTTACAGTGCAGGATGCGCTGGATGATTGTGAACATCCACAATTTGCACATTTTACACTCAATGTCTTTCCCACTCATTGTTTGGAAATTTACTCGGGTTAAAGACAGGAGTAAATAATTTTTCAGGGTGAGTGTAGGAAGCTAAGACCTTCCAAAATCGGTAGCAGTGAAGGCAAGATGTTTCCCTGTGGAGAAAATTTTTTGAATTGTTAGCAAGTGTCTTTGCACTTGCTCTATTTTGTCTTCTGGTGAAAACAATATATACATGAGTATTTTCAGATGAGAAAGTTCCTTTTCCAGACATTTAGCAGGATGCCACCTGGAAAGCTACAACTAGCAAAAAGGAGCTGTAAGCCTGTACCTATATGAGAAAGAAAGCCTTTGGATATAGATTTAAGACTCTTTTAGACTGAGGCCTGATATATAGCTAACATATTCCCTCTTTTTTAATCTCTGCATTTTACCACTACACTACAACATTGCAGACAGCAACACCTTTGAATGCTTATTCTATAGGTATTGTACTTTGAGGATCCCTCTCATAAGAAAGGTGTTTATTGTATCTCACTGTGGCAAAATATTCTTCAGTAGAAATGCGGTGGACAATTCATACTGTAATTCTTTCACGGCAGCCTTTCGTAAGAACTTTCAAATAACTGCCATGTCCCTGAGAGCATTCACATGTCCAAATGCCCAACCAAAACAAGAGTAGTGCTATGAAGGTATAGAGAATACATTAATGTCCCATTAATGGTCTCTCTATATTGAAACTTTATGTGAATGACCATGTAGCTTGGAGACACATTTTACATCAAACACTATGGAGAATCGTTTATTTATGCAATGGAATAGAGATTGTGCCCACAGAGTTCCAAATACCTTGGTGGTTGTGATTATGTCATCTTTGTTAAGCATTATGCACTCAGAAATATATAAAATGTGTCTCAAGTGTCAAGGGCTGGCCTCTGGAACCTCTTAGATGGCTTTGGGAGTTGGTTTTGGCTTCCAGTAACCACTGCGTCCTTGAACAAATTGAGATGTGAAAGATCAGGTGACCCATGTCAAGTGTGTTCGAATGTATGACGTTTCACAGGTTAAAAACCCTGAAGAGTGCAATCTAATCAAGTGAATGAGGGTATCAGGGAGATGAAATAGGCTCAAGAATGGTTTGGCACAGTAGACCTGAATTTAGCTTTGCTGATGTACCAGAACAGAATGGAGCAAGGAACAAATACCCCTGAGGTTGAACATGACAAATACCCTCAAACTGCATTGGGGGGCAGTGCAGGAATGTGTCCTCCGACTTCTACACCCTATAAACAAGTGAACAGTTGATTTTGTATTAACACATGCAGCCATGATGGGTAGGTAATAATTTACAATAACTTACCAAAAAGACCTTCGTAGATTATTATAACTGAAAGCTTAGAGCCTGAACTTGGACATTCACTGCCTCGCACCACCAAGAAAGACTGCCAAGGGGTGCATACCCCATAGTATAAAATAAAGTCATTGATAGAATGCTTGAATTAATCTCAGCAACTGGTAATTACTTGGGGCACATCCCAGTCCATCATTATTTTGCACGCCATTCCATCTCATCACAGAGAGAAGCTGCTGCTTCCCTGGTCTGCCATGGCCACGCATGGGTCTTCAGGGTCACAGGCAAAGTTGTGGAGATCTGGCAGTGATCTACTACTCAATGTTTTCCGATGTGTGCTTTTTATAGTATTTTATTGACTTTCTATATGACAGTATAACTGGTAGTGAAGGCATTACCTAAAACATAGGAAGACTAATTAATAATTCTAGCAGTAATAGATTGGATGTACAAGAATTGCCTCTGCTTTAATTCAGATAAATCTGAGATCTTGGTGTTCGGCACCTCCTCTCCACTAGACACGGAAATAGTCTGGTCAGCTGAGCTTGGAATCACCGTGCTCCTACTACTGTGACCAAAAACCTGGGAGTTAAACTGGACACTTCATTGTCCTTTAAGTCTCAAGTCAATGCCACGATTGGGACCTGCGTTGCAATACTGAAATCTCTCAGAAACATTTTTAAATATCTACCTTCAAATACCTGCAAATGCATCACTCATGCCCTAATAACATCAAGCCTAGACAATGCAAACATCCTGCTCTTTGGGGCTCCTCAAGAGCTGGTCAGAAGACTTCAATGGGCCCTAATGCAGTGGGCCATCTGGTTCTGAATATCCCCAAATTTAACTCAATCTGAAAGGGACTGAAAACAATAGATTGGCCTCTGTCATGGTCAGGTTCAGGAGGTGTCCTCTGAACTTGTGGGGGGGGGTGGGTTGCCCCAGTCACCCCCTTCCCCCTTGGTGTGAATTCTGGGGATATTCTCCTTGGTGGGGCAGTGCAGAACTCTGGAAGGGGAGGCAGGGGAGGGCGAAACCTGCCTCTGACCCTGGTTCAGTCCAAGGGTGTGAACTCTGGGTTGCAAGACCAGTTACAGTGTAGTGGCCCTCAACTGGGGGGAGAATTGTTCAGGATAGCTGGCACCAACACCCTGACAGTTCTGTAATGGGGGGGGGGTACACCTCCGGTGGGAGGGTGCAGAGCCCCAGAGAGGAGGGTCAGGAGTCAGCTGAGGTCAGAGCTCCCCAAGAATGACCCTGGTGACATCACTTCTGGCCTCAGGACATCATGCACTGTCGGATGGACAGGAGGCTAGAGACCTGTACCAGGCAGACTCTTACCCAAGACATGAGGAATATGTTTCCCTTGGAGGAGGGTAGGATTACTCCCCTAAAAGTCCTGGCTTGCCAGGCAAAGGTCCAGCCTCCGGGTTGGACCATAGGTTGGAGGGTCAGGATCAGGGTGTCCAACCTGACATGGAGGGGTAGTCTACTGCTAACAGTGTCCCTACCATGTTGTCGCCTGGGGGTACCACTCTGGGTGGAAGGGTGAAGAGCTGCAGAGGGATCGGCATGTGGGAAGGCAGACTCGCTCCTGACTCCTGCCCAGCCCAAGGGTACAAACCCTGTGTTGGGGGATCAGTGTCAGGGTGCCATTCCTGTACTGCTGGGAGAATTGCGCAGGCCTGCTTCGTCAAGCACCCTGACAATTCTGGATTCTGGGAATGGCACTCCTGGGGGAGGGGAGGTGCAAAACCCCAGAAGGAGGGTTAGGGGAGGAAAGGCATGACCCTGACCCTGGTCCAAACCTGAGGGCAAAGACCCTAGGTTGGAAGACCAGTTGCAGGTTAACGTCCCTGCACCAGAGGCAGAACTGTGCAGGACTGCTTCCACAAACGCTCTGACAATTCTGGACTCTGAGGATGTTGCTCCTGAGGGGAGGGTACAGGGACCCGAAGGGAGGACCAGTGGCAGGCTGCCGTCCTTGACCTGGTGAAAGGGAGAGTGGACAAAGTTTGCCAGGCACCTGAGGCTACCGCCCCCCACCCTCCAAAGTCACAAAGGTCAGAGAGGCCTGAAGGCCCTCAGGCCTGGCTCTTGTCACTGACACCTGTCAGTGGCCGCTGTGGTTGGCTGTCCTGGTGGACAGAGTTTCCCCTGGGGGAGACAGGAGTCATATCCCAGGGGTGGAATGGGCCACACCACTATGTTGGCGATGGTGGGACTGTCGGCCTACTGGGATACATCTGTGAACAAAGTAAGGTTAGGTGCTGTACAGATGGGTTCCACAGGTGCTGAGAAGGGTACCCCATGGGTTAGTTTAATGGGCCCTGAGATTATGGACAGAGGGATCCAACTGAGTTCAGAAAGGCATAGAACTGGAATGTGCCCCTGCTGTTGCGGGCCAGGATCCATGTTCTATTGCAGTAAACAGGGAAGTCCATCAAGGTATTGATTGGTCTACCCTGACTTTAAGCTGGGAGGGGGTTGTGCGGCACCTGGCCCTTTTTGCAGGGTCACCTCAAACTTTTTGCCTTCTTCCTCCTATTTTTCTGACCTGTTTCTGTTGGTTTTGGGACTCTGGGCACTTTGCCACCGCTAACCAGTGCTAAAGTGCACATGCGCTCTGTCGAAATTGTATTGGTAATTGGCTTTTCCATGATTGGCATATTTGATTTACTAGTAAGTCCATAGTTAAGATGAACTAGAGGTGCCCAGAGTCTGTAAATCAAATGCTACTAGGGGGCAGGCAGCATTGATTGTGCTACCTGCAGTAATAGCCCCATAAACATGTCTCAGACATGCCATTGCACTGTCTGTGCGGGCAGTTTGGAACTGCCAGTTTGACCTGGCAAGTGCACCCACTTACCAGACCTAAGACTTCCCTTTTACTACATGTAAGTCACTTCTAAGGTAGGCCCAAGGCAGCCCCATGGGTAAGGTGCAGTATATTTAAAAGGTAGAACATGTACTGGTTTATTTTACATGCACTGGTAGTGAAATACTGCCAAATTCATGTTTTACTATTGCAAGGCCTATCTCTCCCACAAGTTAATGGGGAATGCCTTTTACATATTTTTTTTAGTGTGATTGCCCATTGGGAGCAGATAGAGATGTGGAGTTTGGGGTCTCTGAACTCACGGTGTTAAAATAAATCTTTTGGTAAAGCTTTTTTTAGATTGTCTGTTTGAAAATGAC
Organism: Pleurodeles waltl; assembly: GCF_031143425.1. Lineage (NCBI taxonomy): Eukaryota > Metazoa > Chordata > Amphibia > Caudata > Salamandridae > Pleurodeles > Pleurodeles waltl. Next base: position 365,556,322 of record NC_090447.1, read on the forward strand.
ACTTTTAGAAAGTGGGCATTTTTCCGCTTAACCATTCTGTGGCTTGGCTGCTGAATCCCAGACTGAAAATTGGACTGTTTGCGAATTCCCTCTAGACAGTGAAACAAAGGGAGCTAAAGTGTGTCCTGCATATCCTCATGAGTCTTACTGGGCTAGAGTGGGAGGGACGAGCTGTCAACTGCAGTTGAAAGGGCTGTGTCTGTCCCCTCACAATACAGTTACCAAGCCCCTTGAGTGTGGCTGGGGAAGGGCATGGAAGAGGCAGGGTCTTGTGCACTATAAAGTCTTTCCTTTGAAGTTTGCCTACTACAAAGGCAGAAATTAGTATAAATATTGGACTGCTGACCCCACAACTTTAGAACACTTCTGGCTCAAGAGCAACCTCTGCCACAGAGAAGAGCTGAAGAGCTGTGAGGAAGAGTACTGCCCTTTTGCTGTGTGTGTTTTGCTGGGTTGGCCTGCAGTTGCTGCTTCTGCCTTAGAGAGGACAAAGACTGGACCTTGCTGTGTAACCTGCATGTGAAGTTTCTCCAAGGGCTTAGACTAAGGTTGCCTCCTGTTAAGAAGTTTCAGGGACATCAAAGACTTCATCTGCCAACACCTCGGCTCTCTTGTTGAGACCCCTGACTTCTCAAGTGGTGCCACATCCAGTCCCTGGGCCCTTGGTAGGAGGAGCTGGTAAAACCTGCAAGAACATCTATGCAACGGAGCAGAATGGCATTAAAATTGGTGCAGCGCCTGCACTGCAGCTGAAAAACGAATGCAGCACCTGTGAAATTGAAGCATCACCAGCTCAGATTCATCATTGCTATGCATCCTGAGTTTCTACGCATCATCTCTGGGCATCAAATATTCCACATCGTCGCATGGACCCGAGGATGCCTGCCCGGAAATCAACGCATCCCTTCCCTGCGAGAAAAGAATCAACACATTGCTTGCGTTTCTGACGCATCCTCTCCCCTGTTGCTTTATTTTTGACGCATACCAGGTGCTTTGTGCTAAAACAACACATCCATTTATTCTTATGGATTAAGACTCTTTTTACTTTACAATTTGATATCTTTACTTGTGTATGTTGGATATTTGTTGTTTTGGTCTTGTTTGATTCAGATAACTATGGCAATTTTTCTAAACTGGTGTGGAGTCCTTTTGTGTTGTTTTCACTGTGTTACTCTGTCTTTTAGTGCAAATACTTTACACATTGCCTCAGTGAAAGCCGCACTGCTTGTTCCAAGCTACCAAGGGGGTGAGCAGGGGTTATTATGGGCATGTATCTCTCTTACCCAGACTAGAGTGAGGGTCCCTACTTGGACAGGGTGTAAACTGACTTCCAACTAGAAACTCAATTTCTAGCAGCTCCCCATTAATCAAAGAATCAAATTTAAAGCACTCATATTCACTTTCAGAGTTGTGAATCAGACTGGCCCAAGCTACATTCAGAACAAAGTGAAAAGATATCAACCACACATTAATTTACAATCTACTCACTAAAACTTGTTAGTTGTCCCAAAAATACAACAAATCCCGAGCAGGAGGCAGGGCCTTTTCCTATGTAGCACCTAAATTGTGGAACACTCTTCCGGACTGTCTTAGAAATATACAAACAGAAACCTTGTTTAGAGCCCAGCTAAAAACCCATCTTTTCAAAGAACTGTGATTGCTCCCTCCTTTACCTACTTTCTCAGTCTTATCAGTCTCTCAGCTTACTTTTTTACTATTTTTGCTATTACTAGCACTGAACGCTCCTGCTAGAGCAGCTGCTGTGCTTTTTCAAATGTCATTCATTCATTCAATAATAGCAACATAAAGTACATATTTATAACCATAACTCACCAATTAATATTTACAGTATTACTAGTCGTGCAGGAAGGTGCTCTAAACATGCCTTCAAACTTCATTTAAGCCACTGATAGAATAAGAAAGTAAGTCTAAGAATGCTAGTTCTGTAGCTTTTACATTTCCTGAGCTCAACTTTTAGCTTCATCGTGGACCCCCAGTTAGCCATCTCTACCCTCATTAAGTGCCTGATGCTGACATCAGCAGCTGTCATGCTCCTGCTCGCCAATCTGCCCCCAAAACTTAGGATGGGACAGACAAGTTGCCTTCCTACTTTCCAGCTGACGTGCAGAGGTGATCAACCAGAGGAGCAGTGTGGAGGGGAAATAAACATCCCCCCTCTCAAGCCCCTCTAGGGCGATTAGGACATTCAGGCAGTAGCCATTGTCCTCCTCGCACTTGACCTCCTTTCCTGCCAGTTCAGTTGCTTTGACTTCCATGGCAGCCTGCTGCCACTCTTCTTATTCCCACTGGGGAGATGCAGGTTGAGAAGGCAGCAAGGTGAGCATTTTCTAGGGGACCCACACAAGGGCTTGGTTGGCATAGAAGTAAGCGAGCGGCAACACAAGCATTGTAACAATGGAGGAGAGGAGTTGAGTGGAGGCATGCTCAAGAATGTTTTTTTAATTCCCTAATTTCTATATAATCAGTATCTAAGAACTTTGGATCTTTGAATTTGGAACCTGGAACTTGGTGGAGGTGACGGTAGCATAAGAGTCAGAGTGAGAGGAGGAAAGTGACAAGTGACAATGATGTTGGGTGCTGCAGTGGATGGAGGACTATCAGCAGGGCACAGGGAGTAGGAAGTGAGCCACAGTGTGTCCTGTAGAGTTTTGATGAATGGCCCCCCTCCTCCTGGGTCGCTGGTGAATCATGGCTTGGTAGGAAGTCAATAAAGTTACTGATAATCCATTGACAATCTATTGACAATCTATTTACAATCTGCTTATTTGTGCCTGGGGGTAGCTCCCTCTCCCACAAGTCCCAGTTTGGTCATACTGAAAAGTGATTACGATCCAATTGGTTTTTCGCCGGAGAGTTGTATGTAGGGTTGTAGATTCTGCAGTTTGGAGTCTGTACGCGGTATGAAATACATTAAATACATTGTTAATGAGGTTCCTAATCAGGTCACTGACAAGACGTTGAATGATGTCCACCAGAAAATTAGGTGCACCCTGGGGTAATAAAGGAGAGGTTGGAATCTCTCAGAGTCCAGTACGAACACTATGTTCTAGAGTAGTAAAAAAAAAAGAAATGGGCCTCAAGCCTGACCCCATAAGGTTAAAATGAATTAAATTAGGAAATACATAAGAACAATAATGAATAATGGTGAGGCAGAACATAAAAAGGTCTCTTTGGGAGTGCAGTGCACTAAAGCTCAGAATATTCCAATGGAGGTGCATGAAGGTTAAGGTCATGTAGTATCCCAAGAAGTCTTAGAACCCACAGAAGCCTTGGGTGAGGATAAGCCTGATAGTGATCATTCAGGAGCAATTGTCGTAGACCAGGTCAACCAGTTTGATTAGTGTATGCGTGTCACAAAGGTAAATAGGGGAGTGTGCAGGTAGAAGTACAGGCACAAGTACACCGTGATAGAAATAGTGTCTCGTCTTGGGTTGTAGATAACTCACCTGAGCATGCTGCAAAGAATATAGACTCAGGGTCAGGTATAAAGTCCCAGGATGCAGTTAAAGAGCTTGCTCCAGATGTGGGGGTTGAATATAAAGGCTATACTGAGTACAATGTGGTAAGTGAAAAAGCTATGTTAACTGGTAAGAATGACGATATAATCGGCCAATATGATATGCCATTAAGCTCTATGTTATTAGAGAACATTCCACATTTGGAAAGATCCTCAGGCCCCATTAAAGTGAAAGGGGTAAACTCGATCCTGAGGAAGGCACTTAGGCATGGTAGCTTCTCTCTTTCATCTTTGACTGACTTGTCTTCTACGCAAAATGAAGAGGTCTCTAGCTTGGTAACCAAAACATAAAAGACGGGAAATCAGGAGACTTAAAAGGGGGAACCCACCTTACCAGAAGATAAGGATCTGCAAGGGGGTAAAATGCCAAAACACCAAATGGCTGCAGTCTATGAGTAACACACTGGAATCTATAGCCCAATTGCTGGGGAGATTCTTTAACGACACTGACTGTAGTCGAGATATAAATATTTTAATATTACAAAACCTCAATGAAGCCAGGAATCAATTGCCGAATAACGAAGGGTCTGATACCCATGTAGAGCAATGACAGCCTAAACCCCATGTACAAGAGCCCTACCAGATAAGTTCATAAATTACTGAATTAGAACTAGCAGAACTAGCAGGCCTTTCTTGCAAATGACCTCAAAATTGAGATTGTCTTAGTGATCATGCAGGAGGCCCAGGTGGTAGATGTGAACCCCGCCCACACTTAAGTAATTATATACTGTATAAAAACACTGAGAGTATTAGTGAAGTTCTTAAGCATGAGGTAAAAGATGGGAAAGAATATAGGGGTCAGAAGTCTTCCAAAACATTATTGGTAGGAAGAGAGATCAAACAGAAACTACCAAAGCATGTATAAAAAAGGAATAATTGAAAAATAATGAAAAAGGGCAGAAGGAATATTCAGACTGCACCTCAATAAGTAAAGGATGATAGTTACCCTCTGGAGAAGCTAAGCTGAAGGAAGTAAAGTTGTCTCCATATGAGGGGAGAGAGTTATTTTCACACTAATGATATTGGAAAGACAGGAGGAAAATAAATCCATTAGCACAGTCTAAAAAATCCGGCACATGTAACAACCCTTGAAGAAATGTCAGAGGATATACTAGAAGACGTCTCACCTAAGCTATTTAAAAACAACGCTCCTGCCTCTTAGGTTACTATTAATACCCTACCTGAGCCTGTAATTCAGAACACGGCAGAAGAAGAGTTCCCTGGTGGCAAAATGAGATGCCACTATAATGGTGCAGTGGAATATTTAGGAAAAACGATGAACTATAAAAAGCAGGAAACAGACGATAGAATAGTGTTGCTGGTTGACAATTTTGCTGATGGAGGACAGGAATCATTTCTAAATCGATCAAGAATTCAGACAATTTTCTGCTCTCTCCCAAAATTATCAAATATAACATCCAAAGATATATCCTTGGTCACATTGCCTAAATACAATACTCACATACATAAAGGACAAATTGCAGTAATAAACATTTAGTTGTGACTAGTAGCAGAAATGGTCCTTGACTGTATTGATTATTTGCCATGCTCCAGCTATGATGCCTATGAAATCAACGAAAATATTGTCTTGAATCTAAAGGATAAGCAAAGGTAGAAGGAAGGCGAAGGGCATCTTTATCAAGTGGAAAATGCCCTTATTATAGACAATGAGCCAACAGATGTGAAACAAGTTGTTGGGGTAAGCAAACAAATTGTGATATCAAAAACTGATCAGGGAAGACTAATATACAGGGATTGCAATAATAGTGCCTGACCAAAAATGGACGAATGGAATTGCATTGTGATGTCAATCAACTCAGAAAACCGGATTCCTAAATGTCCACCTTGGTAAAAGCAATAATGATCTCATACATTGTATGTCCTGGAATATTGCTGGGCTAAAAAGGTGTCCGTTTTTCATTCACAAATTAAAGGACACAAACATTACTGTTGCTATGTTACAGGAAACTTGGGAGTCAGGTTATGTGGTGATGAATGATTTCACTACTTATAATGCAAACGCTGTGAAAGGGGAATTTGGTATGTCATCAGGTGGTCTTCTAACCCTAATGTCCACAAATAGAGACATAAGGTCGAGGATGATCTGTAAGGAAATTACAGATTTTCTAACATTCTAATAAAACTGTTAAATCCGAAGGTCCCTGCTTAAACTATTGGAGGCAAATATTCTAAAGTCATTAATACACATTTTCTGCCAAATAACCAACAGGATAAGCAAGCTGAATAAGATAAATATATCATATCCCCAGTGCACAATGTTGCTCTGTGGGACGTTTAATGCTAAAATCCCTAATCCTGGTCTATGTGATGATTTTAAAGTGGAAAAGAAGGAGAATTAAAATATTGGATCCCAGTTATTAACAAAGAAAACTAGTGATGTCAAAGGGAGGAACATTGGGGATATTTTAAATAAATTCAGTCTGATAGCTATTAATAAAATATGTAAGGGAGCTCAACCAGGTAAACCTACTTTTGATAAGGGCAAAAGTCCTCACTGATCGACTGTGCAATAATATCTATTGAAAAATTCTGTCTAGTTGAGTATTTGGTCATAAGGGATTTAGCTGGCAATCATTTCTGTACCTTTCTGTTGAAACTTGTCTGGGTAACCAGAGAAAGAGCGATAGTGCCAAGCTCAGTTTACGTCGTCCAGTGTAAGAACGGTTGTAGAATAATCTGGTCAGTGAAATGAGGAATAATGTAAAACAATCGGTGCAGAACCTTTTAGTCCTATACCATGGAATCTCAGATAGTAATAAATGGTCAGAATATGGCAGACTGAACAATTATATTCATCAATTATCTGCTACGTTTTGAAATATCAATAAAATCAAAAAAGTTAAATCAGGCCCTGAGGTGAAAAATTGAAAGCAAAATAGCCATGAAAAGGAAAATAAGGAAGGCATATAAACTGAATCCCCAAGACCAGAAATATGCAGATTAGGATGTATGGGAGAGACTACAGTAAGGAAATAAGAAAGATTGCTTGCTAAGAGAAGGAGTCTTTATGGAAGGAAGTCATTACATCACTCCACATTGGTAGAGCTATAACCTTTTGAAAAGTATGTGTAAAGCGTTGGGGGCTACAAAAAAAACTGAGGCCTGGTCAGTGGATAAAGCACAGTGGGTAAAGTATACCAAAAGCCTCTGTGATACTAAGAATGAAAACAAACATGTAAAAGTATTGCAGAAATACTTGGGCAGCTGTTTGGGTGGCACATATATAAGTAGGGAGGAGAAGAATTGAATACCCTCTATAAAAGAGGTGACATCTATGATAAAGAACTTGAAGAGCTTGCGGGCCCAGGGCCTGGATAGGTTGTCAAAAGACATTTTAACATCGAATCCTGACCTTTGGGCAGAGGTACTAACACCCCGTTTACTTACATAGTTTAATCAAAAGAGTACCGGGTTCTTGGCAGGGTAGTATTTGAGTTCCAATTTTTGTTTAAAAGGGTGTAGGGGAAGGCCCATTAATTATAGAATGATAACCATACTGGATATAACTAGTAAAATCTATTTAAAAAAACAGCTGCTGCAGGCCTCAGAAGCATGGGTCAAGAAAGAAGATATTCTCCTGAAAGTACAACTGAGGTTCAGAAGGAACAACTCAATTCTTGATGGGCGTTTTGCATTAAAACTATTAGTGGAAGATTATTTTATAAAAAGAAAGGAAGCAATTTATGTAGCACATATAGACCAACCTACTGCTTGTTGATAAGGTCAATAGAGGTAAACTTTGGGAAAAACGTATGAATTGGAATATATCCCCAGGGTTACTGAAGTTGATTGGACAATTACATGAGGGTTCTTGAACCCAAGTCGAAATGGGAAGCAACGGAGCATTAACAAGAAAAATTGTACATTCTAAATGGGTTGCACCAAGGTTGTATATTGTCTCCATTGCTTTTCTCCTTATATGTAATGACTTTGATGCCTAGGGTCTGCCGGGGACTTCGAACCCCAGCCCACACCATGCCTGGAGGTGCCGACTGCACTGCCTGATCGTACTCTTAAGCGCTCCACTTCCCTGCAGCACAGGAAAAAGACCAAACCAAGTTCAGGCCATCTGTGCCTGCCGGAGCCCAGAGGAGGCTGGACCAACCCTCTTGGCTCCCCACCTTTAAAGGTGCTGTTCCCTGATGTTTTGGGTCTCTTTTTTAGATAATATTAAGGCCCTCATTCTGACCTTGGCGGTCTTTTCGCGAGACCGCCGAGTTACCGCCGCGGTGAAGACCGCCGACCGCGGCGGTATGCCGCTGTGCGCATTCCGACCGCTGGGAGCGTTCCGCCGGGAAACCGCCAGCAGCCACACTGGCGGTCGGCGGAAAAGTGGAGACTGGTCAACCTCCACCGCCACGCCAGCAGAACACCGCCCACAGAATTACGACCCACATATCTGTGTGGCGGTCTTCTGTTGGCGGTGTTCTGTTGGCGGTCACCTCCCCATGGTTCCCGTCGCCTCCTGGAGGACCAACGCACAAGGTAAGTTGACCGTCCGTGAGGGGAGGGGGAGGGGGGGTGTTGTGTGATGTGGGCGTGCATGGGGGTGTGCGTGTGAGTGTGTAGAGGGGGTGTGTGAGTGCGTGTATGCGGGTGGGGGGTGCTGCTGTGTCTATGGGTAATGTGTGCTGTTCGGCAGGTGCGCATGTCTGCATGTATGTGTGCGGGTATGTGTCCCCGTTGTGTATGTGTGTGTACGGGGTGTGTATATGTGCATGTTGGGGGTGTGTGCATGTCGGGGTGCATGTATGTGCATGTCGGGGTGGGGGTGGGGAGGGGGTTCGTACCACCTCTGGGGGGTGGCAGGGGGGTGGAGGGTGTGGGGGGAGGACTCGGGTGGGTAGTGGGGGGTGGGGGAGACCCCTATCAGTGCCAGGGAAGGAATTCCCTGGCCCCGATAGTGCTTACCGCCATGGTTCGCATGGCGGTTCCCGACCGCAAGAAACCGCGGTGGTAGGCAGGGTCATGATACCGTTGGCGGTCTTGGGACGACCGCCGGGCCGGAGTGCGCAAACTCCAGCCCGGCGGTCATGACCGCCGTGGCGGTCGGAGTGGGGAAGTGGCGGGCGATCGCGGCGGTGACCGCCGCGGTCAGAATGCCATTTTTCTGACCGCCGGTCTGTTCGCGGTCCGACCGCCGCCTCTCCGCCGACCGCCAGGGTCAGAATGAGGGCCTAAGTCTTCTTAGTAACCTGTTTTTCAACAAACCTCTAGCATTGCTTATACTTAATCCAGTGTGCCATGTCTGATTGCATGCTTTTAAGATGTGAAAGAGAAAGCTAGCCAACAGTATGGAAGAGGGGCTGGAAAAAAAATCAAGACTCTGGATGGGCATTTTAAAAAGATTGTGGGTACTCTGGTAAAGAATTTTTGCTTGCTGACAGTTATCTATGTTTTCTGCTGCACTCACCGGAACTCTGCCAAGTGAGGGTGAAACTTCAATGGCCACTCTTCTTGAAGGATGTGCGGACGGGGACCAATGTGTGAAACATAGTACAGGTACTAGTCCACAGAAATCTAAACAAACTAAATTACCACACAATAAGAGGAAATGCGGGGTAACTCATGCCCTAATGGACAATACTCCAAACACACTGGAGTCAGGCCCCCCTGGTTCCGCAATCTCTGATAATTTCTCTAATCTTGAAGGGATGTTTGAGGATTTTCTGGCACCGTTTAGTAAGATAGCTGCTGACTTCCTTGTTTCCAAACTCTCAGGGCTGTGTGATCACCTGGGGCACACTAAGGCAAAACTCACTGAATTGGAAGTGAGTATGTTTAAGGGCCCTGAGGGAGGGTGCGGCGTGTCACTAGGGCCTGGTCTCTCTACAGCTGGCAAGGAACCATGGCCCCTGATGGGGGCTGAGGGGAGGGGGCAACTGACCTGTACTTCAACTGGGGTGCCTCTTCCTCCTATATAGGTGATGACTGTTGCCTTACTGATCCTGTGCTGGCTGGTCATGGTATTGGGGGAACTGATATCATGAGCAGTCCTCTTTTTACCCCTCCCAGGTGGGTTTGATCAGAAAATAGCCATTACAATGTGGTCAAATCCAAGCATACGGTTCCCACGCATTCCATTGAAGCACATGCATGTTTATCACGCATGCCTTTACCATGCAGGATTTTACAGCAAATATGCCTTTACTACACATGCCTTTACAATGAATTTTGATGTAAAGGCATATAAATGTAAGATTGTCGCAGGTAAGAAAGAGTGTTTATATATATATATATATATATATATATATATATATATATATATATATATATATATATACACACACATATATATATATGTATATATATATGTTAAAAAAACATATATGTATATATATTTATTTTTTATTTTTAAACCAACTGACAATCAACAGTAGGTAGTTATAGTTAAGACTTAGGCCCTCATTATGTACATGGCGGTCTGAACCGCCATGCCGGTGGTGGCGGTAATTTTTGCCAATGGCATAACGATCCACACTGCCATTTAATGAACATGGCTGAACTGCCCCGTTTGAAACACTGCCATCTCCAGGCTTCCGTCACCAGGCAGCCTGGCGGTGGTGGCGTATCTGATTCAACTGGGCAGCGCTGCTGGATGGCATGGGCAGTGCAGGGGCCCCCATGCACAGCCCCGTCGCGCATTTCACCGCCAAATTTACGGGCAGTGAAATGCGTAATGGGTGCTGCTGCACCCACTGCACTGCTATATTGTCGCGAGCCGGCGTCAATGTTCAGCCTCTGCATCCAGCTGGGCCAGCTGGCGGAAACACTTTTTCCGCCCGCTGACCTAGCTGGATGTTCGTATTGTGGCCGGCGGGGTTCTACGTGCTGGCCGTCTTCTGTTGACCATCAGCGCTGCCAAGATCATAATGACCCCCCTAAGTTTTCATAGGAAGAGCATTTTTTGTTTTGCCAATAACTTTGGTGCCGCTTGCAGAATCTTCAAAAATAATTTCAAACTTATACTTTGCTCAGTTCAGCTGCTGTATTGAAAGTTTTGAGGTGATCTGTCAAGTGGGGGCTGAGAAAAAGGGGGGTCCCAAAACACGTTTTCGCCATTCATTTTTCTATAGGGTCTTTAGACACCCCTACAGTACAAACTGCTGAATGGAATTACATCAAATTGGCAGGAAGGAAGATGATAGTGTGCACATTGAGCGTTTTGTAACTTAGTGTAAAGCCGTTAAGTAGTTTTGGAGACATCCAATTGGCCCGCCAACACTTGCACAAGGAAGTGTTGGCAGCCATCTTGGGACTCGGCTTCAGCTGAGTCCTACAAAATAACATAACAAAATAAGAAAGGGGGCCAGGGTACAGTCACCCTGACCCCTTAGCTCTAGTGTTGGGGTCCCAGAGGTACCCTGCCAGGGCTAAAAAAGCATTTACTATAAAGTTCAGCCACTACCTGCCCGGGGCACAATGCTTCACCAAACATGGGGGGGGTGCCCAACCCCCCTGCAGGTCCGGCAAGCACCACCTCCCCGGGGCACAATGCTTCTTCGATTGCAGTGTGGCCACCTCCCCCCCCCAAGCCCAAGGGACCACCACTTCCCCAGGGCTATTTACTTTCAGAGGGGGGCACGCAATCCCCCTTGAGGAGCCACAAATGGCCCTAGGGATCGCCAACCCCCAGGGCCAGCTCCTGCTATATCCCAGGGTGCCGACCCCTGGGATATAGCTGTTTGCTGTGACTTAACAGGAGCTTTGACAGCTCCCGCCAAGACAGAGCAAACACTCCGCTCGCAGTGAGGAGGGCTCTCAAACAGCTCTCCCTCACTTCAGACGGAGGTTTCCTGCGTTTCCCTGCCCACAGAGATGCAGACAGGGAAACAGAGGAAACAGTGATCTTACTGAGAGGCAGCTTCCTCTCTGTGACAGCAATGCCGGATCTCACAGGAGGTGGGGAGCAGACTGGGATTGTTGGTGCATTCAGGATCCTTCTACAGTCTACAGTCTTTCTACAGTCCTTCTACACTGTGACTGGGTGCCCGAGGGGGGCACACAGGTCAAATGACTGGGCCCCAGGGAATTGGGTCACCGGGGCTGAGATCTGCTTGGGAAGAGGAGCCGTGCACCACCCCTAAAAATTAAATGTTTAGGTTGGACCACTGGGGATGTGGTCTCCTGGGATGAAATCAACCTGGGGCGGCACTACCTCTCTACCCCCCAAAAATGTAATGTTCAGGCCCAAGACTGGGGTACCCAGAGCTAAGATCATACTGGGGAAGTCATAAGGCCCAACCACACAAAAAATAATAAAATGTTTAGCCGGGCTCCGGAGGATGGGGTCCCCACTGCTATCTGCCTGGGGGGGCACGCAGCCGCTCTCCCCAAAACAATTACATTTTTAGGCCAGGCGCCAGAGGATGGGATCCCAAGGGATGAGAATGGCCTGGGGAGGGGGGGCGCTCCTCCCCCATAAATAATTAAATGTTTAGGCCGGCCCTGGAGAATCAGGTCCCTGGGGCCAAGATTGGCCTGGGGAAGAGGCCGCATGGCACCCTCCCCAAATAAAATATGGATGTTTTTCCCAGGCCTTGGGTGATGGGGCCCCTGAGGCTGAGAAGGGCCTGGGGAGGGGGGCCACACGGCCCCTTCCCCAATAAAATAAATTTTATAAGGCTGGGCCCTGGGGATAGGGTTCCTGGGTCCAAAATCAGCCAGTGAGAGGGGCCATGTGGCCCTGCAGCCAACTCCCACTGCGCATTGCCAAAGGCATGTGCAGCATGAGGTTGGGTGGTTAGGGTTGTTGGCTCTATGGACTGGCCTTCTGCCTTGCATGGTTCAAGGATGGGTGGTTATAGATGCTTGGCTGCAGTGTGGCATTGGGCTGTTATAGAGGTTGGCTGCAGGCCAGGCCATTTAGCCAATCCCCACTGTGCACGGCTGAAGCCCGTGCACATTGCTGGTTTGGGTGGATACAGGGGTAGGCCCTGCAGCCAAAGCCCACTGTGCATGGACAAAGGCCGTGTGCAGCACAGGGTTGGGTGATTATAGGGGTAACCCGACTGCGCCCGGCCAAAGGCCGTGTGCAGTGCAGGGTTGGGTTGTTATAGTGGTTGGCTGCAGGGCGGTCCTGCGGCCAACTGCCGCCATGCATTACCTAAGGCTGTGCATGGTGGCGTCTGGATTAATGTCTGGTAATGAAAATTACTTTATGTTAAAAAAAAAACATAGAAATTCTATGAAAAACAAAGGTTACAGGGATGTTATAGTTAGGAAATAGAATTAAAAAAACATAAAAGTTCACTGAAAAATTTAACGGCTACAGGGACGTGATAGTTAGGCTCACATTTTAAACATACAAAACCAGAGAAATTCACCTTTGCTAGTTAGAGTTATTTTAATTAATTATAAATGGCGCCCTAAAGTAACTATAACTCGGTCCCTGGCCAAGCACTGCTAATTACCCCACAAATTACAGCACTTATGAAATCTTTGATAACATAATTATTAATATCCCCTCGAGGAGCCACAGATGGCCCTAGGGACCACCACCCCTCTGGGCAAGCTCCTGCTATGTCCCAGGGTGTCCACACCTGGGACATAGCTGTTTGGTTTTACGTGGTGGGAGCTGACTTCTCCCACCAAGCAAAAGCAAACAAACTGCACTTTCTGCAAGTGGGAGCTGTCTAACAGCTCTTCCTTAAAGAAAGCAGAGTTTTCATCTGTCTTCCCTACATGCAAATATGCCTGCAGGGAAGACAGATGAAAACATTGCTACTGTAAGGAGGGAGCTGCTATTAAAAGCAGCTCCCTTCTTGGGGGGCCAATGCCAGCTCCCACAGGATATGGGGAACCAGCTAGGACCACTGAGGCCTTGAGGCTCCCCCCACAGTCCTGACACACACACACTCTCTCTCTCTCTCTCTCTCTCTCTCTTTCTCTCTCTCTCTCTCTCTCTCTCTCTCTCTCTCTCTCTTCCATCCCATAATGGGATGTGAGAGAGAGACTGTCATTGCATGGTCTCTCCATGCAGTGACTTCAAACAGTTAGACTAGCAAAATGTTTGGTATTAAGGACGTTTTGATGCACTCCAGAACAGTGTCTCCTCTGGCCTATTGATAAATCCCTTGGAAAGCTACACAATAGGGTGAAGGGTCAAGCCCTGGTGTTACATGGTAGTATCTCTGTTTATTTACTAGTGTTTGGAGTTTTAAATGTTCTGTGTGATAGGACATTTATGTCCTTTTGCATTAAGATTCTTTGAGTTGAATGTCAATGTCTCGGTTCTGCAAAAAATTGAGTCTCTTTTGACCTAGTGGTTAATGTCTCAGATCCCCATACCGAAGTTTGAAGGTTCTGGCTTGGGTGTGTCTATGATCATTTACTTGCTTTAATTTCTTTTCAACTCAAATATTTAAAGTTCATACTGAAAGGTGATCTCACTCTTTTTAATTGACAAATATATTTTTCTTTTCAATTAGTTCAGAAATATCTCATTCTAAGTATATCATTCATCACAGATTAAAAACTCTATCTCCCTTTCCCTCTCTTTCCCTCTCTCTCTCTCTCTTACAGTCTCTTTCTCTCCACTCGGAAACCCACTCTGACCCTTATGCACCCCTTCTCAGACCGACTCAGACACTCATGCACTCACTCACATGACCACTCAGTCCCTCATGCACCCCCTCACAGCCACACTCAGACCCTCACGCACCCACTCACATACCCACTCAGACTCTCACACATCCACTGACAGACCTACTGAAATCCTCACTCACCCACTCACAGATCCACACAGACACTCACACACCCACTCACAGATCTACTCAGGCTCTCACACATCTGCTCACTGACCCACTGAAACCCTCACCCACCCACTCACAGACCCACACAGACACTGACGCACCCACTCATAGACCCAATAAGACACTGACCCACCCAGTGTCACACCCAGACAGACACTCTCACAGCCACTCTCACAATCAAATACACCCTGTCACACCTAATCTCACATCTAGAGAGACAGGCCATGGCCAACTCCTGCCATGCATGGACAAAGGTTGAGTGCAGTGTGGGGTTGTGTGGTTAGTGGGGTTGGCCGCAGCATCTAGCTGCAGACCAGGCCCTGCAGTCAACCCCCGCTGCGCACGGCCAAGGGCCATCCACAGCACAGGGTTTGGTGGTTATAGGGGTTGTCTGCTAACTGCTGCCACGCATGCCAAAGGCCTTGCGTGGCGGTGGCTGGATTAATGTAATGTAATGAAAATTACTTTCCGTTATAAAAAACATAAAAATTCACTGAAAAAAACAACCTTAGGGCATGAGTTATAGGTACTTGAGAGAGCTCTAACTATAACAAGTGAATTTCTATGGTTTTGTACGTTTAAAATATGGGCTTAACTATAACCTCCCAGTAACCTTTGTTTTTTTAAGTGAATATATATATATCCAAAACCAACAATTGTCAAACAATTGATTCGTTGCACTCCAAGAGAGTTTTATTGCTTCTATCCAAAGAGGTATAAAAAGACTCCACCAACGTGTTTCAACCTCTCGGTCTTGATCACAGTTTCAAAAGAAAACCTTCCCAAGCGTCTCTATTTATAGTACATTTTCCTATCACCACCCAAGTGCATTCTGGAACTGACCCTCCCCTATCTCTCCATATGCGTTTGATTATCTTTTCTGGGGGTCCGAGCAAGAGCATGTCATGCTCTGTAATATTAAAATCCTGCCTCTGGGTTATTTCTACAGATATTTGTTTACCAACCCTGGCAATAGGGTGAGTCCCTCCCGTATGAAGGGTGCCCTGCCTTGCTTATTTAATATTCCTACTCAAAATTGTTTTTCGCCATTGGCTGACTTGTCAGAGATTGACTGATTGTATGCTCCCTACAAATCTAAGAACACCTATGCCAAGATGGCCAGTATGGATGAGCTCACCTTAGGGTCCTGCACTCACCTGCCCTAGGATCTGTCACTCCAAGAGGGCCAGCCAAATGTAAACCCTACAGAAACCCCTGTGTTAAGCTGTTAAGGGGAAATCACAGAGAGTCACACATAAGTGATTATGATCCTTTTGTGGAATAGTGCTGGCTAGCAAGCATGGTGGGCTGTAAGGAGTGGGTTAACTTTATACCAAACTATGATATAATGTTTTTCCAAGAGACTTGGACTACCAAAACCATCAGCTTGCACAATTGTTGTTCCCACATAGCCCCAAGTTTGCTAATTGTGTACAAAGGCTATGATATTTTTTTTTGGGTGGGGGGGCAATTTTAAGGCTAAACTTCACAGCACAGGCCTTGGTGGTTATAGGGGTTGGCTGCCAACTGCCGCCACGCATGGCCAAAGGCTTTGCGTGACGGTGGTTGGATTCATGTATAGTAATGAAAATTACTTTACGTTAACAAAAACATAGAAATTCACTGAAAAACCCAACCTTAGGGCATGAGTTATAGTTACTTGAGATAGCTCTAACTATAACAAGTGAATTTCTATGGTTTTGTACGTTTACAATATGGGCTTAACTAGAACCTCCCAATAACCTTTGTTTTTTTAAGTGAAAAAAAATAATATATATATATATATATTCATATATATATATATATATATATACACACACATGAATTATACTTACCCCATACATTTTTACCTCACTTACGCCTTTATCATGCATGCCTTTACAACAGACTTTTTGTGCTATGGGCATGCGTGGTAAAGAAGCAGGCGTTGTAATGATGGCGTTGTATAGGTATGTGTGGTAACATTTACTCTGAGGTTCTCATGGAAAGATGAGTGGGCTGGATTGGGGAGATGAGCAAGGAATTCACTGAGTACTGCATCATCATAATCCCAGGGTGGCAGGAGATCTTATCTGCACTCCCTCAGAGTTCCTTTAACGATGAGGTTGAGTCCGCCCAGGTGCTACCATCCTACCTGGGTGGGGATAGGTGGTCAAATGATGAAACATGACACTATAATGTGTGTGAGACCACCTATTCTGTAAGGAGGGATCCCCCTCTGAGAGTACACAGCTACCACTACCATACCTCACACCTAAATTAGACCACTACAGCAGTGATCTGATCATCAGTTGAATAGGCCAGACCGGGCTATCCATCAAGTTCCCCATACTTTTGTGTTGTTGATGTATGTTGCAGGGAAGTAGTATGGGGAACTGACCCTCCCCTACCTCTCCATATGTGTTTGATGATCTTTTCTGGGCATCCGAGCAAGAGCATGTCATGCTCTGTAATATTAAAATCCTGCCTCTGGGTTATTTCTACAGACATTTGGTTACCAACCCTGGCAATAGGGTGAGTCCTCCTGTATGAAGGTTGCCATGCCATGCTTATTTAATATTCCTACTCAAAATCGTTTTTCGCCATTGGCTGACTTGTCAGAGATTGACTGATTGTGTGCTCCCTACAAATCTAGGAACCCCCTATGCCAAGATGGCCAGTATGGCTGAGCTCACCTTAGGGTCACGCACTAATTTGCCCTAGGAACTGTCACTCCAAGAGAGCCAGCCAAATGTAAACCCTACAGAAACCCCTGGGTTAAACTGTTAAGGGGAAATTACAGAGAGACACATACACAAGTGATTATGATACTTTTGTGGAATAGTGCTGCCTAGCAAGCATGGTGGGCTGTAAGGAGTGGGTTAACTTTATACCAAACTATGATATAATTTTTTTCAGGAGACTTGGACTACCAAAACCATCAGCTTGGACAATTGTTGTTCCCACATAGTCCCCAGTTTTCTAATTGTGTACAAAGGATTTGATATTATTTTGGGGGGGATTTTAAGGCTAAAGGCTAAACTTCACAGCCAAATAATGAGTGCAAGATGTTTGATAACAATGGTATGGGTTACAATTATTTTCCCCTGGGTACAAAGGGGGGAAGCTCTTCTTCATTTGATTAAGGCTTTTGATCCGACTAATGTGCCTGAACTTAGGGATACTAATTATCACTCTAAGCCAACTTTTGAAAGGGGGAGTATTCCTCTACTATTGATTATATTTGTGTTACTCGTAATTTGTTGCCCAGTATTCCGAGGGCTGCAATAAACCTACATTTATGTCTACACTTTGGGGGAGGGCTAAGTATAAGGCCATGAAATCATTGATGGTAAAGTCTCAAGGCCTGTTCCTGGGGTGGGTTAATATTGATATGACCTGCTTTTTGTCAAAATGTTGATCGAACCATCTTTCCCTAGTGTTAAAATGTTTTACTGGTATGATGATCCCCAGGTGGTGGTCAATCAATTTGTCCAGCTGAATATAGTAATCAGTGGCGGGCTTATCAAACCTAGTAAATCAAAGTAGCACAAAGCTAAGTGGTTTGACCAGTACTGAAGGAAGGCATCAGTGTTACTACATGAGGCTTTGAAGGAGAGATCCAGCGATATAGGTAAATTACAAGAGCACAAAGCAGAGTATAAGACTGCCCTAAGGTACAGAAGAAAAAACTACAAAACAAATTCTGGGGGAAGCTGGTCAGGGCTTCTAGAAAGATTCTAGGGCCTTTTGGCTGGAGGCCAATAATACAAAATCTGTGAGTACTAAACCCAGCACTGTCCTAACTACTATTAGCCCAGAAGCTTGGGTTAATCATTTAAAAAAAATTAACGGACAGAGCACATCTAACCAACATATTGCCCTTAGATTTGAAATTCACCATTGGAGAGGTTATGGATGCAATTAAAGCAGTCACTCCCACAGTCCCCTCGACCTGACAGTGTGTCTGAGGGTTTGTGCAAAGCTTTACTTGAACTGTGGCTTAATTTCTTTTAACACTGTTTGAAATGTGGGACTTCCACAATCGTGGCACACTGCTGTTATTGTAGTGATTTTTAAAAAGGGCAACTTTCATATACCAGAGTGCTATCACCCAATATCCTTTCTGAATTCAGGTGTGAAGTTGTCAGGAAGGGTCGTACTAGAGTGTCTACTAACCTGGGTGAGGGAGAGTAACATGCTTTCGGAGGTGCAGTTCAGATTCAAGGAGGGGCTAGGCACGCTGAAGCAATGTTTAAATCTACACCTGTTAGTCTCTAGGTATACTGATGCTAAGCAGGGTGGTGTTTGTCTGACCTTCATGGATCTTTCCTGAGCCTTTGACAGAGTAGTTAGGTCCAAACTCTGGGTGATCCTGGCTGGTCTAGGTGTAGAGTGGTGGTACAGTTTTTGAGAGCCCTACATTATGAGATGTCAGCCTCAGTCAGGTATGGCCCTTCAGATGAACGGACAGACTGCTTGAAGCTGGGGAAAAGGCTGCTTCAGGGCTGTGTCTTGCCCCCCTTATTGTTTCTTTTGTACATTAAAGGCCAAGGCACAGTCCTATCTAATGTTGTCTCGGACACACCCTCAATCGGTTGGAAAAAGGTACCAGAACTTTTATATGCAGATGATGCGGTTTTACTCTTGAGAACTCCTAATGGCCATTTTTTGGGAAAGTTAGAGCCTGATTTAGAGTTTGGCAGAAGGGGTTACTCCATCACAAACATGACGGATATCTTGTCCACTGTATTATGATGTAAATATATCTTATGGGAATCGGAATATGGCGGATGGGATATCTGTCACATTTGTGACGGAGTAACCCATCTGTTAAACTCTAAATCAGGCCATAAGTTTTAATGTGCAACTTACTTCAAAAATATTCATGAGGTATGTCAAATTGTGACCTACTATAAACGAGGATTTTAAAAAGCAACCTAACAGTACATAGGTCAGTTCACAAAATCTCATTAGAGTGGGAAAAAGTTGGTGCTCAATTTTGCGACTACATTTTTGGAAGTGAAACATTAGTGCATCTGGCTCTCTATTCTTTCCACTGTTTGGTAGATGGACATGAATGCATATTTATTTATGAGAATCTGTAAATCTGTATTGAAATGTCTTATGCACTGCAACGGTAAAGTACATTTTAAAGTGAATACCAACTGCTAATTATGTCCCACATATTCCATTAGGATGTGCATTCTGTGTTTAGGCGAGATCACCATGTTTGTACAGTACTTGTTAGCTGGTGCAACCAAAATTAAGAAATTAGTTGTTCATACCTGGTGTGTGGGGCATGCACTCATCATGGGTCTTCATCCAGAAGAGCATGCTGTTGACCGCGTTTCTCATTTTTAGGTCAAAGCCTACCAGACAGTATAGCTGTCTGGTTGTGAAAAGACTTCTAGGGACATTCTGAAAGCTTGTCTGGGAATGCATACCACTCATTGCATACCATTGGCTTTGTGGTTTGTAGCTCAAAGTTGCTTGCTTTCTATTTGTTGGCTTCATTTGTTTTATGCTGTCCAGCATGTCTTTGTCCCTCCTATGGAACACAGACTGTTTACTATAATACCTTGTATTCTTCAATGAGTGCTCCCTTTCTATAAGCAGCCCTTTACATTTTGTTCTTATCTTGTCACATTTGCTGTGCATTCAAAGACAGAGGAGAAAGGTCATACTCTATCTTCCGAGGAAGTTTGGTTATTTTTCTTTCAGTGACTTCAAAGTGACAGGATTTATGTGGCAAAGTTACTGGATACTAAGGGTGGGAAAGGAAAGGTTTTTTAGAACACACAACAACATTTAAATGTCTGTAAATGAATTGTGCAAATATCTCAGAATATATCAGATTCAGGGAAGGGCACTTTTTTGTAATTCTGAAGTGTGGTGAAACCAGATATTTTGATACAGTCTAAACAAATCAATATACTAGGTGATGTCATTTCCACCATTATCATTTGGGCGCTACATACTTTTTATCAATAAAACTATACGGGCAAATGTGATAGTCATGTCAATGGAAAATGTGTTGCCTGTAATGGAATTGTGCTACCACAGCATGCATATTCCACTTTATGCCACTCTATGATGCTCTACTCCACTCTACTCCAGTCTACTCTATGCCACTCTAAGACACTCCATTCTGCAAAATTCAACTCCGCTCTATGCCATTCTATTCAACCCCAATCTATGACACTCCACTCTATGACACTTCACTCTATGGCACTCCTTGACACCATGACACTCCGCTCAACACTTTATGCTACTCTAAGCCACTCCACTCTATAACATTTCACTCCATTTTACTCCACTCTACACCAGTCCACATTATGCAAATCCACTCTGATACTTTACTCCACTCTACGCCATGCCACTTCACTCTACTCCACTCCACTCTACAGCACTCCATTATATGACTTTGCACTCTATTCCATGGCACTCTATGCCTTCCACTCTATAACCTTCCACTCTATACCACTTCATTCTGACACTCTACTCTGCTTTACTCTACACCAATCCACTCTAAGACACCCTACTCCACTTTATGCCACTCTATGCCACTCCACTATAGGGCACTCTATGCCACTTCACTTTAAGCCACTTTACTCTACTCTGCACCATTCCACTCTAAGCCACTTTACTCTACATCACTCCGTGTCACTCTCCACTACTCCACTTTATGCTACTTCATGACACTCCCCTCTACATCACTCTAAAACACTCTATTCTACTGTACACCACTTTACTCCACTCTATACCATCCCATGCCATTCCATTCCAAGACACTCTATGATACACAACTTCACTCTTTTCTTCATGAAACTTTACTCCACTCTGCGCCCCTCCACTCTATGACCCTCCACTCTATGCCCCTTTACTCTATGACCTTCCACTCTGTGCCCCTCCCTATTCACTTTTTAATACTTCATGACACTCCACTCCATGACACTCTAAGCCCCTCCGCTCTACGTCCTTCTACTCTATGATCCTCCACTCTATCACATTCTACTCCATTCCTTACCACTCTAAACACTTTATTCTGCTGTCTGCCACTCCACTTTATGACACTCTACTCCACTCCATGAAATCCTATTTACGCCGCTCCATACCACTTTACTCAACTCTGTGCCACTCCACTCTACTATAATCCACTCTACAACATTTTATTCTACAACAATCCACTCCATGACACTCCACTCTACAACACTCCACTCTACAACACTCTACTCTATTACACTCCACTCTATGACACTCCAGTCTACTCCACTCTATGCCACTTCATTCTAAGACACCCTATTCCACTCTACTCCACTGTATGCCACTGTATGCCACCCCACTCTATGATAGTCTATACCACTCCATTATATGCCCCTCTTCTCTATTCTACGCCTCTCCACTCTACGACACTCTGCTCTGTGACACTTCACTCTGCATCACTCTATGCCATTCCACTCTATGGCATTCTATTCCACTACTCCACGCTATGCCACTCTACTCTGTGACACTTTCCTCCACTCTACATTAAGCCACTCAACTATACTCCTCCCCACTCCACTCCACTCTTCAACACTCAACTCTGTGACCCTCCACCATGCTCCATGCCACTCTATGCCCCTCCACTCTATGCCGCTCCGCTCTGTGACACTTTACTCCATTCTATGCCACTTTACACCACTCCCCGCCAGGACACTCTATACCACTTCATTCTAGGCCACTGTACTCCGCTGTATGCCACTACATTCTATGCCACTTCACTCTAATCCACTCCACTCTATGACTCTACTTCACTCTACACCACTCCACACCACTCCATTCTACATTGATCTCACTGTACACCACTCCACTCTACTCTATGACACTTTACTCCACTCTATTCCCATTCACTCGATGCCTCGCCACTCTTCCACTCTACGTCCCTCCACTCATCAACCCCCCATTTTATGACCCTCCACTCCACAACACTCCATGACACTCCACAACACTCCGTGACCCTCCACTCTACACCCCTCCACTGTACTACACTGTACTCCACTCTATTCCACTCTGCAATACCCCACTCGACTCTATGACATTCTACTCCACCCAATCCCCTCTATACCCCTCAACGCCACTTTACTCAACTCTGTGTGACGCCACTGTATTCCACTCTGACACTCCATTCTCGAACATTCTGCTCCTCAACTCTCCCCAACATTCCAATCTACAACATACTAATGTGCGACACTCCATTTTGATGATGCTCTACTCTACAACACTACTCCACTCTATGCCACTCCAATCAACAATGCTCTCTTCCACTGTACGCCGCTCTATGCTCACTCCCCTCTATGACACTACATGCCCCTCCACTCACCGCCCCTCCACATCTCTCTGCTTTTCGATACTCCACTTTATGGCATTGAACTCTACGACAATCCGTTGCATTGTACTACACTCTACACAACTCTATGCCATTCCACTCTACGACAATACATTCCATTCTACTCTATTACTCAAATTTACGGCACTCATCTCATCAACACTCTATGCCACTCCACCTTATGACAGCCTACTCCATTCTATGCAACTTTATGAGACTCTCATCTACAACACTCCACACTATGAGACTCCACTGTACAACACTATGGGGGTCAGTGTTAAAGCGGCAGTAAGACCGCAAACAGGCCGGTGGAAAAAAAAAGGAATTATGACCGTGGCGGAAACCGCCAACAAAGACAGCCACTTTAACACTCCGACCGCCACGGCGGTACAGGCAAGCAGCGCGGCGGTCACCACCAACAGACAGGCAGGAGACAAAGTACCGCACACAGTATTACAACAGGCCAATCCGCCACCTTTTCCGGGGCGGATTCACCGTGGATAAAAACACGGCGGAAACAGCCATTTCAATGGGAAAACGCTCACCTTAACACACTCCACGAGGAAGGAGGGCACCATGGAGCCGGAACTCCAAATACTCCCTGCGATAGTCTTCCTGCTCCTCTATGATCATCAGCAACGCCGGCGCCGAAGACAACGGTGAGTACTGCACCTACGACATAGGGGAGGCAAAAGTCAGGGACACACACACGCAACACCCCCACCGCCACCCCGACCCTCACACACTACAACACACACACCAATGCATTACCAAACATCACAGTAACAACACCCAACCCCCCCGAAGAATGCAAAGACAAAAGGAAATTAGTTCAACCATTGTAATGTATCAAAATACAGTAAGCTAATATATACAGATATATATACACATTCAAAAAATTATACATCACAATTAGTATTGCAGGTATGCACCATTCAATGTCCATGGACCACTAGGTCCAAAATGCATGGGCGAGGCCCACATCAGATACCTGACCAGAAATGGAGAGAACACTGCTGGGGCATCAGATCGAAATACAAGAGGCACCTCAGGGGGAAGGGAAGGAGGGGGCACCTCAGCCGGATGACAGCACCACGCCAGATCCACGACGGGGCTCCATGCCCATTGATGTATCCTGGGGAGTGCAAAGCCACAGTCTCACAAGTCTTTTCGGTGGGTGGTTTGCCCACTGTACCATCCTGGGGAGTGCAAAGCCACAGTCTCACAAGTCTTTTCAGTGTGTGGTTTGCCCAATGTACCATCCTGGGGAGTGCAAAGCCACAGTCTCACAAGTCTTTTCAGTGGGTGGTTTGCCCACTGTACCATCCTGGGGAGTGCAAAGCCACAGTCACACAAGTGGATAACAGTCTCCACTGGTTCTGGAGGGGGACTGGTGCCCAGAGTGCTTCATCCTGTTAAGGACTGAGGTAGTGGATGCTGTTCTCCACTGGTTCTGGAGGGGGACTGGTGCCCAGAGTGCTTCATCCTGTTAAGGACTGAGGTAGTGGATGCTGTTCTCCACTGGTTCTGGAGGGGGACTGATGCCCAGAGTGCTTCATCCTGTTAAGGACTGAGGTAGTGGATGCTGTTCTCCACTGGTTCTGGAGGGGGACTGGTGCCCAGAGTGCTTCATCCTGTTAAGGACTGAGGTAGTGGATGCTGTTCTGCACTGGTTCTGGAGGGGGACTGGTGCTCAGAGTGCATCACTCTCCCCGTGACAGTCCCAGTTCCGTCACTGCTTCTGCCGCACATGGGCTACCGGTGCTTGATTTTGCGGTGCTTGCCATAGAGGTCTTTGCCCTGTTCAGCGGTGCTTGCCCTGGCGGTCTTTGCCCTGTTCAGCGGTGCTTGACTTTGCAGTTTCTAACTTGTTCAGCGGTGCTTGCCATGGCGGTCTTTGCCCTGTTCAGCAGTGCTTGCCCTGGCGGTCTTTGCCCTGTTCAGCGGTGCTTGACTTTGCAGTTTCTGACCTGTTCAGCAGTGCTTGCCATGGCGGTCTTTGCCCTGTGCAGCGGTGCTTGCCCTGTGCAGCGGTGCTTGCCCTGTTCAGCGGTGCTTGACTTTGCTGTCTCTGACCTGTGCCGCGGTGTTTGCCATGGCGGTCCCTCATTGCCCAGTGGGGCTGTGGCTGGCGGGGCCCTCCTGGGCACTGACTCTGGCAGTGGTCTCCTGACCAGTGACGATTGGACTGCCCTCCTGGGCACTGACTCTGGCGGTGGTCTCCTGACCAGTGACAATGGGATTGCCCTCCTGGGCACTGACTCTGGCGGTGGTCTCCTGACCAGTGACGATCAGGCTGGCGGTGGCGTCCTGGGCAGCGGGGATGATGGCGGCCTTCTCCACCGTGGTGCTCTTCCCAGACTTTGGCGCTTTCTTCTGCTCCTTCCCCACCTTGGGAGGAGTCACAGCTGACTTGACACTCCCCCCGGGACCCTTGTGAGAGTCTTCGCCCTCTCCCTTCAGGCACTGTCCAACTTCTGGTGCTTCACAGGCGGGGGACTGGCTGTGCTTTGGCTCAGTGTCACACTGGCTGCCCTGGTGCCCGGTGCACTCCACATACCTCTAACAGGCATCACTGGTACCGGAGATTTTTTGGCTGAGGTGCTAGTACGGGACCTATGAATTGGAGTGGGGGGGGTGGTGGTAAAGAGGTCAACGTTGCTCAGGAAAAGTTTCTGACGAACACAGGGATGGGTAGCTGGAGGGGGCCTGGGAGTGGAGGAAGAGGAGGTGGTTGTAGGAGGTGTAACTTTTGATGATTTGGGTGCAGGTGCATGTTCTGGAGGCTGTTGTGAGGTGGATGGATGTTGGGTGTGTGTGTGCCCGCGTTTGTGTACTTTGGGAGGGGGCGTCACAGACACACTGGGAGAGGACACAGGGGACATGTAAATGGTAGTGGGGGTGGTGAGTGCAAGTGAGCGGGGTGTGGTGGTGGGTGTGCTGGTGCGAGTCCTAGTGGCTGTAGTGGTAGTGCATGCAGGTGAGAGTGTAGACGACACTGGGAGGGAGGAGGGAGACGACGACGAGGGGGACACAGTGGAGGCAGTGGATATTGCTATGTCTGTATGTGGGTGATGCTTGTGTGAGTGCCTGTGGGATGTGTGGTGCCTATGTTTGCCTGAGCTGCCCTTGTGTGTTGAGGTGTGTGCAGGCTGGTCTGATGGAGTGTTTGGGATAGGCAGAGGTACAGGGGATTGGGTCTGGGTGGAGGAAGTTGGAGGGGGGAGGCTAGACACAGGGACAAGCTGAGGCCAGAGATTGCAGGGTTCGATGATGGGCAGCCTGACCAGAATGAATGCCCTCCAGGAATGCATTAGTGTGTTGCAACTCCCTTTCTACACCCTGGATGGCATTCACAATGGTAGACTGCCCAACAGTGAGTGACCTGAGGAGGTCAATGGCCTCCTCACTGAGGGCAGCAGAGGTGACAGGGGCAGGGGCTGAGGTGCCTGGGGCGAAGGTGATGCCCAGCCTCCTGGGTGAGCGGGCACGGGGCGAAGGCTGAGGGGGCTGCTAGGAGGGCGGTGCTGGTAGGGGGGGTGCGGCTGTACCTGTAGAAGTGGGGGGCAAAGATGTTGCCGCCACCACAAGGGAGCTCCCATCGGAGGACGAGTCCATGTCGCTGGTTGCTGTTCCGGTTTCCGCCGTAAAGCCCCCCTCGCCCTCCGTCCCACTGGTGTATTCTGAGTCCGTGGTGTGGCCCTCCATGGCCATGTGGGATGCAGCCCCCTCGTGCTCCAGTGCCACTGTACCTCCGCCTGATGATGCTGATGCACAAAAGAACAGGGAGAGCACAAAAAGGGGGTGGGGGGACGACAGAAGAAAGACAGGTTGAGTGCACGGCTTACCGCTACCGTTGGCGGACAATACAGACACAGCAGCCCCCTGCACTACGCCGCGCTGTTGGGCTCTACTGATGCAGTTCCTGGGATATGGCCTACATGGCTATGGTGGACATCTGCACACATAGATGACACAGGGGCATGTATACCTGTACTTGGCACTCTACAGAGGTGGGGTGGAGTGGCACATGGCCTGCATTACGGAGGGGCCTAGCCTACGGAACTCGCCCTGGCCTGGGGAAATCCACAGCCCTCCTCCCCCACCCAGACCCCTCCTCTGCACGCAAAGTCAGCAGAATGAGAGTGTACTCACCCCCTTGTGTCTGCTGTGATGCCCTCAAGCGCCCATCCAACTCAGGATGCGGAACATCAGGGGGGTCATGGTGCGACGGGCACCCCTCCCACGTTGGGAGGCCATCCCCAGCTGAGCCTCCACCGTCTTCTTGCTCCAGCGGCGAATGTCCTGCCATTTTTTACGGCAGTGGGTGCTCCGTCTCTGGTGGACCCCCAGGGTCCGGATGTCCTTGGCGATGGCACGCCAAATATCCTTCTTCTGGTTGGCGCTGACCTACATGACATGTACAGGGGAAGAAGAGAAGTCATTACCAACTGCACAGTCGTGTGGCACATGCATTCACAGTCCTTCTTGCTCGCAGAACTCTGCCCCCTTCCTTCTTACATCCAGCCCTCTCCACCCAGGCATAGCCCATACAACTTGCACCCTATGTACTCACCTGTTGGTCTGGAGGACCGTAGAGTAGCGTGTACTGGGGGAGGACCCCGTCCACGAGCTTCTCCAATTCCTGTGCAGTAAAGGCAGGGGCCCTTTCCCCAGACGCACGTGCCATTGTCTCTTCCAGATCGAGGTCACAGCAGCACTTGCAGTATAGGTCCTCTCCCGTCGAAGATCAGGTATCGAGTGATTGAACAGATAGAAAATGGCGGTCACGTCCGCGGCGGTGACGTCCGTGGCGGTGCATATCATCACCGCCGGCGCACTTCGTCATTGGCTCCTGGGACCCATAGGGTCCAATGTTAACCAATGCAGCTTTGCGCAGCAGTCTTCGACCGCCTACCGCAACGGTGTACAACGCCAGCGCAGTTACCTCACATCCCAATGTCCCACTTTAGAGGTCAGGCAGCCACCATTTCAG
Organism: Pleurodeles waltl; assembly: GCF_031143425.1. Lineage (NCBI taxonomy): Eukaryota > Metazoa > Chordata > Amphibia > Caudata > Salamandridae > Pleurodeles > Pleurodeles waltl. The sequence goes on from NC_090447.1 coordinate 365,583,978, forward strand.
GGGCCCACATGGCTTCATTTTCAACTGCATCATACATACCTAGGCCTGGACTCAACACACATACAGACAACTTTTTGGATTTTGTTTCGTGTTCTGTGTAGCTGTGGGTACATACCTCTGAGTTGCTTGACTCTGTGGTCGCTGTTGTCCTTCCTAGGCACCGTCAGCTGGGACATGTGAGGAGATGGTGGAATCTTCCTGTGTACCGACCGCTGGTGGACCTGTTGACAATGGAGGAGTGACATTTAATCATCACCTACAGGTTTGACCGTGCCACAATCCAGGAACTGTGTACCCAGTTGAAGCCAGACCTTATGTCACCAATCCGCCATCACACAGGAATCCCCCCTCAGGTGCAGGTGCTATCAGTGCTCCATTTCCTAGCAAGTGGGTCATTTCAAACAACAGTGGCCATGGCATCAGGGATGTCCCAGCCTATGTTTTCCAACGTGTTGTCCAGAGTGTTGTCTGCCCTGCTGAAACACATGAGGAGCTACATCGTTTTCCCTCAGGTGGAGGATTTGGCTACTGTTAAAGGTGACTTCTATGCCCTTGGACATATCCCTAACATCATAGGTGCCATTGATGGGACCCATGTAGCTCTGGTCCCCCCCACAGGAGTGAACAGGTGTACAGGAACCGGAAGAGTTATCATTCCATGAATGTACAGATGGTATGTTTGGCAGACCAGTACATCTCGCAGGTAAATGCTATGTTCCCTGGCTCAGTGCATGACGCCTACATCCTGCGGAATAGCAGCATCCCTTATGTGATGGGTCTACTCCAGAGGCACCAGGTGTGGCTATTAGGGGACTCTGGTTACCCCAACCTGTCATGGCTATTGACCCCAGTGAGGAATCCCAGGACCAGGGCAGAGGAACGCTACAATGAGGCCCATGGGTAGACTAGGAGGGTGATCTAACGCACCTTCGGCCTCCTGAAGGCCAGGTTCAGGTGCCTCCATATGACAGGTGGTTCCCTATTCTACTCACCAAGGAAGGTGTGCCAGATCATCATCGCCTGCTCTATGCTTCACAATCTTGCTTTGCGATGCCAGGTGCCTTTTCTGCAGGAGGATGGTCCAGATGACGGTGTTGTGGCAGCTGTGGAGCCTGTGGACAGTGATGAGGAGGAAGCAGAGGAAGAAGACATTGACAACAGGGACTCAGTCATACAGCAATATTTCCAGTGACACACAGGTGAGAACACTTTCTTGACTACTACATTTACTTTCACACTTCTACCTTTATCCTGTCTGTCAATTTCAAGCAGTATTTGGTAACTGAGTTGTACATTTCCATTATGGTTTCACCGGTGTGGTTACCAACGTGTGTCATCTGCTTGCATCCTTCATGGACTTGTGATGTGTGACATATGTATGTTAACATTACATTTTCGAACGGATTTTGTCATTGTCATAGCTAATACACATTTTCAAAATCACAGACGGACTCCAGATATTTTTGTGCTTCAAGGGTGTTTATTGAAGTGCTAATTATTGGAGGGGTTGGTCAAATGGTGATGGGTGATGGTGGAGGAATGTCCATAGCAGAGTCCAGTCTATTAGTCTCACAGGTGCATTGCCCATATGGGCATAGGAAGTGGAGCTGGGGCAGTTCCAATATGGACAGGGTTACAAAGTGGGACAGTGGGATGACAATCAGGGTGGTCTCATTTCTTGGCAGGGGTCTTGCCATCGTGCTCTGTCCTGTTCCTGGATCTCAGGGACCGCTTGCGGGGTGGTTCTCCATCTGCAAGGGGTGGGATGCTGGTGTGGTGGTCCTGTGGCAGGCGTCCTGTCCACTAGCGCCGGCGGAGGTGGTGGGCAGTTCATCGTCCAGGCTAGTGTCAGGGGCCCCTTGGAGTCCCACTGTGTCCCTCATGGTGTTCTGTATGTCCTTCAGCACCCCTACGATGGTGCCCAGGGTGGAGCTGATGGTTCTGAGTTTCTCCCTGAACCCCAAATACTGTTCCTCCTGCAGGCGCTGGGTCTCCTGAAACTTGGCCAGGACCGTAGCCATCATCTCCTGGGAGTGGTGGCATGCTCCCATGATGAAGGAGAGGGCCTCGTGGAGAGTGGGTTCCCTTGGCCTGTCCGCCCCCTGTCGCACAGCAGCCCTCCCAGTTCCCCTGTGTTCCTGTGCCTCCGTCCCCTGGACCGTGTGCCCACTGCCACTGCCCCCAGGTCCCTGTTGTTGTTGGGGTGGTGGGTTATCCTGGGTTCCCTGTAGTGGTGGACACACAGCTGATTGACGTGTCCTGGGGACGGAGGTAGGGGCCCGCTGGGTGGGTGCTGTACTGGTGTTTCCAGAGGGTGGAAGGTCAGTGTTGGGCTGTGCCTGTGCGAGGGGAACCGACTGTCCCGAGGCCCACGATGGTCCGGGCTGGTCATCTGGATCCAGTTGGCCAGAGCTGCTGTCATCACTGTGGTGCTCTTCTGTGGGTGGGGTAGAGATGTCTGGATGGACCCTCCTGTCTGGTGACGTTAGGTAGTGGTCCTGCAGGGGTGTAAAAGCATGATTATTGCATCTGTGTGTGTCATGGTGTGCAATGGGTGGGTGACCGTGTACCCCAGTGCTAGCATTCCTGTGTGGGGGCTTGTGTGATGATGGTTAGGGGGTGTTATGGGTATGTGCAGTGGCCATGCTTTAGTGATGGGTGTCCATGCTTTGTTGTGTCATGCAGGGCTTGGTGTTGGGATGGGTGGTTTGTGTTATTAGTACATTAGTGAGGAGTTGGAATGATAGGGGAGGGGTGAGGGTGGGGGTGTGTGATAGCATGCAGGTAGGGTGGGGGATATGATAGTTAAGATTTGACTTACCAGTGTCCATTCTTCCACCGACTCCTCCGAGGCCCTCTGGAAGCATAATGGTCAAGCCCTGCTCCTCCCATGTTGTTAGTTGTGGGGGAGGAGGTGGGGGTCTGCCGCCAGTCCGCTGAACCGCGATGTTGTGCCTGGAGACCACAGAACGCACCTTCCCCCGTAGGTCGTTCCACCTCTTCCTGATATCCTCCCGATTTCTTGGGTGCTGTCTCACTGCGTTGACCCTGTCGACTATTCTTCGCCATAGCTTCATCTTCCTTGCAATGGAGGTGTGCTGCACCTGGGATCCAAATAGCTGTGGCTCTACCCGTACGATTTCCTCCACCATGACCCTGAGCTCCTCCTCCGAAAACCTGGGGTGTCTTTGCCGTGCCATGGGGTGGTGTAGGTGATGTGTGGGGTGGTGTTTGTGGTGATGAGTGTGGTGATGTGTAGTGGTGTGTGGTGTTTTGTGCGTGGATGTTGTGTGGGTGATGGTGTTGTGTGCCTCTGTGTGGTGGGGTTGTCTCTGCTGTGCTCTCTCTCTCCCCTTCGTCTATAATTTTTGGTCATAGGGGTTTGTGGGTGATGTGGGTGTGTGTTTTATATTGTAATGGGTGTGTGGGAGTGGTGTTTGTATGTGTATCAGGTGTGTGTATTTGGAATTGTCCAATGTGGCGGTGTTTTGGCGATGTGTGTGTATTTTGAGCGTGGCGGTGTGTACCGCCAATGGAATACAGCGGTTGAAAGACCGCTGCGTGGATTCGTGGGTCGTAATAGCATGGGCGTGTTTCTGTTGCCGTGACGGTGGAGGTTTTGTTTTCGCCAGTTTATCACTGACCTTTGATGTGGCGGACTTGTGTGGGTGTCTGAATTTCTGCGGATTCCGAGATGTGGGTCATAATAGCTGTGGCGGAATTCCGCGGGCACGGCGGTGTATTGGCGGTCTTCTGCATGGCGGTAAGCACCTTTTACCGCCAATGTTGTAATGACCCCCTATGTTCTACAAGACTCCACTCTACAACATTCTGCTTCACTCTACACAATTCCCTGTATGTCACTCCATGCCTCTTAACTCCACTTCGCACTGCTTTACTCTACTGCACTCTACAACACTCTATGCAACTCCACTCTTTGACACTCTATGTCACTCTACTACACTTTACAACCCTCAACTCTATGTCCCTCATTCTACACCCCTCCACTTTATGACACTCCAGTCTGACACTCCACTCCACTCTACAACAATCTAAACCACTCTATGCCACTTAATCTTTATACCACTCTACTCCACCCTACTCCACTACTCCACTCTACACCACTCCACTCTGTGACATTGTATGCTACCCCACTCTATGAAAATCTACTCTATGCCACTCTATGACACTCTACTTCACTTTATGCTAAATCCACTCTAAGACACTCCATTCTACAACATGCCACTCTACGTTACTACACTCCTTGACACTCCACTCCACTCTACAACACTCTACTCTATTCTATGCCACTCCACTCTACTCCACTCTGGTCTACTCTCCCCACTACTCCCCTCTGCATCACTCCACTATATGCCACTCCACAAGACTCTATGCCACTCCACTCTATGGCACTCTGCTCCACTTTAGGCACGTCCACTCTAAACATCCTTCCACTCTACGCCCACCCAGTCTATACCTCTCTACTATAAGCCCATCCACTCTATAAGACTTTACTCAACTCTATGTCACTGCCTGCCACTCCGCTCTATGCCACTCCACTTAACACCACTCCACTCTATTCGACAACACTTTAATTCAGTGTATGCTATGCCACTCCATGCCACTTCACTCTTTGCCACACCACTGTACGACACTCCATTCTATGACACTCTACGCTATGCCACTCTACAACACTCTACTCCACTACACGGTACTCTACGACACTCCACTTTATGCCACTTTGCTCTATTCCACTGTAAATATCTCCCTCTATGCTACTTTACTCCACTCTGCTGTATGACACACTACTCCACAGAACTCCACTACTCCACTCGACACCTCTCCACTGAACTTCACTCTATGAAATTCTATAGCGCACCACTTTACACCACTCTTCTCCAACCCACTCTAGCCTCTCTACTCTACCCCAACCTACTCCATTCTACTCCACGCCTCTCCACTCTACTCCACTCCACAGCACTCCACTCAATGACACTCCACTCTATTACACTCTACTCCATTCTTCACCACTCCATTCTTTGACACTTCACTCCACTCCACACAACTTCCCTCTACGCTTCTCCACTCTACAACGCTCCATTCCATGCCACACTCCTCTAAGCCTCACCATTCTACAACATTACATTCCATGCCACTCTCCTCTACACCACGTTTAGCCATGATGAACTGGAGCCACACTGGTGTACAACATGGCTAAACACAATGGCAGACAGTAGCTGTTGCATAGGCGAGACCTCTTAGCTTTGCCAATGGTTGTTCCTGAGTGGAGCTGTTCATGTGCCATTGGCTTCATATTGTTATTTATGTTTTTGGGGGAAGAATGCTAATAACTATAAATCTTTTTTTTTAAAGATATGAATACCTGTAAATTATGTTTGTCTTGTGCTTTGCTTTACCAAATTATTTAGTTTTTTACGTTTTGTGTCTTAAATTAGAATCCTTATCTAAGCATTTTAAACCCTAACCACGTTCTCCAGAGCCTTCTTTTTGTGATGTTTTAAGGTTATAGGGAAGAGATAATTTTCGTGAAAGTTTCAAGCACATGGCAGTCTTGAGCTGCTCTTATACCCGTTTACCATTTACTATGTAATGAACACTTTTGGCAACGAACATGTAAGAACATGTAAACCCTGGCCGTTTCTCCAAAACAAGTTATGTAATGCAAGCATGGCGTGTTAATTAATGAAACACCATCCACACGCCGCAGTTCTTGTTGCAAAGATTTCCCTTCAAGGGATTTGTGGGCATGATTTGCACGTTAGTGTAGCAGAAGAGCATTGCACAGCAGTTCGAAGTAAAATAAAAAGAGGCCTGTCAGGTCCCCGGGGGCCTGAATAAACACAAGACACGGCGTAACTATTAATACATCTGTCTTTATTCCACTCCGCTCCTTGACTGCCTTCGCGCCCTTTCCCCTCCTCCCTTGTCACCTCTCAGTCTATCTTGTCTCCATGAGAGGGGTGATAACCTTTCCCCCCTCTCGGGCTCCTCTAGTGGTGTGGTCCTGTGTTGGTGACGACACCACAAGGCCAAATGGTAGCTTCGGCTAGCTTTTGACGTGAATTGCTGACGTTTTTTTGAGCTAGAAAGGTTTTCAGAGGTTCACATTTTAGAGCAAAATATGGCCGGCCCCAGCGTCATTCAGAATGAACCACAAAGAGCTCACAGCTAATGTAAGCTACGATCCCGGGCTTGCGTGAGAAAAACAAAGACCTTTTTAGAATCATTTGAATAGTGGACTCAAAGTCTCAAACAGAAATTACCATACTAAAGTTTCCACCTATAAAGTTGAAGTTTCCAGTAATAAACTCTTGGACGCGTGCTTACAACACATTGGTTTTCAGTTGACGGAAAAGTACCTTATAGTAAAGTCGCACTAATACATAACATCGTAAAGCTGCCTTTTTATTAATGTGCAGCAGAACTCAGATTAAACATAAACAAAAAATACTCAAATGATTATAACTATTTTTCTTTAGAAGTAGACTTTTTTTCAAACATTTTGTCTGGTCGTAAAATTAATTTCGTAGCGTTAAACTACATATACTTTATAATGAAAGTGATTTTGTTTTGCCTTGGCACACATTTAAAGCATTCTGGAAATTAAAAATTTCTGATAGAAAATCAATTAAATTTAATTGAATATTCCACAGAATCACTAGGGCCTGAAAATAAAATGAGTGTAGAAAGTTGCTAACGCAAAAAAGAAAAACAAAGCCCTTTCTAAAAACTTCTCGCAAGCTCAAATGAGGTAACCTTTTGATCATAACTAGGCAGGATTCCAACAGCCTACTGATACACGATGTTACTTCCCTTTAGGAAATGAGCCAACGTTATTTTTAAAGAACTTTCACTGCTCCGAAAGAATCAGGATTAAACAATAATTCACTAAGAGGAAAAACACGGAGTGTTATTGCTTCCGTATTGCCTGAAATGACATGCTTTTCACATGCTGCCAACATCACGTAGGAATATATAGCTAGTCAAAGCTCTAGTCCACCGGTTCTTAACTCTGGGTCAGCGGCGGCCCCAGTAAATTCCCAATTGGAAGGGGGTAAGGGTGGGGGCTGACAGGGGCGAATGAAAAAAAAATATTTGAAAAAACTTACCTTCAGGGATGCTGCAGGACACCTCATGCTCCTCTTCTCTTCTGGTGCCCCAGGATTCACTGGGACACCAACACAGGCTACCCAGCAATCCTGGCACTGCTTTCATGATGAACCTAGCATGAGAGCAGCATCAGGATTGGTCTGAGCAGCTTGGACTGCCGCTCAGGCACAACCATACGGTCTGTGCATTTTTTCCATCCCACCAGTTCAGCACAACCAGGTTGGAGAAACCTTAGTGAGCATGTGTGATTGGCCAGCCTAAGACAGCTGGTCAAACACACATGCGCACTTAGGTTCACTCTCTCCTCCTCCCCTCACCCTCCTCTTGTGGCCTGGCCCTGCCCCTCTCTGCACATGCTGTGCCAGCAGCTGTAAAATAAAATGATAATTAAATAATGTTTTATTTTACAGCTCCTGGCTGTGAGCCAGGGGGGTGATGCTCCTTCGCCATTGCAAAGGAGCCACCCCTGGCTGGGGGTCTGTGATGTCGACACCCGGGGTCTGCGAATGTGTAGCAAGTTAAATAACAGTAGTATATTAATTAGGTACAACTAAAAAAGCAAAGTTGAAAATTTCAAAATGCTCTGTAATTGTTGTGTAATATGAGATTGGAGGCTCCAGATTAAACTGGTATCCACAGCTTGATTTGTGGGAGCAGTGCAAACACAGAGAACAAAAGCAAGTATGGACAATTCCTGCAGTTTATAGGAGCACTGGTATGTGCTGACAAAAAGAGGGTATGCTTAGGAGCTAAAAAAGGCAAAGTGATATGCTAGAGCCTAGCATATCGCTTCATCTTATAAAAATTAAAATAATGAAAAGCTCCTACCTTTTCTTAATGTATTGATTTTGCTTATTTTTTGTTTGCAAATTAATTAAAATATTTCAGTTGTGTGTTTGTTTAATGTATACTTGTTTAAGTATTTTTGCATATTGTATTGAAGTTTCTATGCTAGACTTGGTCCCTGGATTCCACTCATGAGTCCGTGGGGGTCCACAGAAATCTAAAGTTTAAAAAGCGTTGCTCCAGAAATAATTTATTTGTCCACAGATTGTTTTCAAATTTAGGACCTGATTTAGATTTTGGTGGGAAAGGTCCTGCCATTGGATTTCCGTCAGAAAATCTGTCTGCCTACTTTGCGGTCTGCTTACTTTATTTAGATGCTGGCCGGTCCATGGACGATGGGCAGTATATGTCCTGCTGTCTCTGCCAGAATTTTACAACCGTGCCAATGTGTGTCAGAGCAAAAATCCACTGTCGAAATGAATGTAGGCGGTTTGTCTGCCGGGCCAATCACAATGCGCCTTCCCGCTGACGTAATTGTGGCAGGGACACTGCCACACAAAATTGAGTGATTTCAAAGGGATAAAAGGACAAAACACCTTTTTTCACTTTTACACTTCCGTTTCCATCATCAACCCAATCGTCAAAGTCCTGCCTTTGCTGCTGCTACTTGACTATGAAACAAATCAACCCGTCATCACCAGAATCAAAGATCAGCTTCGTTTTTATTTGTCACCTTTTGAACTGTCAATTAACATTAGCTCTGGACTCGTGCAATTTTTAAATTTCACTTGTAAGCAATTTATCACAAAGGTATAATGTATATGTGTGTGATGTTGTCGTTTAAGAAATTTTAAGAAACACCCCTATATTAAAATAATTCAGTCGTTGTCAAATTTTGTGCAAGCTTCTGTCAAGGACACTTACACAAAAGATGACAGTAAACAAAATTCATAACTTTTATATACGGGTGTGTCTCCTCATTTTTTCAAACCTAACAAATTATAAATACATGCAGCACACATCTTTAGAATAATTAAAATGTATTATAATATATCAATAGTTTTTCTGAGTGTAACTGTCCATCATCATGATGAATGCTTACACCAAAAATATAATGTCCATCACATTCCTTTTTTTACCAGTGTCTGAACTTTACAAAAAAGACATTTAAAAATCTATTGTATTTCTTGACATATGTAAGTAAAAATAGGTAAATCACATTTTCAACAGAAGCGTTTTATTAATCAATGAATTGTAAAAAAAATAATGGTCAGACAATCTTGTTCAAATTAAATAATTTTTAATAACAAATGAGTTACTTCTCTCATTGATATGTTTTTTTTTTTTAATGAAGATAAAAATGAGCAACAAAAGGCCACAAGCAAGATCGCAGGCTGTGAATTTGTTGCCCCAAACTTGCCTCCTATACACAGTTCAAAACGGGAACCTCCTTAGGAAGGGGCATCTATTGGACAGAGAGCAGGCATGTCGAAAGGATCATTGGGAGGGGTGGGTTTCGGTTTGACAGGGTTTAAGGAGAGTTAGAATGTGAAATTGGAAGGAGGACAACTGGTCAGAGGGGTAGGAGATGCTTGGGTTTTGGAGGTTGAGGGGCATGGGCTGGATAAGGTGTGTTTCTCTATGTTTTTGTGTTACATGTGGGTCAGGTGTATGTTGTCTATGTTTGGATGTGTGTTTTTTGCAGGTGTCTGCTATTCAAGTGAGTGTGATTATTTGGATCTGGGTGATGTTGTTTTGCGTGTAGGTGTGCCTTTGTGTGAGTGTGTTGTTTTGGATGAGTATGCAGTTGAGGTGGTTTTGGTGTGGATGGTGGGTATGGTGGTGGTTGTGCTGGTTGTGGGTGTAGTGGTGGTTGTGGATGTAGTGGCGGTTGTGGATGTAGTGGTGGTTGTGGTGGTTGTGGGTTTGGTTGTGGTTGTAGGTGTGGTGGTGGTTGTGTTTGTTGTGGGTGTGATGGTGGTTGTGCATGTGGTGGTGGTTGTGGATGGTTGTTGGTGTGTTGGTGGTTGTGTATGTGGTGGTGGGGGTTGTGGTGGCTGTGGGTTTAGTGTCAGTAGTGTGTGTATGTTGTTTATGTGTTTGTTTGTGAATGTGTGTTTGTGTTTATGGTGTGTGTGCTGCTTCTGTCTGTTGGAGGGGGTGCCTGCGTAGAAATAAGTGTGCCTGGGTTTGGGGTGGGAGTTTGGATTTGGGGGTGAGGAAAGAACTGGTCGTGGGGCACATGGTTGAGTTAGTTGGAAGGCTGCAGTCAGCGAGGAAGCTATTTTTGCAATTGATCTCTGCATACCAGACATCAAACTCTGATTGGCACTCAGAAATGGAACCATTTGTTGCATTAGGCAACTAAGGCCCTTGATGCAATTCATGATCGGTGTCTAGCCTACAGAGATGCTGTGTAAGAGGTTAGTAGCGTCCTCACTCAGCACAGCCAGGAGAACAGGGGCAGAGGTTGAGGTGCCTGTGGCAAAGGAGACCCCAGCCCTTTTAGGGGGTTGGGTTTGGCCAACTTTGAGGGGGGTGGAAGATGGAGGGTGAAGAAGGGGCTCTGGGTGGTGGACAGGAGTGATGTTGGTACAGTTGCTGTAGGGTTCACCACCACTAGGGATTGGTCGCATGTAGAGTCGTATGAAGATGATGATGAGCTGGTGGCCTCAATTGCAGTCCCCTCAGCTTCCATGATACTGTGTCCATCATGTCAAAGGTTTCACCACCCGAAACACAGTGGCCAGCTGCTTCTCTGCCTTCTTGTCAATGTCCCCTTTGCCTGCTCTTGTAAAGACATACAGAATATTTTATTTATCTGTGTAAATATAGCTGATCATGACGTGTGTCATCAAAACATTTAAAATATTCAAAAATGTAATCTGCTTCAAGCCTGTGAACACTGGGTTTATGCACATCTCTATCTTCTGCATGTAGGTAACATGTTCACAAACCATTTGGTCACATTTTTGTTGTTTTCTATTATTGCTACTAATTTTGATCATGTGCCTCATATATGTTCTCATTATTACCAGGATCTGTTTTACCCTTCCTAATGTATAATATACATGCTCCTTTCCCAAAGTATGGCATGAGGAAACAGGAATTAATGAACTATAATGAGCTTACCATAATGCACAATGCACCCAAATTCAGACAGATAGTTGAGGTCAGAGCATTAAAAAAAATCTACATCGCATTAGGACAAAATATGGATTTTGCAAAACTAATCTCAAATTAAATCAAAAGCATTGTGCCCAGGTCCGAATGCACCCAAATTAAATGGGTGGGATATGAAAGAGCATTTACAGTATTTTGAAATACAAATAAACTTTAGTAAAAAGAAATCCCTATACTTTCAGAAGGATTGTAAAAATGCTTTTGATGAATTGTAAATAGCAGATACCAAGGCACACATCAAGTTAGGATCAGAAGTTCAATTATCCTTCTTAAAATGTTCCACAAATAAATCATGGCCTGGGTGGATAGATAGCCGCAGGCAGCGTCAACTGTAGCTCTGGTATGGCTGTTTGCTGAGTTTCCCTGGATTTGGAAACAGATAAAGAAAGTACATTTTCTTAATGCAAGAATAGGGCACATCAGCAATAACTGTTTCTAAAATGTCACTGGTAGAACCAAATTCACCCAAATTTAGGCATGTGCCAATGGCTGAGCAAATTAAACTACCTTATACATGCCCGTTTTTGGAAGGACAGAACCCAATCAGAATGATTGCAAAAATGCTTTTCTTTTGGGAGAGTACCTAATCGAAGTCAGAGATCATGTAAAGGGCAGCAGGTTTGTATTTTGGATTCACTCTTAGCGGAGTGAGGTCTGTGGCTGAGAATGTCCCAATAGAACAGCTTTGAGAGGATGCTCATGAATTTTGAGTACCCCAAGTGCTCATGTGAAGAATTGTTACAGCCCCAAATTTGTGAGTTTTCTGCACAGTAGCCTGGCGTCTTTTACACTGTTGTGTGAAATAATTCTTGCTACCATCCATGTAAGTAAAGTCAGGACATATGTGCTCTGGAATAAGTGTCCTTGATAAGGAGCATAATGTTTGTATACATGTCTTGTAGGGTTGTTGTCTGTGTCAGTCTATAGCGAGATTACCTGTTGTCAATTGGTTTTCTTATGTTGGAGCCCACCAAGAGAACCAGACCTTGTGATAGCCCCAAATAATATGTGTAAGAAACATATGAAATATGCACTGCAAAAATATAGGTAACTTGGGATAGGGATCAGAGTTTGTGTCTGCAGCTAGACCCAAATGTGGTCTGTTTGGGCCGGGAATGGTGTCGGTTGGCTTTTTTGGTTTTCAGAGTGATATTTGGTACGTGTGTTTTATCTTCGGGGCAATTCCAGATACAAGTAATTACAGCCTGTGATATATTACTTCATTGGGTATGGTTTGTCAAACACAGTAGCTTAGTGCTTTCAACTTCTGAGAGCTTGCTAGTTGGAAATTCTAAACTGTTATCGCACAGTATGACTGATGCTTTATAGAATCATAAGGTCAATAGTCGGTCAACCAAGCTTTGAGTATGAATGTATCTGTTGACTTTGTTCATAGAAATTGTTGGAGTCTCTGATGAAGTATTTACTGAATGGGTTATATCAATCAATCAATCAATCAGGATTCTTATAGGGCATGGCTAATCACCCATTCGGGTCTCAAGGTGCTGAGGAGGGGTACTGCAGCTCAGTCGAAGCACTGGATTGCCTGTTCAGTTGAAGGACGAGGTCTTGAGGTCCTTCCTGAATTGAGGCAGAGAGGGAGATTGCCTGAGATGAAGAGAAAGAGAGTTCCAGGCCTTAGCGGTGAGGTGGGAGAAGGATCTTTCTCCGGCTGTGTTGCGGATCCATGAAATGATGGCCAGGTGAGTGAAACTGAGCTGTCTGGTGGGCATGTCGAAGGTGAGGCAGTGGTTGAGGTATGCATGCATATATGGGATTAACAAAGCAATGCTATTAGGTCTGGTCTTTGTGGGGAGGTGAGACAGGTTCATTTTTTATTTTTTATTGCAAGCATACACCACAAAAGAAAAAATAATAAAAAAGAAACTTTGCTGCCACTTAAACATGGCAGTCATATAATTGCAAAACAAGAATTGAAAATTAAGAAATATTCTATGCTGTGGCTCTTTTAACGGTGACAACGTATTTTCCAGCTGCTTTATTCATTATTTAGCATTATTTTTGTGACGGAGACAAGAATAAACCACAACCTAACAGAGAACTCAAATCACTGGCAGCTACAATGTTACAATGGTACCTAAATACTCTGGGATCTATTCATAAAGCTAAATTTACACATGTAGATTTTCTCTCATAAAAAAAGAACAGAAGATGGACAGAATGCTGAACAATGCAAAAATTCATCCCCAGTCACAAAGATCTGGGTTTAATCCATAGTTTTTTTGCCTACCATGCCACCCCAGTTTGGCCATATGCAAATCAGTCTTGACCCTGCTCCCCATGGAAACAGTCCAACCCAAACTGCCAGGCCAGGTCCTCCCTGTACTGGAAACAAGTATCCTGGGACTGGTTTCAGGGTATCACCCCTCATCAGCCAGGTTGTCTTGAATCCAGTGGTACAGTGAGTACGGGATCTATGTCTGGGCATACCCTTCCCACTTAGGGCAACAAAAGCAAAAAGAACAGATGATGGATGGAATGCTGAACAATGCAAACATTCACCTCTAGTCACAAAGGTCTGGGTTTAGTCCATTGATTTTTTTTGCCCACCACCCCGCCTCAGTTTGGACCCAGCCAGGTGAAAATCAGTCTTGACCCTTCTCCCCATGGGGATAGTCCAGCCTGAACTGCCAGACCAGGTTCTCCCTGGACTGGAAACAAGTATCCTGGGACTGGTTTTGACGTTTCACCACTCATCAGCCAGGCTAGCTTGAATCCAGTGGCACAGTGAGCATGGGATCCACATCTGGGTATGCCCTAGCCACTTATGGCACATGTAGCAACACCACAAAATAAAATGATGGATGGACTGTTGAAACTTTTCAAACACTCATCCTTAATCACAGATCTGGGTTTAATCTATTGTTATTTTGCCTGCCACGTCACCTCAGTTTGGACCCAGCCATATGCAATTCAGTCTTGACCCTGCTCCCCATGGGAACAGTGTAGCCCAAACTGCTAGGCCAGGCCCTCCCTGGACCAGAAACAAGTATCCTGGGAACAGTTTTGGGGTATTAGCATTCATCAACCAGGCTAGCTTGAATCCAGTGGCTCAGCTCCGGAAGCAAGGGACCGGGTATACTATTTGAGACCTTCAGAATAACTGACACACTGTTCCAAAGAACCAGCCCCTCCCATATTAATGGACTCCACATATATCTCCATCTCAGTCCCTGCCCAGGGACCCCTCATAGTGGCCCCACATCAGGTGGTTCAAGCAACTCTGCCAGCATGGCCACCCATGCCTGCATATCATCAGCCAACTTATTGCCTGTTATGTCTCTACCACATAGGCTGTTCTTCAGCCCCTGCCCTCTTTACCATATCCCTCAGCCAGTTCATCAGTAGCTGTGGGTCGGATGAAACCCACCTAATTTCAGTCCTTTAAGGAAAACGGGCTGCATTACAAAAAAAAAAAAACTGCTTTATTAAAAAGCAGTCACAGACATGGTGGTCTGCTGTCCGCAGCAGGCCACCATCCCTGTGAATGCCGCCACTCGCAAGGGGTTTTGCGACCCCCTTGCGAGTTGCAGATGGTGTCAGGGACACCATCCAACATTCCGAATTGCGACTCGCAAATTGCGAGCCGCTCTGACTCGCAATTTGCGGGTCGCAATTCGGAATATTGCTACATCTGGCCCTTAATCTATAGGTGCTATACCACTAGGCCAAAGCATACATTTAACATTTACACATGATACTGAAATTCTTAACACAAGTGATTCTTTCTTAATTTTTTTAAGTCAGTATCTTTAAATATTATATATATTTAGCAAACAGGCAGGTTTCCAGTACCTGGCCTCGGTACCAGACTCATTGTCTATGCTACGTGTTTCACAAAAAATGTCTTTGACATTCACTAATATCTCCATGTGGATATATTTAAGGCATCTATGTGTAGAAGTCTTAGAAGTAATGTTTGGTAAGATGATAGAAGATATTTTTCCAGAATGAATTTCCTTGATCGTGTTAATGATATAAACTTGAGGGATCAGAAGACATGCTGTCTACCTCTAAATGTAACAGAACCTATGCAGAAAGCAAACGTTTAGTGCAACAAATTAGAGAAGAATCTAAACGCATTAGTACATCCAAGTGATCGGGCATATTTTAGCATCATAAATTAAGCTTTACTTTGGCATGCTTATGTGTCATCAATATATTAATACAGAAACCGATAGGAGTTGAGGTGAATCCAGCCGCACATATACATTCAAATTGTAAAAATAAATCAGAACCATGTGCACGAATCTAGGAGGCCAACTCCTTAGCCTTCTGTTATCAGAAATCCGATACAACTTGCATACAAGATTCAGCACATAATATTATCCTTTTTTAGTGCATATAATTATTGGCATCCCATTGTCTTATTTCAGTATTCAAATCCAAAGCACTCCAATGATCCAATCATATTCCAAATTTATAAATCTTTATTACTGTTTATTACTGTTTCCTTATAGCACTCATGTTGCCAGTTGGAGCATCGCAACATGAGTGCGATAAGGAAACAGTAGCCTTTAAAGACCTGATGAAGTCCATGAGGATGAAACGCGTCAGCTAGTGGCTGTTTTAAATGGATAAGAATGATCAAGATAAAGTAATAAGGATTTATAAATTTAGAATATGATTGGATCACTGGAGTGCTTTGGGTTTGATTACTGAAATAAGACAATGGGATGCCAATAATTATATGCACTAAATAAGGATAATATTATGTACTGAATCTTGTATGCAAAATATATTAATACAGCTTGATGTGTGCACTTAGTACTGTTTTTTATTCTCTTGTATCTAAAGGCCGTTCATGGTCACAAAAGTAAATAACCAATTCAGCTGGAAATCTAACCCATTTGAATACACGATCCACCACCAGGGAGGTTAGGTTTGAGAAGAAGTGGGGGAACAGCTGACACTTTGAAAGGACACATATTTGTAATACGAATAGTTTTGGGTTCAGCATCAAAGGGAGCATCAGATTTTCATTTTCCAGGATTGTGAGCAGTCATCATGTTTCCTTTGCGAGTCACAACTTCGAAGGGTTCAGAATCAAAGGTAGCATTGGATTTTCATTTTCTACGTTGTCACACCAATACTCGAATGCCTGTCATTGAATGAGGAGTCGACTGGCAAGCTTGAAGAGTAGCATGGAGAGCTGACTTCAGATCAAGTGTCTCCAATTTAGCACACTGAACAGTCTTGCTAAGTATGCTCATAAAGGGTTTGACAATTGCTTATGACAAAGAGGAGTGATGTTCTGATTCTTCATGTTGAAATGATTTAAAAAGTCTTGGAATTCTCAACTGTTGAATGGTGGTCCATTGTCAGACTTTAAAACTGAAGGAACACCTCATATTGCAAAAATGCCATCTAACCTCTCAATGACTCCTTCTTGAGTAATCGATGACGGATCTTCTACTGATGGAAAACAGGAGGATTCATTAATAATCACCATTAGGTGATGTCCATTGTCAAGAGGACCAAAGAAATCAACAGCAATTCTCTCCCATGCATGGTTTGGTAGATCCGACATGTTCAAGGTATGTTGAATGATTTTTGGAGATAAGCAATTGCACAAATGACAGGCCTTCAACTCTCTCATCAAGATTAGGAAACTAAACTCGGTCTTGGAGAACTCTTTTAGTGGCAACAATTTCACAATGTCCCTCATGGGCCACTTCAATTACTTGTTGTTGTAGACTCTCTGGTATGACAATTCTTGAACCTTGTAAGACAATACCTTCTTGAGTAACTGACAATTTGTGTTTCACATTTTTGAACAGCTGATATTTGCTGTCACGTGTGAGCGGTCGAGTGTGCTGTTTCCACGATTGTTTGCAAAAATGTCCTTTACTATCAACATGTCACTGTCTTTGCTTGTTGCAATAATATTTTGTTCCAAAGAAATAGTGGCAGGGGTACTGGACCTTACTATGAAGTTAGTGTAGGGTTCAGCCACTTTGGAAGGGGTACCATGACAATGTCCTGGCATCATGAAAAATAGTCAGCAGGGTTTTGATCTTTCTCTGGTGGGTGCATAATAGTGTAGTCATATTCCTGTAGTCGCAAACCCCAACATTCAATTCTAGGAGGCATCTTGGCTTTTGGGTTGCCAAAAATGGTAAGCAATACTTGATGATTGGTTACAAGGGTGAAAGCTTTTCCATATACGAATACGTGGAAATGTTCACAAGCCCACACCACTGCTAAACTTTCCTTCTCAGGTTGTGAATACGCACATTCAGTTTGTGACAAATTTATGCTTGCATTTACCACAATTTGCCTTTGAGCATTTGGATGTCCATTGTGTTGGGCAAGGATTGCGCCTAACCTGACCAGCCTTAAGTCAACAACAACCTCTGCATGGAGCTTCAGATCAAAGTAGGCCATTTCAGTGGCGTTTTCAATTGCAACCTGATTTTCTTAAACATTTGTTCACATTCGTGTGACCAGTAAAATGAAGCATTTCTTTTAGTTAAATCTCTTAAGGGAGCACTTGCTGTGGCAAAGTCACATATGTATCTGGAGTAATAACTGGTCATGACAAATAATGATTGTAACATGATAACATCTTGTGGGGGATTAGGGTCCACAAAGCTTGTACTTTAGCTGGATCCTGCATCATACCCCATTAGAGAAGATATGTCCAAATAATTTTAGTTTTGTTTTGTGAAACTCACATTTCCCAGCATTCAAAGTTAAACCTGCATCAGCAAGTAAACAACACACTTGTGTGAGAACTTATTCATGTTCCTTTTGAGTAGCTACAAAAACTAATATGTCATCGCTGTAATTGAAAGTCTTCAAGACAGGTTGTTTGACATGTCGAATGACATCTTGAAAAAGTCCTGCAGCTGATGGCACGCCAAAACTTAATCATTTATATCTGAACAAACCGATATGGGCAGAAAAGGTGACAATGTACCTGCAAGTTTCTTGGGGTTCCAAATGATGATATCCTTTGTTCTGATCAAGGCGAGATCATGTCAACAATGTGTGAAATGGGCTGTCATTCTTTTTCAATTGACATGCTAGCTTGACGCATATCAACACAGACATGTACAACTTCTTCACTGCTCTTTTCGGGCACTATCACAATGGCGAAACCCACGGAGTTGGACCAGTAGATCCCTCAATTATATTATGCTGTGATGATGTCTCAAGCTCTTTCTCAGCAGCTTCTTCTTGATGAAATGCAATTTGTCTATCTCTTTGAGCAACAGGACAAATGTCCTCATTGATATATCGTTTCACTTTCATGGTCCTAAGTTTTTCCTAAACTGTGAAATAACGACAGGAACTGACTATTTCATTATGAGTATTCAAGTTGTAGTTTACAGATATCAGTCCCATATGAGAAGCAGCAATGAAACTGAGTAAACAGGCACTGGAAGCAGTACCTTGAAGTACGTGAATGGGTGCTTGCACCTTTGTCTTTTTGTGTCTTATGGCTGCTACTAATAGACCCTCTCTTTAATGGCGCTGATGAAGCCCATGTAAACACTTAAGTCTTCGACGGTGTGAAACAGGGCAATGGAGACAGTTCATTGTATTTCTACTCAGGCATAATGATTATCGATGCACCAGTTTCACTAATACAAAGTATGGAGCAGCTGTTTTCCTTTAGTGTAATTTACGGACAATGTTTGAATGACTTCTGTGATTTTACTTGTTGACTTTTCTTTGACTTCTTTGCATGTGGCTAGTCCAACATGCACATGGTTTTCTGAGGTAAACATCAACATTGCACATTTGTCTTTCTCGCTGGCACTTGATAATCAAACTGAAGAACTCTTAGACGAAGATTTAGATGATGATCAGCTTCTTATAGTGTTGATTTACCTCAGCTCATGTTGCCACTTGGTCTTGTGAGCATGCGTAGACCATCGCTTCTGAACGTTTGGGCATCCATTTTGTTTTCTTGTCGTGCCACACTTAGCTTTTCCTTCATCTTGCAAACCATTATAAAATAGTTCTCCTTCCCATTGCCTTTGCAAACTTGGCCAATGGTGAGACATTTACCTTCGTGTTGAAATAAAAATCTACATCTAAAGCACAGTGTGAAACTTGGCCAATGGTGAGACATTTACCTTCGTGTTGAAATAAAAATCCACATCTAAAGCACAGTTTCTTTTTCTTTGGAGTCATCACTTTGTTTCCATCAGTTCAGTGTTTCTGCTCAATTTTTACGTTCATGACTGACTCATTCTGGGCACCTCCGACCTCCATGTCAGTAGCTTGTCAATCAGCACTTTCCTTGGCTCTGGCAGCCATTTGCAACTTGCTCCAGACAAAAGGTTTCTCTCAGCCTTTGTCATCTGAATGATATGACTTCTTCATCATTGAATTGATTGAACTTAGTGTTTGATGAGTGTATCAAGTTTGTCAACAAATTTGTTGATTGTTTCACCAGCTTTCCGTATTTCCTGACTGAAAATGTATCCTTTGTAATCAACATTTAGCATAGGATTGAATTTGAGATTTAACGCTTCTTTAATTTGAAGATATGTGACTTTGTCAGTTCACAGCAATTTCTTTATTACCTCTTTTACTCCTTCACCAGCAAGATTTTTCTGCTATTTCACAATCTTTTTGTTATCTGTTTTTTTCCAGGGCATCAATGAAATCATCAACTGTTTCTATCCAGGCAGTTCATCTGTTACCAATAGTTTGCATTTTTGGCGGTATCACAGGGAGGTGGTGGCTTTAGGGATGCGGCAGCATCATAACCTGTGGAACTTTTTGTTGTAAAGAGTGGAGCTCGCTCCAGCAACATCTGCTGCCCACTTATACTAGCACCTTCGTCAAGCACCAGCTGTGTGCCACCACCTGGGTCATTGTGCCTGCTCTCTGGCTGGGAGGTGCTGCCTAGTTCGTTAGAGGTAAGTAGCAGCTATGTTTCTTGCACAAGTTATTCACCCTTCTCACCTGTTTGCATTGAATTTGTTTACTCCTGCATTTAGCATTTCTTTGTGTCAGAAAATATTTCTCTTTTAGCACTTCTTTGCACTCGTCTATCACTGTCTTTAGTGGTTCTCCATCCCTTAGTGTTGTACTGTATGATTTATAGCACAGTGTTGCATAGTGGCGCAGTACCTCTTTAATGGCCTTATTAGCAAGCTTATGGCCAATGAGGAGTAAACTTCTCAATGAAGCTTTCATTATCTTCAAATCTTCACACTGATTGGAGTGGTGCTTTGCCAAACATCAATCTTCACTTTGACTGAGGCACGTGAAGCACGCACAAGCAGTTACCATTGCAAAGTCTCTGGAATAGCACTGCCGATCTTTGGGGGTTTTATATCCCCTATCTTATCACTTGTTGCAGCATCCTCTCCAGCATGGGTACTCGTAAATGACTACCCCACACACAGAGCTTGGTCTTATACATCTTTATTGCTCTGTGCATAACTGTGATCTCAACATCTAAACATGAAATCTGTTCACTACACCCAAACACATACGTCACAGTTTTACAGAGTCCGTCAGGATCCAAAAGGGTCTTGTCATTGCTAGTTCACAAGACACTACAATACCAAGCTTCACTATCACACAGTCAACACAGACATGGCAGCCTGAGGGCAAGCTCTCTTGATGCACCAAACAGATCTAGCACAGGCTACAGCAAGAGTGAACAAATCTCAGACCCAGAATGAGCAACAACCATCATTCCAATTGTACACATAGAGGTTACAGCCGGGGCCACTGAAATTATGTGATTGTGTGGCCACTGTGTTTTTGCGCATAATTATGGATTTGCAGCATTTGTCGCATAATCCATCATCTACTGCATAATCTTCAGTGTTAAACTGCTACTAATGATGTGCAACCTATGCCCAGACAGTGTTAACAAGTGTAAAAATGACAAAATAATCAAGTAATACTATTACAAAATGTGCTGCATTATGCTGCTTAATTTGTCTTCTCATGCCACATGATTTATTTAACCCTATCACATAATTTGACCTTCTCCTGCCACATAATTCCAGTGTCTGTGCTTGTAGCACAGTTGTGAGCAGATGAAGCACATTAACAACAGAATAACCTATTTATTTTAAAAATCTGTATATATTGTTTGGTGCTTCACTGTTTTCACTGTCCAAAAACTGAAAATCATCAGCAATCCATATTCTGTGAAACAAAATAAATGCAGCGCTTACACCTTGAACTTTTTCTGAGGGGTATATTTACTAAGTTTTTACACCATGCTTGCGCCATAAAAGTAACACAGATTGTCGCAAACTCTTTTTTTACTTATTTACTTTCCAGTGCAATGCTGGAAAGTACTCTCAAAGTTACGCAAAGGAGTGTGAAGCATTGCTTTGCGTTGCTTAGGACCATGGGGATGTTACATAGGTGGTACATGGGTGTTTCCATGCCACCACTCATGCTTTTTTATGCTAAACCATATCTACTAAGATGAGTATAAAGGGTTTAGCACCAAACATTTACATTGATGAAAAGCAGGCATTAAAAGGAGAAATGCTTTTATTTCTCCTTTCTTTTCTGACTTTCATGCGTGTTGCATAGTGCAGCACAAATACAACATAGGAAAAGTTTTAAATTATGTCTACGTATGGTACTTTTGAAGGGTACACTTCCAGTATAAAACCTATGTTGGTCTCATGCATACACCCTAGCACTATGGTGCTAAGGTGTATGCGTGGCACTCTGCAGCTAAAATCAGCCCCGGCGCTAGTGAGAGGGGAAAAGATAGTCTTATTTCTGTAAATATGACACTCTCCTGCTCTCTCCTTTTCACGCAGCACAGCATTTCTTGCTGCTGCACTGCTCTGTGTAACTATTAAGTAAATCTGGGCCTTATTGTTGTAAATTATGGAATAGTAGATAGACACATCTTGTCAAGTGAAATATATGCTTTACATCCTGATGGGTATAAAAGGCACAAAGAACTAAGACTGGTTAAATACTGCAAGACCAGTCTTTTCATAGGGAGGATCAGAAACTCGCTACATTTTAATGGTGGCCTGTATGCTGCAGGACATATGACATTGGTAATGATAGAACAGGTATTCTGTCACTAGTATGACTCCTTAGTGTTGTCAGTTTTTGGCTACCATACAAAGTGAAAGAATGTATGAGAAAAATATGTACTATAATCCCAAGGGAAAAAGACCAAGCTGAGTGAATACGAAGGGCATTCTGTTGTATGCAAACAATTATCAGTCCAAGAACCAATATTAACTTAAAGCAAGTCTAAAAAGCTAGTGTACCTTTTTCGAATCAATTGGCAGCAATTGCGACTGCTAGGTCACAGTTAAGTTTCACCTCCTACTGAAATAGCCTTTTTAGGTTTTGCCTGCACAGTGCTTGCACTGTGGCAAAATCTTTTGTCTTTTGAAAAAAAAAAATCTGAAAAGGGACTTAACAGCCTCCTGCTGCTTACACCACACCCACAGCCTTCCCATTACTTACCATTGGTTGGCATCTCCGGTCACTCTCTTTTCCTTGCTTCTCATTGGTTAGCAGGAATTGCGTCATCAGGTTGTACTTCCTCTCTTCTCCTTCGGTGTTACTCTGGAGCTTGGAGGGAGCGTGGACGAAGCACTCCTTCCAGTTAGTGATCAGTGGCTGGCCCCAGTGTCCTCCCACATGTTGTGGGCTTCTGAGGTACTTCTTTTTAAAATGTTCCTCTTCTGGCCTTATGCTGCATTCCATGGATGCGTGCACCTCTCCAGCAGTAAGATGTGTCGATGCGCCTTACTTTATATTTCGTTCTGACAGGTCGACACTCTGGGCCCTGCCTCTAAGCTTGTTTACAAAACAACAAACAGTGAGAAAGGTGACACATACAGTTGGAGTGTCTGGAGCAGCCACTGCATTGGCCGGGGTGAGCTGCATGTGCGTTCCTCCTCCTCATTTTCTGTCATTAGCGATCAAGGCCTCTTTGTGGGAAGAAAGGTGCACTGGCACCGTTGGCCTTTTTAGGATTCTCCACTTCAGAAATCCCTGTGGGAAGGAATGCTGCTGCTCCTACATGCTTCTTACTGGTAATCTTCCCACAGTGGGAGGGGACAAGAGCTTCTGCAGTTGGTAGTGGTAAGGAACCGGGGCTTGGGGAGCATTCCATTGATGTTTTAGTGTGAAGGAAGGATGTTTTTTGAAGCGCTCCAGGGTTTACCAGGGATTACAGCCTACGTGGCATTGGCCCGATGCTGGGAGTGACGTGTGCCTGCAAGACATGCTGGCACTGCCAGAAGTTATGTTCCTCTGAGAAGGCAATGCAGTGAGTCACCACCAAGTAAAGCAGGGTACAATAGGTTAGATGTGTTTGTGGTGGTCAGTCATTTCAACATTGCCTTTCTTGCAGATGGAGCGGGCCAACCCACAGATGTGTGTTCTGTCAAACCTTTAGGATGCCTTCTTACATGTGTACCCCTCTGGCATCATCTCTTAAAGGCATCCATCTGTTCCATGACAAGACTGGTGTAGTGTTCATTGGTGTGCAGCATGGGCTAGCACATAAAGCATACTAATATAGGTTCCCTTGTCTGAAAGGCCAAGGCAGGAAGTCAGAAAACATGAAATATTGTGGCTGTGTGAGTATGTCCTTAGAAATATTACTGCTAACTAACTAACACTTTTGAACCACCATTCCCCTCTGTGTGGATGTGTTATTACATAGTGTAACCCATGCTAGTGTGTTACATTACAGGCAGTATTACTCTATTCATAATTATATATGTGATACATATAGGAATATTTAAGTGGAATATGTCCTTACATCTATGACATTTCTCTCATATTCTGTTCAGGTGACGCCAGGGAATGTCATCATTCATTCCCTTCACATGGCTACGCAACTTATGAATCTATGTTTGTTCTCATTTAAACAAGATATTCTTGCTATCCTGAAACTTGCATGGAATGTTAGGTTTATCTAGTACCACCCACGTTGTCGTTCACTGAGTGGTTCATCTCCAGAAAATGTATGGTTAATTTGTCTATTGGTATTTTTGTTTTACATTTCACAGTACTCATGTGTTCCATAATCCTTATCTTAACATTCCTCATCATCGGTCCCACATAAAGTAAATTACAGGGACAAAGGATAAGGTATATGAAATTCTCAGAGTTACATGTGGTATGTTTTGTTAGAACCCACAGGTATTTCAAACCCTCATTGACAGTTTTTGTGGTTTTGATGAGACGGCATACTTTGTAAGATCCACATGCATTGTGACCCACAACCGGAGGTAAATCCCAAACTCTTGCTTCCGCTGTTCTCCTGTGGTCGAGTGGAAATCAACATATTCCTAATACTAACATGGATAGTTGTAGCCCTTAAGCCAGTCAAGTTCAAAATGCACCAGCTTTTGTTAATATTACCAGCTACCTTTTCTTTTATTCCATGAAAAGAACCCACGATCAAGACTGGGAAGGTCGAAACGCGTTGGTGTCAGTTTGTTGAGGTTCTTTTCATGGAATAAAAGAAGTTTGATGAAGTCCTGTGAGTGCCACATCTTTGACTTAATTGTCAAACTGGTGTGAAGATGTATATATATATATATATATATATATATAGTTAGTTAGTTATTATTTAATTACATTATTTATAATCTGATTTTTATTTATAGATTTTATTTAATTTATTTGTATTGAATTTTCCTCTACAACAGTAGGACTAGAGTAATAAGTAAATAGATATGTAAATACATAGTAAGGCAATATATGTGCAAGGAGTATAATAATGGGTATAATGGAAGAAAAGTAGTTTTCTATAAAAACTGATTTTCAAGATTTTTTATATTTGAAGTTCATTAATAAGTGTACTTTTCTAACATTTATTTATCTTTCCTCAATTTATGAATAGCGAAATGCTTATGATAGTAAAACATTTGATCATTGTGATATAAAAATAAAAGCAGCGATTCATAAGTATCTAATATAACAACTTATCTAGGAGCTATGCAATGACCTATGAACATGTTAAGCATAGAATAATATACACATATATATGTATATACACACATATATACATACACACATGCACACACACACACACACACATATATATATACATATATATATATATATATATATATATATATACAAAAAAAGAGAATAGAGAACTCTGGGTAGGTCCCAAGTTTAGGTGGAGAGCAGCTCTAGTAAGGAGCACCCTGCAACACCAGCGACACTCTAGATTTGCTCACCTCAAATGTCTGTTTATCTAGCAAAGTTTTTAAGCATTGGATCAGCACAGTGCTATCCACGCCGAGCTAGATAGTGACAAAGTCTTTTGCCATTTGTACAGCAAAGTCTTTAAGCATAGGTTTGACACAGTGTCAACCTTGCAGAGCTGTAAAATGACAAAATATTTTTATATATTTATATATATATATATTTAACCGTGAGTAAATATACATTTGTTGAACGGGCTTAAAGAGAATGTGTATATATTATTATTATGAAATAGTAATGATACATATTTCTTAAAGAACTATACATATCTAGAATATACACATAATCAGATTATAAATATTTATCAACACAGGCATATGCAGTCCATTGTTGTTTGAATATGGTGGTTATGAAGGAAAGAGCCAACTTTTTAGTAGTCTTCTGAAGGCAAAATAGTTATCTGTGGATCTTATATTTGGGGATAATGAATTACATAGTTTGTCTCCTTGAATGAAGAAGGATGTATCACCTATTGTCTTTTTCTTGTATGGTGGTGTTCTAAGGTGGGGTGCCAGTCTTGAGCAGAGGTTTCTTTGTTGAATGTATTTGGTTATTTTGTTTCTGATAAAAAGCGGTCCTGTTCCATGCATAGCTTAGTGGGTGATACAAAGCAGCTTGAAGGTGGATCTTCTGGCAATGGGTAACCAGTGTAGTGCTCTCAAGGCAGGGGAGATGAGGGCTTGTGGCTTTACATGTAATAGTAGCCTGGCAGCTGAGTTCTGAATAGTCATGTAAGCCATGAGTGCAGGAGTGTACAGAGCTGAGGGGCTATGCACAATGTATTGGGGGCAACATGAACCACCACCAGGGATTCTCTGGATATGAGGGTATCCGGCAGTGGTCAAGGGGAGTTCCACCTGTATCCCAGGCTTATCCAGAGGTGGGGGGAGCAATGGAATCTAGTGCACACTAAGAAATCCTGCCAAGCCCTAGTGAGACTACAGCATCCTGAAGAAAAGAAAATACTAGAAAGAAAGAGAGAAAGAAAGGAAGGAAGGAGGTGAGGTGAATCCTTTGGTCTATGAATATGACAAACAAGTAGCACTCTACCACTCCATAGAGACCTAAACTGTCTAGAACCTACTTCTGCTTTTGAATCCAGGCCCAGACAAGCTTTCTCTCTACCTCCCACTTCCCCAGTACCCAAAGCTCTGACTAAAGGTATACAAGACTGCAGGTCCTGGGCCGTGCCCCCCAAGCAGTCATCACTCACAGTAGGAACCTCACAAAGCAGAAACATTGAAACAGTGAACAGAGCTACAGTCCCACCCCGCTACCCCACAAGTGGGTGACCACCGTCACAAAGTCAACAAGAGATGTGTTCTAAGGGAGTAGATCAGCGGAAGAGGTGGGTAGACCCTGCACTTTTCCGCCCCATATCCAAACTGGATAGCTCTTACCAGATATCTGACTTCACTGACCAAAGTTCTAGTGAAATCCTCTGCCAAGTCCGTGCATTGTCCAAAAGACCTCAGGTCTTCAGACTGGAATTGGACTTATCTCTTCCTCTGGCTGCTACAGTTTTCCCGCCCCACCTTTCCCTAGCTTCCCATTTATGCATCAGTTTCAAGTTTCTCCCAGAGTCATTGAGCTGCTCCATTAAACTGGTGAGGCCTATACTTTCACCATCTTCCCACAAGTCCAGCATCTCATGCACAACATTGGGTTCTGAAGTATCCATTTCCTTTGTTTCCAATCGTTCCAGAGATTTAACAGCTCTGAGAATATCCTGTTGGTGCTGTTGATGATCAGCAGCATTGTGGCAGGCTCCAAAAATCCATCATGTATGCCCAGTTTACGAAGAAGTGGTCTAAATACCAGAAAGTGCTTTCAGCGGAGCAAGGTGCCCTTCCAGAAATCCACAGTGATACAGATTTTGGTGCTATTGTGTTGTTCCTAATGAGATATATGCCATACCTGTTGGTGCCACAAGAAGCAAACAATGATGAGGCGCAGAATCAAACTGTTCTGGCCAGATCAAGGATGGATGCAGTGGGACTGTGAGAATTCCAGCAGCAGCGTGAAGGTAAAGCCAGTGAGGGACGGAAGGAACATCATCAGGAACCTCTCCATATTCCAGCCTCCAGTCCTGCCAGCGCACCCAGAAAGCGGGCAGTGATCCTGCAGCTCCGATTCTTCAAATCCACCAGCTTTTGCTTTTTCCACCACAGTTCGTGACCCAGGTCCAAACCTCTGTCATGAACTCCCATGTGATCATTACAGAGCCCTCAACTTCCATTTCGTCCTGTCAAGTTGAGTTCGAAAGGCACTAATGTCTGACCACATCAATTTAAGGTCATTGGTTGTCATTTTAGTATCCTCACTTACCGGATGCATCATAATTTTTATTCAGGGAGTGCTGTTCACCGTGCACGCTATACAAAGCCAGAATAATCCTGAATATGGCACCGGGGGTCACCCAGAGATCAGGAGCCTTCCAGCTTCCTTGTGGCCAAGCCTGCCCTCACATTGATTCCTTAGGGTGTTTCAAAACCATTTTCTTCTCTTGTTATTGTAGCTTGATTTTATTCACTGCATTGAATTACATTTTGCTAATTTTCGTTTCAACCTTTTATTGATTACATTTTGACTTTAATGCTATGTATGATGGTGCTGTTTAAATACTTTCTGCGAAACTCTGCGGAAAAGTTGTCAACTTGTGCTGTAGCTTTCACAGCTAAGGCAGGTTTTCTCTTTGAAAGTGTAAATACCTAGGTAGGCACTGGATATTTAATTGTGGGTAATGTGAGCCCTATCTTTTTCCACATTTACTTACCCAGGTCCTCACACAATACAAAACTGAAAAAAATACCGATACTCTACAATTATTGTAAGCTGCTATAATAATAAATTATATATCCAGGCTGTACTGTTCTTGGTTTCATGCATTGTAGTTACATTCATATAGTGCATCATACCCATCATGAGGTATCAAAGAGCAATAGCAAATGGGTAGCATGCTACCTTTTATGAGATTTTTATTTCCAAATATGCTAAATTTCAGCGTGGTCTATGTGGGAAGTGTTTCATATTCATGCATGATGACTAGAGTAGTTCTCTTATCCAAACACTGTGCTTAGCAGGTGTTGAGTTGAAACCTAATAGGGATAGAATGCTTGTGCTTTACATGACTGCATTCAGCTCAATTAATTAAAACATCGGGTGTAAAGTGTGGCTTTCCTCCACATCCTAAACAGCTTTCAGCATTGTACACGAACAAAGAATGTGCATAATTGGTTCTGTGGGGTTTTATACTTGGGTATTAATGAAAAATGGGACACCTACATATGCTGACGTCAGTGTCCTAAATCCTAAAATTCATTTTTACAAACCAGCTGTATATGTTCAAAGTCAAGGCATAGAAATGTTGGGAGAAATGAAGGTTGTTTGCAGCATGCAGTCATGCTTTGAACCCAGATCCCACTTTGCATTGCTGAAGCCTATGCCTAATGGGCTCTGTAAGCTCATGATTTAGGGGTATCTTATCTGTTGTTGCCATCAAGCATCACCTACACAGAGCATTGGTTGAAGTTTATTCAGTTCCTTTGATATATAGAATTCCATGTACTCTGCTCTATGCACACACTCCACTTTACATAGTAACCAAACTCCATATACCCTAGGAGTGTTATGTCACAAACAAGCTACACAAAGATGGAGCTTTGCGTGGATGCTTTGAGAAGAATGGGACTAGGTGCATGATGTGGCCAAAGGCAACACCATGTCCTGAGTCCTTTGTCACATGGACAAAGGACCTACAAACAATGTTTGGTGGACCTGTGAATTTGGAGATGTAAAAGTTTGATATTCAAACATATCTTGTGATCTCTTTTCTTGCAAACATTCAGCATCACATTATCCTTGTTCATACACTAATGTTATACATATCATCAGTGATGTCCTTTGTGATATAATTTTAAATGTCACTAGTAATGTGAAGTGTAAGGTCACGAGTAGCAGATGAGGGTGGATGATTTCTGTTTTGTGCAGCTTACCCTATCTGGAGAATTTCAATTTTTTAAAGATTTTACATTGTGATCAGAAAGGCATTTAAATTGGGTTTTTAAACATAATATATAATACCAATTATTGTTATTGACTAGCTTGAATAGCACAGAACCTATCCAGAGACTTTTTATACCAAGCAGTTGCATGTCACAATATAGAGGGTCTGAATATTTACTTACACATATGTATCAACTCCACAACAATATCTAATTAACATATCACCAAGGTAAGCACAAGTAGGGAGGTATAGATTTACTATACATAAACCCACCTCTATTTACCCTGCCAACATGTTGGTACCTGATAACTTGGAGCAGACATAAGTGCAAGTCTATATTTAAAATGTGTTATTATAGTAGAATACCCTACAATACCTTTACTGTAAATATATTTAGGATATAAGCTAAAAGGTTATCAATACAATTTCAAACAAATTGATAATGGGTAACCAGATAAAGAATGTTAACCAGGTTAAACAAAAATTAAAGTGATAAATAGGCACAAAGGGAAGTTTGTATCCTGGAGCACCAATGAGTACTGAATTTCATGCTTTATGCTGACAATTCCCATAATAGTGAGCTATTTTGCAAATGTACAAAACATTCTACTTCCTTTTGTTGTTGTCACAATTAATGCCCAAATCAGTTATTTTACTCCGGTGTAGGCCATTAGGTCAGAATTATAGTCACAAACGGATAATGGGTGTTTTGCGGATTCATCCGTTTGTTCCGGGCTGTATCATGGCAGAAAACAATTGTTAGAAATGGGGTCTTTGGTTGGCAGTCAGGTTACCCCCTGTCCAAGCAAGCACCCTTACCCTAGTCAGGGTAAGTCACACACAATCCAAATGATCCTGTGCCCACCCTCTGGTAGTTTGGCACTGAGCATATCACTGTAAAAGGGATATCAAGTGTCTTTAGTCTTTTAAAAGCAATAAATGTCTCCTTCAAGCACAAAGTACCTGGTTTGTGTGCACAATCTCCACAAAGAACCGCACAGAAGGAGATGAATGGAAACAAAGGGGTGTGCGTTGATTTCTCGGGCCACACATAGCGATGCGTTGTTTGGTTTTCAGACGCCCCAGGGATGATACGTGGATTTCCTGTGCTGGCAGAACGAAGTCACTGGAGCAGCATCGATTCGGTGGGTGTTGTGTCGACATTTCAGCTGCACGGCAGGCGCTGTGTTAATTACTCTCTTGAAGTCAGGTTGCGTCGTTCTGGCTCAGCTGTGCGTCGATCCAGTGGGCCGTGCATCGAATTTCCAGTCGCTACGCTGGCGCTGCGTTGATCTTCTTGATGCAAAGTCGGGCTGTGTCGTTCCGGTTCGGCGTGCAGTGTGGTGCAGGGTGTGCATTGTTTTCTGGCAGGCTGTGCGTCGAATGTTGCCGCACAAGGAATCCTTCTTGTAGAGATGAAGGCTTTTTGGTCCTGAGACTTCAGGGAACGGGAGGCAAGCTCTATCGAAGCCCTTGGAGAGCACTTCTCACAACAGCCAGAGAGAAGCAAGGCAGCAGGGCAACAGCAACAGCAACAGCAAGGCAGCAGTCCTTCACAGAAAGCAGACAGGTGAGTCCTTTGGGCCGCCAGGCAGGTCTTCTTGGCAGGATGCAGGTTCTGGTGCATGTTCTCTTCTCCAAGTGTCTGAGATGGTAGGGGCAGAGGCCCTGTTTAAATACCCAAATGTGCCTTTGAAGTGGGGGAGACTTCAAAGAGTGGCTTAGAAGTGCACAAGTTCCCCTTCCAGTTCAGTCCTGTCTGCCAGGGTCCCAGTAGGGGGTGTGGCAGTCCTTTGTGTGAGGGCAGGCTAATGTCCTTTGACATGCAAGTGTCAGGTCCTCCACCCTCCCAGCCCAGGAAGACCCATTCAAAATGTAGATATATTCAAGTGAGGCTGAGTATTCTGTGTTTGTGGTGTGTCTGAGTGAATGCACAAGGGAGCTGTCAAACTAAACCCAGCCAGACGTGCATTGTAAGGCACAAAAGGATTTAAGCGCAGAGAAATGCTCACTTTCTAAAAATGGCATTTTGAAAATAGTAATATTAAATACAACTTCACCGGTCAGCAGGATTTTGTATTACCATTCTGGCCATACTAAATATGACCTTCCTACTCCATTCAGATCCGCAGCTACCACTCAAACAATATTTGAGGGCAGCTCCAATGTTAGCCCATGAAGGAAGCAGGCCTCACAGCAGTGTAAAAATGAATTCAGGAGTTTTACACTACCAGGACATGTAAACTACACAGGTACTTGTCTTGCCTTTTGCCTATACAGCACCCTGCCCTATGGGTTACCTAGTGCATACCTTAGGAGAGACTTATATGTAGAAAAAGGAGAGTTTAGGCTTGGCAAGTACCTTTAAATGCCAAGTCAAATTGGCAGTGAAACTGCACACACAGGCCTTGCAATGGCAGGCCTGACACAAGGTTAAGGAGTAACTTAGGTGGGTGGCACAATCAGTGCTGCAGGCCCACTAGTAGCATTTAATCTACAGTCCCTGGACACACATAGTGCACTTTACTAGGGATTTATAAGTAAATGAAATAATCCAATTGGGTATGATACAATGTTACCATGTTTAAAGGGAGAGAGCATATGCACTTTAGCACTGGTTAGCAGTGGTAAAGTGTGCAGGATCTTAAAACCAGCAAAAACAGTATCTACAAAGTGGAGGGAGGCAGGCAAAAATTTAGGGGTGACCACCCTAAAGCTGTCAGGTCTAACATGTGTCCCCCCAGCTGAAAGTGGGGGCAGCTACCCAACCTCCTGGGAGCTCTCATCTCTAAGGCGGAAGTATCTAGAGAGACCATCAGCATTGCCGTGGTCAATCCCCGGGAGATGCTCCACCATAAGGTCCATCCCCTGTAGGGAAATGGACCACCTCAAGAGTATAGGATTCTCACCCCTCATCTACATGAGCCATCTGCGGGCCTGTGGTCTGTCTGAACCCGGAAGTGAGTCCCAAACAGGTATGGTCTCAGCTTCTTCAGTGCCCAGACCACAGCAAATGCTTCTCTTTCAATAGCACTCCACCTCAGTTCCTGTGGTAATAGTCTTCTGCTAATAAAGATTACTGGTTGGTCTAGGCCCTCCTCATTCAGCTGTGCTAGAACAGCCCCTATGCCATGCTCTGAAGCATATGTCTGCACAATAAATTCCTGGTAGTAGTCAGGGGCCTTGAGCATGGGGCCATGCACATGACTTCCATCAGGGAGTCAAAGGCTTTCTGACAAGCCTCTGTCCAATTCACCGGCCTAGGTTGCCTTTTGGAAGTGAGTTCTGTCAAGGGTGTCACAATGCAACCATAGACCTTTACAAACCTATGGTAGTAACCAGTGAGGCCTAAGAAGGCTCTCACTTCTGTCTGAGTTCTAGGTGGTTGCCAGGCCTTGATAGTTTCAATCTTGCCTGAAGTGGCTGCACCTTGCCTCCACCTACTAGGTGTCCCAAGTACACCACAGAACCCTGCCCATTTTGGTACTTACTAGCCTTGATGGTCAGGCCTGCCTGTTGCAAAGCCTGAAGCACCTCCTTGGGGTGCAGCAGGTGTTCCTCCTAGCTGGAACTACAGACGGCTATGTCATCTAGGTAGGCTGAGCAGAAGGCATTTTTGTCAGCTAGGACCCTGTTAACCAACTGTTGGAAGGTAGCGGGGGCATTTTCAAACCCAAAGGGCATCACCCAGAACTGATAATGACCATCAGGTATGGAAAATGCTGATCTCTCTCTAGCCCCCTCAGTCAAGGAGATCTGCCAGCACCCTGATGTGAGATCAAAAGTACTGAGGAATTTGGCAGTGCCTACCTGTCTACAAGCTCATCAGCTCAGGGGATGGGGTGAGCGTCAGTCTGTGTGACTGAGCTGAGACCCCAGTAGTCCACACAGAACTGGAGTTCAGGCTTGGCATCGGGTACAGCAGCCTTGGGTACCAGCACCAAGGGCTGGCCCAGGGACTGCTGGACTTCTCAATAACCTCTAAGGCCAACATCTTGGAGACCTCCTCCTTGATGCTGGCCTTCACTGTATCTGACAACCTGTACATTTGGTTCTTTGCAGGGGTACTGTCTCCTGTGTCAATATCATGAACACACAAGTGAGTGAGTCCAGGAGTCAGGGAAAACAGGGAAGAGAACTGTTCTAACAACTCATAGCAGTCTCTTCTCTGATTCAGAGCCAGGAAGTCAGAGGGATTGACACCCTCCACTGACCCATCACCTTCTTTGGCAGAGCGGAGGTCAGGGAGAGGTTCACTCTCCTCTTTCATGCCCTCATCTGTCACAAGGAGCATACTGACCTTAGACCTCTCAAAATGAGACTTGAGTTGGTTATGGTGGAGAACCCTTAGGGGGTGCCTAAGGGTCTTGAGGTCCACTAGGTAAGTGGCCTTACCCTTCCGCTCCTTGACTTTAAATGGGCCAGACCAGTGGTCCTGGAGAGCTCTAGGCTCTACTGGCTCCATTACCCAAACCTTGTCTCCGGGTGAGAACCCGACCACAGTGGCCTTCCGGTCATACCACTCCTTCATCACCTCTTTAGTGGCCTCAAGGTTAGTTTTGGCCTGCTTTCAGAAGCATTGGGTTTGGTTGCGGAGGACCAGCATGTAGCTGACCACATCCTGGGGAGGTGTCTTGGGAGCTTTCTCCCAGTCCTGTTTTACTATGCTTAGCGGTCCCCTGACAGGGTGGCCATAGAGAAGCTCAAAGGGGCTGAACCCCACCTCTTTCTGGGGCACCTCCCTTTAAGGAAGGAGCAAGCATGGCAAGAGGACGTCCCACTTATGGCCAGTGATCATGCCTTTAAGGGTCTTGTTGAATCACTCCACAAGCCCATTGGATTTAGGATGATGAGGGGTGGTAAACCGGTAGGTCCCCCCACACTCATCCCACATGGACTTCATGTACGTAGACATGAAGTTTGTGCCTCTGTCAGACACAACTTCCTTAGGGAATCCCACACGGGTAAATATTCCCATCAGGGCTCTGGTCACCACCGGTGCAGTCATGGTTCTCAGAGGGATTGCCTCTGGATAGCAGGTGGCATGGTCCACCAAAACCAGGATAAACCTGTTGCCCAAGGCAGGTTTGGGTTCCAAGGGACCATTGACGTTGATGCCCACCCTTTCAAAGGGGTTGCCAATGACAGGAGTGGGATTAGGGGAGCCTTAAGCCTTTTCCCTGTCTTTCCATTGCCTGGCAGGTGGGGCAGGCCCCTCAGAAATTATCTGAGGCTACCCACATTCTAGGCCAATGGAAGTGGATGACAAGCCTGGCAAAGGTCTTGTCTGGCTCAAATGACTTGCCAGGGGGACGTCATGAGCCAGACCCAGTATGAAGACCCGGTAACACTGGGGGACCACTAGAACATGTGCTGCCCCAATGGCCGGATCCTTAGGCTCACTGTAAAGGAGATCATTCTCCCTGTAGATGTGGTGATCGCTAGAGGCTTCACCAGCTGCTTGGGCTGAGGCCTGTTGCCTCAGACCTTCAAGGGTGGGGCATTCCTTCTGCGCCTTGCAGAATTCTGCCCTGGCTGGCCCACACTCTACTTGCTAGCCAGCAAGTCCAGGTCAGCAATGTCCTCTCTGGTTAGCTCAGGGCCCTCCTCCTCCTCAGGGACCCCATCCACCACTGTGGGAGCATCTGAGACAGGTTTCCTGTGCCTCTCGACCTTCCTCTTTGCAGCTGTCTGGGCCATTGTTCCAGGCTGCAGACACCCTTGACTCCCTTGCCGGGCACCTTATGGTCATGCAGACCCACCCAAGCAAACTTAACATCTCCAGGTGTGATCTGAGCTCTACCTCTTTCCAGGCAGTATGTTCTAAATCATTGCCTAACAGACAATCTACAAGCATGGCAGGACTCACAGCTACTTTCAGAGTACCAGAGACCCCCCCACTCAAAGGGAACCTGAACCACTGGTAGGTGACTCTCACGATTGTCAGCGACTATGACCTGGTTTAATGTATTAGGGACTATCTGCTCTGCTGGCACCAGCTGACTCTTGACAGTAGTCATACTGGCTCCTGTGTCACGCAGAGCCTCAACCCTTTCCCATCAATGGTGACCACTTCCTATACTTGGAAGTATTAGCAGGCATGTGGGTTTTAGGTCCTTATCTCCCAAGGATACTAGGGACACCTCTGTCTGCCCCCAAATCTAACTGGGACTGTCTCCACCTGAGTGCTAAACTAGCCTACCCAGGTGTCTGTCCTCCAGTGGTGGGCTGTGCTCTCTTGGAACACTGGGAGTCGCCCTTACAGTGTCCAGGCTGGTAGCACTCTAAGCACTTGGGGATAACATCCCTATCTTCTTGTCGAAGTACCCTGTTTTCTTTCCAGCCTTAGAAGAGGAATGGTTACCACCCCCCTCTAGGAATTGTTTTAGGGGCCTTTGGAGAGTTCCTTATCTTTAAGTTTTTCTCCCCCCCTCTTTCTTCTGTTGGGAACCCTGACCACCTTTGTGGGTGCCCCCACAGATACCTTTTTGGACACTCTGGTGCTAAACCAGTGGTCCGCCTCTTCAGCAAGCTTCTTGGGATCAGTCAGCTTACTATTTACTAAGTGCTGGTGCAAGTCTGTAAAAGAA
Source organism: Pleurodeles waltl (assembly GCF_031143425.1). NCBI lineage: Eukaryota > Metazoa > Chordata > Amphibia > Caudata > Salamandridae > Pleurodeles > Pleurodeles waltl. The sequence goes on from NC_090447.1 coordinate 365,619,897, forward strand.
ATACTGAGCATTTGCTCTCTCAGAATCAAATCATGTAACCCTTTGTAATCATTTACTTTGCTGCCCGCATCCATCCATTTAGTGCCTCATTGGAGAAATCAAAACAATCTACCCAAGTTTGTGTGAATGTTTGGTGCTGTCCCTAAACCTCTGATGGTATTTTTCAGGGGTCAGCACAAACTTGGCCAGTAAAGCTGCTTTCATGGGTGCATAGACATTCTGATCATGTGGATCTAGTGTAAGAAGTGTGTCCCTCCCCTCTGCTGGTACATAAAACCAAAAGGCCACCCTCCCCCATTTCTCCTCAGAGATCCCATGAGCCCTTAGTGCAACTTCATAGGCAGCCAACCACTTATTAATGTAATCTTCCACCACATAACTTGGCACCACATCCTTGGGTATACAAACATTTTTCTCCCCAACAGGTCCTGCATGTATGCTGCCACCATCACTGCTGGACTCAGACTGCCTTGCCTTGATCTCCAGCTCCTTGAGACTCAGTTCATGAGCCAACAATGTTTCTTCTCAGCCAAGGCTCTCTCAGCTGCTTTTGCTTCTCTCTCTGCCCTCCTTTCCTCCTGCTGAGCTTCAATTTTTAACCTTGCCATTTGCAATTGAAATTCTCTAGCCTCTTTCTTTTCGTCTGTGGTCAGGCCCTGATTAGAGACACTGCTCACTGGTTTGGGGGGGCACAATTGCAGCGGTGACATCATCCACTGATGGCAAAAACTCCTCTGAGGGGCCATCCTCTGGACCCTCCTCCTCAGCATCCTCCTCTGAATGGGCTTCTGCCCAGGCCCTCAGCGCCATTTGAAATTCCTCCTTTCTGGAGGCACCTTGGGTGGGTACTCCCATATCCCTGCAAAGCCCAGCATGGCTAGGTTAAAATCTTCATTTCCAGCTTGAGACCCAGCCAGAGACATGTTGAGTGAGGATTTTAGCTAAACAATTGTCAGGAAAAACGAATTTGCAGAAAAAGATTAAAAAAAATCAAGTTGACCTTCAACTGTGGGTAGGTAGTGAACACTTAGCTATTGTATGTCACTGCACAAATATGAGCCCTATCCCACCTCTACCACCAATGTTAGAAATGGGGTCTTTGGTTTGCAGTCAGGTTACCCCCTGTCCAAGCAAGGAACCTCACTCTAGTCAGGGTAAGTCACACACAATCCAAATGATCTTGTGCTCACCCTCTGGTAGTTTGGCCCTGAGCAGTCAGGCTTAACTTAGAAGGCAATGTGTAAAGTATTTGTGGGCGTTGCGTCGACATTTCTACCGCATGGCAGGTGCTGTACAGATTCTTCTCTGGAGTCGCGCTGCTTCGTTCCGGCTCAGATGTGCATTGATCCAGTGGGCCACGCATCGGATTTCCAGTCGCTACGCTGGTGATGCATCGATCATCTCGATGCAAAGTCGGGCTGCATCGTTCCAGTTTGGCGTGCAGTGAATTTTTCACTGCGGTGCAGGCTGTGCATCGTTTTCTGGCAGGCGGTGCGTCGAATTTCGCCACACAAGGAATCCTTCTTGTAGAGATGATGTTTTTAGGTCCTGAGACTTCAGGGAACAGGAGGCAAGCTCTATCTAAGCCCTTGGAGAGCACTTCTCACCACAGCCAGAGAGCAGCAAGGCAGCAGGGCAACAGCAAGGCAGCAGTCCATCATAGAAGGCAGACAGGTGAGTCCTTTGGGCAGCCAGGCAGGTCTTGCTTATGTTCTCTTTTCCAGGAAGTGTCTGAGTTGGTAGGGGCAGAGGTCCTGTTTAAATACCCAAATGTGCCTTTGAAGTGGGGGAGACTTCAAAGAGTGGCATAAAAGTGCACAAGGTCCCCTTTCAGTTTAATCCTGTCTGCTGGGGTCCCAGTAGGGGATGTGGCAGTCCTTTGTGAGAGAGCAGGCTACTGTCCTTTGACATGCAAGTGTCAGGCCCTCCACCCTCCCAACCCAGAAAGACCCATTCAAAATGCAGTGCGGCTGAGTATCCTGTGTTTGGGGTGTGTCTGAGTGAATAGACAATGGAGATTTCAAACTAAACCCAGCCAGGCGTGGCTTGTAAGGCCCAGAAGGATTTAAGTGCAGAGAAATGCTCACTTTCTAAAAGTGGCATTTAAAAAATAGTAATATGAAATCCAACTTCACCAGTCAGCAGGATTTTATATTACCATTCTGGCCATACTAAATATGACCTTCCTACTGCTTTCAAATCAGAATCTACCACTCAAACAATATATGAGGGAGGCCCCAATGTTAGCCCATGAAAGGAGCATGCCTCACAGCAGTGTAAAAACAAATTTAGGAGTTTTACACTACCAGGACATGTAAACTACACAGGTACTTGTCCTGCCTTTTGCCTACACAAGGCCCTGCCCTATGGGTTACCTAGGGCATACATTAGGAGTGACTTATATGTAGAAAAAGGGGCGTTTTAGGCTTGCCAAGTACTTTTAAATGCCAAGTCGAATTAGCAGTGAAACCGCACACACAGGCCTTGCAATGGCAGGCTTGAAACAAGGTTAAGGAGCTACTTAAGTGGGTGGCACAATCAGTGCTGCAGGCCCATTAGTAGCATTTAATCTACAGGCCCTGGGCACACATAGTGCACTTTACTAGGAACTTATAAGTACATTAAATAATCCAATAGGGTGTGATCCATTGTTACCATGTTTAAAGGGAGAGAGCATATGCACTTTAGCACTAGTTAGCAGTGTTAAAGTGCACAGAGTCTTAAAACCAGCAAAAACACTATCTAAAAAGTGGAGAGAGGCAGGCAAAAAGTTAGAGGTGACCACCCTAAGGCTGTCAGGTCTAACAACAATTACATAAAAATTGTGCATATACTATTTGTAGCATGAATGTCAATCTACATTACTACCTTGCTATCTCTGTTAGGACCATTTATAATATAATCCTGATGTAGATAGATACAAGTAATTTAATTCAACATATCGCCATCCATGTTATCATAATTACAGATCTGACTTAAAGAATATCCAAACTGGCAGTTAATTATAATCAATACATTATTTGACAAGCTTAACATGTAAGCACAGAAAACATTGAACACAAAGGACAACTGACAGAACAAGCGGTTATATGTAAAAAATCCCAGGAGTAAGCCTGCAGAGGACCCGGTTTATATCTGGTTTACTTGTAGAAATTCATTATTCAAATGAAGTAACAGCAAAATCCTTGTGAATGAGGCCTTTAGAGTCAAACTGACGATTTTATTGTGTGTTTAGAATGTTCAAAACCTGACCTGTTTGAAAGCTAATTTTTAAACTTTGTATTTTCACGTTTGGTGTGGTTAATTAAAATCAACAAGACGCTTTGGTTAGTTAGCAAATTGCATTCACTGTTTATTATCTGTCTTTTCCTTAGTCCCGATGGCTAGTTCTTTTAATCCAAAATTTCATCCCGTTTCTAATATACTTGAAAATGAGCTTTACATTAAGCTGTTCAGATTCTATCAATGATTTCATTTTCTTGGGTCACTTTGACCTGTTTCTGTTCTATTTAGGCTTTGAACAGTTTTATCCGAAAGAAAGGAACTGTACGTGATTTGAAGTACAATGTAGTTGAGTTGTTGGAAAGGGTTCATTAGATGAACGTGTATGAATTTACAGTTAAATTTTGTACCACAGCTGTCATTAACCATACAAAAGAAAATTATATTGCTCCTTGCAATGCTAAAACCGAAATCTAAAACCAACAGGTTTCTGTCTTGAAGTAATACATTTGTCAAACAACTTTTCAGGAAAAAAACAAACATTTCATAAATAGACAATTGAATGACTCTTTTGAATTTGTTATTTCAATTATGTTTTGATGTGTCATCCTTGTTTTAAGCTCATTAGTTGTATTGCAATCTAATTTAATTGATGTTAAATTAATCAAGAACTGGTTTCAAAAGACACTTCTTTTTTTGCCTCTGTTTTTGTTTTGTTTTTTAAATTTGTGAATCGAGGGTGCACTTAAAAGGTATCTTGGCTGGTCTAGAACAGGCCCCGTGATCAAAGCGAATGAATATAACCAGACTTATCAAAATAAGTGTGTTTTTAAAACCCTTTTATAACTAACATATGAAAGAATGGGTTTTACTTTCAATTGCAGTCCTTGGATAGGTGAGCACCATATGTTTTAATGCTCTTCCGTCAATCCGAGGTTCCATCACTTTTGGAAAAGAGAATAGCTATTTTAAACAAGTCCTTTTTGCATACTGAAACAGCCCCTGGGCTTTTGTGTGAAGAATGATCTATATTTTGTTGAAGGTAAATGGAATATCAGCTATCACATACGCCTGATTTTTTTAGATGCATGATTATAGTTGGTAGCTTAAAACAAAAGGGAAAATTACATTTTTTTGCACAATACTTTGCCGGATGTTTTTGAACCGTGCTTCCCACACATGAAAACGTGTAGCCGAATACTGCAGCAA